>NC_079399.1:9914470-10541970 GCF_029220125.1 Pseudoliparis swirei
CTACATAAAGAAAATGTAAGCAAGCAGTCTGATGCTGCCAGAGGAAATGCAGGTCGAGGATGTATTGCATCATCAGTGTATTGCTGCTTATGCGTCAACTCTGTCAGAATTCTTTTTGTGGCATTGGGTGCCCTTTTTTTTGGTTTGAGCACCTGCCCCCCAAAATGTCTGTGCATGTGCCTGCTTTTGATAATAGCTTTTTTGAAGGGCATAATGTATGTAATGGATAGTTATGTTGCAAATCCTTTTTAATGGACTTGTAAGTCAATAAATGATTGTTTTGACACATTCCAGTAGCCATACTTTATTGAAGCATTGGTCACTCACAACCAGTGTTGGGAGTAACGCCTTACAAAGTAACGCATTACTGTAATTCCACTACTTTTAGCGGTAACGAGCATGTAACAAAGTATTTTTTTTAATCAATTAACGCAGTTACAATTACTGAAATTTAAATGAGTTCATTACTCGCGTTACTCTCTTTTGTGAAAAATGAACACTTGCAGACAAGAAGACAAGATAGGCCTACTTTAGCTCAGGCCCGGGTGGGTAATCGGGAGAATCGGGAGAGTTCCCGGTGGGCCGCTTCACTTCTGGGCCGGTCGAGAATTTGTTGACATTTGTCACGTTAGTCCATCTTCTCTTAACCCTTGTGTTGCCTTAGGGTCATTTTGACCCGAATCAATATTACACCCTCCCCCCGCCTTTGGGTCATTTTGACCCGATTCAATGTTTCACCCTCCTGTTACCTTTATATTTACTAACATATTTTACCCTTTGGGTTCAATTTGACGCCAGCAATAAAACCTCCAGAAAATTATTAGAATTAATATTGTTTTCCAAGTTTAAGTGTGAGGCACTTTATGTTTGTTTGTTGACTACCGAAAGAACACCGACATTAAACATTGAATGGGGTCAAATTAATCCTAAGGCGGGGGCAGGGTGTAATATTGATTCGGGTCAAAATGACCCTAAGGCAACACAAGGGTTGAAGTGGGCTACACACGTTCCGCATTCTGACACTGCAGTTTCATGCATGGGTAGGTTGGGAGGAGTACCCCTCCCATAATAATAGAGTTGTTCAGTCCATTATGGAACCAACCAACTCAATTTGGGAGAGGAGAACTTCTGTACAACCATGGTACAAACGGGTGTACTATCTCATAATTATGACTTCACTATCTCATAATTTCGACTTACTATCTCATAATTATGATTTAACTATCTCATAATTTCGACTTAGATACTGACTGCAGAGCAGAGAAGCTGTGTTGAAGAAACAGTGAAGCAGGTGAAGTAAAGATAAGGTTTGAGCCAACAGCAACTACCTTGTCACTGTACCTGCAATACAACCGTCGCAGGTAAAAGCCAATGAGAGGAGGCGAACGGCCGCTCAACAACTTGTAGAATAGCGTTATTTTCCGCTATTTTGACCGCGGTGTCTCGGTAAGTTTTACTTCACCACAGCGCTGGCTAAGCAAGCAGCAAATGACATCTCATAATATTGAGAAACGTTTCACAGGCATGTGTGTTGTTTCCTCATATGCGCCAAAGCAACAGAAGCAAGTGGATGAGACCAAGCTTACCAGAACCAAATGGATACCATCATTGAAGACTACTTCAGACGTGGATTCACAAATCGTGAAATTTTAGTCGTTTTGGAGGAATCACATGATATCAAACTAAGCCTCCGGACCCTAGAAAGAAAGCTACAAAAGAACCAACTTTGGCGGAGACGAAATAAGACAGATGAAGCTGAGGTAACATCCTTCATTCACCAACAACTACAAATGTCTGGCAAACAGCATGGCTACAGATGGATGCACCAGAAATGTTGGATGGCCGGGATTATTACAGACAGAGAAACTGTGCGTCAATTGATACGACTGATGGACGGGAATGGGGTAGATATGCATGCTCGCAACCGTTTGAGACGGCGTATGTATGTCAGCCGTGGACCAAACTATGTATGGCATATAGATGGGTATGACAAATTAAAGCCTTATGGAATATGTATCAGTGGTTGCATTGATGGCTTTTCGAGAAAAATGATATGGCTAGAAGCATACAAAACCAACAATAACCCTCGTATAATCGCAGGTTACTTCATCGATGCTGTGACAGAACACAATGGATGTCCGCAAAAAGTCAGGTTAGATCACGGTACTGAGAATACCCACCTTGCAATAATGCAAAGGTTTTTGCACACCAGTGAGGATGAGAATGGCACTGAGTGTGTCACTTTAGGTCCAAGTACTGGCAATCAAAGGATTGAACGTTGGTGGTGCACTTTGAGAAGTGAATGCGCCCAGTTTTGGATGGACCATTTCGACCAGCCGAAAGCAGATGTCTCTTTTGTTGACAACTTCATTGACAAATCACTGATCCAGTTTTGCTTCCAAAATACCATACAGGTACAGTATTCTAAAATCCTGTTGATTACAGTATTAACACAGAGACTGAGGACGATTGTAACACTTTTTGTCCAAGCTCTGTAACTCGCTGAATTCTTCTATTAGAGCTCTCAAATTTTTGCACAAAATACCCATGTTTGTCACATGACTCTTAGGTCATCCCTTATTGGTGAAAGTGTTGTTGTTAAAACCATCCCTTTGATGCAACCATCCCTGGTCTCCCATGAGTGATAAGGGCATAAAACACAAATTATTTTCTAAAAAACTTGTTCACTCTTTCTGTCCATATATAGGAGGAACTTGATGAAGTTGTAACTGCCTGGAATAACCATCGCATAAGAAGATCAAACAATCCTCGGGCTCCTAATGGTCGACCCTCCATAATGTATGCGGTTCCCAACCTTTATGGGGCTCAGAATTTCTTGCAGTCAGCTGATCAAATGAAAATAGAAATATGCCGAGAGGACTGTTGTTTTAAAGACTATCCTTGTGATGAGGATGTGTTTCACTTATGTATGGAACTTATGGCTGAGCACAATCTGGCAATATCCGATGATCTGTATGAAATTACAGACTTGTATCTAAGACTTGATCAAATGATTACTGATGGGCTGGGGGAATGAAATATGTGGTATGAGAAACTGTCAGCTAGACTGCTATGATGTCAATATAGCTATCACGGTTTTCTACAGTTTCAATGTATATCTGTAGAATATATCACAGACGTGAAATAAAAAATATATATAATGTATTAATACTCCCTGTATCCATTTCAAATTAAAAGCCCTCGAGCGTTTCTGTGGATGGAATCCCGTCATTTGTTAAAAATGGCTATTATCAAAGACAAACTCGATGAAAGATTGGGCTGGCAGCAGCAGCGCTGTGTGTGTGAACACCACACGCGCGTGCAAGCCGCAGCAGTTCAGCGAGGTAGCTGACGCACAGTTAGAAGTGCAGTGTGGCTCAGGTGTGCATCAGCACCATGGACAGCATTACGGACAGTGTAGTCACTACACTGTAATGCACGGGGACGTGCACTCTGTTCCATTTCTACTTTTTTTTCGGAATTCCGCAAAAATGTTTAATTAGGCAAAGTGTTGCTTTTGATTGAGCGCCAATCTAGTTATTGTTATTACTCTTAACTGTGACTTTTTCTTTTTTTTGCTGATGAAGCCATTTTGTAAAACAGACTAGCTGTGTGAATATGTAGCCTATAGGTGAATTGGACACCCACGGATGAAAAACAAAACGTTTCAACTTCTTTTCCAAACGTGATTTTGAAATTATTGCAACGCTGACATGTAAAGAACATTTTTTTAGGAAAAGTAAACGAAGGTGGATGATGTAACTTGTTACTCACAAAATGTAATTCATTTGTAAATATCACTAGATGTGCCTATCGGCGGTGTTAAATTAAACTAAATTAATAAAATCAAAGTACACCAGCAATTCTATTCCAAACGCACTTCAGGTGTCTTGCGCAGGCCGCTGTCCATGGTGCTGAATGATTTACACCTCAGGCTCTTCCGAAGTTGTATTACATAGAGATGCATCTGTAAAAGTGTGCACCATGCATATGGTAACAGTAAATACATTTTTCAAAACGTTGTCAATAAAAGAACATGACACAGTACTGGCTACATAAAGTTGGCACCATATACACTGTAACAGTAATACATTTTTCAAAACTTTGACAGTAAAAGAACATGACCAGCAAAAGATTTTTTTGTAAAGATTCTTCCACATATTCATATCTTCCCTTTATGTGCAAATAACAAAAAACATTGTTCGGTATCTGAACTGTGTAAGAACAAATGTACTATATACACGAATGAGAAAAGTATGATGATGCTGTAGATGTGTGGATATGTCTGAGGATTTAACCAATAGATTCCTAGACAAAATGTTTTTTGAGTGACTAATCCTGAGAGTTGAAAAGATAAGCAAGTGATTGGTGCCACAGTGCTCTTTTCATCACACATTACTTACATTCTCCCAGAGCAAGAGAACACTGAGCAATCGCTAATTCTTCTATTTTGATATTAGATGTTTACACTACTTACTTTAGGCATATTAGTTGAAATAAATCTTACAATGGTCAGTCTGCCAACGATGTCCTTCACAATGGGATTAAGCCTTACACTTGAGTGACTTTAACTGATGCCAGCCAAAATGTAACTTTTGTATTAATGCCTTTACATAACAAGTGCTTAACTAAAAAACAAACTGAAAACTAAAAGCATAGTTTTCAAAGACCCCGATACCTAAAAGTGCCAATAAAAGTTACTTGAACGTACATTTTAGCCCTCCTTGATCTCCACTGGCGTGATGCTATTATGTCCTCTGTTATGCTTAACAAATGATCTCGGTAAGGAACAGGAAAGTTTGTCTTTCGAGCTATCGTTTGTCTTTCGAGCTATCTTTTGAACTATTTCAATCTTATGCATGGTTTTACATGAGGACGCTTGGTCACTGACATTATACAAGGAAACGAGTTTGCATTGAAATGTGTATGAATACCATAAACACACACACACTCCCTGGACTAGATTAGATTATGTCCATTACCCACACATTAGATTCCAACACCTTGTTCATCTCGGAGCTGAAGTCAGGGGAGCTGTCATAATGGACTGACAGCTTCAGCACCCAGCCACAAGTATGGGCCACAGGTTTTCTCTGAAAGCCTTGAATCTGAGTAAAGTCAATAATAATGTCTTTCCCCAGGAATAGATCTGACCCTGTGCAGAACCTGAGGAACAAATACAGATGCTGCATATCAGCATTCCTCAAATATGTGGTGAGGTGCTTCTGAATGTCCTTCTGGTGGACATTCATTGTCTCTGGGAAGGAGAGAGACTTCACAACCTTTCTCACAGTTGGTTGCAGGGTTTCGTATACAGTTGTGAGGTCCTGAAGGCTGTGTCCAGCGGTGCTGAGTATTTTTGCCCATTGTTCAATGACATAGGCAGGCTCTTGAACAAGCCTTTTGTGGGCGAGCTCCTGGAGGATTTCATTGACATTGCTGGCTGTTGGTAACCTTCTGCAGCTGTGGTTGTCTCGGATCTCAATTAATTCTTCTTGGTCGATGCTGTTAAAATCGGATCTCCATGATTCAAACACTGTACGCTCAGACTCAGGCATGTATTTGAGGAAATTCTCCACTACATCGCTCTTCGCATATCCAAAAGCAGCTCGCTCCAATACGACAGGTGCGATCTTCACAGGAAGATATTTCTCCCTCGCCCATCCAAAAGCAATGATTCGACCAACACTCTCCCACTGCTGCTGTCCAAAATCATGCCTTAGAAAAGGCACTTTAAGAGCATTTCCCGTTGCACATTGGTCGTAGAATTCACTCCAGAATTCTGAGAGACAATCTCTCACAACTCCGCCATCATCATACCCCATCTCAAGTGTTCCATCTGGCAGAACAAGCTGGATTTTGATGTCAACATCTTGAAGTCCATCATCGCAGAAATGTGCCATGAGCTCTCGCAGTACCTGGCCTCTGTGAACAACTAATATTCTCTTCACCCTCTCACTGGATGATATGGTTTGTGGTGAAACAGGCAGTGTATCATCCAAATTCTATTGCTCATTTTCAGAAAAGTCTCCTACAAAAACAACGTTGCTGCTCTCAAAAACATCCTCACTCCCACCCTGTGTGGAATACAGTGCAAAGTCATAATTGCTATCGCTTGTAGTGCTTCCAAGGAATATCACTTCAGGGTTGACCGTTTCAAATGTAGCAGATGGCGGCGCTGTAGCAACACTGAGAGAAGAAGGGGAAGACGGATTCTGAGAGCTCACCTGTCTCTCCAAAGATGGAGCTAAACCTGCACTGTGACTGTGTGGACTGACCATTATTTTCTTCTGTGTGGTCAAATAAAACCTAAGAAGAGGGAGCTTTGTGTCAATGTACAATTGTCCAACTGTAATTACATTGTCAACCGTCACCTCTTGGTAATCTTTGAGATCTAACTCAAAATCTGTTAAGGACCCCAGACTATTTATATTGTCTGGAAAGAACAGGCCAATTGCTTCTTGAATCAAATCCCTTTTCTGAGCATCCTTTAAAACATCGACTTTTCTTGTTCCACCTCCTCGTCTGGCTCTCACTTGCTTGAAAACCTCTTTTTCATTATCATAATGCATCCATCCTATTTCTATTTTTCTCATTGTCTTCAGAGCATTTCTTTTCTGAGATGGATGTGAGCGCTCCCCTTCGTTCGTGCTGCTGCCTCCTTCGTCAAAAGGTTTTCTTTTGGCCAATTTTTGTTTCAGGCGCTCAAAAAGCTTTGATTTCCGAGTGTTGCTGTGGCTGTTTTCCTTCCGCTTACAAAATCCTGACACTGCTAGGCGATTACCATATGATGGCAAATAAGTCTTTAGTTCTTCATCTGTCATCAGCTGTATGGTGCTTGCATCAATCTAAACATGGAAACTTTGTTTAAAAAAGAGCAATCCTGATTAGATAACCTAATCATTTTGATAATATTTTGTTCATTCATTTAGAAGCAATACAAAGTGTCTATGCAAGAACAGTTGTTGGACTCAAATACTCTGCTTTTGCAGTTTAATACCTTCTCGTGCTCCAGGGTCTCTATTGTTTCCTCAGGAACATTTCTCTGTCTCAAGAAGTCACTTAGATTATCCATCCTGTGAGCATGTATTACAAGGAAAGTTATTGGATGATATCATCATACATATATCATATATACGCAACAAGAGTCTTGGGCTACAGATGAGTTATTTTGTGAGAGAAGTGGCATTGTAACTTTGCATTTGTACAGGTTTTTTTCAAATCTGTGACACCACGACTGTGTTCTGCAATGCACCATGGCTAATATTTATATAAATTTGAAAGGCACTGAATCATTACATATGTATACTGTAAATGTAGCTATATAAAGAAGTAAGTCATTTTTTTTTTTTTTTTGGAGGCACTTCTTTTATTCACAGCAGGAACTTGCTGTAACTGCAGTGTCTGTCTGGTCAACAAATATTTTTTAATAATCTGTCAGTATGACCTAGGAAGCAATATAGTGTAGTGTAGTTTTGTTTTAGTTGTTTCACCTTTCAATTAAAACATAAACCAAAACAACATGAACCATCCTTTCATTTTTCTATTTTCATTTCTTAAAAAAAAATATATATAAAAAAAAGATATAAAAGAAGGAAGAAGAGAAAGAGAATGAGAACTGAAGATTTATGTTTAATTACCTCAGAAAGTCTATACATAAACGTAGTAATATATTGCCGGACACAAACTTAAAATGTCAAGACAATAACAAATCACTGACATCAAAACACAGAGTTGAGTTTCATGTTTACCTGCGTGCAGGTACCGGAGGCAGAGAGAGGGGCTGCCGTCTCAGCCGGTAGCTGAGTTTACAATAATTTGCCATTTTTTAAGATACAAACTGTTCGCTGAACAGGTCGGCCACATACAGACAGCTTCAGCTTATTTTACAACGATTTGCTGCTAGCTTAACCAGCGCTGTGGTGAAGTAAAACTTACAGAGACACCGCGGTCAAAATAGCGGAAAATAACGCGATTCTACAAGTTGTTGAGCGGCCGTTCGCCTCCTCTCATTGGCTTTTACCTGCGAAGGTTGTATTGCAGGTACAGTGACAAGGTAGTTGCTGTTGGCTCAAACCTTATCTTTACTTCACCTGGTTCACTGTTTCTTCAACACAGCTTCCCTGCTCTGCTTTGTTACGCCCCACCCTCAGTCAGTATCTAAGTCGAAATTATGAGATAGTTAAATCATAATTATGAGATACTATCTCATAATTATGACTTAGCATCTCATAATCATGAGATAGTAAGTCGAAATTATGAGATAGTATCTCATAATTATGACTTACAGGATCTTAATTTTTTCATCACAGTGGCGGAAACGGGCTTCCATAGGATGCTGCCAAATGTGCCAATCTGTAGATTTATTTTCAAGAGGACAAACACACGTGGCAACTGGTCAAGAGAGACAAAGGCCTAATGATTAGCAACACAACTATTCGGCTAACGTTGTAGCCTTGATTAATATCATTGTAGCGTTGTCAACCTATTCCCAAGCAAAATATTAAATTGAATTAAAATATTAGCCTTTTTATATCACCCAAAATATGGCGATCCATAGACTTTGCAAATATTATGCAAATATTGATATATAATATTGATATTGATATTGAATAGGCTCTCAGATCAAAAGTTTGAGAAGCTTCTCCTCTTGAGGTACAATAACTGGTTTGAGAGCTAGCAATGTTGTGGCTACTGGTCAGAGGTGAGAGATGAGACTTGTTAGCCCATTTTAACGTTTGTTGAGAATCTCATCTCTTATCTATATTTAGCTTTGCCTTATGAGGCATGTTTGTTAAAACATTTTGTTAACCTTTTGTTAAATCACATATTCAATTATATGCAGCACCTCAAGGCACCTTTGTTTTCTCTTTTAATTAGTGTTAATACTGTAGGCCAATCACTTTTATTTCATTGGGCCTAATGTGGTAAAAAAAACACTGTTAAATGACTGAGACAGTTATTTTGTATTAAGTTAAGTATTAAAAGGGACTTTTGTACTACTGCTTGATTTGAAGGCCTGTTGCCCTGTTGATTGCAATAAATAGGTCTAAAAAATATGTTTATTGTGTTTGACTGTTCATTACATTAAAAAAGCAGACATAAAAGTAACTTAACAGTTACTTTCCCGAGTAAATCTAATTTTTTTTATATATAACAAGTAAGTAAATTAAATTAAAAAGTACTGTTCATTACATTATAAGGAGCAGAAATCAGTTTAAACTCGTGGATGAATCAGTCGGGTTTCCTCCTGCTCCTCCTTCCTCCCGTCTCCCCCTCTGATACACAGAGGGGCAACGTGTCGGGTGACGCGGCGCGGAGAGAACTCGTCACACGAAACCTTCACCGTGATTTGTCAATCCGTTTGTCTGTCAACATTTTGCGAAAAAAACAACCAATGAACACTCAGTAAATCACAAAGGACCTCCCACCTCACAGGTGAGGCTCATTAGCAACCTGTCAGTCAGAGAACCAGAGAACACGGCGCGAGGACAACTGAGCCTCATTGAATAGAGCTGAGATTGTTCTGGAATGTTTGATGTAGAACACATGGGGATGTGTCATATGCAAACGCCTTTAAAAGGTGAATTTACATTTTTTTGTAAAATGTATAAAATGCCCCCAGCCTCCAGAGGGTTAACGTGACATATTTGAATGTCAGTCAGTTACCAAGGCCACTGGTTCTGCTGCTGTTCAATGTTAAAGATGACAGGATCAATGGGGTCTCAATATACTTCTTTTTTTTTACTAATCTGGATGTTTCACTGAAGAAACAATTTATCATCCACAATATTAAATACCTCGCTGGCACTTTATAGGTAGGAGCCTCTTTGAAAACACAGCTCTGTGTGAAGTTTGGTCTTTAAAAAGAAGAAAAAAAAACTTTTAAGCGCGATTAATCGCGATTAATGAATTAAAAAATGTGCGATTAATTAGTTACTTTTTTTTAATCGATTGACAGCCCTACTTATTTGTGTTCATTTGTTTTCGTTTCCCCTCCCTCTGGCAGAGCACAGCAGCACATCCATCAATGACAGAGAGGAGCGTGTGGAAGCCATGAAATTTATGCTCGCTGACATTGAAGAGACATGACGGGGAAAAGACAAAACGAGGGTATTGTCGTGCAATGACACGGAAATGCATGCAAATAGCTCACAAAAGGAATCCTAAGGCCCCGACGCACAGCGCCACGCACCAAGGAAAGACCTAGAGTTGAGCAAACTGGTGATTTATTTGTTTCACACAGTCCTTGTTTAAATAATCTCCCTCGACATATTTGATTTATTATGCAGGCAAACAATTAAACTGCGATGGGGCTGCTGAGTATTTGTCGCTGCCTCAGCTTCCACACACTCAGCTTGGGAAGCACACACACACACATCTATTGTAGTTCCTTGTCCCTAAAATTAATCTCGATGACATTCTTGACGATGGCCATTTGCTGGGGTGCACAGTTCAACGTTTGCAGTAATCCAAATCCTCGTCAAAACGAGGCATGCTCTGAGAGTTTGCAGGTAGAAGGCAACAGGGGCATGTGCGATCTCGAGACTGAGTCAAAGAACATTACACAGATACCTTTTTTACCTGAACACCGATTTGAGTGAGTTTACTGCAGCGAAAGTATAACACAAAACAGGCACCTTCCTCTGGAGCTCTTATAGTCTTCCTCACTGATTGCAGTGAAGCACAGTGTTGAAGCACAAAGAGCTGTGTGGACAGTTTTACTAGAATCACGGCTCAATTAATAAATATTGTCCATGAATTAGTCTGGACCTGATACCGCACAGGCGAGGCAGGTAATACACAATAATAAAGTATAACACCCTTTCCCCTCGCTGTCGGGATGATGTAGATCGTTGGTGTCTGGCGTGTGGCCAGTTCTTCCCGCTAGTATAGGGTGCTAATAACCAAGTGAATCATCTATTTTTAGCAGGACAACTCAGCACTGAACTACCGTACGACCACTGCAAGGCAAACCTCTGAAGAGAGATGAGACAGAGTGAGGGGGAGAGAGAGAAGGAACAGAGTGCAAGTGGGAAAAGAAAAGGAAAGGTTTGGAAATTCGCTGGCTGTACTGTAAAGATCGAAGGCGGGAAAGAGGAAGGGAGGGTGGGAGTGGAGAAGGAGAAGGAGCGAGGGTGAGTAAAGGGGGAAAAACTATGAAAAGGTTGAGTCAGCAAAACAGCTTATGGCCAAACCCTCCAGCGAACGCATGCATAGCAAAGGAGATAAAATGAGAAATATAAGGGGGAGAAAAGGAGGAGGAGGGAGGAGAAACAGAGTGCGACAGTCGAAAGAGAAGGAAGTGAATGAAGAAAAGATTAAATATATGAATGTGCAGTTAGTTTCACAAGCTTGGTCATCTTGGACAATGTCTTCGCTCTGCTCCTGCAACGGTCTTAATATTCTCATTTACAGAGTGTGACAGACAGCGGCTTAACACAAATCACAGGTTCTGCTGCTGTGATCGCAATGCAAAGCCAGTTAAAGGATTTTGGTCCAACAGGCGATGGAGCCAATGTCCGCAAGTAACACGTGGCTGCGACTACTGCTCAAAATGTGACTTTAGCGTCGCCGTGGCCTGTTCTGAACTGATTCTGAGGGCTTAAAAATTAAGATGTTGTGCATTTAGAAGAAGCAAGGAAGCAGGATTAGTGGAGCCAATCTGACACCAAAGTGAAGGAAACTACTTGGAGTAGAATTCACAACAGTTATGTGTGTTTTATTCATTGTTACATGCATATCTCACAGAAGTGCAAGGGGACTATGTATGAAACACAAGTCCAGGCCTGTGAATGATTCCAAGGACACGGACTCCATCTGCTGCTAACACGCTGGCCCCACTTGGCCAATTACAGCATGACCTGTGGTCCAAGCAAAGCTCTCCACTCACTCTGCAGTCTACATCAAATATGCCCTCTGTGAATTCAAACTTAATCGTAGTTTTAGGCTTCAGCTTCAGCGAAAATTGTTCACCTACTCTTACAACTATGTAATACCAAGCAGTTTTTGTATTTAGCCCATAATAGACTTTGGAACTCTAACCATCTTTGGTCAGTCTGATTGAGTCCGGATTCAGCCCGAAAAAATGCACACAGCTAAGAGAAGGAGACCATCACGGGTCAGCAGTGGTCGGCCCTCAACCAAGCAGGACAGCTGTGACCCTCTCTAGTTTGGCTAAAGCATACCAACCCTGTCTCAAGGACAAACCCTGTATGTGCCCCTGTGTGTGAGGAAAAGACCGGAGCAGAAAGAACTTTGCTCGTTGACAGCAACACATTGGCACTGTGCAGGAAAACCAAAACAAACATACTTTTTCACATTGCAAGGGAGAATCAATTGTTCCAATCTGTCTCCTCTAGAGCCACGTGTTGACCTGCTGGACTCAATCCCACCTGAACTAGTCCCCCTGCTTCCTGTCTTCCTCTTCAATGTCCGTCATCTGCGTTTCAATGTGGAGTATTCACTGGTGTTGCTGTAGTGTTGGCAGGTATCTCCTGTGTTAAGATATTTAATGTTAAACCTGCATAAACTGAGTTTTTGGAAATATCGGGGGGGTGGAAAAAAACATTCACAGATTAATTATTTAAGATTATATTACGGTACTAATGTTTAAAAACCCTCTTCAGTTGCACCACTAACACCATGTACCTCATAAATACAACTATTAACAACTAGGATAATCTGAACTTTTAAAATTAAAGGCTTTACAGATTGGCAAGCCTTTTCAATATATACTTCTCATTTATTATGCAACTAAAGAGATGTATGACATGAATGAAACATGACCCACCAGGCCTCCAAAGGGAGACTTGTAATTCCCTCGTTCCTCTTTCTCACCTCATGCATTCACACGGTTATCATTCGATTGCTCAGAGAGGAGCAGATACAAACCCCTCCCTGACATCTGATCAATTGTACCATGTATGCATAATGTTTAACAATGATACATGCTCATTATTGGATCGTGTGAATTAAGAGTGACTTGGCAATTAAAAGGATTGATCCAGATGAAATGCTTGTACGATATATATGTAACATTTAAACTTCCTATTCCACCAAATTAAGATCAATGAGTGAGACGAAAGGCACCATAAGGAGAGAAGAAGAATTGAGAGGAAACAAGTACTCAATGTTTTTTTCAACGACAAAACCCAAGAGCACATTTAAAATGACAAGGAGAGAATAATCTGGGGAGAAACATGGTTTGGCTATATAGACAGAAAAGAGAGAAAAACAGGGAAAGAGAGATGGGAGAAAGACACAAGCAACTGTAGGACTAAAAGTCTGTGACCGGGTTTCCTCCTGTCTATGAATAATGGATGTGGTGAACGGGAGCCAGCATATGCATTTAGATGGTTTTATGTATTACCCTCTGAAAGTGGTCGGGAGGAAAATGTTTTATTAGAATGTAACTTAATGCCAAATTAACCTTTAACACATTCACACTGTATGATAGTGGCTCTTTGTTTTAAAACAAGCACCAACAGGCAATTAATAGCATCTGGAGCTTTCTCTTCAAATACTAATCTAATCTTAATTAGAACTGTGGCAGGTACTATACTGTAATGTACTGTATTGTACTGTACTATACTGTAACACACACTATTAGAAAGTGAGGAGAATTCAAATGAACGTTACATCATTTGCAATGTTAAAAACATTTCATAAAGAGTCATTCAGCAGAGTTCCTGAAGCTATTCTCCCCATATCTCAAAGCAATCAGGTGGACTCCGCTGTGCGTGTGTGTGTGTGTGTGTGTGTGTGTGTGTGTGTGTGTGTGTGTGTGTGTGTGTGTGTGTGTGTGTGTGTGTGTGTGTGTGTGTGTGTGTGTGTGTGTGTGTGTGTGTCCGTGTGCACCCTCTGGCACTGATATCAAACAAATCTTTTCAAAAGGTAGGACCACGGGAGATTAGCCACCGTAGGCCTCTAATGCGTTTCAGTGTGCCAGCCAAAACAGAGCCAGGCCCCACTTTCAAGGGCAGGTACCTGTGAGCTGCTAGTGACGCAAAAGTCAGTATATTTCCAGCCGTGCAGCAACACTCTGTATACTTATACTTCATAAACGTGTGTGTGTGTGTGTGTAAGAGACGGTTAAAGTAATTTGCATAAAAATGCCGCACGAAGGACAGACGTTAGGACAGACCTCGCCTTCCTGGAGTTGGTCAATTTCTGCCAAATTCGTTCCACAAGTAAATTTAGGGAGGTCAAATTGCAGAATATTACACATTCTTAATGGGGGCCTAGTGGTGCGGTTAGATGAGACCTCTCCCACTGCCCGTCCATCATTCACTCTCGCTGGTGTCTGGGAGATGGAAAGGGCTTCTGGCTTATCAGACAAATTAGCTGCTTCATCACTGAAATGAAAGCGGCGATGCAGAAGCAGCAAGGGTGTCCTCCCCTTCACAGACTGTACTTGTTATGGATCAAAGAAGTATACATGCATAAAGAAAGGATGTTCTGTGTGTGGTTTAGTGGAGACTGGGTGAGGGGGGGGGGGGATCTGCAGTGCTGTGTGTGCAGGGTAAAAGTGGGCGTCTCCAACCTCCTCGCGGTCTGCCACTTCGTCCTCATCAAACAGTGGGCAAACAACCAACGTGTGGCGACTTCTGCTTGGACAGCGCTCTGATTACCAGTGGGTCAAGAGCCAAGTGTTGCCCTTCCAATTTCTGCAAATCCTACCCACACAACACCAGGGCTCTGAATCACAGAGCTGAATGACTGTGACCACCTTGGCTCCGCTCCATATGCAGACACTCCTACAGTACGCGATATCTCCGAATTTCTCTTCCTCCTCTTCACTTTTCTAAACTTAGTTGCGGACTTGGGTGTCCTCTCTTCCTGTTGCTTTTCCTTCTGTCTCTGACGATGCGGGGATTCAGGACTGATTGTGCTGCACCGACTGAACCAAGGACACCGACATCAGCAGCACTTTTAGGTATTTGTGTTTTTGCAGATTTGCCTAATGTGGATGGAGAAGTCTCTGGTGGTGTAAAAAAAAATGCAACATTCATCACTCTGGCTGAGTCTGATACTCCCACTGGGGATGATGCTAAAGCAAAAGCGGCACAATGTAGCATCGAGCTTTGTCTCTGGTCAAACACGAGTGCAACTCCCTTCTCATTCTCCCCCATCCTCCCTCCTCTCCACACGTCCCCTCAAGTCCTGGGAGGTCTGTCTCAACCCGGTTGCCCCTCCCCCGCCGCTCCCACATTTTACATCACAACCTAATCCTCGTTCTGCTTCAATCAGACGGAAAAGCACAAACAGCCCCTCGGCCAGTCACGTTCCACGCACACAGACGCACATGCTGGACAGCAACCTTCTCATATGCACTTCAATATACTGAAGGCCTATATCACACACACACCAACAGGCTGAGGGGGGGGGGGGGGGGGGGGACTGTGCGCATGACAGCCATGTGGCAGGGCATTAATGTCTGAGACATCACGTCATGCGACACATGTGCGTCTTCCCTGTAGGCGCTCGGCATGACCGCATATGAAAGGGCAGCCCACCGAGGAGCAACAGGAAAACATCACCGCCGCTACCAGCAAGGCGGAGGACGGCAAACGTCAAGATTTGCCTCGCTCTTATTGACGAGCAATAATGTTGCAATGTCCTGAGCAGAATCACAGCCAAAGTTAGTCAAGGACATTGGCTTCACCCGAGCAAAGTCCTATACAAAATGTCATCTCTTCAGGCTGGCAGGAACCACGTTTTTTTTTTATGTGTTTATGATGCCGCTGTTATGAAGTACGGTTGTCAGTTGAAAGAAACAAACTAAATGCCAGTGACTTTGTGATCAAACTGGCAGACACACACGTTGTCCTCTTTGAGGTACACCAGTTTGTTTACTGATGCATCCAAGATTCATCAAATAGATTTAATCATATAACAACCTTGTATGATGAATCACTGTTTCCTGTACAGCCGGGCGAAATTGGACATTTTGAAATTCATGTTTAACCCTTCAATAAGCATTTGCGGGCAGCAGAAACAAGCTGTAAAAAACTGACATGTAATCAGTTTTTACGTTGACTCCTGAGAGAAATGTCTGCTGAACGCTCCACCATGGTCATCAAAACAATAATGTGGGCCGGAAAGTCTAAAGTAGACAATTCTGTAGGGGAACTGCAGAGTCATGTGATAACCCGTTTCACATACAAGTGGTCATGCGATCAACTGGTAATATAAATATGTTCATTGTAGCAGATAAACTGTAAATTGAGAATTGAACCAAATGAATAAAATGTCAGCTCTCACTTGTTTTGGGAAATAGAAAGAATAATAAAAAGATGACTACCCAGACATCACACTAGTCGAGGTAAATATTATAACCACTCTACTAGCTAAGATGTATTGTGCAACAAGGAGCTTGTGCTGTAGTCTCTGCTTTGGGGGATTTACTGCAGTTAAAACAGTAGCATGTGAAACATCTAGTTAAATTATGTATTCCATAATGTGCCTACAAGCAACATTGATACCCACATGGTCACATTGGCAGTGTAGGCGTGTTAGCTACAGCTGACAGAAAAACTAATATTCTCCAGCTGGAGTTGGTGACATAGAAATGAGCCTTTAGCAAAGCAGGTACAAAAATGAGGTAATATTATGTCATTGAAGCAAGGCGACTATAGAAAGAGTGTCTGCCATAACAGATGTTTCACCTGGATGCTTGTTTTGCTGGATATTAAGGCCTTTCTGAGGCTAAACACATAAGTATAGAGCGTATTCACGTGAGGTCAGAATCTCAATCGCGCCATCTTGGGGTCCACTAATTAAATGTCAGAAGAAGTTGACCTGGCTATCGTGTCCGCTGTTTGATTATGCGAGAGCCCAGCAACCTCATGTCCTTCTGCATTACCAAAGAAAGATTTCAGCGGTTGGAATTGAATATTCGCAACGCTTTTTTACCTGATTTTACTCGCTCAACACTTTGTGGTTAATTCGCTAGTTACCAGCACATAGCCCGGTCACATTCCTGTCAAACAGTCTTCATTTCCGCTATCGACCATGGGACATTAACAACTATTTCTGCGTTATACTTGTTGTAGAAATACCACATCAAGCGCCCCGTGTCTGGGTTCATATATGATCCGTAGTCGCACAGCTCCGCCTCCAGGACGAGTGTCTGATGAAGCCGCTTCCAGCTCCTTCAGGACCAGCAGTGCCTGGCTGGCCGTGCTGAGTGCTGTTCCCATGGAGCCAGTGTTTTATTTTACCTTGAAATGAATCACAGAGTAAAGGCAGACATCGCCCGACGGAGTTGCCATGTTCATGGCTTCCTCCCAAGTTTCCATCCACAGTTCCTTTTGTGCAAGTGAAACATTGATTTTCGCTCGGCGAAAAAGCAAAAAGATATTATTGACGAGAGTGCGTCAATGGAAACGTGCCCACAACCCGATGTGTCGACAGAAACACATGAGAACAGTCCTAACGCTCATACGCCGAGTGAAGCCGGAGTAGATGCATGACAAGTTGAAGTAATAGCCTCTTGTTGAGCTGATAAACCCATATTCTGAATCATTAGTCCCACATCCAACAATGAGGCACAGAACCATAATCACAAGGCACACCGCTTTGAACTGCAATTGTGTCTCCTTCGGGATATAATGGTCATTTCTAAGGGAAAAGCGGCATAGAAACAAGCAAAACAATGCCGTGGAGGGACCCCAACATGGCCGCCAGAGTTTGTTGTGGTCACGTGAGTGAATACGCTCTATAAAACCCCAGGAAAGGACTCACACCTACTGTATGTATGCAGCTGAAATCGCATACAGATCTGTCTCTGTCTGCAGGAGCCTTGGCACACACACATACACCCACATTTCAGCGCACACACACGTGGTGACAGGCAATTCCTCAAGGTCTGGTACCTTGGGAACCTCTGTCTTTTCTCTTCTGTGTGTGTGTGTGTGTGTGTCCAGAGCTGCGTGTGCATGCCTGCGCATGTGTGTAGAGGGGCTAGCGGACAGAGCTTCTGGATGTTGGTACGGTCATAACCAACCATGTACACAGCCCTTGGCCATTAGGTGCTCACGGTACACATTCAAACCAGAACCGTCTCCTCACACACCTGTGCCGCGAGCACACAGCAGCTCAGAAAATGGTTAATGCAGTGTTACGATGTTATATTGAACTAATGCACTCTATTAACTGGCTGACATACAGAACGTGTAGTCACAGTCACGCAAAGTCAATGGAGGTCTCTGTTTTATAATCAGCGTAAATGTAATACTTTGAGGTTTTGACAAAGAAAACGATGTGTATAGCGGAGATGATTTGAGACGTTGACACATCTCACCGCTACAAAAAAGATATTTGATGCTTTGTCATACGAAGATGAGAATCACATGAATACCACCTGTTGTATAATATGTGACATGAAGTGCATTGGCTAAACACAACCGTTAGAAAAATAAGCCTCTGTGTGTTTGGTTAAGGCACTTGAGAGTGGAGAGGGTTACAACAAGAAAATGATAGAAAAAACATGGAAACAATCTAAATGGGGAGGGAGCGGAGCCCCCTGAGACACAGTGGAACATTAGCTACACCAGCTAGACAAGATGAGTGAGCTGCAGAGAATCAGCAGGGGGATCAGGAGCACGGAGAATACATAAATCCCATTATAAAAATCCTACCATCCTACAACAACTACACAATTACAGGGAATGTAAATTGAAAAGGGAGGTTTTTTGAAAAAAGCAGCATGCGGTACAACAGGAGATGGACAGAAATAATATAAGACGGGGGGGTGGATACAGCAGCATAGCCCTGCAGAGACCCAGAGGTCACATGAAGGGCAGGGAGGAAAGCGAGATGACAAAACCTTTGTGCTTCACTGCATTCTGTAAACCAGACCCTTGATAAGCGCCACAGGGAATGTGCCACACAGTGAGACCCAACATCCACTCAGGCTGTCCTCCACCAAATCTTTTTCTTGTCGACTAACTGTCTGATTTAGTTTCTCCACAAAGAATCCCCAATTTAGTCATTTAAGTCACAACGTTTACCGGCATGAAACTACGCCTCACTTTTGATTTTATTATTTCACGATAGGGAAAGCTTCAGTTCGAGACCTGTGGACAAGCACATGCTTACAGACCAGATACCGACGGTAATTCAAAGACATCGCATTCTCGTTCAACCCGAAAACATCTCACGCAGCTGGTTCTCTGTCACGTCTGATTTGATACATGACAGTGACATTTCACTACGCTAGATTGATGTGATATTTCCATCACTGGACAGGCAAGAGCTATCATACATGCCATAAACTGCTCATAACAGTCACAACAACTGGGACTACACTGCCTGATTATTTATAGACGAAGGGCCACCTTCATCATTTGTCTTAGTTCTTCTGACAGTTGTAGAGAAATTGCTGTTAATTTGATTTTAGAAGTACTAGCATTTAATCCCTGGAGATGTTCCCAACGTGTCATGGTAATAAAAGCCTGAGACTTACAAATTAACCACAATTTTAAATCAATAGGAAGGGGTATTGTGTTATCGTGTGCCGATGTACACATAGCATAACTCATGAATCAGACACTGTGCTCAGTGACGGCCAACAAATCCAATAGAGTGCAGAGGCTCATTTACTTTGGAAACGTTGACTCTTGATGAGGGACCTCTGTGGTATGGAGCCGGGGCAGTGGTCAAACCCTTTGGTCACCAGAGAGCGGTTGCAGTAGAGAAGCATATTGACCAGGACTAATAGGAGTGCAAAAGAAATACAGTCGGTACATGGTCCACACACGTGACCCCAGCAGTGCTGAAAACGCATTTGTGTGAAGTAAATCCCGAATCAGTGGAGTGGCCGATGAAAAATGAAGATGGGAAATCCCGAATCAGTGGAGTGGCCGATGAAAAATGAAGATGGGAAAGAGCCAAAGTGTTCAGAAAACTTGAGCTGACCCTACCAAAAAAAATACTTTAATTTCTGTGATGCCTAAAATGACCGTACATTTGAATGGCTTTTCACAACAGATGTATCTGGGTAAAAGTTGGTATTTTACTGTAGTTTCCTTTTCAAAATAAGAAGGCTGTTGTTCTTCGACCCCTCAGACCTCTTTAGAGCAGAGTCCTATATGTTCTCAGACTACAAATAGGAATGATGGCCAGAACTATAACATTTAAATCAAAACTGCAATAACATGGGACGATATTTGCGTGCTACCTCACTTCCTTGGCCACGTTAAATACTGCTTTTCAAAGTCCAACGGTTCTCAACAACGACTATGTGAAAGGACGACTCCTGTATCACGATGCCTACAGAACTGCGGCATCCAACCTTCCAGTTTCATGTCAAGTTTGAAAGTAATTTGATATTTAGTGTTTCCTTTCAATTAATGCTATCGAATTTGCGCTTCAAAACATGATGACAACTAATCCCAAAACAGTGTCGCTTCACATGTCAACAAGCCGACCGACCATCAGCCGGTGCAGTGAGTACGCCCTCTGAACACGTTTGTATGTGTACAAATCTAAACCCATTTATTCTCTCCAGCCCACATGACACTGTGTGTTTACGATGAGCCGCTCAAGCGTTGCCTTCCGTCTGTTGGGAATAATTAGCGCGCAGGTTGGTGACCTCTCAGGCACACACACATGTCCACACACACACATGTCCACACACACACATGCCCTACTCCACAGCTTGCTTTCTATTATTTTGGTATGCCGACTGGTAGAAATTTAAAAGCCTTTTGAGCATTCATTATTTCCTCTCGTATCAAAATGTGATGAATGTCAAATGTATCTGTGGTTCGATGATAATCCTAATCATACACTGTTCCAGAAAAACAACAACTTTAGCTTTCAGGCCCAACAGCCCTCGCCGTTAACCTTTTCTCGAGGTCATCAGGATTTCTTGTCATCCAATAAAACTGCTCTCTAGGGAAAAATATCACGTGGCTTCCTGACTTGTGATGACTCACTGGAGGAAGAAATGATGTGTGTGTGTGTGTGTGTGTGTGTGTGTGTGTGTGTGTGTGTGTGTGTGTGGATATTTTTTGTGGGGTTTTGTTTATGCTCGTTTCCATTTGTTTACTGGCATAAGAAAAAAATAACCTTCAAACTCACATGTCTCACTTTAATGCACACGCATAGGACATTTCTGGCAAGACAGGAGCCGGCAGAGATAAAGGACAGGGAGCGAGAGGAGTAAAAGCTGGAGTTAAATGTCCACTAAATTATTGAAGAGAAGTAACATGGCAACACGACTTTAATCATCCTAAACCCGGATCCCATTTGGGGCTTGTCAAGGACAAAGGACTGAAGCAGGACACACTGTCAGGATATTGGGCAGCGAGAGGCAGCAACTACATTGTTGTGGTACTGATGCAGCAAAAGTTGTTTTCCATTTCTAAGAACCAATAGAGCAGAGGAAGCTGAGTGCTTTTTGGAGAGCATGAAAGATGAAACCGGGTACACGAGGGGTCTTTGATTAGGAGTACTTCACCTCAGTGAACAGGTATGCATACACACACACTGTACTGTGTTCCAGCAATAGTGCAAAGTTGACTCTTTTACCAGCTCTTTTAACACACACACACACAACCATTAAACTCTCTCATCAGACGCGATAAGATTACTTCACCTCAAGCTATTCTGTCGCTTTTCTCATCCCCAAATCCTCCTCCCACTTGTGTCTAAAGTAAAATGGGGTCAACGAGGATGAGAAGCTAAACCTCTTGATTTTGTGTTCTAGAGGTATCCCCCGTATGCTACTGCTAGCCTGCTAACCCACTACCCACTGACACCGGAATGAGTTTTCCTGGATACCACCACAGGTGTGTATGATAAATAAAGATGTGTATTGATCACGCATGTGCAGGTGCTGAAGCCGCTCACAACGCCACGCAGTAAATAACACAGCAGCAGCAGCAGCTTAACTCCTCTGATGTCTCAGTCAGCCTCATCGCCGGCGCATTGCATAACTGAACACAGTCACAAACACATAACCCCGGGCCTGGGGAGCCATCCAGACGAGTTAGCTCGCAGCTCTCAACCCCAATAAGGAGAGAGCAAAAATGAAGAAGGGAATCGAAGGCAAGAAATAGACTGGAATGTTTTTTCACCATTCGCTATCCCTCGTCTCTGACGATGCTCAACACATGCGCAAAGAGGAAGCCAGAGACTCGTAGGAAACAATAATTACAATCAAAATCTATTAACACAATCACAGACATAGGAATAATATGGGCGACAATCAGTGTTCTGCTCGTGGCATCTGTGATCTACCCTGGGAAACAATGGCTTTAATCACATTCAAATCCTTCAGGGATTTGGAACACACCGAAGGTCCCATCAAAGAGAGAGATATGCATGCACACACACGGTTCACATCTTTAGAGATTCTATGCTGTAATTGCACACGTTCCTGTTTATATCGATAAAGATCCAGATTCCAGCGACAACTTCGATATCAACACTTTTAAAACGATTCCCATTCGGTAGTCCAGTCCGAAAACTAATGGCTCAGTGAGGTTCTCCTGTGACTGCAGACAAAGCTTAAAGGATAGCACCGTTACCGAGTGAATCAGAAGGAAGATTAATGATGGAGATATGTCCGAGTCAATCGATGCTGTGACCAAAAGCTGCACAGGGCCACAGTTACGACAACGCCTGTGTGCACCCGCATGAGCAAACACAGGCCCCCGTGGATGTCAGGACATATAGTGTTTGCGTGCGCACATCCACTAACATTTGGACAAGTCATCGACCATCCTATGCGTCTGTGTGTGTGTATGTGTGTGTGCCTGTGTGTGGTACCAATGCCATCTCTGAATGTCTATTGTGAAATACTTTGTGAGTGTGTGTGTACAGTGTTTGTCGCCCCAATTGCATGTGTGAGTCCTATGATGTGCTGAGCCTGCCGATGAGATAATCTAGCAGAGCATGGAGTGACAATTTGATCAATTGCTGGCTCACATGGAGTCTCTGAGTTATAGTGCTGCCATCTCTCCTGGCCACCACCAGTAAAGAGCCATCTCTCTGCAGAGATGAGCCGCCACACTGTCGCACGCACAGCTGCAGACCACACAGCTAATACACACACACACACACAAAAATACATAACGTACAATTAATTGAAGTTTGATGGCGGTGAGAAGGCAAAATTATCCAGTAAGGCCCCTACAGCAGGTTTACTGTCAGGTAGTGACAGGATATCTGATTACAAAGTGATCTGGAAAAATTGGTAATTTACACCCACATTATTCTGGCTTTAAGAAACGGACTGAATCAGCAGAGTATAAATGTCAATTATCAAGGGTGGTGACTTTCTTCTGTTACAAAAAAGAAAAATAAACTCATGTTTACATCCTAAATGGATTATATCCAAATCCTGGAAAGCTGGATAAAAGCAGGATACAAGTTCTGGGTATTGTTTGTGAGCTGTCCTCAACCCAAAAAGTTATTGGTTGACTACAGTAACACATAGACAATATTATCGTTTCATCAATTAGTTGATTTAATTCTGTGAAACTTTTTCTCCACAAAGAATCAGACAAAAGGATACAAAGGAATTCCCATAATAAATTCGACAATAGAAATCTCGACAACCATTAAACGAATAAAAAGGTAACAGCCCTACTTGTTTCAAATCTTTGCATATCATTCCAATAAGATACCTTACTGTAGTTTGAGGAATACATTTATTTATTTATTTTTAATGATGTAAAACCTCCTAATGCATTAGTATAGTAGCTACTGTTGGTTTGAACAAGCCATAAATTAACTTTGCTTGAATAAAATACACTCCCAAGTATTCTGATTAAGGAAATATCTGACCAAAGTAAACAAGGTATCTTCAATTCTCATTTTGGTTGGAAGGGTTGAGGTTACATTCCTCGCTTATAGGTTACTGATGGTGATTACAATTATTCTAATAATTAAGATGTAGCAGATACCTTTCTTTATTGTAACTAATATATTATGGCCGATGTTTGCCTTTAGATTAGGTTGTATGCTTTGGTTAATGAAGTCTTTCTCTCTGGAGGCTGATGGATCTCAATTAACATCAACTTCAGCTCCGATGAAAGTTCAGAATAGCATCACATAATATGGTTGATAAGTTGCTGCAGCTCATTATGCTGAATTAGCACCACCTTGTTTGTCTGTTTTCACTGGCTTCATGATACCAACGCTGTGTGCCCACAACCTGCTCCTGATGAAAATCGAATATTTCTTACACTGCTAATATGATAAATAGCTAATATGTGTGCCATCTTTAAAAAAAACAAATCTCGTTTCTAAATGACCCAACTTCTTTTCGCTCCTGAGAAATTGTACAGAAAACAATTAGCAGCGGTGTGTGCACTTGGGCATATCTGTCTCAGTGCATTACCACATACAGATCAATAAGGATTCTATTCTTGGCCATTAGATCTTGAGGCCGGGGTAGTCGGCCTCTCTCACTCTTTCCGATCTATTCCATCTCTCCGCTCTATCGGCCTGCTCTCTCCTGCCAACCTCTTTCTCTATTCCCATCCTCCCCTCCTCCAGACAACACCAAAGGGACATTGTCATCTGCCCAGCTGGACAGTGGAAGCAGCAGCAGAGACAGCATCAAACACGGGACAGTTTTGGGGGGGATCACAGATGTGATTTGCTTTGTGGCTGAAGGGATCAGCCGTCCCCTCTAAGGATTCATGCACACACACACACACACACACACACATGTACACAGAAATTCACTCGCACTCATGTACAAATCCACACACACCTCCTGTTCCTGCTGTAATTCTCAGTCCTCTGCCACACTGCCAGGCTGCGGCCCTTGATCTGCCACTTCCTGTAATCCTCCATGGGAGAAGGGTGCAGCCAAATGTCCTGGCACGCCAGCCAGGCAAACACACACACACATACGCACAAAGATGCAGACACACAGATTGCCACAAGTTGCCTCTAAGTGCATGAATAATGACCTCTAGGACATAGATGTGTATCAGCGCAGGAGATGATGTCTCCCACAAAATATGCATCTAGATAAAACCTTACCCAAAACACACAAGATGCAGAACTGCAATGCAAAATAACATGAATCCTGATATCCATTATGCCCCTTTCATCTGTGCCACGCTGGTATCGTTGTCATCAGATGAAGAGGCAGAGCTGACTAAACAGAAAATGACAGCGGAAGAGAACCAAAGAAAAGATGGATGACTCCCAATTCACCTTCCCCTGACTCTGATAAGACTCTATCTGATCCACATCACTCAAACAAGAGATTCCTGCTCATTCAATTTCAAAGTGACTAGTTTCAGCTCGAAGGAACCATCTGACGAGATCTTTTCTGCCAAACTAGGGATAGTCTGAGGGAGTTCTGATCCCTAAGATGATGAGTATAGGCATCTTTTTACAGCTGGTTTATTTATCTTATTCTTAGTTTCCCAAGCCTGGAGCTCACAGGAGTAATGTACCAGCAAGCAAGACATAAGCCCCATTAAGCTTATTCACCAGTTCCTACATCAGCCCTTACGTACTTCTAAAAAAGGAGGGATTTCATCTCCTATCTTCAAATACATGTGTACTACTGACAGAAACCATGAATTCCTTCATCCAAAGCAGAGCAGCAGTTGAACATGTTAATCTTTGGGAACGTTCAGTCCTTTCCAGGAAAAAGGTGGTGCAGTATTATCTCTTCAGTCTCCCTCTCTCTCTGCTTTGAAGAGCAGAAAACACTCTGAAGGTACACACACTGAACAACACACTCTGAACACAATCGTCTTTTTAAGAAGTCTGGTAAACCTGTCTCTGTAGACGCCATGCTCCCTCTCCTCCGCCTTTGAGTTTCTGTTGTTATCCTCACCTCTACAGTGCAGGTGACTAAGAATGAGTCACGACCATAGCTGCCAGCCGGTGGGAACGAGGCACAGCCAGGTGGACAGCTCTTCATCACACCGTAATGAGCTGGCAACGGTTGAGGGACAGGCATGAGAACACATGGAGGACCTGTAAAAGTTGCCTGACACAGACGGGCTTGCGGGCGCTCTCTGAAGCTGTACAACTCCCCGCGGTGTCGCTCCATCACAAGCTGTTGGCCCAACATTGCAAGAAAGACGACAGAAGCTACCTCAGCCGCTTACTTCTCCAGCACATACATATCCGGCTAATTATGGGCCTGTTAGGGACACGTCTCGTCCCTTTTCAACGTCAGCTCTGCATTGCTTGTTCTCTTCTTGAAAACTCTAAAAATATCCCTGAAACCCCGCCGATGTATGCAGCATCGGACTGCTGCAGCTCAGACATCTGTTCACTTACCTGCTGCTGCCTCCCAGAGATGCAGGGATTTAAAGGAGCTGCCACAGGCCGTGGTGACCTGTAACAGTAGCGACGACAAGAAAAAGGATACAATCTGAGAGCTCCATTCTGGGTGCCGATGGCCAGTATCTTCTGCACAGGGTCGAAAGCCATGGACGACGGCTGGTAGGGGAAGCCATGACGGACAGTCTGAAAGACGTGCCAAAAGAGGACAAAAGGAGAACATGTTATCGATTTGCATTTCACAGCAGGGGTGTTGTTTTGTGAAAGATATCACACACCTGATTTTGGTAAACAGAGACCCAGATGGATGTGGAAAGTGTTAAGCAGCGTAAATGTAAAGCCTGAAATTGCACAGACAAGAGAAAACGAAAAAGAGGAACAAACGCACTTTCTATGCACCGTTACTCTGTTCTTCGTGATAGATGATATTTGGCTTTGCTCTTTAGTATCCTTTTCTAATCATGGGCCTATTTTGAGATTCCTTCTCTCCTATTTCACTCTTTTTATCTCGTTTTCCTTCTCTCACTGCCTCCCACATGAAGTCGTGATTGCACTGAAGTCTGGAAATCAAAAAACAAGAAAAGCAAACCAGCTGATTTCTTGCATGGCCTTCTATTTGAGTCCATTATCCTTTAAGGTTGTTTCCTGTATATTTGCCAGTCACACGACTGTAGCTTTATGTCGTCGGTCAGCTGGTGGTGGGCTGGTAGGATTTGTTTGCTTAGCAGCGGAAGGCTAAAGCACGTTACATAAGAAGCACTCAGTGCAGCAGAGACACCTGCCTTCTCCACAAAGAAACATTACAGAGAGTTTCGGTCCAGACAGAAAGTGGTAGTGCATGAGGGAGGATGGAGTCTTGTTTAAAGGAGACCATCTTTAAGAGATACTTGGCTCTTGATCAATGTCAGAAACAATATACCCGAAGCCCTCAGGTGTGTTAGCTTCACACAAGCTTATATATTCTAGTTTTCTATCACTTCAGGGCACTCTAACACAATTCTACTGACAACTGATTACAGTTTATAAACCTTCACCTGCCCAAGCTTTGGACATCTGCACATTGTGACGGTGTGTCTAAAACAGTCAAGGTCAACAATCACATGACTCTTCCATTATGCTGAGCCACAGAGACTGTAGAATAAGATGAAGCCTATCAATGGTAATGGGCTGCGATGGCTACCAAACCAAAAGGGATTCAGCATCATAAGAAAACCTGCACAAGCCTACTTGTCAGAAAGCGATTAAAACCTGCAAATGCTTTAGACGAGTAACTTTAGCGCTGACACCTTCAAAAGAATCCACAATCAGGCCTGTTACAATTGAGCAAGTTAAACATGTGGGGAAATCAATAGCAAGCACAAAGCGATGGCTATAAAAAGGCCTCACCAAACCAGTGGCCCACCAAGGGGAAATCCTTTATAAACATTACAGTGGGCTAACATGTAGCATGCACAGTAAACTGCCATTGTATTTGTTGGTCTCCCTTCAAACCGGCCCCGCTCATTTCAGGCGCCATCAGTCCCCATTGGATCTATGATCTGGAGGTAAAGTACTGTGTTTGTGCGTGTGTGTGTGTGTGTGTGTGTGTGTGTGTGAGAGGGAAACAGAGGAGCGTGAGGAGAGAGAGGTGGGGGGAGAAGGGGATGGAGAGACACTGTGAGCAAACGACAACACGAACAGGGATGGCACACACTCACACGCGCACATTAACCAGAAACCTCCGTTTTGCTAATCCAAACCCAGCAGATTATGCAAGAAGGGATCAGTTTGGCCCAACCCCTCGATATGACAGTTCATGCCAAGCAGCACACACAGCAAAGGATGACATGTTCACAGAGGATGGAGTCCTATATTAACATAACCGAAATATGTAGTGGTTTTGAGACATGTCCGAGCAAAATTACTGCACGAATACTGTGCAACCACCCAGAAACTTCCTCATGTTTATTGTCCTGCCGCCAGCGCGCATTCGCCATACAGTATGCGCATTGTAGTCAAGTACGTTACAGGCTACCCACCATGGCACAGGGCGCTGTGATGGTCCTCTTTCTAAACAGGATCACTGTCGAATGTTAAATAAACATCCAACCAGCAGGTGTTCGTTGTAGTTTAGACTACAGAGCAAAAAATGATTTGCTCATTTCTTAATTTGTATTGTGTGGAGCTCACTTGCACCTGCTGTATAATGCGATGGGATACGCGCAGTACAAACTGTGAATTATAATTTAAAGAACATACTTGCGGAAGGTGGCTAACCGTGATAAAAACCAGAGCTGTGTTATAAAAGCATCAGGCTCGCCCACCTTGCAGAGCTGGAAATGCTCGGACTGGAGGGTCTCCTGGATCAGATGGTTCTCCTGTGGCCCCACTTGGACAGACGGGGTGGAGGAGGATACCTCTTTTAAGCCGTCCAGCACCTTCCTGATGTTGAACTTCTTCATCTTCAGACTGCAGAGCACAGAATTGAGATCACCCGCAAAAGATGAAGGGGATGGCCACTTTCCCTCTGACACACACACGCACACACGCACACTCAAGTGCTCTCTCTTCTGCTCTCCTGTGTAAATCTCACATTTGAGTGATTGTTATTTAGCTCAGTCTCCATGCTGGAATGGAAGGCTCTGGCGCGCACCGCACAGATCGCTTTTTCTTTTTTCTTGACGTGTAAATTTGGAGAGGAGCTGCTTGAAGTTTGGTGCGTCGGTGTAATTTGCTCGGAGTCCGTGCTGTGCCCCACTGCGTCTCGGTGGGCTCCGCTCTTCTTCTCGGCGTCCCTCCCCTCCCCTCTCGGCTCTGTGCGCCGCTCAGCCAAGGCGGAAACGCAGCGGTGCTGTTGGTGCTGCTGCTGCTGCTGCTGACGCTCTTGCGCATGTCTGGCACTGGCAGAGTAGAGGCATCAACCCAAAATCCCGCCACCTTGCCAGCTCTCTCGCTCTCGCTCTCGCTCTCTCGCTCTCTCTCGCTCTCTCTCATCTTTCCCCCAGCGACAACGCCGCCCTCTCTCCCCTCCCCTCTCCCTTCCTCGCACGCACACACATCGTAGGTTTTGCTCCACTGCACCTGGCGATGTTGGGATGCTGCAGCGTTGTGAGTGTCTGTGGAGACAGACGGACGATCAGTCCCATTCTTTCCACTACACCCTCGCCCTATCCACTCCGCCTCCGCGTGTGCTCTTGTGGAAGGTTCGCAATAATAAAGGCCAACCCAAAGCATAGTGGAAGGGGACTATAAAACCTTTCTGTGCTGTACTGGAGAATTGGAGACACGTTGCATGAATGTGCTGCATTTTCCTGTTGCTGTATTTTTTCATGGTGGGTTTAGAAAACATAAGAACATGTGATGGTATTAAAATAAAACAGGGAAACTAAAGCATCACGTTGTTTCTAAATCCTTTTTTGCATCCGAAAAACATATCATAATGGCTCGATTGTATTTCATTCTGTAGGGATGTATGCATTGGCAAGGGAAGCTGTGCATAAAAAACCCAACAGCTGAGCAAGCAATGCATCTATCAGTATCCATGGTGATGGCTGTTTCCTGCTAATGATGGAGTGGTGTACCTGGTATTTATACCCTCCCAATGAAAGTGTTACTTCATGCTGTAGTAACACTTAGAGGGAAGGGCCCCTGTGTCTGCCAGCAGGTGACATTGCATATAGCATGTTCCCCCTGACAGGACCTTAAAGGCTTCAAAGGAAAAGGCCATATTGTTCCTGGTGTCTCCATCAACAGCAGACTGAATTGGAAGGCCAACATCAACGCTGTGTACAAGAAAAGGATGAGTCGACTCTTTTTCCTGAGGAAACTTTGATCCTTCGATGTGTGCGGCAAGATGTTGGAGATGTTTCTATAGTCTGTTGGACGTGCTCTGTACTTCTCCGAAGTCTGCTGAGGGAGCAGCATTGGAGCCGGTGATACCAACCGACTCACCAAACTGGTGAAGAAGGCCGGCTCCATCATTGGCTGCAAACAGGACAATGAAGACATCATTGTCCATATTGGATAACCAGGACCACCTTCTCCATCACCTTCTGCAGGGACAGCAGAGCACGTTCTCCAACAGAATGCTTCAGCTCCGCTTCACAAGGTTCTGTTGTGCACCGACAGATATGCTAGAGAGGTTCAGGTCATTTATGTTCGCTTTCTCTCATTCCAGGCTTCCTGATTGTTTTCACCTGTCATCACACCTGTCTCCTATGCTCATCAGTGTCAGCCCCGCCCCTGATTGGTCCCACCTGTGTCTTGTTACCATGTGCTTAAATTCCCCTGTCTCCCAGTGTTCCTTGTCAGTTCGTCTGGTCTTTTGCCATAGTCAGGGGTTATGTTATGTTGTGCTCTTGAAAGTTTTTGATCCCACTCACTCGCTTTCACCATTTGTTCACTGCAGAACCGAAAATAAAGGCTGCCTGATACTTTATCTCTGTCTCGAATTAGGTACGGTGGGTCCCTGCTTCCTAAGTGTCTGAGATCGTAACAGAGCGAACTGACCACATTATGGACCTTGACCCAGAAGCGCTCGCGCCGCTCTGTCGGTACAGGGCGTGGCGAAAAATAAGTTACTACAAATACTTTCTCTCTGTCTCCTGGTCGCAATTGGTCCTCCGCTAAGTGTCTGAGATCGTAACAGAGAACAGACTGACCATTTAAGGGACCCAGCCGACTCAAGAATCGCCGCCGCCGCTTGTCGGCACAGGGCGCACGCATTTTTCATCACGAGGAAAAACTGGACAAAGTCAGCCGAAAATAAGGCTGAGGGCGTGAGCCGGTGCCGGGAAATACAAGAGCTGAGAGGATCGTTCAGGAAGAATTATCTACAGATGCAACAACTGGTTGCCCAAATGAATAATTTTTCACTCATCAACAGACTGCTCCTCCGGTGGCCTCATCCACAGCTGAGAATTTGCCTGTCAATACTCCAGCTGACGCACAAGTCAGGCTGTTTCCTCCCGATTACGGCTGGCTCTTCCGGAGAGATTTTCCGGAGACTCTTCGAATTGCAGAGCCTTTCTGGTACAGTGTGATCTGCATTTTCAACACAACCCAGCAGCTTTTTATCTGAGCATGGTAAGCTGGCGTTTATTGTGTCTCATTTAACGGGAAGAGCTGCAGCCTGGGCTACTGCAGAATGGTCTAGAGACACCGAACTATGTTACTCATTGGCCGATTTCATAGAGACTATGAGGCGATTTTGACCACTCATCGCCTGCTACGGAGGCCAGCAGAAGACTGTTTCAAATACGCCAGCTCAACCGTCAGGTGGTTGATTATGCCATCGAAGCTCGCATAGCAGCAGCGGACAGCGGATGGAATGTTCCGCTCGTGGACGCATGACAGGACTGAATCGATAACCGAAGTGAAGGACCAGCTGGCTCCACTGGAGACAATTTCGATCTGAATCCCTCATCGCTGTACATCCGGATCGACAACCGCTCGAAAGAGAGAGGGAGAGTCGACGCAACCGGTGATGTTATTCCTGTGCTCTGCAACGCCTCGAGGGTCGCACCAGCGGAGGGTGATTTCCAGCTCATGTTACTGACCATCTGAATCCTCATCGTGGCCATCCGGATCGATAACCGCCTTCGAGTATAGAGGGAGAGTCGACGAACCGTAGATGTTATTCCCAGTTTCAGAATTGTCTCGGAGGGTCGCTGGGCCACAGCGGAGGATTTCCAGCCTATGTTACCGGACATCTGAGACTACATTCAAGGACTACACTTCCAGAATGACTGAACCCATGAACCGCAGCTTGGAAGAACCAGGCTTTCTGGAGAGGAGGCAGCGCCGCTTCACGTGAGGGTTGTTTTACTGCGCCAGCCGGGTCATCAACTCGCTTGGAAAAGATCGTGTTTACCAGTCAAAAGGAGGGCGCCAGGAGCAAAGATCGTGCTCACTAGTCAAAAGGAGGGCGCTGGTGAGCAAGTTTCCCGCAGACTTCCCTCCTCGACCTGTTACTCAGTAGACATTTGTATTAACAATCAGACCATTGGACCAGGTGTTAGACCCAGTGTGCTAATAGACTAGGCTGATTTAGGCTGTGTTAATAGACTCAGGCTGACGAAGCCTTATAGACTGGGGCCCAGTCAAACAGCTAAAAATAAAACTGTCCCGCTTATCTCATCCCATAGTGTTAGTACAGTGCCTTTAGACGGCCAGTGCCTTAGACGGCCGCTTGCCTTAGACGTCGCTTTGTTCACAGTTACCCATTGCACTGAGCCCATACAGATTACTATAAATAAGGACCATACCGAGAGCATGCAATTTCATATTTTTGAGTCGACTCAGTAATCTGATTATTTTGGGGTTTCCTTTGTTGATTATTTTGGGTTTTGGTTAGATTATTTTAAGCCTTGTTGAAGACAATCCTCACATAGACTGGCCTTCAGGAAAGTTAAGGAATGGGGAGATTTGTGGGCGCGGGCAGGTAAACCGCAACCTGTTAATGCACCAACAGACTCTAGTAGGATCATTATAGATCACCCTGACTATCCTGATCTACACAAGGTACCTTCCTGTTACCATGATTTAAAAGTAGCGCTTAACAAGTCTAAAGCCTTGTCGCTACCTCCTCACCGAGATTTTGACTGTCCCATTGATCTCTTACTGGAGCCCCCATTCCCAAGGGAGACTTATCGATTTCTCTTTACCGAGCCCCCATTCCCAAGGAGACTTTACCGATTTTGAGACCTGAGAGAACAGCAATGGATGAACACATCTCCTCTTCACTCAAATCAGGATTATCCGCTCCTCATCGCTCCCAGCCGGAGATGGGATTCTTTTTGTGGGAAAGAAAGACGGGTCTCTGAGACCTTGCATAGACTACAGTCCACTAAATGACATTACGGTGAAGAACCGCCATCCTCTGCCACTCATGTCATCTGCTTTTGAACTGCTTCAACGGTCAGTTATGATATTCACCAAGTTGGATTTAAGAAATGCATATCACTTGGTTAGAATAAAACAAGGGATGAGTGGAAGACTGGATTCAACACTCAGAATGGTCACGAGTACTTGGTAATGCCTTTTGAGTACTTGTAATGCTCTTTTGGACTGTGCAATGCAACCGCTGTTTTTCAAGCTTTTGTGAATGAGGTTTTGGCGAAATTTTCTGAATATTTCAGTGTTTGTGTATCTGATGATGATATTGATTTTCTCCCAGACGCCAAACTTTAAGTGTTAACCATGTCCGCCTAAGTGGATGACATACTGATTTTTTCCCAGACGCTAAATCCTTCATAAGTAACTATGTCCGCCAAGTTTGCAGAAACTACTGGATAATCAGCTATATGTCAAGGCAGAGAAGGCGAGTTGCGAGTTCCACACAGAAGAGGTGTCTTTCTTAGGATACATAGTCTCACCTAATCATATCCAAATGGATCCCAAAGTCAGTGTGCAGTCCCAGTGGCTCCACACCAGACTCAGACTTGCGGAAAGTGAAAGTCAGTGGCATCCCAGGCCCACACCAGACTCCAGGTTCAGCAGTTCCTAGGATTTGCTAACTCTATAGGAAGTTTATTAGGAATGTCAGTTCCGTTGCTCCTCCACTTCATGTTCTGACTTCTCCTATGGGTTCCTCTAAGTGGGACCCCTGAAGTTGCTGCTCCTTCCGTGCTGTTCTGACTCCTCCTAAGGTTCCTTCAAGGGACCCCAGGCGGATCTTGCTTTCAAACTTCTCAGAGATAGATTCACATCAGCTCCATACTACCATTCCAGATCCCCAGCGCCAGTTTATGGTCGAGGTGGATGCTCCTAATGAGGAATTGGAGGAGTACTGTCTCACCGTTTGCAGTGAAGACAAACAAGATGCATCCATGTGCTTACCTGTCGCGAAAGTTGACAACGGCAGAGCGGAATTATGACGGGAAACAAGGAATTGTTAGCTGTAAAGCTGCCCCTAGGAATGGAGACACTGGCTAGAGGGTGCAGAGAAACTGTTTTTAGTCTGGACAGATCACAAGAATCTAGAAAGTGCTAAGCGCTATAGGTAGCAAGCAGCGTCTTCAACTCCTGGGCCAGGCCAGGTGGACACTTTTCTTTTAGTAGACCAACTTCAATTTCACACTTTCTCTTTGTTTCGCCCCTTTTCGCTCCCAGTCTCAGAATCAAAACCCGATGCTTTGTCTCGCTTACGATCCCCCCGAACCTTGCGGTAGAGCCCAAGACCATCCTTCCACTTAACCGGTGATCGGAGCCTTTCCCAGCAAGGGAGTCAGACGTTAAAGAGGCAACAAGGAATCCAGCGCCCAGCTTAGTGGTGATCGTGGAGCCTTTTCCGGCAAGTGGAGTCAGACGTTAAAGAGGCAACGTCATGAATCCAGCGCCTAGCGAGTGTCCAACAATCACAGTGCTGTTTGTCTCGAGGCTCTTTCCTGAGGCTCTTCACCCAAGGTCATCTCACTGGGCTCACTCATCTGTGCTGCGCTATCCGGAGTAGCAAGAACAATGTTCAGGATTCAACAACGTTTCTGGTGGCCATCCATGAAGAAAATGTACGAGTATGTAGCGGCTTGTCCGTGTGTGTGTAATAAGACCTCATCTCGTTAAGATGGGCTTGCTCCAGCCGCTGCCGATTCCCCATCGCCCTTGGTCACACATTTCATGGATTTTAGACAGGATTTCCTCTCATCCAGAGGCAAGACTACGGTTCTAACAGTGCCGATTCCCATCGTCCTTGGTCACACATTTCATGGATTTTTGTGACAGTGATTTCTCCCTTGTCCAGAGGCAAGAGACTACGGTTCTAATAGTGTTGATCGATTTCAAAAAATGGCTCACTTCATCCCATTGACCAAGCTTCCTCTGCCAAAGTCACCGCAGAGGTCATGATGAATCATATATTCAGGATCCATGGATTCCCATGACACATTGCTTCCACAGGGTCCACACCATTTCGCCTTCTGAAAGAGTTTTGTCGACTCATAGGTGCACCGCCAGCCTGTCATCAGGATATATCACCCAGTCAAATGGACAGTCGGAGCTGCCTGAATCCAAGACTAGAGACTACACGTACTGTCTCGGCCTCCCGGAACCAGACCACCCTGAGTGACCACCACATGGGTCGTCGAGGTTGCCCACAATACCCTTCCCACGGGCGGCTACAGGTCTCTCTCCATTCCATTGTGTCAAGCCTGGTTTCAGCCTCCACTCTTCCCTAACAACGAGGAAGAGGTGATGGTTCCATCGGCACATGCCATGATCAGACGTTGTCGCAGAGTTTGGGCTGGTGTCACAGTCTCTTCTCCGGGTTCAGCTCGATGAAGGCTGTTGCGGACGTTCAACGCAGGGTCGCCCTCCCTCCACACATGCTACACTGGACGCTGTCGCAGAGCTTGGGCTGGTGCTCGCCAGCTCTTTCTCCGAAGTTCAGCTCGGATGAAGGCCGCGGACGTTCACTCCAGGTCGCTTCCCTCCCACAGTCCAGGCCAAAAGGTTTGGCCTCTACCAAAGACTTACCCACCCATGTCGCCTGTTGAAACTGGTCTGAGATTTGTGGGGTCCGTTTGTGTCCAGGCCAAAAGGTTTGCCTCTCACTCAAAGACACACTCCATGTCAAAGAAACTGGCTCCGAGATTTGTGGGTCCGCTTCCAGTGTCCAGAGTCATCAACCCGGGCCGCGGCACGCTTGCAACTCCCCAGGACCTGAGAGGCACCAACGTCACTAGTAGAATCGTCGTGTGTGTGAGAGCACACTTGTTCCCCGCCTCCAAGCCCTCCACCCCTGTAGTTCTTAGAGGGGTGATGGCAAGGTCCGTGAAGCCATTGGAGGTCCGTATTAGGGGGAGGGGCAAGCAATTCTGGTAGACTGAAGGGTTACGGTCCTGAGGCTAGAAGCGACAGTTGCTTCATTTTATCGTAGGACAAGACTTTATCCACGACTTTTTACAATCAGCCTGGGTCAGGAGTTAACAGAGGGGGGTACTACAGTAATCGACAGACATGCTAGAGAGGTTCAGGGCCATTTATGTTCGCTTTCCGTCCCAGGCTCTGATTGTTTTCACCTGTCGGGTCACACCCCTCATGCTCATCAGTGTCAGCCCCCGCCTCCCTGATTGGTCCCACCTGTGTCTTGTTACCATGTGCTTAAATTCTGTCTCCCAGTGCGTTCCTTGTCAGTCAGGTTTGGCTCTCTACCAAAGACTTACCACCCATGTCGCCCTAAAGAAACTGGCTCCGAGATTTGTGGGTCCGCTTCCAGTGTCCCAGAGTCAACCCGCGGCTGCACGCTTGCAACTCCTCAGGACCTGAGAGTGCACCCAACGCTTCACGCAGAATCAAGCCGGGTGTGTGAGAGCACACTTGTTCCCCGCCTCCAAGCCTCCACCGCCCCCCAGTTCTTGAAGGTGATGCCATATGTCCGTAGTTACTGGAGGTCCGTATAGGGGGAGGCACCTCGGTAGACTGAAGGTTACGGTCCTGAGGCTAGTTGGATAGTTGTTTACTTATTTAGACAAGACTTCATCCACTACTTTTACAACTGGCCTGGTCTTTGCCGCCGGGTACGCTTGCACCCCAGGACCTTGAGAGTGCACCAACGCTTCAATGCTAGTAGAAACCAAGCCGTGTGAGAGCACACTGTCTTCGCCTTCTCCAAGCCCTCCTCCACCGCCCAGTTCTTTGAAGGGGTGATTACAAGGTCCGTAAGCTACTGGAGGTCCGTGAATAGGGGGAGGGGCAAGCAATTCCTGTAGACTGGAAGGTTATTGTCTGAGGCTGAAGGATAGCTGCTTCATTTATCGAGACAAGACTCTTATCTACTACTTTACAGGATCAGCTCAGCCATCAGGAGTTGGCCCTAGAGGGGGTACTGTTGTGCACCGACAGATATGCTAGAGATCAGGAGTTGGCCCAGAGGGGGTACTGTTGTGCACCGACAGATATGCTAGAGAGGTTCAGGTCATTTATGTTCGCTTTCCTCATTCCAGGCTTCCTGATTGTCACCCGTCATCACACCTGTCTCCATGCTCATCAGTGTCAGCTCTGCCCCCTGATTGGTCCCACTCTGTGTCTTGTTACCATGTGCTTAAATTCCCTGTCTCCCAGTGTTCTTGTCGTCTTCGCTTTCTCTCTGTTCCAGGCTTCCTGATTGTTTTCACCTGTCATCACACTCCGTTCCTATGCTCATCAGTGTCAGCCCCCGCCCCTGATTGTCCCCCACCTGTGTCTTGTTACCATGTGCTAATTCCCTGTCTCCCAGTGTTCCTTGTCAGTCTGCCTGGCCTCTTGAAAAGTTTTTGCCATGATCAGAGCGCTTTCGGGTTATGTTGTGCTCTTGAAAGTTTTTGATCCTCACTACGTGAGCGCTTTCATTTTGTTCACTGCAGAACCGAAAATAAAGTACTTACAAATACTTATCTCTGTCTCCCGGTCGCACAATGCAGAACCGAAAAATAGCACTAAATACTTTATCTCTGTCTCCCGGGTCGTGCAATTGGGTCCTACTTCCTAAGTGTCTGAGATCGTAACAGGTTCAGGAGAACATTCCTGCCCACTGCTATTAGACGTTATAATAAACAAATAACTTCGGGCTGCCAGTATCAGAACAGGTTCAGGAGAACATTCCTGCCCACTGCTATGAGACGTTATAATAAATAACCTCTGGCCAGATCCTCCCCAAATTGATCATCAATAAACCTTGCACCGCTGTCACTTTATACTTTAGAGACTCTGTATATACACTTTAATTTTTACACTTTATTTTTTATTTTATTTCCTTTATTATTTAAATTTTTAAATGTAATATGTCTTGCTATTTTATTTTTACTTTATTGTATTGTATATTTGTAAAAAATTTGTTGCTGCTGCCTCTAGAAATGAATTAATTAATTCATAAAAAAGTCAAATCTAATCTAATCTAATCCTCAATTCAGATCCAGAACTGTGCAGTTTGCATGTTCTCCTTTTGCCTGCATGTTTTTTTTTTTCCGGGGGGCTGCAGCTTCCTCCCACAACCAAAAAGGTGTGCTGTCAATGTGACACGTTATTGTCGTCGCTGCATTGTGAGTGAATATCTCTCTATCTTTGTGGTCAGTCGATCACAGGGATGACCCCTGTGATCGACTGACCACTTGTCCAAGGTGGACCAGCTCCAGGCCACCGCAACTCTGCGAAGCAAAGGCAGGTATAAAAGATGGATCCATCCCCAAATTTGAAATGATGCTATAAGTATTCTATAAAGGTGCTATATATGAAATTTTGAGCATTTCTATTGCCTCAAGATTCAAGATTCAAGATTCAAGATGCTTTATTTGTCACATACACACACAGGGTGTGCAGTGAAATGAAAGTGGCAATGCTCAGCAGCAGGATGTGCAAGGCAACAAGTACACACTATTTACAAATAAAAACAACACAATATTTACAGTAAGTGTGTGTGTAAAAACAGTGTGCAGTTGTGTGGGTTCATGGGGTCCCAGAGGTCGGAGTCTGCCAACCTACGGCCTGAGGAAAGAAACCAGCCCTCTGTTCTGCAGCGCATCACGGAGGCGCCCGCCTGACCGCAGCAGCTGAAATGTCTGTTGTTAGTAGAGACCTTTATGATCCTGCTGCTCTGGTTCTGCACCTCCTGTGCCAAGTCCTGCAGGTGAGTGTAGTTCCAATAGTGCGCCAGCCGAACGCATCACTTTCTGCAGAGCCTTCCTGTCCTGAGCGGAGTGAAGTTGCCAAACCAGGCTGTGATGCTTCCTGTCAGGACGCTCTCTCGCGCTCCAGAGAAGACCAGCGATCCTCTGGGAAATTTTAAATTTCCTCAGCTGCCTGAGGTGGTAGAGGCGCTGCCTTGCCTTTCTCACCCGAGTGTTCGTGTTTGCTGACCATGTCAGATCCTCGTGATGTGGGACCTCAGGTATTATGCACCCGCCACCCTTCCACAGTAGTCCCGTAATCCCCAGTGGTGAGTACTGCCTCTGTTGTTGTACCTCTCCAAAGTCCACAATCAGCTCCTTAGTTTTGGTGACATTCATGATGAGGCTGTCCTGGCACCAGAGTGACAGATCAGCACTTCCTTCTGCAGGCCTTCACGTTGTTGGAGATCAGCCCACCACCACTGTGTGTCATCCGCAAACCCATGATGGTGTTGGAGCTGAACCGCCATGACAGTCATGTGTGTGTACAGGAGTACAGGGGGCTGAGGACGCAACCCTGGGGGGATCCCAGTTCAGGGTGAGGGATTTGAGGCCTGCCCACCCTGACCACCTGTGGCCTGGGCGGGTCAGGAAGTCCAGGATCGAAGCACACAGGGGGGTGTTCAGTCCCAGCTCAATCAGCTTGCCGCCAGTCTGAGGGGACTATGGTGTTGAAAGCTGAACTATAATCACGAACAGCAGTCTCACATAGCCCCCCTCTTGGCTGTCTGTGATGAGAGTGTGGTGTGGTACCTGGGAGAGTAGCATCATCCGCGGATCTGTTTGGGCGATAAGCAACTGCAGCGGTCCATGGAGGAAGGAGAAGGCGCAGATGGTCTCATCAGCCTCTCAGCATTTCATGACCACCGAGGTGAGGGCCAGCCCGGTCGTAGTCTGGCATGCTGGAGAAGCATTCTGGGCACAGGAGAATAGTGGATTCCTAGCTATAAGGGACCACGGACTCAGCCAGGGGAGAGGTTGAATATTGTGGTGAACACTGGAGCTAGCTGGTTAGCACAGGTCTTCAGTACTCGCTCAGATATGCCATCTGACCCAGAAGCCCTGGTGTTCACCTCAACAGAGCCCTCCTCACACTGTGCTCGGTCAACAGAGTGTGTGTTCATCCTCAGCGTAGAACTCACCTCAGCCACGCTTAACGGGTGTTGCCACAGCAATGAAGAGCTAGCGCTGTTGCTAGCCTCAAACCGCCAGAGCAAAATGAGTTCAGGTCGTCCGCTAGGGATGCGCGCTTCGGCACTCACCATTGCGCCGGGTCTGGGCTCTGGTAGTTTGTGATAGTCCGTATCTCTGCCATAGGCTACTGGTGTCACATTGCCCATCTGTGATTCCACTTCGTCTCGTACTCCTTTTGGCGCCTCACCGCCTCTCAGTCTGATAGACCGCTGCCTTGTACTTGCCCATGCTGTTGATACAAGACCGGAGTTATAGGCAGACGGGCGTCATAGCTCACGGATGGATCTATCAAATTACTTAAGCTTTTTGGTTAGGAAAGTCTCGAATCTTACCGTGGGGACGAGTGGTGTCCAGTGGCGGCTAAGGAGGCTCATTACTTCAAGAACTGCTGACGCCACTGGAACTGGATTGGATCATGTCCTAGTCGATCTATACTCAGAGTTCTGTAGCTCAGTTTTCGATTGGTCAGGACCACCGCAGATGATGCCTTCACTACCGCTTCCCATGATCCTTTGTTTATACTCCGAAGCAGAAAAAATGGCGGCATGGTCTGATTTCCTAACGAGGGAGAGACAGCCTAGGCTCTCTCTTGAATGGCGCGAGCAGTAGTGGTCCAACGTTTCTTTCCTCTGCAGCACACGAATGTGCTGGTGAAAGTTCGCATGACTTTTTTAGGTTTGCTTTGTTAAAGTCCTTCCCAGCCACCACCACAGCCGTTGCCGGATACTTAGTCGATGCCGGCAACATTATCGCAGTCCGGAGAAAAGGCCGGTGTCCGCCAGGTGGAAAATGTAGACGGCTGTGGTGATGACCGAAGCTGAACTCCCCGAAGGTAGAATGGACGGGCATGAGATCGTCAGATGTCTATGTTCGCGAAAGGAACGAGAAAGAGTCTTAATGTTCTTGGGGTCGCACCACATGTTGTTCGTCATGAAGCAGACCCCTCCACCCTTAGATTTACCAGCCTCACAACAGTTATCAACATGGAAATGGCTGAGCCGGCAGCTGTTAGCTAGCAGTGCTAACAGTGAACCGAGGGGGAACCGGAGGGCGGGGGATTTGCTTCCGCAACCTCCGAATGGAAGCAGTGCAGAGTTAACCAGTAGGGCACGCGCACATGCAATAACATGGACTGAAGGGCGCATGCGGCTGGCCCGGCTATGTCAACAAAGCAGAGAGAATCCGGATAACAACACACACAGAGGGAGACGATATTACTCCACTGTCTCTTTGCAAAGCAAATCATTGTTTGTTGCTATACCGATGGTCTGAATCCCAAAGATTGCGTCCATATGCGAGTTGGGTTAAGAACATCAGTGCAGATGTGTATGATTTTAAGGTCACAGATGAAGGTTCCCGCCAAAAGCCCCGGATGTTTTTTAATTAGCCCCGAATGTTAATTTAAATAAAAAATAAAGATTTGGCACACAAGTGGTTAACACCTCCAGGTCGCACGTGACGTCATTCACCCAAAACAGCGGAGTCAGGCTGGCAGCAGGCGCACGTAACAGCAAGCTGCTGTCAGAGAGTGTTTCTATGTCTAAACATGTCGCTGCTTCACTCCTCTGCTTCACTCTTCTGGGCTAAGCCCAGCGCCGCCGCTCCCATAACGCGCACTACGCGCTGCGCGTGGGGCACCAAGTCCTGAGGGGGCACCACAAAATAGGCAACTAAAAAAATCCTCATAGTTATAATAATTATAACCGTGGGTCCCTTTCCTATCTCAGGGGGGCATCATGAAGGTGTTATGCTTAGGGCACCAACATGGCGAGCAGCTGCACTGGCTAAGCCCCAGAAGTATCAACATCCTAGAGACGCCCCTGGTTCCCGCCCTGACGAGCTCAGCTGGGGCCGCTCATGCTCGGCCGACACCGACGTCGCCACCTGTTTGGGCTGTTTGCTAACATGCTTGTCTTCGACAGGTTGATGCCGGCAGCGGGGACAGGGGTGGAGCGGTGGAAGTAATAGGTGTGTTTGCGCTCTTGCTAACAACACCTGATGCCGACTCTGTCCCCATGTGGAGAAAGTCCAGAAAAGGGCACGTCTATGTCCACATTATTGTAATAATCAATACGGAATAAATGAGATTTTGTGTGTGTGTGTGTGTTTGTATGTAAGCAGGCCTTTGTTGAGACGCAGCTGAAATAAAGGACGCATCAAGGTAATGAAGACGTCGTTGAATATAAGGGCACACAAATATATGAAGAGGACCAGGGAGAAAATTATGAATTCAGTAATCTTTCCAGGGCGGTTTGAGAACAATTGTTTCAATGCTGATTTGCATAATGAACTGAAATTGACCTTAGGCCTATGCACCTTCCAACCCTAACTGATATCGCCTGATCCAGAATACATTACACAGGCAAACAAAGAGGTCCCTATTAGTCAACCCTTGCATGTGTGTGAGTGAGTGAGTGATGTTTGAGGGGAGAGCTTTTGGCGACTCTGGCATCAGTGATTTAATTTAGCCTCATTGTGTTGCGGCCGGGCCATTCATCCAGCTGCATTGTGTGTATGTGTGTGCGTTGTGTTTTCAGTGCGACTGCTGTGTTTGTGCTCTTTGATAAGGCTTTCCACTGAGGCAGTGCTCTATTAGTTTTTTGGGTTTTTTTTTGTTGTAAAGGGCAAAAGTGTAAAGAGTATAAAACAGAGAGATAAGAGAGAGCGAGGGGGATGGTGAAGCAGAGGTGTACATCCCATGTAAAAGTCAAGGTGATCGTGTGGTATTTATTAATGTGATCAATATGTTGCTCTTCAAGCCAGAGGCTACACAATTATGACGAATTTTATTTAATACATCTTTTGGGAAGGTTTGAAAATTATTAGCAAGAGATGATGAGAGCATTGCAAAGACACATGTACTTTACAATATAGCATCTGCTTCTATCCACTCACATAACTGGGACGTTTTTTGAAATGGCAGCCATTGTCTCTTCCTTGGTTATATGTTACCGCAGTTGACTGTATTTTAGGCCCACAAAACATCTTACAAGTTAAACTATGTCCTACAGCATTGGTGAAGTTTATTTTTGACAAGTAACTATATGTGTACCAAGTACACCAGTGCTACTGCATCCCTTCTATTATCTGTGTATTATCATTGAACACAACAATCCTTGGAAATATGTATATTGATAGAGATTTATTAATGGTCATGACCGTGAGCGAAGCACTAATCCCGTGGTATCTTCAGGTCAGAGGTGAGACTGGATGAGGAGCATCGACAATATGATAACGAGCAGCTACTGGACAAGCATTATGCACATCACCTCAACATTTAAAAAAATCACATCTGCAGGCCAATAAGCCTGTTTTAGGAAATGTTGAGTTAATCAGTAAAGATATAAACAAAATACACAAAATCTATACTCGTGAATAATTAATAAAACATTTTTTTTTGAAGATGGGTCAAGCGTACTGTTGGAAAGCAGTGTGCAGAGTGAAGGGACGCACATTCGCATACGTTCCACACAGTTTGCATAAAGAGGATGAATATGCATCGACATACTTCAAATACATTCATCTACATGCATCTCATTACTCTCGGTGTGTATGTGCATGTGTGTATCTGACTAATAAGAATGTAGTTTTATATGTCATTTTGTATTTTGACGGATTTTCGAACTATTCTAACATTTAAAAACAACTAGACAAAATGAATGTGGAGTTCCTTAAACAGTCCACGCTGCCAACAAGGCGCATATACACAGAGAACAAGTGTCTTTACACGCAGTCTATTCACCTCTTCAGGATTTTAACAACTGAAAATGTTGCGGCTGACCCAACAGGGATGGACCTTGTCGCTCTCTCTCAGTCAAGGCGGATCCATCCGAAGCGACTCGCCGTGCCGCCCCGGAGCTCGGCATCGCCGTGGGACCTGCCTGACCCCCATGACCCCGTGCCGTCTGGAGGAAGTGAAAAACCTAAGAGGACACAGGGGACGACAGCAGGTCGCAGAGAGTCTGGGCGTCTGCGGTCACGCTAAACGGACCAGAGGGACAAGGACTCCCCGCTCTCACTGGCAGCTGTAGTTAATCAAGCGAATCACAGCACACCTGAGTTTAGGCCTCATGACCCCGAAGCTTCCTGCGGCATTAAACCGCTGAGTCCTGATGCAGCAAGTATATGCGGAACGGCACCTGAGAGAATTTTCAGTATCATCGCACATACACTACCGTTCAAAAGTTTGGGATCACTTAGAAATGACTTTATTTTTCAAAGAAAAGCACTGTTTTTTCAATAAAGATAACATTAAATTAATCAGAAATACACTCTACATTGTTAATGTGGTAAATGACTATTCTAGGTGGAAACGTCTGGTTTCTAATGAAATATCTCCAGAGGTGTATAGAGGAACATTTCCATCAACTATCACTCCAGTGTTCTAATGGTACATTGTGTTTGCTAATCGCCTTAGAAGACTAATATCTGATTAGAAAACCCGTGCAATTATGTTAGCACAGCTGAAAACAGTTATGCTGGTGATATAAGCTATACAACTGGCCTTCCTTTGAGCTTGAAGTTTGTAGAACAAAATTAATACTTCAAATATTAATCATTATTTCTAACCTTGTCAATGTCTTGACTATATTTTATATTCATTTGATAAATAAAAGTGTGATTTTTCATGGAAGACACAAAATTGTCTGGGTGATCCCAAACTTTTGAACGGTAGTGTATAACTCACACATACACATGTGCCGGAGGCTCGTGATTAAAAGAAACGTGCAAGATGCTCACGCAAATGTTAGTCACACGAATTCTGCACACTCAGATAAACAGAGAGAGCTGAGAGGAAACATCCAAAGCAATGAAGAGGATGCAAGCTCCATATACATAGAGAGGCACACGCGCTGCTCACAAACACACGTCCCAGGAGATTGCAAGTTCATGAGTCAATGCCCTTGAGAGAACACTTGATTCTCTCTGACGGGTTAAATGCGTGGATGTCTTCAATGGAAAACATTCCCCCCGCTAACGCACATGTAGATGTGCTGCATGCAGACGGCAACAACGCTCAGAGGTACAGTACATCTGTGAGAGCCCCTCCCCCCACCATCCCACCAGTCCTTGTGGTTACACTGGGGCTTGTAAATGTCGACGGGAGGATAAAAGAGATGAGGAGACGGGGATGAAGAAATTTACGATACCGTAACGCCTTCATCACGTCCATAGCGTTCCTCATCAACCAGCCGGAGTCTAATACAAGCATGTGTTTATGATCCTGGCATCACACTTCATTTTTGATAAAGGGGGGGGGGGGGGGGAGAATATCAGACTGTAAAGATGTGTCTCCATCACGAAAACAGTTAAGACGTGTTGTCAGCTCAAGCTTTCAAGGTCATAAGGTCACACGTCCATAACGAGCCAGAAATTGCATTTATGTGGCGGCGTGTGTGTGTGTGTGTGTGTGTGTGTGTGTGCAGGTATGTTTAATGCAACGGCAGCTTGTCTACTCGGGGCAGCCCAGCTGGTATCAATTCCAATAATCAGCCAAGGCGTTAAGCTGACTATCCACACACACACACACACACACACACACACAGCGGTCGAGCAGATGGATGTCACTATACAGGCAAGGGGCAATGCCAATGTTTCCATTGCAGCAACACAGGACCTCTGGGAGGACAGATTGTTAGAAATGATGCTTCGTTTGAAGCAGCAGAGGGGAAGTCCAACACAGTCGAAGAAAGTCTGCCATGATTTAACTGGTTGGTTGAACACGGACATTACACTCACCACCTTCTGTCCTAATTATAAATACACGAAAGGTTAGAAACACAAGGAACATTAGGCTCAAAGGAGTGTGTGTGTGTGTGTGTGTACATCATAGCCATAATTATTGTACAGCAGTGTGGGTGTGAGAAAAAGAAAAGTTCCCTGTCCTGTTGTCTAAGATATTAATAATCAGTGCTGAGCATTGATAACTCTAGTTATTTCATATTTGATCATATCAGCACTTCCTCATATGTCGCTGAACTGTGAGTCCTCTCTGTCTACACATGAGAGCTGAATGTCAGGAAAGAGTCACGACCTCATGTGTTCAAACTAAAAGGAAGTTTGAGGCCAAACACACACTGTTACTGTCGAAGCCGCACAGTAAAGCGGATTCCTTCCCCTCAGGACGACAGCAGTGTGATGGTGAGCCGCCTGAACGAGGACTCCTCTCCTTCTGCAGCCTCTGATCTCTTACGTCGCATGATTATCCCCTGTGATTGACATAGGCTATTGCACGATCCAATAAAGTGGGATGAAACTTAGACTCCTGTTTTATTGACAACCTGACACTTCCCAGCGATGCTGTGTAAACCGAGTCTGCACCGCTGGTGTAATGCAATCATCTCAACACAATTAGGATTGGGTTTAAGGATTCGCTGTGAAGCTATTTAAGAAAAGCGTGTGTATCCTCCCATCCAGCCATCTATCTATTAGCTTACCCTTCATCCATCTATCAGCTGAGGCCGAGCTTTGAAGAGGAGACATCAATTGATGCATGATTAGTGCTGTGGTAAACACAAGTGTGCCTTATACCCAGGTACAAACAAAGACATCTAGGGCTGATTAAATCAACATTCAAAGATCTTTGGCTCCGGCACAGCAGGACGTTACATCAGCGGCATCCTGACAACCAGCATTGCTTCACTATCTTAGATATGGACATAAGCGACTTCGAAACACAAGAGCGGCCACCAAAAGAAGTCAGGGGATGTAGTTGGGACTCAAATATCCCAGAAGAAAGCTCGGATGCAAAAGCATGTCCACACACATGTAGCAATGTGCCCATGTGCACAGACACACGCTCCCTTGATTCCTCCTCTTTTAAAGAAATACAGTGATGTGCTGAGTGAGGGACTCCGGCCAGCTGTCAACCCTGGCCAGTGCTTTGAATAGCAACTTAACCATTTCTGCTTTCACTGGCAACTCTTTAAGTGAACGTAGAGCTTCACCACAGACGTTTGATCATCAGACATGCGGTTCCCCAGCGCCGCTTAAATATTGAGTCGGTTTGACCTTCAAATAGGAAGAGACTAATCTTTAACTGGTGGTCCAGGGAGGATCTCGTAGACATAGAAAAGTGAGGGCCGGAGGGAAATAATAAAGATAGAATTAAAAAGCCCTCCTGTATAAGTTACAAGAGAACACATTCTTACACAGGATTTTCTTACGCTTTACAGTCGGTCTCTTGTCACCTAAATCTGATGACAGGTACAGTTTTTCGATGGTGATGATGACCTTGTGTTCGGTGATTCATTTGCTCGACACCTCTAAAAACTGAAGTGTTGCAGTTTTATTTGTGAACTTCTCCAGACTCATTATTTGATTTTCACATCCTCCCCTGGTGTCTGCATAGCTGCGCTCCGCTGGCGGAAGAGAGAGATTTCTTGCTGGAGGCGAGTGAACAGAGAGTGAAGCCAAAGCCAGGTGAGGCAAGGGAGCAAAATAGTTTGGTTACGAGAGTGAGGCTGCTACCAGGTCAGCATTTTTCTATCTGCAAGTGGGGGAGTACCGTGTGTGTGTGTGTGTGTGTGTGTGTGTGTGTGTGTACATCATAGCCATAGTTATTGTTCAGCAGTGTGGGATTACTGCAGTACAGTATGGATGTCAATCTCACCTTTCCCCCTCACCGTACAGGAAAGGATTGGCCTTTTGCTCCTTGTCGTTTGCTGAGTCTGAGCTGCGACAGCACCGGCTTGTCTCCCTCAAAGTCCTGCTCCTCTGTCTTCTGAAAGCGGACCTCGAGAGACATTCAGTACCAGAGGGAGAGCGCAACAACAATTCGACAATGCTGCAGCATGTTGAGCCAATAGGTCAAAGAACCTATCGGAGTGCATGTGCCTGTGCAAGTCAGAGAAAGGTGAAAGAAAAGGCAAAAGGAGATCAGTGAGCGTGAGGCTCTTGAGGACTTGAAGGGCACTGCATATTATTTGCAGACATTACAGATTTATAGATTGAATGCAAAACAAGTCAACATTATTTCGTGGAAGAAAATCACTCGCTGGTGCATTATTCAGAGATGTACACTTAAAGGAATGGTTCAACATTTTGGGAAATCTGCTTACTTGCTTTCTTGCCGAGTTAGATGAGGAGATCGATACCACTCTCATATCTGTGTGATGCTACAGCCAAGAGACGATTAGCTTAGCTTAGCTTAGCACAAAGACCGGAAGCTGGGGGGGGGAAACAGCTAGCTGGGTCTGTTCGCAGGTAAAAAACAACAACAATCAACACCTCTTAATTAATTAATTAACACCTTGTATCTCATTTGTTTATTCTGTGTACAAAATGTCCTGCGTTGACTTATTGCCAGACTGTCAATCTCCTGGTGTCGGGCCAGCTGTCCCGATGCTACATTAAAATGCTCCTGGCTCTACCACAAGATTCACAGGATCAGTTTAACAAATAACTGATGTGCAGAAATTTCATTTTGACATTGACCCCTTGATACTGAGCCCCACATGATATATGATAGGGAGGAAAACATCATAGTACACTGTACAATAGCCCATATGTTGCACATTTGACAGAGATGTTGCGACAGAGGAACTTTGAATACAGAGGCAGTTCTTGCAAATTGCCCTTTTTGTCATTCACAAAAAGTAAAAGCAAAGACATTGATTAAGGTACTCTTGAATTATTACCTCTGAAAAGGAAAGTGAATTAAAGAGCCACCACAGTCTCCCCACTGCTCAGGGAATGTGTATCTACTTTCATTTAATTTCATCATCCCTCTATGTGGGTCCATTTAAGAATCAAATATTTTCTTATTACTTGAAGTAAATCAAATGCATGCACACACACACACACACGCACACGCACACGCACACACCTACACCTACACACACACACACACACACACACACACACACACACGCACACGCACACGCACACACACACGCACACGCACACGCACACAATGGCCGACTGCTGTGTTTTCAAGGTTGCACCAGTGCTTCAGTCGCTCACAACACATTTGCATCAAACCAGCTGCCAATTAACAAACAGCGTCTCTGTTAATACACACACGTCACTGACAATTACAGTGTCGGCTGATCTTAGCACAGAGGACTAGGAGGAGGAGGTGGGTAGCTTGAGAGTTACTGAAAATAGAAAATAACAGCAATTTCTTTTTTGGAAAGGGGGGAATGATTGGGCGAGAGAGGACAAGGCTTAAATGATTTGCTCTGTCATGCAGTTACAAGGGTAGAAATAGTGGATCATCAAAATGAATATAAGGCCAGTTTTAATAAACTAAACTTATCAGCAATGGTACTTTAATGCAGGAGCGGATTACTGCAGGATGACTTTGCACATGCACACACAAGCAAGAATAAATAACTCTGCTCACTGCACTATCTACTACACACACACATACATCTACACACACTAACACACCCACACACAGCATCATACTAATTTCCTTCATGCAGCAGCACAAAATTGAACAATTCATTATTGTCAGCCATGAAAACAGCATAGTGCAGCCACGGTAATGACAATTTATTAAGGTCCACAGCCACTAGATGGCAGCCTCTTGCCTTTCATTTCTAATTTAGCTTCCCATTCCTCAGCTGGTCAGCTGACTGTGGGACTCCAAATGCTATGCTCAAATAAAGGGCACTTACTCTACTAGATCATATTAATGTGATACCTGACACACTGATGAAGAGTCTGCATACCAGAAGCCGAACCTTCTCAAATACTTTATCATTATACACGGATCGAGTGTTGCCATGTTGCTAAAACTATCAGGCACCACCGATCTATGTTGAAGTTTTTCTCTCCAACACTAGGTCTTGGTCTTGTAGGAATCGGACTCTTCAAAATATCAATTAACCAATGAATCAGTGCCACTTGTGGGAGGGTGGCGGTGCAGCGTGCCTGGAGTCATACAGTCAATACTGTGACCTTTAAGAAAACAAAAGGTTTGTGGAATATAACCAGGCGTACTGGGAACCAAAAAGGCAAATCCATACATTGCAAGTGAGAATGCTTGACATTCTCAGTGCAATGAAAAATGTGCACAGCAAATAAAATGTATTGTACTTTTGTAGGTCAGCAGTGGCTCTGTTAATGCAGGTTAGAAATAAAGGCTGAAGGAAATAGTGTGTGTGGTATAAGTATATATTCTTTTAATATGACAAGGAATACAGTACAAATGTTGTGAAAGTATGAACACAGTTATATTTCAACAAAGTCTAAAGACAAAGGCAAAAGCACTGACAGGTGCAACACCAATATTTTGGTCAGCTATTAGCTATTATATAAGTGAAGGCTACTATGTTAAATAAAGATTCTTTACCAGTCTACGGAGGAGAACTGAGACTGGAAGTTAGTGCCAATGATCATGATTTATTCCTGCCAGCACTTTTGCCACGTTTGTTTCGCTGCTGGTTGGCAGGAGCGGTGAGCGTTGTTGTTTTTTCTTGGGCGGCCTTCTGAGCGTCCTCCAGAGCTTGTTTCTCTTCTTGCTTCTTTTTCACGGCTTCCAACTGGCGGCTACTAAATGACCCGCAAGCATCCAGGAATGTCTTACAGCGCTGCCACAAGAATTCCTGGAGTCAAGAAAATGACACAACATGTTTCACCAGAGGGAAAGGAAGCGGACAACAGATCTCTCTCGCTTTCTTTAATCGGCAAAACCGATCATTATTACTATTACTTGTCTTTACTGACCTGCATTTCCTTATACATCTCCTGCTGGTGTATTATTAGCTCCTTTCTGTTGAGCTCCTGCTGTTTCTGATGCTCCAGCACATTGTCTCGGACCAACCGGTAAGTCTGGATCTTTTCTAAGCGCTCCTTCTGTTGGATCTCCTCTATCTGCGAGTCCATCAGCACTGGAAAATCCTTTTGGCGTCTACCGACATACACAAGGACTTACAATGTGATCTGTGTGTGCAGATTAATTCACTGCAACATGAGCTAATGCCTTTTGCACCGTTTCGGTATAGTCTCTCACCAGAATGTGAACGCTGGATGGTTCATTTATTTATAGTAAGAACTCAAGAGGTTTTTTTTCTCTGAGAAATGCAGTGTTGTGCAACTGCATAATGTTACTTTAAAGTCAGGAGGGAGTATTTACAGGATCAGATATTGCTGATATTAGCAGCTCAAGCAATAGAAAATGTCACAAATTCTACAAGTTATTTTGTGAGATTGGACAACTAACAATGTTTACACCGGCAGAACAAATACAAATGGAAATGTGGCTGATAAATGCAGAGATAGGAAGAGAAATGACGAGGAGTGGCACTCTGAGGCACACGTACATTACCAGAGGGATAATAGATGCTAAAGATGCTTTATCTATTATTCCTAGAAGATGACCTTCATGAAGAAGCAAGACCAGTAGAGGTGATGGTGGAGTTAATTTGGATCTGCCTGTAACATGTGTGCACACATTCTGAAGATGGCATGCATGAGTGTGCACGTGAGTTTAAGGTGTAGGCGGACATGGACACACGTGCGGGTGGGCACACACACACACACACCGACACACACACACACACACACACACACAGCAAGCAAGGGTGGAAAGGTGATGGGAGTGGAGCACATCTCACTGGAGTGACAAGCTCATCGGGGTCCATAAATAACTATCTAATTAACAGACCCAAATATCATCTAATTTATCATGGAGAGGGATGGAAAGGGGGAGAGATGGAGAGATGGATGGGAGGGAGAGCACTGGGAGACACTGAGGGCAACCATGGCGGGAGACTCTTTCCTTCAGAACACTGTCAACTTTACATGTATCAGAGCATTTGATTCATGGAAAATGTATACATTATAATACACATCACCAACCTTCAGATTTTTGATAATCTCAAACAACCTGGAATAGTTTTCTTAAACCTTAATAAACACTTTATCGTATAATAAAGGAACAGCGTGTAGCATTCATGGGGGTCTCTTGGCCGAAATGGAATACAACATTAATAAGTATAGAGCTAGCTGCCATGATTCCACAGTAGCCCAGAACGGACAAACTCAGAAGGGTTCATAGGGCCAGCTAGAAGCCACCAAATTCTACACGCAGCACTTTTAAATTAATGGTACACTATAATTACTTTTGATGAAAAACAATACCCTCTCCTGCCCATTGTTTAACCCTCCTGTTATGTTGCGGGTCAAATTGACCCGGGAACATCACGGCTGTCTGTAAGAAACGAACATAACAGGAGGGTTACATGTCTTTAGTTTCAGTTGTGTAAGTCTTCGTAGAGCCTAATGTACTGTTGTTAGATCTGTTCCTGAGGTCCTTCATGGAGAACATTTGATCTGGAAGCTCAAGCGGAAGTTCAGTCAGGAAGACACTCTTTACACTCCTTTTCATTCATAATCCCAGTCTATAATCATCACACTGATTATTACTCCATCAGCTGATTGGGGCACTTTAAATGAACCAATCAGATTCTGCTCAGTTTCTGTAAGCCAATCAATTTGTTGTTGTCAAACTTTTAAATCGGTTCTCCTCTCTGCTGCTGTCAGCTATCATTTCAGCTGAAAACAGATGCAACCCTCCTCCACCCCAGGCTCCTCCAATCAGCATGCGGCAGGCGCCTCATTCATCATCGGGTTACAGCGACTTCCTTCACCACCCCCACCAGTGTCTGGACTCTCGGGGGGATTCTGCAGACATCAGCATCACTACCCCTTGCTCATCCTAATTCAATCGCCAAAGACTTTGCACTTTTTAAATATATGTAATACATTATTGTTCAACTCAATACAAGTCTCTCCTGATTGAAATGTATTTATTCATACTTCTTTTAAGTTTGGTCTTTTTCGCCCCTCAGCCTCCCCTCATTGTCGAGTATACATCATTGCCCACTGGAGTCCATGCATTGCCCTTTCAGCTTTCCCAAAGTGTGCAGTCGTTGTGCGGCTCATCCTGCTAGCCACAGCACCAATGGGAGCAAAGGTCCAAAACACAGGAAATCACTATATATATGAACCAAACTGCCAGAGATACAGATGCTGGTATGTCCACCGGCATAGCAAAATGCATTCTGAGAATACACAACAAACAGACACTTATAATCCTCTAGTGCAGCCGGGCCTCGCAGCAACAGCAAGACTTAATTCAGGCTCACAAAGTGAGAACAATAGAGGGATCCAATGTATTCATAGGCAACTGGAGTGCGTAGAAATAGGATTTAAAAAAAGCTTGTTAAGAAAAATACAATGTGATGACCTATCTGCCTTAGTGTTTTTTGCATTATACCTCCTTTGGCCTCTATGTACAGATATGAATGTGTCTGTTTGGAACTGCAATGATAATACTGTAATGTATAGTTGATGTGATTATAGAATTATCACATTATGGTGTGATGGCTACAATCTGCTCTAATCATCATTCTATCGTTATATGCTATCTAGTAATAATAAAAATAAAATATAGATACAAAGAGAATAAGTGTAAGAGTGTCAAAGCACCTGATGAAGGGAGTGTAGTCCATGGTCAGCTTCTTATTAGGATCCAATCTGGAAGCAGCTGTCAAAGAATCGCAAAATGTCTCATTACCACACGCTATATGACAAATAAAAGAAACAGAAAGTGCCCAAATAGATATGTATACATCATTGTGTGTGTGTGTGTGTGTGTGTGTGTGTGTGTGTGTGTGTCTGAAATATGGTACCTGGCTCTGCACCATCTGGAGTAGTGTCATCACCTGCTCGATGTTGGAGCTGGTTAAGAAACTTGAGGCGACACTGTGAGGCCTAAAAGACAGCAAAATGTTATTTTGGAGTGTATGTTGGATAGTATTTAAACACATTTTCTAAGTCATACCTTTCACATTTCTACAAACGATAATATTGGGAACACCTCATGGAAACGGCTTCAACTTGTAAGTAATTACATTAGAACACCATTATGACCACAGCTTCTGGGTTACCTTCTCACAGCGGCCTGGTTCAGCCATTTCCCACGCTTTTTTAATGGCTTGAATCTGGTCCATTCTGTCTGTGTCCTTCGCCACCTCAATGCTCTTCGCACTGCTCTTGTCAGCGACCACACGCAGAGTCCAGTTGGCCTTGGTCAGATCAAGGCTCTGCACAAAGACGCACACACCCCAGACGGACACAAACATGACGCACATGTTCAAGCGCACAAACATCCCAGTTGAAGGTCACCTCAACACAATACATTATGAGTGTGTCTCTTTCAATGAGACACTCAGTCTGGTACACAGTCAGACAGGATTGTTTGTCCTGTTCAGCCGCCTGGTCTTCATTTAAAATAATAGATCATTTGAGTTCATCTATTTCAAAGATCGTCCTGTCCGCTAGCTGCCAATGCCAAAACAAATGAATCCTAAATGGAAATGTATTCATGGGAAGCTGCTATTCTGAAAAATGAAATAAAAAAGTGCCATTGTCTTTCGGGTTGGCCATGGACGACGCAGTGGAGAATAAAAGGCACTTGGAACAGAGATGTTTCAAGCAGCTGTGTTTCTGACTACTAAACTATGACCATAATAATAATAATTAGAGTAAATGCATGCAGGTCACCAGTCTCTCTTTGTGAGCAGTTCAGAGTCAATGAAATATGTAAATACTGCCCTGCCTGATAAAAGTTATTTCAGGATAACATCAATCTCATTAGAGGTGGGCTTTTGTGACGAGGAATCAAGTGTGTATTCAACGGATGTGCCTCCACGCTGCCCTCACGAAACAAAAAGGTTAATATTACAACGTTTACTAATTCATACTAAGTTCCACTTGAACCTACTGTATCATTGGATACTGTGAACATAACTAGTCATCTAAAGACTACAGAAGCAGTTCATAGCATATATTGAGTAAATATTGTCTTTTGCTTTTGAATTCGCGAGAACCTATTTCATGAAAAAGTTTTCATATGTAGCAGCAGAATATAATTGCAATTAGAATACCCAGCCAATAAACTTAATGGAACAGTTATTTGGAAATGGTATTTAGCAGATATGATATGATGAAAGCTTTTCAGTATCCTGGGCTGCATAATCATAGTCATTAGCTGGTAGGCAGAGAAAAGATGTTCCTGCAACAACTAAGATCTCAGTTCACACATATTCTATATACATACCATACTATTGGCAGTTGACAGTGTTGTGGTGTTTTGTGGCTGCAGTTAAGTATTACCGTTTCCTGCCTGGAGCCAGATTTCGAGTTGGCAGCTGGCTTCCCCTTCTCCTTGTCCACTTCCCCTTTGCGGTTGGCTTTCTGTGAGCCAGGTTTGTGCCCATGCTGGGGCGGTGTGTCACTGGAGGATGAACGGTCCTCAAGCTTCTTTACTACATTTTGCAAACAGAGATTAGGTGCATTGGCATATATCACCATCTACGACACGTCAGTGGTGTATGTATGTGATCCATATGGGCAAACTGGTGTTATTATTAAGAGAATCAAAAGCATAATGTAGCCTGTCTTTGACAAGCACACAGTATATGTATATCACAATAAAGTGAGCAAGTATGGAATATCAACACTACGGATACCTTTAAATATGTGTGAGAAAACATTGCTTGCATTTGTGCAAAATGATAATTTATTTGCCACATTTTTGACACGTTTAGATCAATTTAATTATTGGGTGAAGGGCAAGAAACACTTAATTTTTCAAGACACATGTTCAATGATCTTCACAATCAACCTCAGCTAATCGACACAATTAAAGCTCATCTGATGTGGGAGTGTGACATAGTGAGCCATCGATGCCCGTGTTGTGTGGTCACATGCGTGCTAGATGGCACTGTTGCACTTCATAGCTGAAGTGAGCACAATCCCCAGTTTAGATAAAGCATTAACTATGAGTCTCAATCTGAAATAGAGGGGCAAAATAATCCATGACAATTTGCCATTCTGCCTGAACAGATTTGGTGCATGCTTATTAAGTTACTCTTATCTCAAGTCATACAGATATTCAATGTTCAAATTGAGTCCATGCGCGTTGTCATTTCGGGCCGATACACTTATCGAAATCTGATTTTCGGCTCGCTAACCTAAAATAGAATGTACCACTTTTATTTTTTTACTGAGAGCCTAAAAGCACCATTGTTTACCACTACAGTTAATAATATGTTACGGGTGGTGAGAAGGAGCAGAGATGTGTAAATGTGCATTCATTAAACATGCACAGTACATTACTTGGACTGCAGCCTCTTGAGCAACGTGTTTCAGCGGTTTCAAAGCGTGGCGTGGCATGTGGTGATTGTGTGTTACATGTAGCATGTAGGGAGCATGATCAAGGGCACCGCCTCACCACTGAGACCGAGTTAAACTGGGTGAAATTAATTCACTCTCCTGCTGAGATATTTCCCAGGGCACCAGGGGGCAAGAGCCAACTTCATTTGACTTCCCATTGACCCACTTTCATAAGCTCATTGGAGAACCACCGGAGGTTTGTGTGGACGTTGGTCCACACGTACAAATATGGACAAACCTAAGCAAATGTTGGGAAAAAAACCTGAACATGCTCACATTTATCCATGAACAGAAAGCACCTGCAAAGAACAAGAAGAGCATGCAGCACAACCCAGAACACAACATTACTGTACATCCTGCACTATACCATTACTATAATAAATATGTAAAACAGAGGTTTGACTTCCTCTTTCGTCAAAATACATCTGATTACTGTATTTTTAGTTCAGGAATGCCTCCCACACAGAGACTAAATACAATGCAGTGTTGTCAGAAGCAACAGAGAGAAGAGAATGACAATCCAATGACAGCAGGCTGGCCTTTCTCTTCAGGCAATCATGCAAATTGTCACCCATGCACTCTTTCACATCAACATCCACCCGTGTCGCAATTTAATTCATCGCCTGAGAATTTTTAGGAAGCGTCTGAAAATGTCAAAGCCCAGAATTTTCAATCGATGCAATTTGTGCAGCATGATTAAAGAAAGAAAAGGCGAGTTGGTGGCAGAGGACAGGATTATTGCCTCAGCCAACGACCAGTGGGCACAAGAAATCACACTCTGATCTGCGAAAGCAGCTGTATTAATTTGGCTTTCATTAGGCTTGTGATTAACAGGCCCCTGGCTAGTAGAAGCCCAAAACAAACAGCATCTGCTTGGCCCCTGACACTGCCTACTGTGTATCTGCCATACATCACACTGTAACACACAATAAGCCATGCAAAAATAAATACGGAGGCCATATTGGAAAATCCATTGAGAAGCCAGGTCTTAATATCTGAACAATTTGAAATGCTAAAATACAAAATAGTCATGAGCCAATAGGGGAATATTGGTAATATCTGAACCCTGCATATTGCATACGTAAACCCTCATGTGGATGTTCAGATCACAATTGATTAAATTAACCAAACATATTTATATGTTTTCATGGGGGGGGGGGGGGGGGCAATGAAAACCCCTATGTTTCCCTTGGGTGTTGTTGACTGTTTGATGTTGGGTTTGGGTATGTACCTCTCATTTCATTCTTCTCCAAGTCTCTGAGCATATGGACAAAAGCCAGCTGAGATTCATCCAGATCCCAGCTCTTATGAAGCACCTCCGCCTGCACCACATACTTATGAACCTGTGAAACACATACGAGCAAAGTCAGTGTACAACACTCAGTTTAAGCATGACGTGATAGATGGATTCAAAAAAACCTACAGCATTATGCATGTGGCAGGCAACACCATAAAGGCAAAGCCAACATGAGATGGACGTTATTTTGTGAACAAACAGCTGAAAAATAAACTTGTGCGGATGGTTCAGAAAGAGAGACGCAGAGATCGTGAAGAACTGCGCATTTGTCTTTTTGCTGTTTTCTGCGCTCTCAGACAGAAAAAAATGCTTGGCAGAATGAGAGAGAGGAGGCAGAGGGCGTGTTAGCCAAGATTATATTGGGGGTGGCAACTCCCACATCCATCTCACTAAACAGAATAGATAGAATTCAAACAAAATCCCAAGTTGAAAATCAGAGTAATAGAGCAAGACATATTCTAGAAAATGTGCCCATACCAATTGTCTGACTGTTTGTAGTTGTAATAGAGGCTAATAATTACAATTATCACAAGTGATTGTGTTGTTGTGAATTCCCATAACATCATTGTTGCAATGAAGGCCACATTGAAACATTATCTGTTTTATTAAGTCCCACACACATTACAATGAAGGAGCCTTGAACATCTATCATAACCAGGTAGATATCGAAATGTCTGGTGTGTGTCCCTGCTGCGTAACGCAGCGCTTCAATCACTGACCCTAAGTCTTGATCAGTGATCTAAGTCCTGATCAATAACCGGTTTAATCTGGCCCACTGCTGATCTGATCTATAAGATGTGACATGATGTGTCTCATTGTTATTGATGTCGCTACTTTGTTAGGTTACTTTGTTGAAAAGATTTTGTGTGAAAAAGTGTTTAACACATGCGGGATGTGACCCACTTCTTAATAGGTGTTTGTTCTTACAAGACTCAATTCACTGTTGTAAATGACAAATACATTGATTGAATTTATGAGGTCTAAACGGTTACTGAGGGAACATTACACTGACACTTGTCGCTGGTATCAATGACAGTCGCCACAGCAAAACAAATAAATCTCAGTTGATTTTCTTAGTTTTATAGTCTGTAAAAGTGTCATGTGGTCTGGTGGTGCACACAAATAGCCTGCAGTAAATACTTTTCCGAACATCACACTGACTATCTAACAGGTTTGTTAGATAGGTGGTCTTCAGACAATCGAGCGACCCATAAATCATGCACAAATCTCTGCTCTCCGACAAGCACTGATAAGTCAGACAGTAACAACGAAACCACCCCTCCAGTTTCTGCTGCTCCACTCTGTGCGAGAATGAGCGTGTGGGTGTGTGTAAGTTTGTGTGTGTGGGTCTGTGTGTCTGTGTATATGTGTGTGTGTGTGTTTGTGTGTGTACAAGTGAGATATGTAAAGTGTTTTGAGCTACAGCAGATATCACACAGGCAGTTGTCAGTGATACCATAGTTTCTGTGGGAGGCTGGATCTGGTCGAACGTGGAGTCTGATTTTCCAGCAGTGCTGCCCTCCTCTTCTCCCTCCTGGGGAGTGTCCATCACCTTGCCTCCCTGGCCCTGGGTGGGGGATCCCTTCTGCTTCTGCTTCTTCTCATCTGTGGAATTAAGGGCTGTAACAGAGAGATATTACACTCAGGCCATATCTGAGAGAAGACAAGAGTGTTCGCCAATCTGAAAAAAGTAAAATATGACTTAAAGGCTCAGTTCATCCACAATGGATGTAAATACAATATTTTAAATAACCATTAGTGGTATATATCAAGGGGGATAGTCTTGTATTTTTTAAGATAGCTATTTCTGTAATTTTCTTCCACCTCAATGGGATTTAAAAAAAATAGTGCTCAGACCGTTAAATAATAAATAACATTAAAAATGCAATTTATATAACCATATAACCCCAGTGGTTGGATTCGGGCTGTGGACCTTTGTTGCATGTCATACCCTTCTCTTTCTTACTACACTGCTTTAACATATACTGTATCTACTGACTATCAAATAAACGTAAATATAAACATGTATATGTACATATATATATATATATGCATGTATGTATGTATATATATATATATATATATATATATATACACACATAGGTTTTTTAAATGTTTATGAATGAACAGTAGTATATACTGTACATAAATAAATATACATACATAAATATTCATACATATACTGTATATCCATACATATAGCCTTTAGTTATCAAGCTCCTCTTTTATGGAACCAGCTTCCAATTTCAGTCCGGGAGGCAGACACAGTCACCTCGTTTAAGAGTAGACTTAAGACCTTCCTCTTTGACAGAGCTTATAGTTAGGGGCTGAATCAGGTTTGTGGTCCAGCCCTGCCCCTGCTGCTATAGGCTATAGCCTGCCGGGGGCGGGGATGCACTGACACTGAGTACCTACTTTTTCTCTTCTCAATCACACGTTACTAACTCTGCTTTCTCCCCGAGTCCTTTTTTTTTTCGTCTCATGGGGGTCATGACCCTATGTGACGACACATAGATCCTATCTGCCTGATGGATCATTGAGGTCTGGGTCGTGGAATTCCTGCTGACTGACTACGCCACTGTCCTGAGACTCTCTCCTCCTCCTCCTCCCCGCCATCTGCCTGATGATGGTGGTGGTCTCCCATCGAAAATATGCCTATATACTATTAACATACATCTGTCCATCCTGGAGAGGATCCTCTGTGTTGCTCTCTCCAGGTTTTTTCTTTTTCCCTCTGAAGGGTTATTTGGAGTTTTTCTTTCCGATGTGAGGTTTTTTTTTGGGGCAGGTCTGTGTACAGTATTGTAAGCACACTGAGACAGAATTTGTAATTTGTTGTGAAATAATAACAAATAAATAAACTGAATTGAAACTGAATTGAATATACAAACACACATATACATATATACACATATACACATATAAATATATATATATATATACACATATCTATATATACATATGCATACATATTTACACATACATATATATATGTATACACATACATATATCCATATATATATATACATATATACACATATATATATATATATATATATATATACAAACATACATATACAGTACAAAGTATCCATGAGTGAAAATGTTACGAATCTAATATGATTTTTTTTCCAGGAAAGACTAAAAGGAAAAAGGGTCCAATTGCGAGCAGAGTAAGCCATAAGGACCCTAATTGCAATGTTGTGGGCTGAATCCCCTTTACAGCATACCACCAGCCCTCTCTCTCATACAGTGTAGGAGCCCTGCTGTTTGATGTGGTGTGTGTGGTGTGTGATGTCTGTGTGTTGAATATCAGTTTCACAAAAATGCTATTGTCAGCAGTAAAACGAGAAAAAAAAGGAGTGAAAATGCAGTTCAATGTTCAGTGATTTGAGAGTGGTGCAGCTTTTATATGTGAGACAGACAGTGTACAGTTTGACACATCTTATAGAATGATACACACGGGTTACATTCACCTCAAATACCTAACTGAATGACTCACCTTTGTTGTCCTGGAAGCAGAACACAGGTATTACCACATGACCCTTGCCACTATTGCCAGCCACCACCTTCTCCTGGTCCAGGACCGACAGACGGATCAAAACGTCTGGCTGTGAAGTCTGAAACTGAATTGTTCCAACGACGTCTGCAGTCACCTGCACATTGTAACTGTGGAAACGTTTGAAATGATTGGAGGTAGCATTTGTCTCTCCAATTATCTTTAATGTCTTCTTGTGTTAGAACATGCAACCTCCTGAAGTGGTTGACTGTTATGTTTAGTAAAATATGTGCACTGACTATTTTCAGACCTTATTTCTAATAATCAAACCTCTCAAATGTATATACTGTAGTGCAAGAGAGAATCACTGAGAGCTATTTTTTGACTCACCTCAGGTACAGTCAATGGACTATTATAAATATGACTCTTATTCTATATATGTTAAACAAATAAAAAGCTTGTTCATTATCTTACCGACATATGAGATTTTTGTCATTGGGAATGTAATAATCCCGGAATGTCTTCACTGAGAACGTGTTGAGTGGAGCGTTATGGGAGAGTTTTGGAAGGAGGTCCTTTGCGCCAATCAAGCGCATCCTCCACATTGCACCAGCAGGGGGTGATTCACATGTGACAGCCTCTGCCACAAAGGTGTAACCAAGCTGGAACAAAAGAGATAAGGAGTTCATGAAATCTAAATATTGTTATTTTCCAAAGGGAATGTGTTCGACGGATATAAATAGAGGAAAGGACAGTTTTACTGTTCTCTCTTTTGGGATGTATTTCGATGAATAATACTATGTCTAGAAATCTCCCTAACAGTATTACATCAGGAAGCCACAAATGATCGACAAACAGTCAACAGATTTGTATCCAGTTTTCGATTTAGTCAGAAAGGAAGCCTTATTGAACAAACATGGTTATATGAAAACAAACATGGTTATATGAAAATCTTCCACAATTAATACACAATATTTCATATACATGAAGGTTTGAAGTGCAAGTGCATTTACATCATCCACAGACCTTGTTGGGTTGATAGACGTGGTTTGTCACTTTGTTGAAGAACATGTCCAGCTCCTCTCCTGTGTCATTGTTTATGACGTGGAGCAAACAATTAGGGACTGGGGAGTAGACCTTTGGTACTAGCTGCATCTCCTTATGAACCAGGAACACCTCTCTTAACAATAACAAACAACAAGATATCAGGTCTGACTAAGTTATCGTCTATTGTCGTTTTTTAAAAACATTTTGTTATTACATAATTATTACATAATTATTACATAATTGTGCATTGCTCAAATGCAATTTGCACCTGGATTCACCCAGATTTTCGAAGACAGGTTGTCGTTCACTGACAAACCTAACAAGCATGACATTACAATGTTCTCTAACCTGAAGACCAAGAGCCAGGAGTTGGCTGTGTCTTGAAGAGAGACGGAGTAATCAGCGAAGGTCACTCTGGTCCATTCATCCTGCTGACAGGGGTAGATCTCTGCTCTCCTCTCAGAGTGGTCAATTATATACCTGTGTAGAAAACACAGACGTACGGAGCACATTTAGACATTTAAAATATGAATGAAGCATTAAAATCAATGTTTTTGTGAAAATAATTTACACTAACTGCTTGTAGAAACATAACTCTGATGCAAATCAAATAGTCAAATCCAATAATACATTGGAGGAAAGTAAATTTGCTCCACGTCTCAGTGTGAACTTTGACTAAAGTGGATGTCAGTTAGGAAAAACATATGCTCAAGGGTTCACAACACACAACCCTCACACACACACACACACACGCACACGCACACACTTCCCAAGGCAGCGGGTCATTCGGCAGACGCTGCTAGCCGATTGGAGCAAGGAGAGGATAAACAGCAGATGGTACCATTGGGAAAAGATGGAACACCATTTGGAAAATGCTCCCTGCCTGGCCGCCACAGGCCACCACAACCAGGAGAGGGGAGTAGATTCCGGGCGTGCAGTGCAACAGAGAGGCTAAATGCATCCATACTCTGTCCACAGCATTGGCACAGGACTGCAGTGGGAGCCCTCGTATCCTCTCATCTAACGCCATCCGTGTGAGTGAATACCAGCTAGGTTAACGAGTTGAGAGATGTTGTGTCTATGTGGGTACAGTTCATACATCGTGTGCACGTTATTTGTTATCTTTCACCATAAAGGCAATATGTTGACGCATTGTTTTTCATTTACCGTAGCAAGAGGGCGGCATGTTTCTCTGCATCAGATTCAATCTTCGGCCACATGTCTAAAAGGATCTTCGAAGCACTGAGTTGCTCCTTTGTGCCTAAATCACATGAACACACACAGAAAAGTAGCCACCATTAAAGATGACAGACAACATATGTTGCCATCAAAGCATTAAGATTGTCAATTAACTAGTTAATGGTGCATTACAGGAATTACAAAATGCATTTAGCTTCATTCAGTGAGTGGTAAGAGGAGGACCATGACATTGACATTAACACGCATTTTACCGGATGGTTAACATTTGATAAAAGATGCAGTCGATTTTATTTATGAGTACACATGTGTCAGTAGCTGTTTGTCCATCCAAGTGAAAGAAACACTGTGAGGAGATAGCTGCATGATAGACGTTGTGACCTCGCAGCCTCCCTGCACCCCTCCCTCCCGAGCGTTCAGCTCTCGCTTTTCAAATGGCCACTTTTTCAAATTGATAGAGCCATTATCGCAGGCCATTGTCCAATGCTGGCTATTGAGAGCTGAAGACGTCCTATCATCTTAAGAACATTAAGTGGAAAAGAGCAAGGAGAAAAAAGCATGAGGTATAAACAGTTGTGCTGGCAAAAGGGAAATAAGAAAAGTCAAGTTATTGGTTCTCTCAAACAAATGGCTTTAGAGAGGCAAATAGTTAGAAAGGGAGTGTTTTTAATACTTGATTGGTGTTTTGCCGTTCCACGAATGCAACTCCGAAAACAGCACTTAGTCCTTTGACAAGTAAATAATACAATTTGAGAAAAAGTAACAATGAAAAGCCTATTTCGTATAAGTCATAAGCTGTTCATCGTGTGTGTGTAAGTAAGTAAGTAAGCTCAAATTACATTTACAATTGTACATAACTGATTTATGCAAATACTGCAGTAATGAGGTTGTGCGTACTCCCATATACAAGTAGTTCAGCTGGTGACAGTGTTCTGTGTAGTGTGAGTTAACTTCAGGTCCAACCAAAAAATCTAAAATATCTGGGAAAAGTAATGCTGCAACCAGCAGTCAGGTTAATTACCACCACTTGGATCTTAAAAATAATTGAACTGAAACAGAGGACCAATTTAACAAAGGCAAAGAATCAGCAATGAATACATTTACAAAGGAATAGCTGCTCACTTCGGTCTATTTATTTAATCTCTAATTCTTTCCAACAAACTGGTCAGTGTTTCCACGTCGAAACTTGGATTGGCTGGTGTGGCTATTGATGCAGGAATGTGTTGTGCGTGTGTGTGCGTGTGTGTGTTTCCTACATTCCGCCTCTGTGACCACCCTTTATCTGTCAGGGTGTATTAGTCAGAGTGGCAGTGTCATAAATACATATTTGTGCCTCTGCTCAGAGGCTCAATATGTGCCACCAGGCTGAATCAAACAGTAAATGTAAGACACAGGTGTTTTGTGTGTTTTCAGACACAAAATAATAATCTAGAAAAGAAACCCAGGCATTATGTTGTTTTAGTTCCCCCTATGTGGACCCTTTAGACATCCCAATTGTTGCATATGTTTGTCTTTCAAACCAGAGCATTAAAGAAGAAAGCGGAATTCAAGACGATCTCATTAACAATAATAAGTAAGTATTTTACCCGGTTTTGAGGCATTCAAGATCTCTCGCACCAAGTGTCCTTTGAATGCGGCCTGCAGGACGGTGACTGCCTTGACCTCCCTGTCTGTTGGCTCCTTGTCTCTTTCTGGAGGCTTTGATCCTACATCCACTTAAGAGAGTAACAGCAGAACACTGCAAGTCAATATTGAATAGTGAACTATATGAAAGGCAAGAAGAGATTACTTAAAATTAAATGAATCAGTTTACTGTAGTGTTAGGCATATACCCATGTAGATGAACAACATACAATACAAGATGAACAATCATACAAATGGCACTTACAAGTAGGGGAGTGCTCTCTGGGGTCAGTGGCCAAGAGTGAAGGGTCAGCTGTGAGGGCCAGGATAGCAAACCGCTCCTCTGATGTCAGCTTCCTGCCCACAGCCTCACACATCATTTTGTAAACTGCAGAGTTAAACACCTACACACACACACACACACACACACACACACACACACACACACACAAACACTTCCTCAAATGTACATCAATAAATCGTGCACCGCTGTCACTTTATACTTTAGATACACTGTATACACTTTAATTTTACATTTTCATTTCCTTTATTATTTAAATTCCTAAATGTAATATACCCTACTATTTGTATTGTATATTTGTGAACATGTGTGCTGCTGCTTCACGTATAATTTTTCCGAGGGGATGAATAAAGTCACATCCAATCTAATCTAATCTGTGATTTCAACCAAAGTCACAACGAAGTCGTGACATAAATAAAATACTTCTGCATTCACTTAAAAAAAACCTCTATTGCTGAATAAAAAAAGCCAAACGTCATCTGTTGACTAAGTCACACATTCTTTCATAGTCGCTAAACAGTATGACTGAATTCACGAGTAGTACAAGTATGAATGGTCATTTCTTTCACTCATTATTAACTCGATTACATACTTCACAGGGGAACTACAAAATATGAATGAGCCAATGTGACTGTATCTAGATGTAGAAACCGTAGTATAAAGCAAAGTGAGCTGTGCAGTAGGACTATACTGTCAGTGAAGGAGCTACCTTGTGGTGTTCCCCTTTTCCCAGGGTGGTGCTTTGGGGCCAATGAGCTTCTTCCAGGGCTCTTCTGGCTGCTGGCTGCTCCTGCTCATCGCTGAAGGAAGACACCAATCTGGACAGGGCCCTCCATATGGATGAGGCCTGGTCAGTGAAACGAGCACTCTCCTGTTTGAAAAAAGAGAACGCAGTGGGGTAGCATTCACATTGTGTTTACTGGCACAAACAGAATGCATGTTAAATAAATAAAATAAAGAGGAGAAAAGCAGAACGGCCACAACACCAAGTCATTCCGATGGTAACTTTGGTGTTGGAAAATCAGGTTGAAGAAGTAAGACAGCAGAGACATCAGCTTACTACCACAATGTGATTTTCAAAACTAGAAAGAGCATTTCCTTCTGAAAATGCGTTGGAATGATAAAATCTGAAAGCTTGTTGCTGAAATATTTAAAAGATAGCTGAAAATACCCAAAAGGTAAACTTCCTGCTGAAAGCGTTGAAGCACAAACACATTGACCTGAACTGTTGAACATCCTTGAAGTGGAAATGTAGAACTGGAAAAGATAAGCAAAACTCTATCATCTAAATATTCAAAGATATGAAATGAGATAGAGGGGGGGAAACCAGACATGAGAAAAAGAGAGGGAGAAAGATAAAGGCTTTTGTGAACGTTTACATGTCCTTAAATGTTTTTGGGGTTTAGAAATGAGAGTTTAATCGCAGTTCAGAAAGTGTTCCTGTTTGCTTCAAAAAAGTTCAAAGCTAGTCAGAATTTTAATGGAGATGACTGAGCAGAAAGCCAGACTTCTCCCCTCGTTAAGGCTTCTCCAGAAAAATCTGGGAAACTATTGGATTCCATAGTCACACGTCTACGACAAGCACAAGATTCCCTCCTACTTTACCAGAAAATAATGCTTAAAGAGTAAGAAGTTCGGCCGTAGTGACGATATACAAAAAAATGTTTCGCTTGAAAAAGTTTAAGCGGATTTGAAGCTTGGCTCCATAGGGACCCATTCATTATTTATTCCATACAAATATTAATAATTTGATAATGTGGAAAGATAGAAAATATCTGAAAATATACAGTAAAAGTTGAAGGTTATGTCAACATTTTTTTTTAAAAGATTGAATTTGCTAAAAGTATGAAGATCTTAGAAGCTTTTAAAGTTGAAGACTTTCCCCATTGTGATCCCATTCAAAATAATAACCATAATATGTTGATAATATGAACAGTTGAAGAGTTAGAAATATGAAAAGTCATAGCAATCATGAGCTGAAGAAGCTGAATACTTTAATATTTGAACAGTTTCTGTAGCTTAATAGATGAAAGAGGAGAAAGGGTCCAAAATACGTACGGAAGAAAAAGAATAAGTTTCTTAAAGATTACAAGAACAATAGTTGGACTGCTGAAGCATTCCAACTAATTAAAGCTGGAAAACCATTATAATTAGAGCTTAAACAATTCCTTATTGAACCAAAATTTAAAAAACGACTGTGTGTTTTATTAAAATACTATCAATGTCAACTGACTGACTCGGACACCTTGGTAAGTGGTGACATGATGGTTTCTTCATCCCCAAACATGAACGGTGTCTTGCTGCAAAGGTGAACGTGGTAGCCCAGTGCTGCCTTTGTGTGGAGGGAGAACACATGGCGCCTGGAAGGGAGAGACAAGGAACTTTTTTAACAAATAATCCATCGTGTCCATTTACCGGAACACTATAAATTATTCTAAAACCGGGGTTCCACATCATTTTTGATTGTGAGACATTATGAAGATGAAGTGTATTCATGACTCCTTTTTAGTGCTGCAATCACAGAATTATGTTTCTTTTTAATGAGATTAAGAGGCCTGCAGAAATCTTGATTTTCAAAAATAAATAAAAAAACTAATATCTCTTTTTTTGTTCGTGTTAGTTATTTCATGACATTTCTAATTTATATTATATATTCCGGTTCTTGATCCCAAAACTGGCCTCTAAACAATTATCTTTATTTTTACATTGCATTACTTTGAGGAACAATGTCTAAATATTAGGTTATGGCACTTATACGCCTTAACCCTTTCGGTCAGCCACATGTATCTTTCTTCTTTTTTTTTCTTTTTCTGGTGGTTGTATATTTTGCTGATCGAAATAAATAAAATCAATAAACTCATTCATTAGCCGAATAAATGTAGGAAACTGATATTAAGGAGCATTAAGGTGTCCCTCCACCAACGACCCTGTGGCTTCATAGTACTCGGTAATAAGAATAGCATAATCATAGAAAAAAATGCATGAAATAACAGTACAGTCCACTGAAAAAAATCCCTTTCTAATCTCAATAAAGGAACTTTGTTTCTGTAATACTGAATGGGTCAAACAGTCAGAAGTGATGTCGCCTAATGTCCTGTCTACGCCGAGTTCATCGGGCCTGGTCCGGCATGAGAGAGTGGAACCCCACTTCCTTGGCCCCATTAACTTTACATAATTCAGACATCACAGCCCAACTAGATGGATGAGCACTCACTGGGGCAGAGCGGGGCTAGTGCTGAAGAAGCAGAGGACAGCATATGGAAGAGGGAAAAGAAAGTGAAGAGAATGGGAGAGAAAAAAGGGAAGAAGAAACACATGGAAAATGGAGAGGGAAAGAAAGGGAGATGTACAAAAGAGGAGAGTCAACAACTTCTGAAAAATGTATAGATTATGTTAAAACATTTAGAAGACAACAAGCCCCAGGGTCAGTAAAGAGATAGCAGTATACCTCCTACAGATGGGCTATTAGGGACGTACAAAGAGTAAAAGAGGTGAGGTGCTGCCCAAAAGCCTGGACATGTCATCTATTCTCTGCATGATGAGTGCTGATAATGGCTCAGTGGTAATTGCACTGCTGCATACCTGCACCTGACCCCAGAAACTAGGCCCTCTGCTTCTAGGCCAAGCAGCACCCATTAATAGAGACTAGGACAGAGGAGGTAGGTAGATCTCCTCTGCTCACTTTATGATAGCTTTAAGTAGATCTCTGCCTGGCTGTAAATATCATAACAAGAGTGAAACTCTTTCATCGAGAGCTCCCAAGACTGCTGTCCAGAAAATGCATCCATTTTTAGAATAAGTTCCCATGATGGGAATTAAAGCTCCAACCTTGGCATCATTAGTGACACGTTGATAAGTGCTAAGGGTAATGTAGGGTTATGACATTCAAGCCTGAGTGGAGAAATTAAATGTGATAACATTTGAAAAGCGATGACATTTTGTTTAGATTCTTACGTGAAATGTGAACATTTACATAAATTCATGAGTTTAAATGGCATCAGAAAATTGCCAGAGTAGAACGCCAGCAAACCTATGATGAGACTAGACTGGTCACATGTGTAAAGGTATTTCCGAGTAAGAATAGAATATTCCATTGGCATTGCATTATAATATTAGGATGTCAATAATTTTACAGATACACAAAGCAAGGAAACCATGGCATATGATACACAACTGTGGTATAGTTAATGAGATTAGAGAGTCTGGGATCATAGATTTGTGACATCCTAGTCCGATCATGAGCTTGATCTAAGCTATTAATTGTGATCAATACAGCACACAGTTCTCAGTGTTCATTCATGCTGTCCTACCCGGGGGGTACGTTAAACATGGCGGCCTTTGAGGAGGTGGTCTTTATGGTGAGTACTGGCAGCTGAAACTGCAGGCTGTTCCAGGAGTTGACCTGGGCGACGACAACTGAAGACCTACATGCTGCAGACGTTTCCTTTCCTAGGTGCGAAGGGTTTGGAGAGTGGAGAGAAAATGTGTGCTGGTCAAACACCCCAGTGAAATATCACAAACATAGTAGATCATATTCATGTGTGTTCAAGCATTGTATGAGTGTCTGTTATGAACACGTACACATACTGTTGATTCCAAATAGGTTTTAGGCTATGGGTTGTACCCTAATAACAAGAGAATTATAATTTCTCTTGGAGACATTTGTAATGTCTCTGTCTCTTCAGCAGTGCCGCAGATTTATAGTGTAGTAGTTAGGCTACAGATATTTCAGTGCCATAGATTCTAAGTTGCAAAGACCTCAGTCAGACAAGGAATCAATGAGTCGGACGGAATAGATTCACATCATCAACTAAACGACCCCCATGCCCCTCTCATTGCTACGATAGGGGATGGCAGGTTAACAAGGGGGCTGTCATCCCCCCCCCCCCTCATATTGCCTTCTGGCTGTTAGAGACCTGAGTCAAGCTTTTTAGCTTACATGCAGCAGAAAATCCTTTTGTTTCTGATTATCAAGATATGGGTTTGTGTGTGTGTGTGTGTGTGTGTGTGTGTGTGTGTGTGTGTGTGTGTGTGTGTGTGTGTGTGTCAATCCGTACTCTCCTCAGCTGCATCTCCCCAGCAAAGCAGAGCTGAGAAGCTGATGAGGATATGGAGAGGTTGCAGACTGTCCACACACAGGTAGTGAGTGCCTCTCACTTCTGGACACTGGGGGAGAAAGGGGGGTTAAGAGACACACACGCGCACACACACACACACAGACACATACACACACACACACACCCACATAGACACTGGCATTAGTTATCAGTATGATTGTAGATGGGGGAAAGAACAAGTGAAAGAGAGAAAGAGCAGAAAGCTGTAAGGGCGGATGACAGACAAACTGATAGAAGGGTGGCTTAGTTCAAGAGAAGGTGGAGGAAAACACAAAGGAAGAGAGGGAAAGATGGGGAGTTAAGTGGAGGCAAAAGAAAGAGATATAAAAGAGCTGAGTGAGTTAAAGAAGCTTCTACGGTGCTACTTACAAAGGAGAGGCCAAGACAGCCAATTTAGTGATGTAAGGAAAAGCATCCAGTGAGAAAGAGGAAGACGAAGCAGGAGAACGAGAGATGTGCAGAAAAGACAGAGAGAGAACAAGAGAGGAGGGAGAGAACGCATACGTGTCCGGAGTGACAAGCAGACTCACACACTAACACACAGTCAGACAAAAACCTGCGCGACACAAAAGATCACACTGTTATACTTATATTTACACATCTTTTTTTTACCAGACACCAAATCAGCCGTTGTCATGGCGCCAGTGAAGCAGATAGCGGTTCATTTTATAGTTTATTCTAAGATCCTGCTCATTACTTACAACGCTTTGCTTGCAATCTTTAGATATTCTTGAATTGCTGATCCCTCAGGAAGCTGCATCTCTTTTGTTCCTCAGATAAATGACCTGTGCCTCTTGTAAAAAATATTTCCCTACAGGAATCTTCAGTTGTTTGTTAAATGATCGTTTCTATTCACACAGTTTATTATCTCCATTAATATTGCTGTGGTAAATGATGTAGGTGCTCTGTAAATATTTGCCGCTCGTGAAGCTGAGAGACTTGTCAGACACACATCAGTTATCTGAGGGCGTCCATGTTTCCCCCGGCAGACCCAGTGGGAAGTTGGGAATACAGACTCAGAATTATCGATTTTCCGACTTGCGACAAACTGCAGCATATGTACAGAGAAAGATTTATGCTAATTTGCATTTCTTGGAGCATGTGTGTGTTTGCATGTGTGTACTTCAGGGCTTGCTACAGTCGATGTCACAGGGAGGGATCCAGTGGAGTGTGTCGATGACCCAGTCAAGTTGGTGCCTGTTGCCGTTTTGGACAAGATGGTGCTCTGCAGAACACAGCAGCAAAATGTATAACAATATATTCAATACTAACAAGAGAATTAATGTGTCAAAAAAACGTGGGAAAATAAATGGAACATTTTGGAAGATACCACCACTAGAGAACAAACACGCAGAAATAAGTCAATGGGTTATTTCATGATACTGTATATACTTTACCTTAAAGTGTGATTTATGGATATGATGGGGGTAGATTTGCGGTTTATGAAACACAAAGAGAGTCCTGGAAGAAAACAACAAAGAAATACTAGTTATTTTTTAAAATAAAACATTTATAATCTTTGTCTCATCATTTATTAGACCCTTCAACCATCCGTTTATCATAATTTTCTATGTTTATCTACTGGTACAGTATGTTTGCAGTACATAAGTACACTTTTGTGTGTGTGTGTGTGTGTGTGTGTGTGTGTGCGCGCATGTGTGTGTGTGTGTGTGTCTCACTGAAAGCATTTAGCAAAGTCGTCCAGGTCCATCCAAGCCTCCTGCAGCATGGGTTTGACAGGAGCCGAGGGTTTCTCAGTTACAGGCTCCTCCAATGGAGTTATGGGTTGATCTGGAAGGGAGATTCATTTAATATATGATTAAAATAGTTATTTAGAAACATGTTTGGTGAGTTAGACATTTAGTTAGAGATAGTAGATTACATTACATGTCATTTAGATATATATATTATAAAGTTATTTAATTAATTTGAATCATTATTATTCATATAACTGCAGCAGCTGAATATAGGAACAACATCATGATCCAGCTCGTGGCATGAGAGTTAAATGGTGCTTTTCATGCCACATTTAGACAAATAGATATACAATTGCCTGTGAAATCTCCCATTTCAAAATGCTGCAAGTAACAAAATGCTTTTCCTCGATTATCCTCGATTCAAATAATTATCTTCAACGCAGTGAGCCGAAGTGACCAAACTCCCACATAATGGCACCGTGAAGCGCACACGCACATCCAAACTCCCACTCACGGACTCCCACTTTCCTAATGCATGCAGCGCAAAGTCCTAGACAACTACACACAGACACACTCTTCACCAAAAACAACAACAACAAAAACACACACACACACGTACACACAGTGTCTCTGCCCCCAGGCTCTTCTCAGAGAGAGAAGTCTGATCAGAAAGCTGAGGCGGCGAGGATCAGTGTCTCTGCTGTGAGCAATGGCGGTCCGCTAACTCAAACTGCAGGTGTTACTAAGCAACTAAACGGGGGCAGGGAACTGGCTTGTCATAAGGCATAATTTCAAGTCCCTCTACTTCAAAGTATCTTGGCCAACCGACAGAAGCATGAAGAGAAAGATAGAGGGAGTAGAGGCGAGAAATGGAAATACTCTGAATCATATTAATTGGATTATGCTCAGCATATGCTGTACAAGTCGACCGATGAAGACCTCCAGCACATTCACAATTTCCAATAAAGCAGAATTAATGAGCGTCTGCCCATTGTGGAAGCCTAATATTTGAACTCGGATAAGGCAATCGTGTGTACAGAAACAGTACAGAATATTTTCAAAATGAATGAAGGGCATAGCGTTGCAAACGAACAGCTTTTACCATTGGAGATGTCATCATTGTCCTTCTTCATGTCCTTTGCAGTAACCTTAGGGACAGAGAGGGACATAGAGAGAGAGAGAGAGAGAGAGAGAGAGAGAGAGAGACATGAACAGTGAGTTGCTGCTAGAGTCACACGACTAGAGACCCGCCTCTGCCCTCGAGTAATTCCATTGTCAGCTGTGGTGTTGCGCTATTCTCGCCCAACACCACAAGACACAAGACACGGTTTAATGTGACATGGGCTCCTCTGCTGCTAAAAAACACCACCGAGGAATACCAGCTCGGATTTAAGTTGACTGACAGAGGAAGAGTTATTAAGTTGTTTAGCATGTTACCCCTCTGAGAGGGGAATAACTCAACAGCTCGGATGTTATGCTCATCTGCACAACACAATAGAGAAATATAGCTAACGAGTCTTTGTCAAATCCTTCAAATACCACTTACTTCTGTCTGAGCAAGGAAAAGCGCATTACCGCTGCTTTGATAACAAAACTAGATTCAAGTACCTGTCGCCAACTTAACCGTCTGTATTGTCTCTGATAATGCTCTTTTGAGTAGAAACCCTGGTGAATGTCCAACAGTTTACTCAGCTCTGAATAAAAATCATGCCGTTGTTCAAAGCAATCTCAGCTAAGACTCTCTGGGTGAGTCAGAGGGAGTGTGTGTTTGTGTTTGTGTGTGTGTGTGTGTGCGTTTGTGAGTCACCACTTATTTGAATAAGTACCCGAAGACCCAGACAGACGGAAAGAGACACTGTGATTGGGAGGTACACTTGACCTCCTCTCTAACGCCACAGCAACACTTCCTCTGTAACAAAAGATGTAAATGTGTGTGTTGTCAAAAGAGTGTTTACAACGTGTCCCGTCCGCCCACAGAATGCTATTCATCAGATGGTTTACCTGAAACAGTCGGAGGACATTCAGACCGATACATCTTACACACAAAGCTGCTGGGATTTTAAGCTGCTACTTTTGGAGCAGCAGCCATTTTTTTGTCCCGTCATCAAATCTCCGCGATGGGTTGATGGGTAGACGGAGGCACACGTCTTTAATCCCACACTTCATGGGGCTTTAGTGCACAGCCAGAGTTAAGTATTTGCTCTCCAAGAGGAAGTGTACCCCAGTTCATACAGGAGCAATGTTCAATTCTTCTTTTGTTGAAATTTAGATTTTTAGATATTATTGCTGATCGAAATAAACTAAACTAAACTAATACAATCAAGTTAAATATCTCTTTGTATCAATGTATAGTGAGTTCACAGACAAAAAGATATTCATTTAACCCCCCTGTTACCTTTAGGGTCAATTTGACCCCATTCAATGTTTAATGTCGGTGTTCTTTCGGGTCAATTTGACCCCAGGCTGTTTTTCACTGTGTCAAACATAGAAGAAATATCAACTTTTTTATATATTTAAAGGGCTATTTAGGTAGTCAACAAACAAACAAAGTACATCACACTTAAACTTGGAAAACAATATTAATTCTAATAATTTTCTGGAGGTTTTAATTGCTGGGGTCAAATTGACCCCGAGGGTAAAATATATCAGTAAATATAAAGGTAACAGGAGGGTTAAACATTGAATGGGGTCAAATTGACCCGAAGGTAACAGGAGGGTTAAAGAAGGATATCATTATTTGACGCACACTAATAGGCAATCGAGGGTTTTCGGGACAGCATGTGACGCGACCTTCCTATATTTTAGCAGCACAGAGGTCGATTCTGTTGGTCAGTGTTGACAGAAACAGCGGGAGGGGTCAGAGCAGCCAAATCCCCTTCTCGCTTGATGCCGTCCCCTCAGCACGTGACCTACCACATGCTTGCGAAAAGCGGGAACCGACACACTGAGTAAAAATGTGGCACACAGACCCAATCCAATCCACATGAGTGCACGTTCACATGCACATCAAACCCAAATGACACATCAAATTAGCATGTCCATACTGCCCTCGTCTAACCGCTCTATAACCGGTCACAGTTACACAAGAGGGCGATTAATATGGACTCTATTTTTTCTCTGTATGCTCGGAGTGAAGTGTAATAATGAACCCCCCAGGAGACGCAGACACTGATGGCACACCATCTAATTGCACTGCTTTTTTCCATCAGCACGGAACACGACCTCTATGAAACCCACGCACCTCAGTTCACCACCACCACCACCACCACCACCACCACCGAGCTTCTCTTTTCCCTTCTCCCTGCGTCTGCTTGCTCTGCCTTCATCTGTCCCTGTCCAACTGTCACTTTCTCTCCATGTTTTAGTCCCCCTCCTGTCTTATTCTGTGTAGCTCTCCCCCGTCTGTATTCCTCTTTATCATTGTTTCTACTCTCATCTGTGTGTCTCTCTTTGTTGCTGCTCGCCCTCATCTCCCTTTCCCTGACTGCTTCTGTCTTGAGCGAGCGAGCGCCCCTGGTCAGTGGTGGCCTGGCTGGCAGACGACAGAAGTGACTTTGAGACTGGGGGATGGCAGCCTTGTTGTCACTGACACACAGAGTGTCTCTGATGAGCCTTCAACTGCATACTTACAGGGCAGACAGTGGGGGGAGAGAGGAAAGAATCCAACTAGGAAATAACATAGAGCTGTTACTCTCTTAGTTGTTGGGCAAAAAGCATTACGGTGGGCTTCAGATATCCTTATACCTCTTTATATATCCACTATTTAACTCAACAAGATGCTCCTTAAAATGTTATACACACACACACACACACCGAATATATAAATAATCCTTGTGCCCCAGCAGTCAGTAGCTCCATGTACCTCTATATTGACTCCTGTGATGTTAGGTGAGTTTGCGGTGCATTCGGCAGCATCTGGCTCAAGGCCTCCTCGGCATTCGGTCTCCTCTCTCTCGGCAATGGACACCAGAGGGGAACGTTTCCTCTGAGTGCTCTGCGTGGCCTCTCTGTTTTATGGACATACAGCACACGCATCATATTATAGTCACAACAAACACACATCCCCTGTCATGGTCACACATTTTAGAAAGCAATACATCATACCGTCTACAAATGAGTCATGCGTGTCACATTATAGTCATCAAATGACACCAGAACAGCATAACACCACAACACCGCTTTGACATGCTTAGATTGAGAATGTAGGAAAATACGTCTTTAGGGGAAAAATAGTAATAGTCAAATGGGGGAGAAGAAAAAATCTTGATAACACTGTGGGCTTCAACACTAATATGGTTTGAAGCTTTCAACTGCTACCCTTATGTCATTGCTCAGTTGCAGGGAGAACAGGGGAGAGAGATGGAGGTACAGTGATAGGATGAGATCATTATCACTTTCTTTTTTGATCCCCATGTGGAGTCGGTTTCCCTGCTTTGCTTTCTCTACAGTGAGGTCACAGCGATGGTTAGCTCGTATAGAAAAGTGAAATACTCTTTCAATGATACAGTTAAAGGAGTAGAAGAGCAGCACAACAAAAACTCATTCTGTTTAATTTCATAGTTTGAGATAATTTGAGTGTACACACTCTGGAATCTGGCCAACGCTACTCTTGACACGACAGGGAAGAAAAGGGCTGGCAACCTCGATGAACTGCTCTGGTTTTGACACGGGAAGTTCTGCGGAAAGAAAAAAGAGAATACAGTCTCATACATCATGCCAGCACTGCTTTTTTCACACTCAGACTCTTTTTAATGCATTTTTTGTTCCACCCGCAGATCATATCTGTCAGATATGCTCGAGCCAGCAGCTATTTTCATTACAGAAATATTGTAGCTATCCCCCTCGTTCTTTCATTTCAGCAATGCCCTCTGTTCAGCTGGTTCTGAATCTCCTGCATTAGCACTCACTCGTCTTTCAAGTCATATCAATTTATGAAATGCCCCTTCACCGTATCACAAGTTGTGTTTTTCTATTTGTTTGATAACCTCCCCTGCGTCCTCCACCTGGTTTCCCCCTCACTCGCATTTTGTACAGACTTCCCTTTTCATTTCCTGCCACCTTCTTTGTCTCTCACGCACTTGGTGCTTCATCGGTGAACACGATCTCCTTCCGCTGGCGGATGAGTTTCCATTGGGGTACGGGGGGAGGTTTGGGTGGTGCCTCCAGCTGGCACGCCCTTGTTCTTGTCAACAGGACAATGTGGCTGTGCAGCGAGGAGAGACCGTACTGACGGAGAAACTCTGAGGAATTAGCCTGCATGTAGACAAATGGACAGAAATGAACACGCATGCAGGACTCACTCGTGAGAACACAGACAATGCAGCATAAAATGTATCCTCCCATACCGAGAATGAATGTCACCTGTAACCAAATATACAGACGGCTCAAGTCAGAACTCTCAAGAGGAGATTCTGACCGACACTGGAGGTGATATAAAACCTCCAACTAAAAAAAATCTGTTAAAATAATTATCCTTAACATAAAGCATCCTTTACAGGCTTCACTTGTGAATAATAAAACAAGTGAAGCCTGTTGAGGAGAAGCATCCAAATAGAACACACCAGGCCCCCAGGTCACAAGCCCTGTTATATTTCATCTCCACCACCCACTGTTACTTTGGGGATCTAGTGCATATGTTCACATAACTGTGCTATACGACAGGTGATTAAGACATCATAAAAAAAAATTGTGCTGAAATAATTCAATGTTTTTACCTTCTCATATGTGAGTTAATTAAATGTAATATCCCCATAAATGGGTTGTTCTTATTCTGACATTACTCCATTATATCTTCAAATAGATGATAGTGGTTTACTGCTATATTAATGTTCTGAATGTTGTATATTGCTCTTGTCTGCACCATTTGAACTGCGTAGGCCATTGATACAACGTATAATATCAAGAGTTAAGTTTGCCCGCCCTCAACACATCTTTTAAACTCATCGAGACATTCTGGCGAGATTTATATTTGCATCACAATGTGACTGCAGGCATCCAAATCTGTCGTGAAGCTCTGAATACAGTCTACAGTAGGTGAAGCTTGTGTTTGCATATGACAGCGAGTGAGGAGCAATAGAGGAAGGACAAACCGTTTGTTCAAACCCAAAGGAATTGCTATGTGGCTGTAACGGGTAGAAGCTGGCACACACCACGACCTCGGAGGTACCTGAGGAACGCACACAAAGAAGACTAACATGAGTAACAGGTGAGTATCGGTATATGCAAACTCACACAAACACACACTCCAAAATGGACACACATGCAAAATGACAGACACTGTCAACTTGTGACTGCATTAGGTCACACTATATTCCCAAGAGACTGAAGGGATTTACTGACTGAGTAAACGTATGGATATCATAAAAAATGTGTGCCGTCTACCAATGAAAAGGAAAGCTGATGCAGACATGAAAAAGCTACATTTCCAAATCAATGTTAAGCTTTACCCTGGTTAGTGAAAGCACTATTGACCTCCACAGGTATAAATAAGGCAACAAGAGAGTATCTAGGTTATCTCTGGATGGCCCCGGTCTCCCATGGTGCATCTTGGAGTACGGTATGAGGAGCACATGGGCCAGGAGGCATGGAAAATCAATTTGAAGGACCGTGGTGAAAAGAGATTGAAGCACTGCGACACTAATATAAAGCCTACACATTAAGAATTGAACAGAGAAGTGCTTCTCTTGTTGCATAGTGATTTATGCATTTCCATAGAAGACTACAGAGGGCATCAAAAAAAGAGAGCGAGAGAGAAAGAATGCGACGGTTTCTTTTTGTGTTCTTTTTGTTTTGCTTGTATGCTAGAAACGTGTATTGCATTTTGCATTTCTCTAAAGGACAAATGTTCTGTGAAGTGATGCTACTTTGTGTATGCATGTCATTACATAGTGTTTGTAATACCCAACATTTTCGTTATTGTAAACATGTGAAATTGTAGAAAAGGTAGAATCACAGATTACTGGCAGAGACAGCAGGTGGGTAAAGACGAGATCAACAGAGAGGTAATTCAATTCATACCGCTTCCCACTCATGTTAATGTGAATGTGTTGTGGGATTTTTTAAATTCTTCTTTACATTAATTGTGCAACTTTCAAAATGCCTTTACTGTATCGCTCACAACTCGGAGCTACACACTCTTTTCTTCGGACACGTTTAAATCCTGCCTTTATCACAAAACCACATTTGACTCGGGAGGCTCTTCTGCCCTGCGGGAACACCAAATAATTCACCCTGCCAGTGCTCCCTCTGCTGGTTTATTTATAGTCCACCATACACACGTTAACCCTTCCTGCAGTACATAACACATGGGCTTGGGAAAACAGAAAGTGATGCCTGAAACATCCGAGGCAGAGGGTTAACGGCTTGAAAACGGAAGTAATTTGATGGATGGCATGATGATGACCAAATGGCCTGGAGTTTTTCCCGACTTAAAGTATATCAAAAATCAAATGAATGTTAAAAGATTAAGATATTATTACTGCGAGAAGATAATTGAATCATTGATACACTTGAGTTTTTGCAACCCAATTAAATATGCATTGTCCTGGACCATAGGAGTTGAATTATGGATGCAGAGGGAAGAACATTTAGATTTACATACTGTGAATATACAGACATACTTTACACACGTGTCGTACAGCACTGCCCATACAGACGGACAATGGTTGATTGACTTAATTGACTAACTAAATAAAATGTCCATGTATGAAATGTATGTTTCCAGGGATGCATGTGTGCGTATTTGTTTGCCTTTCAGTGTGTGTATGTCTTTGTGTGCGTGTCTGTTCACAATTCGGACCTTTACTTTTCTCTGGCAGCTGACTCTCGCTGTCATTACAGCTGGAACGTCCGCCTGCCGCTGGATCTGCAGTCTGAGACTTTGTCTCCGGCAAACTCTCATCTGGGTGTTTAAATGTGGGAATGGTGTCTTGTAAGACATCCCACATTTTCCCCACGTATGCTGACCTGAGAGGAAGTTCAGGAAAGTAGGTTACAGGCTGCAAGGGATGACATGATTATAAAGAAAGTATACAGTACAGATTTTTTGTGTTGGAACCCATGTGTTTGGTCCTGAATGTTCGCTTGTCCAACACAACAACAAAAATATGAATAATGTTAAGCTCTCATTTCTATCATTGAGCTGACAACACTTGACCAGATGTCAGGAAGTCTACTGTTTCTGTTCTGCTCCGTCTTAGCCCAGACAATATTGCAGTTCCAGTTCCCGTTATTGTGTACATCCCTGTATTTGAAATACTGTGGGCGAACGTTCTCACATCTCTCTTTAGCTGAAAAAAATAGATAATACAATCATCTCTATTTCAACATTATCTTTGGAATTATTTTTAAATTTTTTTTAGTTTAGAGTGCATTGCACACACAAAAGCAAGACAAAGTGCTACACATACTGCCTTCAAAAACATTGAGTCTTTTAAAAGAGACTGAAGCTCCAAGAGACAACTGCACATGTTGCAGAAACCAGTGTGGAATGAACGTGGAGCTGGTTCCTCACCACCTGACCATGGCAGATGTACGAGTCATGTCAGTACCATTGCTGTTAAACAAGTTAGTACACCAGAATCAGAGAGCAACATATTTATATGTGCTAAAGCATGTTATTTTATTCAAAGAACACCACCTTGTCGCTCGTTTAGATGACCACTTTACACATTTTCGGCCAGATCCTGTGAGGAAGACATGTCACAATCTGAAGAAAACAAAAGTGCCACTGCAATTTGTGTCTCCAGAGCTGACAACTGACAACAATAAAATCCAATGCATGCTCACGCACGCGTGTGCGCTCGCGCGTTTGTGTGTACATAGGACTGCAAACCCATGTGTTTTTAATCAATGAGAAACACAAACACTGACATCCTCAGTATTGATAGATTCCCAAGGCGACCCAAAAACAGCAGGTAACCTGCTGAGCAAAAGAAGAAAACAGACCCCAGCTCCTCTCCAAAACACTGTTGTACCATTAAAGTGCCATCACTGACAAGCTGAGATTCTCCACTCCATACGGCCTCGCCTTCCTCTTTATTACCTTCGCATTGAAAATGCGGAAGGTTATGTTTTGATCGCCGTGTATTTATTTATGTATTTATTTGTATGCGTGTTATTCGCATAACACAAAAAGTATTCAACCGAATCGCATGAAATTTAGTGGGATCATTGGTTATTATCCGGGGACCATTTGATTAGATTTTGGGATCAATCGGGTCAAAGGTCAAGGTCAAGGTCATGAAAAGGTCAACATCTTCTTTTTACCATAGCACGGTCAATTTGTATCCAATTGGCATGTAACTAATGCCAACATGTTCATAATTCAATGCCCAATCCTGTGATATGCGAAGGTATGCGCTCTACCGAGTGCCCATTCTAGTTTATTTATTTATTTATTTATTTGTATGCGTGTTACTCGCATAACTAAAAAAGTATTAAACCGAATCGCATGAAATTTGGTGGGATGATTGGTTATTATCCGGGGACCATTTGATTAGATTTTGGGATCGATCGGGTCAAAGGTCAAGGTCATGAAAAGGTCAACATCTTCTTTTTACCATAGCGCGGTCAATTTGTATCCAATTGGCATGCAACTAATGCCAACATTTTCATAATTCAATGCCCAATCTTGTGATATGCGAAGGTATGCGCTCTACCGAGTGCCCGTTCTAGTTCTAAATTGTTTTCATTTTAGACCCGAGTCGTTTGCCCCCAAAGAATGACTTTCCATATTATTTGAGACAAATACACTTCTCTCTCGCTTTTTGTTCCAGTATACTTTATACATGAGGAAGAATTCACAGCTTGTCAGACTGTGAGTGCATTTGGTGCCACAGCTTTTATTCTAATAAAACTGAGACAGTGAGTCAGTTCAATTCTTACAAGCATTCTATTAACAAAAGCACAATTATGGGGGACACATAATTGCAAGAGATGCAGAAGAAAGCGCTACAAGAGTGCAGTAAAGTAGACCAATGAGGACCTTACTTTATTGGACAGATTTCTGGTATCCAGCCAGTGAGGGTATGGGTGAAGGTGAACTCACCCATCTCTCCGTGGACCTCAGACACGACACTGAGAAACACACAAGAAACGGTTTGAAAAAAGAAAACTGTGCAAGAAACCATAGACTCCATTCAAACTATACACTGTTGCATTGGCCCTCTTCTTAAATGGGACTTGTCAAGCTTTTTAATATGTGAAATTGAAAATATGCTTGGCGCTAAAGTGGTTTAATGCATAACTAAGACGTTGCATAGCAACTGACATTCAAAATGGATGTCTCTCTTGTATTCTGTCTATATTTGCGCATCATGCTTAGGAATGACAACACAGTGAAGACAACTCAGGTAACCAACAGGAATGTGTGTGTCTGCTTCCTTCACACACACTTCTCAGTCCACACTCATGCAGGTGAAATCAATACAACTCGATCAGTAATGACACAGACCGTCCCTACTACAAAAAAGCTACTCAGCACCAAAGTAATGGATCCCTCAAATGCATCTTTTTTTTTTTACTAAATAAGACAATAGCGATTGAAGAGTCCCAGCAGACACCTGGGCAAAGTTTGTACTAGTTGAGTATGAAGCAGTTTCACCATGACTCATACATAATTCATAAGAGGAAAGGGTCCTTTGTTTCCTGTCTCGGATGAAACATTTAGGTCTTGAACTTCTGCGGAGACAGCAACCTTTACACACGCCATGTTGCCTTGTTGGCTTAGTCAGCAAAAATAACTCTAAAAGTCCTTGTGAGCTTGAAAAAGTCCAGTTTACTTTGTTAGGTTTAACATGGTCGTACGCGTCCGCTATAGGAAATCAACATCCTCAACCCTGATTTCTCCTAAGAATTCTCCTTCAGCAATGTTGAAGTAAAGACACACATTTAAAGGTGGTTGCTATGAGATTTGGATTATTTTGACAGCTCTCAATTTGGCGATGCCTGAGCCAGCAGCTTAAAGTGCTAAAAGCACTAGCAGCTCATGTTATGGCAGATTTGCCGATTGAGCGAACAGTGTTTCCCTCAGGGGTAACCCGAGGGTGCTAGGCTTTCATGACGAAGCTGTTGGAGGGGACAGCTTCATCAGCTGTCACCGCCGTAAGAGAGCAGTGTAGAGCGGACAACGTGTGCTGGTCAGCGAGGATCACTCACATGAACTAAAAGCTGGCGTGGCTGGCCTGACTATGTCAACAAAGCAAGGAGATGTTCGGATAACAACATACACAGAGGTAGAGGGATTTCATTCTCTGCTCAGGGAGAAATCACTCCTCGATATCGTCACATAGCAAATAAACATTTAGTCACTTCAGAAACACTGTGATCTTGACTAGATTTTAAAATAAAGCTCTGTGGATGTCATTAATGTGCTTGAACTGGCAGGGTCTCAAACTGGCAGGGTTGAAAATCCGTTTGAAAAGTACTTTGCTAAAGTACTTTTGCAATTCACACTACAAATCTTTGTAAATTGTATCAGCCTGTAATCTGCTTTACTGAGTGTACAGTGTTAGTATACAGAGTAAGTATGCAGAGTGTGTCATTCATTTTCACAGTGGTCCTATTTAAGTCAGGCTGTTCTTCGGCCTTTAAGACTACTTAAGACCAGCATCACAGTTTTCCAACTTCTTCTAGCATGACTAAGATATGTATCTGATGGTTGGAATGTAGAGTAACTCACTTTGTGTTGGCCACTTTAATGAGAGCCTTGGCTAGCAGCATCGGCCACAGCTCCAACTGACAGGAGGAGGCAGGAAGAAGAAGGTTGTTGTCTTCATCAAACGGCATCGAATCATCTACTGTTATCTTTCTCCAACAACCCTAAAAGCAAGGGAGGAAGACACCGAGTGAACAAATGATATAACAATAAAATAGTACTTCTAAGAAATGTAACGTGGTTTTTGTAATGTTTTGACCACTGGAATAAAATGTGGGGAATTTTTAAGCTTTTATATGTCTTAAAAGGAGTGGTGGCTGACAGGTGGCTAAATGAGATTACTGAAACATCCTCACACCAAACACGAGTCCTCCGTCAGCTCTGTGGTGGTGATGTGAAGTCAAGCAGTGTTTCCTTTTAGCCAAACTTCGGGCAATTGTAATTTTATGTACACTTCAAAATAGCGTGGTGTGTATTCGTGAAGATTACCTTGCTGAACAAAACATTTGACTATCATCATCCACTTTTGTTTGCCACAGAGCTTATTTTTTCTGCAATGATTCAAGGGAAAAATTCCACCGGCTTTTTGTTCAGGGAACCGGTGCAGTGCTCACTGCTGGGTTGGCCTCCCAAAAACATGTCATGCGTTCAGCACTCAGTTACTTTGGAATTGTATCAACATTATGTTTTAGCAGCAAATATCATAGCTCACCACCTTATTAACCGCTGAAGTGAAATTACACAAAGGCAACCTCTATTGCTTTGCAATATTCTTTAGGATGGCAGATTGTGTTTCCACATATAAATGCCCATTACTACACATAAAAACAAGAGATGTTGACCAGGCTTTCAGAATCCACAAAGATTCAGTTCAGCTTCAAAAGAGGCCTCATCTCAGAGGATATAAATATCCTTTAAGTGATATATCTGCTAGCATTTATTCATATATTAGCTGCTGTATATTCCCTCTTGTGCCTGAGCCTCTCACTCCAGAATGGAGCATTGCCTTCAGGCGCTGGCATCGGCTGATCAGCAATCAGCTGATTCATCCACGCTCACTATCATCGTCTCGTTGATGCATCGACAAGTCGGCCATCAACTCACAAGTAACATCCAATCACAATCATACAAGTGTACTACTTAGTCTTCCTAACGTTACGCTTCAAACTTTTATTTTGCCTCTACCTTCATGCCAACACTGTTTGCGGAGGCAGCTCTCTCCAACACCACAAACCCCTCCAAATGTAAAACAATGTTGGTGCTGTTCTCTAGACCAGGATCTAATTCATGCACGTGTAGTGGTTTTACTGAATGATTTTAGATTTAGATTTTAGATATATACTTTATTAATCCCCAAGGGGAAATTAGTTCTCTGCATTTAACCCATGCTTAGTTATTAAGGAGCAGTGGGCTGCAGTGATGCGCCCGGGAAGCAACTGGGGGTTCAGTGCCTTGCTCATGGACACTTCGACTTGCAACAACTAATGGGGAGAGCCGGGATCGAACCGACAACCTTGGGGTTGCAGGACGACCCCCTTACCCCACTGAGCTACAGCCGCCCCAAATGTATATTCCCATTTGTTTTCCCAGCTGAATTATCATCACTGCACAGATTCCTTCCAAATGTAACTTAACAACCATTTGCATGTTCGAGGAACGTTGTCTTAACTCCCAAATCCATTACACTTAGATGGTAGTGGGGGATACCTCTACATTTAAACAGGTAATACATCTCTGACCGATGAGGTTCCTATTCCAACATCTCTTCTGGCATTAGCTAGCTTATGCTTCATATCCTGTCTGGTGTCAGCGCTTGATAAATGCTGTCTGTAGCACGGTCTGTCTACTGGCCATCTGGGACAGGTTCAAACTGCTTGTAAGAAAAAGCAGCACAAGCAGGTGATAGTGTGACTGGCTGTTCACAGCTATGCCTCCCCTTATCTATCAGAGCAGCGTGCACTAACAGGGCGAGATACAGTGTGGGCGAGCACACTTTATTTCCTGCTTGTTGTTCCACTTTGTTGTCAAGCCATCGCCTCGAGGAGGAGCTCGATGTGTTCGCAGATGGGGGTGAACTACAGTGTGAAAGGAGGATAGAGGAAGAAAAGCAGGAAAGGAGAGACAGAGTTGTAGGGCGGTGAAAAACAAAAATGACACGGTGATGGTTATTCACAGAGTCGTGAAGGAGAAGGAAAATAACGGGTGTGAAATAATACAGAATCATATGAGATGGGGAGAAGAGGAGTCTCCTATGAGCGAAAACAGGGGAGGAAGTGGGAGGGGTGGTTGGGGGCTGGGTGCTTCGTGAAATCTCGACAACCATCTGTTAGCGTGCTATGGTTGGCACGGGGACTGCTGCCTACAACCGCGTCATGCTTGTTTGTCAAGGCCAGAGTCAGCGTTACAAAACACAATCATTTGTAGCGGTTGTTTTTCACTCTCTCGCTGACCCAAATGCTTCTGCTGGAAGAAGTTCGGTGTCTGAAATGACACATTGATGTAGTATCTCTTACTTCGAGATCTGTGGCAAGCGACACACATGCTGAAACTCACAGGCCTGCATCTTCAAGCTGTCTCACAATGCAATGATGAGCTTTATTTAAAAGGAGAAACAATCCTTACACTTGCACATAATCAATATTAGTGACACTGCCGTGCATAAAGCTCTGCTGGGGTTGTGCCTGCCCTCAAGGTCTTACGAGGCATAGACACCTAACTTGAGCCTTGCTCGCTGAGAAGAAGTTGACTCCTCCGTTAAACCATATCTATCTATTCATCAGGAAATATATGAAGCCCGCAATCAATTGTGACAGTAGTGTGACTGATTGATTTGAGCCCTGAGTGGATAAGAGTTTCTCATCCCTCCCCCCCCCTGCAATCCTCAGTCCATCCCCATCCCCCTCGCATCAGCTGCATCCTATGTGGTCGGATCTTGTGAACAATACAATGCAATGCAATTTCATGTCATCCATTGCCTCAAAGGTGCCTCTAAAAATGTTTAATTAACAAAGAGGCATTGTGAAGCAGTGGCTTCATCTGCAGTGCAACTACCTTTTAGATAAATAAAATCCAAATGCATGCTTGTGTGTGTGTGTGTGTGTGTGTGTGTGTCAGGCTCACCATCCAATAGAGTCTGACCACGTATTTCCCATAGTTGTTGTAGAGAGGCACATGACCTTTCACCACCTTACACAGCGAGTAGATGTGCTCCCAGGGTCTCCAACCATCTTGTTCTGTAAATGTGCCGTTATGCAGCGTCCAAACAATACCGATCTCACTCATGAGCCACCTCATCAGCTTGATCAAGCATGGAGGAGAAAAGGGAGACAAAAGAAATTCTGAGTTAACAACCAACCTTTAAATATACAGGCTGAATCCTCAATCATCTGATCAATCATTCACAAAATGAATAGGGCAATGCATTACCCCCGTCTATTTCACTCTGACATCTGAATGTCACGATGCAAGTGCTGTTCGATTTGGTTACCAAAATGTCAGTGTGATCTTACATAGAAAAGTAGAAAACAACAGTTGACACTAACCTCACTGCACATAAGATGACCATTGGAGGAGATTAGGTCGAAGGTCATTTGATTTTCAACAACGGTGAGACCCTAAAATAAAGCACATCATGAAACATTCCCGTCAGATGACTGACAGACAAACTCAGGTTGTATTACTGTGTGTGGCAGCATCTGCACATATCCAAATCATTCACTTCAATAACACAGAGGTCAACCAGCTTTAAAGTATTGCCGCCATGCATCACCTGTTCAAAACTGACATGAATCTGTCCTTGCCATGGTACTCCTAAGACTGTGTCCGACATGAATATTTCACTCATAAGTTAATAGACTGTACTACATTCCTAATAAAAAAATCTTTAAATTATTTCCGTCCATAACACTGGTTTTGTAAATACAGGTATAGACTGATGAAGAGTGTTTCACAGTAGAGCTCATGCGTTGCCTGCATCTGCACAGCTGATTGCTTTTGTGAATATCTCGTGTTCCTCTTCTATGAAATTAATATTAAATGATTTTGACATCTTGAGAGTGAAAAGGCAGCTTGTGACCTGGCAAGGACTAATTCAAAGGAAGCTTCCAGTAATTGCTGAATACTGCACTGAGAGGGAGGGTAACAGAAAACTGTAGCGATGCAATTAAAACTTCATTGGAGGCAACCAGAGAGCAGATTTGCTTAACTCCATTACCACACTGTGAGGCAAAGACATACACGTTGTTGATACATCTAATGGCTGCAAGATGTTTCGTTTAATTAGAAGATGAATCTATTAGTCAATGTAAGTCAATGTAGTCTATTAGTCATTTAATCCCAAAACAATTGTGAATATAAAGAAATTACAACAAAAGGCGATAAAAAGACAATGTCACAAAAGGGATTTTTTTTCTTCTGACAGGCAATACAGAAATCAACATAAAATGAATTACCGTAATATGGGAGAGAGGAAATAGTAGCTCTTAGAAAATAAAACAGGCAAATGTGTATTTTTTTATGAAACATTACATAAAGCATTACTTAGTACGAAATTACAGTAATTTTTTCATGTAATTTGACATTATGTAATCACCTATATGTGTATACCTGTATGACTCATACATGGCGACTGTTTATTACTGTTCTGTAAATAGTGTGGTATATATCACAGCCCAAGTATAAAGCCATGTTATCATAATAAAGTGACATTGGATAAGTGTCTGGATAAGAGACTACCCCAGAAACCATATCATAACTCATTAACATCGAAGCACGAAGGTTACCTTATTGACAATAAACTCTGTAGGACGCTTCCAGGAATGCACTTTCAAAGATGGAGGCAGTGAGATTTTCCCCTCAGGATCTTCAAAAAATGGCTGCAGACAACAGCAAACAGTAGTGAATATGATGTGTATATAAAAAAAACACAATGAACAAAGAATCAACCTGATGGCAGTTGTAAAGTGAATTTGAGGCAATTTATATTTGTTTCCAATAAACTGTACAGTATGTCTTGTTGATGGCAAATTCAATTATGGTATACTCCAACACTTACAGCATTGTGACTCTTGCTCGTCCTTCCATCTTCAGCTCCTTTACTCGAGTCCCATTTCTCCTTGTTGACTTCTGCATCGTTCCACTCGGGCCAAATGGGAAACCTGCGTCTCCATACATCTACGAGGCTCTCAGAGGAAGTGGCAACGAGGGATGCTGCTCTGAAATGAGGACACACAGCTCTTCATGTCGTTTGTCTTGGCTTCCCTTTTGTCAATATTTAGCAGCAGAATTAGCCAGCTCAGTACCAGAGATTCAATCTCGAGTAAATCCACCACATGTTCACCCTTTCCTCGTGGAAGTATAAACTCAGACTGCCGAGCTGCTTTCTTCATATTGATCGCAGACTGTGTATTTAGACATGTGCCACTATGGGATGAAACGTTCTTCATGCCCCTCCTGGTTCTTACGACAACATATTGAAGGATAACGTTGTAGTCACTGTGCCTTTTTATTACGCAACACAATGAAACCAGCCACAGTTTGAGGATGACGTTGTCACTATTAGCACGCGTGCTGAATGCTAAAGTTAACCGCTAACTAGCTAACCTAACTTAGTGTATTTGATGAGCGTTAACGGCATTAACCAAACTCACTCTGTGTGTCGGTCGGATAAAGAGATTTTACTTGAGGAGGACTCCTTTCTCTTGGGTAGTGCCTTGGACATTGCTCTAAGATCAAGTGAGCCAAGAACACAGCCGGAGGCGCGTTTGTTTGTTTGCTGGCGTCCTTGCTCTTAAAAGTTGACTCGTTGCTAAGCAACGTCGCTTTAACGTGGGCGAGGTCTGGAGCCATTGCGTCACTCGTTCCTCTCCAATTGTAATTACAGTCTACGTTTACACGAGTTACAGAGTAACGAAACGTAATACATTAAACATCTGGCCCTGTTGTCCTATAGAATAGATAAACTGACAGAATAAGAGATTGCAAAATATAGCCTACAAATGTGCTTCAGAGTGAAGTCCTATAGCTTTCTGGAATCATCTTGATAAAAGCATAATAGTCAAAGCATCACAAAGGCTGCATTTTCCTGAAGGACATGGTATTCGATTGCATTGCACTGCCTAAAGTCTGTCATGGCTCACACTGAATTGTGCTCATACCGCGCAATTGTAGCACCACATGAAAGGAAATATAGATTCCAATATGGACACAAGTTTCTCAACGTCCTCTCCCTCACCACCTGTTCAGGTGCTCCAGCTGGCAGCCGATGATGGAGCAGCCCTAACAGACCACACCTAATAGACATAATAAATACACACTCGGGATGAAAAAGCAATTCATTATAATGTTGTCACATGTCCAATTTTGTCTGAATTTCATGCTAAAATTATTGAACGACGACTGTATTGCAAGTCCATTCTCTAATCTAGCACTGTAGGCCTATAGAAAACACGAGTGATGAGTTTCCCCACCATGTGATTCTACTCAGGAATCCATGTGAGATAGTCATCAGACACTGTGGTCTCTCACCACGAGATTATCTCCTGTAGAATCTGTTATGGAGGTCTTATTACATTCATTGGCCTAAGACAAGTATTGGCCATTTATCGGTGCTTTTCATCAGGTTGATAAATGTTTATATATGTTACCACTTGCTCATTACCTTCGCATTGAAAATGCGGAAGGTTATGTTTTGATCACCGTGTATTTATTTATTTATTTGTATGCGTGTTACTCGCATAACTAAAAAAGTATTAAACCGAATCGCATGAAATTTGGTGGGATGATTGGTTATTATCCGGGGACCATTTGATTAGATTTTGTGATCGATCGGGTCAAAGTCATGAAAAGGTCAAAATCTTCTTTTTACCATATTTACCATCAATTTCTATCCAATTGACATGCAACTAATGCCAAAATGTTCATAATTCAATGCCCAATCTTGTGATATGCGAAGGTATGCGCTCTACCGAGTGCCCGTTCTAGTTCTTCAAAAGCAGTGATGTCTACTGTCACAGTGTTCTGCAGTTCTGTGGCATGGAAATGCCAGAGCACTGCTGTCTTGTATCTCAGTCCCAACAACCTGTACCAAGCATTGCTAATAATTTAAGAAATGTGTTCAGAGGAGTATAATCCCTGCTCATATGGCTTGATCCAAGAAGTCTATGTGCTGGTAAGAAAATACCAGTTCCTACATATTTCCGCTGGCCACATTATAATGAACAAACACACACAAACACATTTCAACAGAGACAGCAACAATCTGTTAAAATGTTTATTCTATTTTGGTCTCATATATTCAATGTATTTTCTCATGTAAACTTGATCTCAGCTCAATGTTTAAAAAGAAAAATCCTTCATATTTAATTTTAACACTAATGTACAGGAGAGTGTAGTCCTGTGTCTGATTTTATATCTCACCAATTTCACAACGCATGATCCAACACAATAAAACCTGTGAAGCAGATTTACATTTTCATTCGTGTGTCTCATATGGTATCATTACGAGAATGTTTGAGTGAATAACAAAGTGTTCCCCTCTTAACATAAACTGTATTATGGCACATAACGTCAGAGAAAATATGACAGACAAGAATTCATGACAACCATTTGATACGATAACACTTTCAGAAGGCTTAACTGCAAAGCCTGTGTGCTTATGTTTTACACAGTAGTCTACAGAACAGCTGGAAACACAAACATGTGTGTGCGGTAAAAGAATGATTTTCAAATAATGTCCATCCATGTGATTAGAAGAACTATTTCAACACTGAGCAATAAAGTGTCTCGTTTCACAGATAAACGCTGAAAGACAAGCATACAGAGCGAGGATAGACCAACCAGACAGAAAATAAGAGACTACAAGTTGTTTTTAAGCTTGTGTTTCGTCATTTTCTGTTTAGTTTTCACCCCTCCTCGGGGGTGGTATGGTCCAGGGCTGCAGAGGCCGTCGGGTTAACTGGAGGAGCAGCAGGGTTCAATCGTGGTGGGCTGGATTATGGTTGATGGAGGAATACACAATCATGGAAATATGCACTGAGAGAAGAAACATGAAGGAAGATGCTGCGGTTTAGAGATGTGGGACAAAGAAGGAAACAGCTTTATGGAGGCAGCAATATTATTTGTGACAACTTCAAGATAAAATAGGGCTTAGAGAACTACTATGAAACACTTGGATGTGCGGGTTCGAACGGCCATCGGTGCAGAGAGGAGAAGATTCTGGAGCTTTGAAGAACCAAGAATTAACATTCCTCAGAGACGCTTCAGTAGAAGACTGAGAGCCACAGGCTGGGTGCTCAGGGACCCCGCCAAAGGGAGGCGGATGGCTAATTTAAATGGGTCGAGTGTCAACAGCAGCCTGACTTTCTCTCAGCCACAGTCTCCTGGTCCAGTGTGATCTGGTCGCCATTGCTCTCCTCATACGGCATCAACCCTCTGTCGTTCGCCAAGATACTCTCGACCAGAAAACGCGCTGCCTCGTCCACGTTGATATTGTCCTAGGAAAAGGTCACAACAGAGTGGTAATAAGACTTAACTTTTTTTTAATACTATTTTTAACATCGAAAGAACAACGACTAATATGGTTTTTTTTCCGATTTAGAAGGGTACATTTACACCTTCGTGACCATTTCCTTGCTTCAGCTTGCCAGAGTACAGCGGAGGAATCACAGGCCTTTTAGCATCTTTTCTGAATGGCTTTGCAAGTCTACTCAACCCATTTAAAATGAGAGCCTGTTAAAGCAACAGCTGGGAGACAGACGGTGGCCAGAGACCTGAGGCCAGCGGAGACGAGGTAAAAACGCTTTTGTCCTTCACGCGGTCGTCCCATGGGTCGAAGAGGCAATGATTATTAATGGCCTTGCTTTGGACTCTATAGTAACAAAGAGGCTTAGGGCACCTTGGGTAAAGGGGTATAATATACGTTTTAAATGCTCGCAAAAAAATATTATTGGAGTTGCAAATGGCTTGGATGTGCATTTGAAGACAATAACGTGATTATGGGAACTGTCAACGTCACCAGATGAACACCCCAATACGAGAGCCTAAGTTGTGAGTACATCGTAGCAAAGGCTGATGAGGACCACAGAAAATGAAATGTGTTGCAACATTTGACAAACTGACCTTCCTCAGCCACAAAACTGAGATGAAAACAATCCATATCTCAGCATGACTTTTGAGTTATTCTTTTGTGTGACATTAAGGAATGTGTTGCGTCACTTTGAACTGAAAGAAAGTTTAGTACTCACTGACACTTTGATGTCGGTTGAGTTTATAACTAGCGTGACAGGCACTCAAAACCACAACACTTCATTGCACAGAAAGGAGGAGGCCAGGAAGGCTTTGCACTCATCACATGCATGCACACAGACACACACACACACACACACACACGTGACATAGCTGCAGGGCCTCAGGATATTTGGAATGAGTTAACGAAGTTTACTCCTGCTGCCAAAACCCATCACAGCATTCCTCAACATGGAAGTAAGAAAGAATGCGTCGGTTTAAAATGCAGGAGTTTGCAGGCGTCTTTTGGCTCATTAATTTCTTCTCGGAAAGGTCGAGGATGAATTAGAAAAAGACACAAACGCGAAGGCAAACGAGGGACGGGAAACACGCGAGGAAGCTTTTCTCCCGAGTCTCACGGTGAAGAGGGCGAACGTTTGACTTTTGTGATTCGAGCGCTCGTCAGACACAACATCTCACAAAGGAAGTGACGCGTCACTGAGCGTGAGGTGGCACAGCCTTTTGTTTGAGTCAGCCTTCGTGCTCCCACACAGTAACCTGCTGACAAGTTGTATTTTATCGCATTGAGAGTATGCACTTCATCAGACACGCCTCACAGAACAGACTAAGAGCTGTGGAAACAAAGTCAGTAGGTTTAGAGTGTCATTTCTGGTACTTTCACACACATTTCAAAAGGGAAATATTGTACTGTTTACTTAATAACATTTGTTTCACGGCTATTGTAACTACTAGGTACTCACTTTTCAGATGTAGATATGTTCTACAAAATCTAGGAATCATTTAAAAAATGTGATGTATTTTTTACACATCAAACTACCCAACTGTGACCCTCTCAGTCAATGTCCTGCGATATCGTACCACATCAGCCGGCCAATGAACCACACTGGTTGGAAAGATAATTGTCCATCGCTGTTGTGCATGAATGACAAAGACAGCAGGAGAAAAAATTGCTGGTCTAAAAATGTCACACATTTTAAACTGTAGCATTGATACAATGTAAAAAAAGAAAGAAAACAATGTCTAGTCTAAATGTGATTCTGATCAGTCATCTAAAAATTGCCAGTATAAACTCTGTAGGTCAAGTGAGGGCCCAAGTGCTTAACCCAAAAAATTGCTTCATGTAACCATTTCACAATGATCACAGCAAAATCAGTGTGATTACACCAGTCCAAAAGGGGCCTGGAGGGTTTCCTGTCATGTGAAGTGAACAAGTCATTCACTAAAATAGAGAAATGGGCTGCAATTCTATTACTACAGGGGCTCCTCTTATTCTGACTCAACTGTGTGGGCATTTCAAAGCTCTCATCACATCTGATTTGCCTCAAACTTAAGTCACGTTGAGTAAAATTAGATTTGAAGACATTACTAGTCATGTTCGGACCGTGGCTCGGTGTGCAAGATAATTCAGCCGGAATTCGTGAGCTTTAACTCTGGTAATTTCATGCTGGTGAATTTATAGCAACCACAAATAAAACACGAAAACACATCGGAGAGAATATCAATCTAGAGCTTCTCCGTCCAATGTATCGATCGCTCACCTTAGCCGAGGTTTCAAACCAGCCTAGAAAGCCAGTCTCTTTGCAGAAATTGTCCATGAGGGCCGTGTTGTTGGAGCTCTCTTTCTTCTGGTCGCATTTATTGGCGAGCAGCACTGAGGGGATGGGGTTGCCGTTAGCCAGCGTCACCTTGCTGTCCAGGTCATGCTTCCATTTAGACACCGCCTCAAGCGTGGAGCTCCTCGTCACATCGAACACCACGAACGCCCCCACGGCCTCCTTGTAGTACACTCGCGTCATGTTCCCGAATCGTTCCTGACCTGAGTGAAAAGGAGGAGATATTAGTGAAATACTTGCAATTTTTTTTTTCAAAGCAGCTACAAGCTAAATGACATCAGAGACATGTTAACCCAGAAGATCTCATCAGCTTAATTGCCTCGAACAACATTCTATTTCCCCACCCGATGACTCCCTGATCTACACGACTACGACAGTAATCATTAGCCTCTCTGGAAACACAACACCAGCTCATGGTTCAAGGCACTCTGCACTAAGAATGGATTTGCTGTCTATAAAAAATATGTAGATAATTTGATCATTTACGCAATTGCTAACATATTCTTTCAATAGCTAAGGCCTGCATTATGCCAATATTGTCTGTACAGGTGAGAGGGACCCAAAAATCTATTATACACGGTGAAATATGAACCTCTCGTGAACTTTAAAAAAAATGTTTTTAACAGCAATTACCAGCAAACTTCTAGTCTCCTGGATCCAAGAGCCACAGCCCTAATTGATGCATACTCGCCTTCTATGATTTCCATGATCATGTCTTACTCCATTTTGTCACAACTCTGAGAGCTTAACAATTTTCCTCGTCTAAAAAAATCCGACCTACTTTTCCTAATTTGCCATCGGCCTAATCTGCACAGAGAAAGGCAGAAGTAATCTGCCATAATAATAAGTATTTTCTCTGCAGTCATTCTCTGAGAAAATCGGAGATGATATTTCACAAAAGACAAAGAGAGGAGAATCACCAGCAAGGATATGTGGTGTCACTATCAATCTGAGACGGTCTCTTCTGGACCACTTTTTATGGACCATATCAGTTTTATACTTTTCAAAAAAATCTACTGATTTTATTCACATCCCACCAACTATTTAAAAAGATAAATTTCAGGTATTATACATTTTGATTTTTGTATTGAAAATGCATGGAATGGCATTTTTAGATGACATCACATTACTGGAAATGACTACACACTATGGGTTTGATAACTACTAAACTCATAAAAATTCTCATCCTCATTTCCATACATTAAAAGTTATGTGAGGTTATGAAAGTCTTGTTGTATTACCAATGCCTCTTATCTGGCCTCTCTTATATAACCGAAAGAAGAAGTGAATACAAGCATGCACAGGCTATAACTTTGATCATAATCTGTGACCAAGATAGTCTTGGTTGTAAATGCAAAAGCAAAATATGTTCATGCCCAATGCTAATAATGCTCATGGTTAAAATGATATGACCCTCATGACAGTCAGACAGAGCTCTGACTGTCATGAGGGTCATGGTTGGTTTTACTCTTTTTTGATGACACAAGAGATCTTGCGAAAGGTTTGAGCTTTTGTGTGCCATCATCAAGATTCAGATTCTCAAAAAAACCTAAGTCTCTTTGAGTTTTCCGATCTGAACACACACACACACACACACTTTAGCAGCATCCAAAAACATTTAGAATTCAGATTTAGTTGTCGTCTAAAATGTGTCAGATTTCTTTTCCGTTTAACTTAAAGTTAGATTCCTTCTCTGAAAATCCGGTTTCTTAACGACTAGCATTTTACAGATTTAGCACGTATTCATGGTACACTGCTCCAACATAAGAAACGTAATCGTCGAGAGTATTAAGCAGTTTGAACCACTCGAGCCGAGTTGGAGTTAGAAAATGAACCAAGAACACTGTTGAGGAACAGTGAGCACAGCTTCTGCCGGGGTACTTTTACTTTACTGTGGGTTCTTACCCAACCACTGGAATGGCGTGGCGCACTGTGGGTGCGAGCGAGAGAGTGAATACACTGTGGGGCCTACAGGCCTCACGGTAATTGCTCATAATTGAGAGTCTAATTTTAGCGGAAACAACCCCAGGTGAATTCACCAGAGACGCGACACAGTGGGATAAGGAGCCGATAGGCGGAAAAAAGTCTTTAATTTCCAGGCCCCATAGAACTCCTACATCCAGCAGAGTGAAGGCAAAGGCAGAATATAGAAAGAAATAATGGCTTATTCATTTTCAGGGCACATGTCGTTATCTTTTTCTTCTATTGCAAAGTCTGACTCAGCCTTAATGTTTAGCCAGAATGGAGAGACTGAAGATTCACCAGTAAAAGAATAGTCGATAATGGTTTATGTGAGCAGACCTGTTGCTGCGTACCGACTTTCATGGCATCCATAAACTGCTGATAAACACACGGACAGACAGCTTTGTTTGCCTTCTCACCTTGGAATCAGAAGCATTTATTTGGTGGGTGGCTTTAGCTCAGTGGGGTAAGAGGGCCGTCCTGCAACCGCAAGGTTGTGGGCTCGATCCCCGCTCTCCCCATTAGTTGCAAGTCGAAGTGTCCTTGAGCAAGGCACTGAACCCCCAGTTGCTTCCCGGGCGCTTCACCGCAGCCCACTGCTCCTTAATAACTAAGGATGGGTTAAATGCAGATAACTAATTTCCCCTTGGGGATTAATAAAAGTGTATATTATTATTGCCAAGTATGTTGGACATACATGGAATTCATCTTGGCGGGTGGAGTATAACATTGGACAATAAAACACAGTGCAAGAAATAAGAATATGTTCAATGGACTAGGAACTGTTTAAAATTAAGTCCAGATTTGGCCAGCAAACATGGATTTGCCTTTTGAAGCTCATCATGTACACACGTCCTCAGTCTTTTTTATTTCATTAAAAAAAGGAGGTAATGAATTTGAGAACTAGGAGCCGAATACAACTCGTCATCGTCTACATTTACCACTTCACTTGATTTTCTGGCACGAACGGCCCTTATAGCTGGGTCGATGTGCGAGCAGCGAGAGCATCCAGTCAGGGGACTCAACCTCTCTCCTCCTGGGGGAGAAGTGGCTGGATGGAAACGTCTCGCAGATTATAGCGATCGATACCAACGATGTGATTGCAGTTGCACACGGGCACACACACACACACACCTACACACCCGACTGCTACACGGTTTAATTAGTTCTTTGGGGTATTGGTAAAAGGTGCTGGGTTTCCACGCAGAAGTCATATAAAATGACAGCAAATCCCATGATGGCTGACCTTTAAAGTGTCACAAGAAAGTCCTGATAATCATTCGGCTGCATTTACTACATTTCCTGTTCAATATTCTGCACTACGCCCCAGTGCCTAGTGAAACAAAAGCCCTCTTTGTTGGATGGCATTAGTGTGTATCAGGTTGGTGCCGGTGATATTCTAAATTGTTTTAATTGACAATAAAAAATGATAATCACATTCCTAAATCCTCCCATTTAAGTAGCTGGAACCAGCAACGCAAACGTGGAAATTCAATGAAGCAATCTACATTTAATAAAGAAAAAAAAGTGTTAATGAACATCATATGCTGCTAACCCAATTAGCAGAAAACACCGAAAGGGAATGAGCCGTGTGAACAATGGAGTATTTACTCACTGAATGCCACAGAGGAGCATGAGACTGCAGAGAGATCAAAGAATGGTGCTGTTGCCTCAAACGCTCAACATGCTTGCAAACTAAAAGAGAAGTATACATCTGAATCTGCCCGTAAAGAAAGACAGTGAGTTATTGTGGAATTCCAAAGTCTTTAAATGTGGATAATTCACATCAATCCACCAAAACTGATGACCACAAATACGGTTGGGTACAACCGTGAAATCTTCATAAATCTGCGGCTATACAGAACTAAATGATGAAAAAGAATCTGTTTAGTCACAGCCACTGTATCATCTCGGTTTGTGTGGGAGAAACAGTTACAAGTCTCATCATTACCCCTAGCCGTGGTAACCCCAGTTTCTTCCACAGTCGTACATATTGCCATCCTGTGGGTGGGTTACCATAGAAACTGTCCAAGCCAGACACGGCAGTAGCAACAGCAGCAGTCTCCATCTGTTCGGGGGCAACTGGCTTTGAAACTTCCCCACACGCCCTCCCAACAACTAAAATAAAGACAACACAGGCTCCAGTCATTAAGGTAGTATTCAGCACAAGCTGGAAAGGAGAGACTGAACAACACATGACCGGCACGTTCAAATTCCTCCGAGGAGCATGTGACAACTTCCAGCAGCTTACAGCGGCTTTGAGCACCGAACAGTCTGCATCGAGGGAAAATTCCCAACTTTAAGGGGTATGATGATGTGACCCTCGTTTCCCCTTCAACCGAAAGGGTTAGAGGGGGCTGATCAACGTAAAGCTTTGCAGGAATTAGGCTCAAAATATGAACAGTGGAAACCGCTTCTATGGATCAAAAAGTTTGGGACAGAATCATTCCTACACTAACGCGGTTTAAATAAATTGCTTATAGTGATATTAAGTAGTCCCAATGTCAGTCAATAAGTAAGTAAATAGCCAATCTGTCCATTTCATTGCTGCTTATCCATCCAAAAAAAACATACTTTAGAATATTAGATGGTAATCTCTCTGCATAAGAAATAAAGACAATTCAAAAAAATGTTGGTCCACTTATTGTAATCAATGTGTCCCACACAGACATGATCTCTTGAAGACGTTTCCACTGTCTTTGTATCGTAATTATTAAATAGAAACCCATTTTTTAACTATTAATTAAAACGGTAAATGCATCCAGTATTTCACACATAAAGAAAAAAAGACTAAATAAATAAGACAGAAGGTGATGAATCGTGGATCAGGCAGCACTTGAGTGAGAATCAAAGGGTTTTGTTCCTGCAAGTGGCAGGGGTCAACGTAAAATAGTTTTATTCTGACATTACAGCCGGTCAGCGCTGTGACGGAAACCACTTCATACATCCTGGTAACGTGCGACCTCCTGCTCCAACGGTTGGTGCGACAAGGTGAAGGCTGCTTTACACCATGGTGGTAATCATCCTGTCCAATGGCACTGACGAATCCAGGAGAGACTAGCAATTTCGGGTGAAAAGGGGTGGCAGAGCTTCAAACTTCACATGGTGACTTCCATGGTGCAACCGTCTCGTCGGAGCCTCTGATTACCATCATTCCTCCCAGACTGTAATCATTAGTGCGGTTGGTAAAAGTCAACGCATTTCAGAAGTTGCTCGTAGAGTTGCCACGAGGATAACTCTTCCTCCTTTTCGGCACGATTAAATGGCTTAATGGCTGGTCTTAATGACTTGCCAAACATACTTCAAGCTTTAACTCCTTCACTCCCACGTTTCGTTACTTATTTTATCCGAGAAGCGTCCTCAGGCCAGACCTTGGTCTAGGTGTGAATTAAATAGTTTATCGAACCTCAAACTTTCTTTCTGGTCACAGTGTGCGTGTGTGTGTGTGTGCTCATCTAATATGAGCAAGCGTGTTCCCTTTGTCTCCATCATATCAGTCTATGTGTGTGTGTGTGTGTGTCAGTGTTTTATTTACCCTCGCAGATCCTCTAACGGAGTGCTGTCTGGCTGTGACAGGCAGACGGCCTTCCCTGGCACTCGGTCACAGATGCCCCTGCACACTGAGCTTGTGTTGCCAGGGCCCAAGTGACAGCGGGGAAATGTCGCCCACACCGCCAATCAGTCTGGAACGACACCTCCCAACACACACACACATCAAACTGTCCACCCCCTTCCTATCACCGCTGTAAGCCATGTAATAAATATAAAAACAGCGGTACTCTGACCGACTGTCCTGATCTGTCTCGGCATATGAGGCTCGTTTGATTGAGGGAGAGGATGGACCTGCGCAAACACGGTGACGTTCGAACGGATCAACGCAATATATCTAGAGGCCGGGCTGTGGCTGTCGTTCAACAGGATACAAAAATAAAAGAAAGGATATGTCGAAATTTTCCGAGTCGGTCTCAGCGCAATACTTGCATGCCCTCGTGTACATACAAGTATGGGCATGCGAGTTTTATGAAAATGCAGACTTGAAAATACATGAACATATCTTGTATAGATAATGGATACAACCCACAGCAGCTGAATCAGACATACAATACTCTGGCAATTATATATGTTAGGAAGAAAGAAGCCATCACTGCCACTTCATCCCAGGACAATATGAGCAGCATGTACTATAAAACAGTCTTCACTCTCTGCGGTGCATGTGATAAAGAATTTGCACATGGTGCCTTTCAACCATTTTGAACATTTTAGAAAAACTTGTTTATCCAAGCATCTCCAGCTCTGGGCATGTGCATCAACTCTGGAAAACCCATGACTTGGAGTCAGGTACAGTAGAGGATTACTGGTCAATCTTTTGTTGGCTATGGGATCAATCAACATGAGGCTGTGGTATCCTTCAACTGGAAGAGAAAACGGACCATAAGTAGAAAAAAAAGTAAAAGCAAAAGTCTTACACCTGATTCAGACCATGACACAGACTTGCCATTAGAACTATGAACGAACTATGAAAGGAGACAAAATAATTACATTATAAGAATTATTTGATAGCCAGAACATTTTGATTATCAATTACCTATTATTTATTGTTTTCAAGTAGTTAGTAGTAGTAGTAGTTAGTTCCAGGTTCTCAAATGTGAATATTTGCTTATTTTCTTCCAATACTTGGGGTTTTGGACTCTAGGTCAGACAAAACAAGGAAATTAAATATGTCGACGTCCGTTTTGGGATGATCACTTTTTACTATTGTCTGGCATTTAATAGACCTGCAAACAATGAATAAATTTAAGCCATAATTTGCGGATTATTCAATAATGACAAATTATTTACAAACAATTCTTCAACTACACCCCTCCCAAATAAATATAAAATAAATATATGAGCCCTGAAGCAATGTGATCTCATTCCACCAAACATTAAATCCACTGTAAATCTGCCTTATGAGTTAGTTTATATGTCCAGGCAATTTCACAAGCCTAATGCAAGATGTATTTTTGTCTCTGAAGATATTCAAGATCCATCATGAAGACGGAGAGTCTAAAGGGACATCACAGACACCCTTTAGCTCCCCACCACCCCAGATTCCTACTAACTGGACTGCACAAAGCGGGAGTCCTTCAGCTTGGTCGACATTTAAAAGCCAGTCGTTGTTTGCTGGTTTGTCTTCCTCTTCCCAGCATGCAGTTCTCAGACTCCTCTGTTCGCGGTGTGATATTGTTTTGTGTGTAGGAGATGAACAAACAGGGAGAGTGTGAAGTAGAAACTTGTGTGTGCACTGCTCTGACTTCTCCGTGCTTGTTCAAGCTGCTCAGGTTGCTGTGTGGAGCCAAGTGAAGAAGCTCTGATGAAGAATCTATTTGAGATGAAATCCTCTCATCAAAGCACCGGGGTCACACATGGGACAATGACGCGTTTAGAACATCACCGTGACTTTGCAACGAGGCACACATTACGTCACTTAGTGCGGCTATAAACGCATGTAATAATCCCGGGAGAAAATAATACAAGAGAATATTGTTGTGGTGAGTTTCATGGAGGGGGGCGGCGCTCAGTCGGTATACAACGTGACCTACATTCCACTCACAATTATAGGCCGACGTGATCAACGGGTCTTTTTACGCTGGAAATCCCTGCCGCGCTTCTTCTTTGAAGTTCGTGGGACATTTTAAATGTTGCGTCTCGAGGAGGCCGTGATTAAAAACGCGTCGTCTCATCATGAAACATCTCTAAATGTCTTCTGTGAAAGTGAGACTTTATTTTCCCCTGCGCGTGAGTTTGAGCGCGCACACGTTGACAGCTGCGACTACCTGATGCGCATGCGTCGCGCACTTGCTCCTTACCTGCGATATCCCACAGCTGTAACCGGACCAGCGTCTTGCTGTCCCAGTTGATCACCTTCAGGGCGAAGTCGACTCCAATGGTCGCCCGGTAGTGCTGCGAGAACAGCTGGTGCACGTAGCGTTTGATGATGCTGGTTTTCCCGACGCCTAATTCCCCGATGACCAGAACTTTGAACAAGTACTCCTTGCACTCGAACACCGAGCCCCCGGCCATGATGTGCGACTCTGACGCGGACACAACTTGTCTCGAAACTTTGGACAACTTCTGCTTTCTCGCTCATGTATGTTACCCCGCGAGGAGCTGCAGCGGGACTAGGGCTGGCCAGAGGGCTGAGGGCCAGATGCAACAGAAATTTGTGTCTCCCTCCCCTTATTATTATCCTCCTCCTCCTCCTCCTCCTCCTGCTGCGGCTCAGCAACCACCTGATAAGTCACAGGACCCGGAAATGTAACAGACTCAAGCTTTTCCTCGCGCCGCTGTGTTTACTAACCTTTCCACGGTGTTGTGCACTTTACCGTCGAGACACCGGGACTTTTGTTTGTGTGATTTTTTTGTAATTGAAGTGTGTGTTCTTTGATAAAAGACATGTTAAAGCTATTCTCTTAAATCTTTGCTATGAGTAATTATATTTTCTTGAGAGAAAAAGTCCCAAAAAATCATGCAAATATTTTATGTGCTGGAGGGTTCAAGTTTCCACACTCACACACACGTGTAAGAGTAATATTGGCTTAAACTAATTATGTTCCTAAATCATGCTCATATGCCGACATCTTAGGATGAGCTCAGAAAAACGTTTTCTCTTCAGCTGAATATGAAAACAGATATTTCGTGTCAACCGCTCACAGCGAAGCTCAAACATGTAAGTGAAGTAAATGATCAGAAAAACACATGTTTGAGTAGCCTACTGGTGAACTTTATAATTTAGCTTGAGATGCCTTAAGGATCCCTGATTGCTCCCAAACTACATGTTGCTTAATATTGAGCTGGGTAAGTCTTTAAGATGTTTGCAGGTGAATCTAATGACAACCCAGTGTTCAGGCTGTTGTAGGCAGTAATCAGTCGTCTTAATATAAATAGTTTTATTTTACAGCATTGTTCAGCTTGCCCAAAACATAAAGGACTATTTCACTCTAGATTTGACCGTGTCAAACAGGTGGCACCCTCGTATATTTTACACTGGATAAAATCATTTTACAACTTACACTATAATAGACTAAAAACATTTGGAAATACATTACAATTTCACTATGTACTGTATCGTCTTGTACTTTGAAATAATTTGCATTCTCATAATGAACTAAGAAACTTAACCGCAAGTAAACTACTTAAGTTTATAATGCAAGATTTAAGCAAAATTGAAACATGTATAATCTCATGACAAGAAGCAACTAATCATTGGTTTACCTTTACAACTGAATATTTTCAAGAGGATACAGTTGACCAAGTTAGCTTAAAAGTTAAACCAAACACACTGCTCTTTGACAAGTATCAGAGGACAGTTTTAAAATGTATAAACTCTTTTTTTTCTGTTCACATTCTAAATATAGAAACATTTATCAGTATTACAAACATCCCACCTGTGTGAAAAAACAAGAGATGGCTTCACAGTATTACAAACTTTGAGAACTTGTACAAGTACTGTGTTTTTCATTACAAAGACACAGCCAACACAGAAAACATGAGAAATATCAACACGGCATTGAAAGCAAAAGTAGTTCTTTTATCCCATGCTCATAAAACTTGTTCTCAGAGTTATGATTGAGTGTAAACTAAATAAACAACATTGGCATCTTCTACAATCACGCTAACCTGTATCAGCTACAAGCGGGGATGTAGGTCGATAACAACTTTGATTGGCACATTATATCCATGTCATATATCATACAGCGCAAGTTCAGCAGAATCATCGTTTTGTGAGAAAATGTTGTTGTACATAAAAGTAATAATCAACCAACTTACTGCACGTTTTTTTGTTCATTAATATCTTGGCATATTTTAATTGCGATGAGGTCAGATGATGGAAAGCGGAAAGTGAAATTGATAAATGAAAGAAGGCGATAAGCGAATAATCTTCGATGCAGCTGCAACTGCTACACACATGAAAAAACGTGTATGTGTGCAGCAGAGGAGCCGAGCTAATCAAAACTGGCATGAAATGCACTTCAGCTACTGCGGTCTTAAGAGCCAGTTTGGACTCTGGTTGTATCTTACAGTGCTCATAGAGTATCTACACATTGACCCGTGTTTGTCTTTCCATGTGCCTCTCCTGGACTATTTAATTGCACCGACATTATGAAAACTACTGCTACATCCTTCATTATGCTTATCAGTGCTGCTTAATTCATCACACTTTGGCATGAGAGCTGACACGTTTTGGCACTCTTCCCAGTTTACAGAAAGCCTTTGATCACTGACAGCCCTTCAGCAATGTGAGCACACATGGATGATTCCTGGTCTTTTTCTACTTATAATATTGATTAACCCCTTACTTTTAAAAGCAGAGTAATACACACAAGCAAGCCAAATGCGCTAGAAAACCTTGAAATGAAAATAAAATAATGTTGTACAATTGGTATCTGTATATATGTGTGTGTGTGTGTGTGTGTGTGTGTGTAGTTGTGTGTGTGTATGTGCGTGGGGGCATGAACCTGTAAGCGGAATATGTCTGCGTGAACAGCAACTGTGCCTGCTTTGCTCTCACAGTGTTGAGGAGCTGTGTGCAAAGTCTTGGGCGCTGTTTGAGGCGTAGACTGAGCTCAGAGGGTCTCCGAGCATCAACTCCATGATGGCGGAGTCGCTGACGGACTCCTCCGAACACACAGAGTCTCTGAAGGGGGAGGGGGGTGACAGAGCGAGGGAATCTTCAAGATGTGGCTTGTTCCGAAATAAATCCTCGCCTTCCCCGTCCTCCCCCTCCTCCTCCTCCTCCTTGGCATCATAAATGTATCTGTGTAAGAGGTCCCGTTCCTCGTCCTCGGACCCCTCTTCTTCAAACACCCTTACTTGAAGGGCCAAAGGATGCGGAGAGGGGCTCAAGTTCAAATGCTCATTGGCAGGGATCGCCTCCTTGGCGGTGTGTCCATTGAGGGCAGGGACATAGGAGCTGTGTGTGTCCACCACAGCCCCCTGCAAGCGCTCTGTGGCGCAGCCCTTCAAGCGAAGGGGCAAATATGAAGCCGGCTTATCTAAATTAGACTCCAGCCCTTGCGTCTGTCCAGAGCAAGTCGGGGTCCGGAGGGGGCGCTGGGAATCTGCCTCGTCGTCCTCCTCCACCAGGTTGTACAGAGGCTTAGCGCCACGCGGTTCTCGGGGGGGATGAGGTTCTGTGGCGAGGTTGCAGGTGGTGGGCGCACAACTGTGGGGGTCGGGGGTGTTAGTGAGGGGCCTGATGACCGCCGTCTGATTCAGGCTGGCTTCCTGTTTCTTCACATGCACAGACAGTCTGTGCCACACATTCCCCCCTCTTGGAGGGTGTCTTGCACCTGATTCAGACCATGACACAGACTTGCCATTAGAACTATGAACGAAATAAAGACTCAAGTTACTAACACAGGAAACCGGGAGTTGTGGCAGAGAAACAACATCAACATAGCAGCAACGTATGAGAACTGAGCAGCAGCATTTTTAACATTTCTGATGCATGTTAAAATACTTTTTAACCACATGACTTGACATTAACAGCTTTGATAAAGGGTCCACTCATCAGCTTTGAAGAGCATTGCGTGTATCAACTGTGGCACTTCACAAACATAGTGAGTCATAATGTGCTGCACAAAGCATTATGATCTTGAAACTGCTTTAAACATTAAGCTTGGAGAATTAGGAGCCAACCAGGTAATTCTTCTTGTTTTAACTATGTTGTTATATAATTAAAATGAGACGCATGCATTCTGAATCAGCGTTTCAGTAAGGTGGCTGAGCCGGGCTGAAGGCGACACAGAGTTTAGTGCAGAATGAACTAGGACCGGCTCTAATGTGATTAGTTGGAGTGGAGAGGTGGGGAGGAGAGTGGCATTCATGCTGAGAAAAGTTAAATGCAAGTTTAATTCAGGATAAACAAAAAGCAGCAGGGTGGCAGATCTCTTCTTTGGAGGGCTGCAGTGTCAAAAGCACATTTTCCATGACAGACTCAATAAGTGAAGGTATCACAAGTAAGTATTTCTTATTCAGGCAGATAGGATGGTTAAAGTTGTTTTTGAATCCAAAAGAACTCAACAAACTCAAGCTGAGAGCCAACCAAATTAATAATGGTTACTTGCTCATCCTTTTAATTTACATCATGGTACTTCAATTTAAAAAAATAATTTTTGAATTGAATCAAGCTTAATACAATTCAATTGCTAAATGCAACGTCTCACAAAAAATAGAAAATTATGTTTATGTTTGGCAAATTTGGGCAAATTCAGAAAACGCTGGTTTTCTTTATGATGCATTTTTGATTATCTGGCTAATAAGTCTCTAAAAGTCTCCAATGGTTGTATACAACATTAAAACATGTCTCAGTTGACAGTGCAGCTCTCCAGAAAAGGAGTTGAATAACCACCATGCCAAAACATTTACAAGCCTCAACACTTTTAAGACATTATGCTGCTCAGTTTGGAAGGTTAAGGGGTTAAGAGATTAGAAAGGCTGCATAGCAGGGGTGAGAGACAACACATACACAGATTGGGATCACTCTCATACTCTGCCCCACTCCTTACTTTAGATACCTGTCCATGTGTCACTGCTGTGGATCTCAAAACAGTTATATGCAAGTCTTATATCTAGCTTAGATGTGTCTATCTATACTTTAATAATCACTGATACATCAGCATGGCCTGTTAGCGTTAAATCAACGTCATTCTTTTCATTTTTCTGTTAAATTTAGCTTCATTTCATTCATAATATGTCATGCCCCTCAGAGAGAGGGGGATGCTCCACATAAACCTGTGTTCTCTTTTTTCAAAATAAATGTATCAGTATGGTTTGATATAAATTGGGGTACTGGAAATAAAAGAAATTACCTTTAACATCAAGCATAACCACTCAAATAGTCTTGCAAAAAAATAAGCAACTGTATTTTATCTTTGATGATATATTCAGTGAAATGCCAAAAGATCAGCTTTGGACAACTCTCCGTGCCATTTGAGTGTTTAGGCATGTTATAGTTTAGTCTCGAAACCAATAGAATCTATCAAGATGAACAACGTAAAAAGGTCACTCACTTGGCTTTGCCCGTCACAGGTTTCTTCCGGCGGAATATATCGAAGAAGTTGTTGGTCGCGCATTGAGCCGACTTTCCATCCCCAACGTGCATTCGCACAACATCAGACGTGGTGAAGGCGCTTCGGACGTTCCTCTCTGGTTTGGCAATGATAATGTACATCTTCGGCGTGAACATGCACCCAAGTGCCACTGTTACACTCAGGCTGACGGAGAAGGATGTGGTTATGATCTTGTAGTTTGAGCCAAAATAGATTGGCACAAAGGCCAACCAGATAATGCAGGTAGTGTACATCGTAAAGGCAATATATTTAGCCTCATTAAAGTTGGCCGGGACGTTCCGAGTCTTGAAGGCATAGTAGGTGCAGCTCATGATTAGCAGGCCGTTGTAGCCCAGTGGCGCCACCATGCCTACGTTGCTAGTATTACAGATGAGGTAGACCTCGCGTATGCTCGGGTAGGACTTGACGGGTTCAGGAGGCTCCAGAATGATGAGTGTGATCTCCAGAGTTAGCTGCATACTGATCAGCATAAAGGCGATGACCACCTGGGCCCAAGCGCTCATAAAACGTGGCTTCTTGGTGCAGATCTTCTTCTTGCTGCCTGCCAGGATGCGGGCAATGCGGTTCGTTTTGGTCACCAGGGCCGAGTAGCACATTGCAGATGAAAGGCCCACCAGGAGCCTCTGCAAGTAGCAGGAGGCCACCGTAGGATGGGCGATTAAAGTGAATGGGCAAATGTAGCCCATGAAGATGCCTGCCAGGATGATATAACAGAGTTCTCTGCTCGAGGACTTTACCACAGGTGTATCACGGTACTGGATGAACACAAAGGTGACAAAGGACGTGATGAGGATGCCCAGGCAGGAGAAAGCCACCGCCACCATGGATTCCACATCCGCCCAGTCAAGATACTTCAGAGGCAGTTCCTGGCAGCCTGGACAGGGCAAAGGAGATGTCGGGTTAATCTTGTGTTTGGACTGTGTGAGTTTTTGTGAATAAAAAGTACAATAGAACAGGTTAAAAGAACCAATGAGCAGACAGTAGATAGATGGCAGAGAGGAGAGCGACACCAATTTGGAGACACCCGAGGGCCTCAAATTGTGTCAAAGCTCCAGTTCTGTCCGATTCTTCTCTCATTATCATTTTATGCCAAATGTGTGTGTGTGCAGACACGTAGGTGTGTGTGTCGCCTCTGTCATGATGCACTAGTTGCCTTCCAACACCCAGAGGAAGTTTATGGAGCTTAATAGGAGAAAACTGACATCCCTTCCCCAGCTTAACACTCCATAAATTACATGCCGCTGCTAATAGCATTACAGTCACTGCCATCACGAGCAAGGATATGCACAGAATAACCCACTTCTGCTCTGCATTGCTAACTCACAATATGTCCACACGAAAAAAGAAGCCTGAATATTTTCAACCTAGATGATGAGAGAAATACTAATGCAAGCGGACAATGGTGGCAAAGGTGGAATGCTCTTATCTGTATCTGTTCTTACACAATCCTCTGCTGTCCTATCTGGGCTGGGAAGACCTTTAACAAATTAAAAAACACAGCTCACTCCACATTGACCTCCAAGGGAAGCCGGCACCACAAGGAAATGATGTTTAAAACATTTTTCCCGTCAATATTTGCCCTAAAAGAGCAAATGAGTGAACATATGGACATTACAACCTCACTCTATGAATAGAATACCAAACTCTCTCTATTAGTATTCTCTAGATAGGGACATTTAATGAGGAGAAGAAGAGAGAACTTTTTCCTCGACAGATTGCTCTAATGTATCCCCAAGCCTGTCATGACAGTAATAGGATTTTACACCTGGGAACTGAGAGCTCCTCTCAACTCTATAAATCGCTGTCAAAACAACCACTGGGTCACAACAAGGCAAAGGAGCCGAGAGGAGGGAAGAGTAGTGTAGAGCGAAGAGAGCAGGGTCATTGGGCCTGGATGATGAAAAGCATCAGCGAAAGGAGGTGTCAGGGTGGGAAAGAGTTTATGGGGGGAGGGGGAGGAGTATTTTTGAGAGCACAACAAAGTTTGAGAGAAAGTGTTTGTGCGGTTTCAGTGAGGTTGGTGTTCTATGACGTAAATAACCTGACAAAGAGCAGGCGGAAGGGTTAGCGAGGAGCAAACACATGAAATGGGTGATATAATGTGAGGGTTGTTAATGTGATAGGAAATAAGGATTATCAAGGGATATTGTTCATAAAATCAAAAATGGATTGGCTTAGAGCATCCGGTTCGGTCTTGCTTACCTTCCAGGTTATCGTCGGGCCACCATCCCAGCTCACATGCCTTGCAGGTGAACTCATCCTGGACGTACTCATTGTCCTTGCATGTGGTGCAGATCCAGCAGCAGCTCACCTCGCCCTTCCTAATAACCTGCACGCAGAACGATGACGGGTCACAGACGCCTTAGTAACCGGTCACGACACGAATCAAACCGTGACAAGAAGCACATCACACCCAGGGCAACCGACACAGGTAGACGGCATCCAGGGGATAAGTCGAGGATATGTTGTTCTTATCCAGATGTACTGTTTATAAAACAAGGCCGGCTGATTTTGCCTTCAGCTTCCAAGGAAGCTGTTACCAGCACTGTGATATGTAAAGCAGGGTTATAAGTGGGGCAGATAACAAAGTAGATAGAGTGGAAAGCGTGAGCAGCCAGGAGAGAGGATGCAGCCTCCCTCAGGGCATAGCTAGACTGAAAACAATCGGTCAAGATGAAGCAAATTAGGGCATTTCTTCTAGACTCAATACCAGTTACTATTATTTACTGTCACTGTGTGATCATTTAGACTTAAAATGCCATCGGTGTCACGAAAAGCAGGATTCATTTTTCCCCATGTTTAATTTATATTGTGAAAACATGTGCTTGTAAAATATTTTCTCCATGATATTTAATTGGGCAGCGTGGGTTCCCTCCGGGTTCTCCGGCTCCCTCCCACAGTCCGGAGATATGCAGCTCAGGTTAATTGGCGACGTTAAATAGGCCGTAGGTGTGATAGTGATAGTGAATGGTTCTCTGTCTCGATGTGGCGCCGCCGATAAACTGGCGACCTGTCCGGGGTCAACCCCGCCTTCGCCCATTATCAGCTGGGATCGGCTCCAGCCTCCCCGCAACCCTGAATATGATAAGCGATTCGGATAATACAATAGATCAGAATATGTGATTGACAAAGCACGATGCCAAAATGTATCCTTGAAGTTTACGTGCCACTGCTGCTGTATGTTGGCCTGTTGGGTTAATCGGCAACGTCACAGTACAACACACCCCACAAAGGCCATTTTACAGGAGTGTTGGGAGCATATGAATCCAGTTATTACAGTTTTGGGTGGAGAGGGAATGCTAAAACACAACATGTAGATGTAATCCAAAACAAAGCCCCACTGTTGCATCATCCAGCATTATCTCAGCTGAGATTTATTCTGCCATCCACAGATACGACTGCAGCTAAAATGAAGAGAAACTTATACTGGTCCCAAAAGGGACAGCAGTACAAAACTATATTGACCAACACCAGATTTTTATATTTACCGATGCTTCATAATAACCGAAGAATGGGCATACAAGGGGATTTGATATTGCTCACGTCTGGGTGGAGGGTAATGAGAAGGCAGACATATTGGCTAGATGATTTTTAGATGACAGTCAATTTACATACAAGTTGCGTTGAATGAAGCAGAGCCTAAAACTATCACAAATAATAACTATGTGCAAACGTGGAAAGAATACTGGGATTTAAGTGTCACTGGGAGACATCTTTGCAGTATAAGATAAGATAAGATATTCCTTGATTATTTGAAAACATGTAGACGTTGGTGGAATACGGAGCAGGAGCCCAAAAGAAGAAATGGTCATGACCCATCCGAGAATTGGACAAACAAGATTAAACAACACTCCATTCAAATTGGCAAGCACCCAACTGGACTATCCACACGCTGTAATACACGGGAATTGTCAAACATGGACGACTAGATCGCAAAAGGTATGAAAAAGAAAGATGGGAATCAATATCAGGACTAATTATATGGACAACACATTATTACAATCGGGAATCAAAAAGACATCAAGGAAAGTGCATAACCTTCTAATTAATCACCAAAGAAGAACAGGAATAATAGATAGATGGATCCATTATGAGACAACTTGGAAAGAGCATTCTTCATGTGTATGAATTCCTGGAGTTGATAAAGACCACGTACTTTGTGGATCTCATTGTGTGTGTCTGCCCAGAAAATAAATAAGTTAGAGCAGAATAAATGTTCAATTAGCTCTGCATGTATCTGGCACAGCGTTGAATTAATGCCTCTTGATAGCTTTAGACCTTCAAAGTCACACTCCAATGTTAACGCTAATGACCTTTGATTTATCAGACTTCAGGTTTTTCTCACTAAATGAACTCTGGTGGAGATCATCCAACGCTGGAGGGTTTGCATCCCTACCTTGATCTGTCCTTTGAAGCAGGGCTCACTGCAGACTGAGCGGACCATGTCACTGCTGTTTATCCACAGCATTGAGTCATCAATGCTTAAGATGCCCTCATGCCAGGAGCCCACGTTCAGATAGTCATAGCGATCATCAACCAAACCCTGGAGATTCATGATGTCATATCTGGATGGACAGAGGAAGGAAGGGAAGGAGAACCACGATGAGCAAGGACAAGTTTATTGAGTAAAGAGAAAAAAGAATAGAAGAGGCGAGAGTTAAAGATTACAGAGAAAGAGTGAAAAAGCTGGAGATGAAGAGGGAGGGGAGAGAGTGACAGGTAATTTAATGATAAGGATTCGGCTGCTCGGTAAACCTTTTATCCAAAGTCACTTAAACAGTTTACAGCCCTGTAAGTGTTACATCCAGAGCTCGTGCCAGTGCACACTGCAGCCTCAGCTTTAAATTGGACCAGGATGTGCTCCAGCTGACCCCGAGTTGACGGAGTAATGACACGGCTGTGTTTTCTGAAGAGAGATGAAAGTGGCTGCCACAGCGGACAATCCACTGAATCTGTTCCAGTCCAAACTGATTACATTCTTCTGTGCTCAAGATGGGTGCACACTTGTGTGCATGTACACGCGTTCTAATGAGCAGGAGAGTTTTAGACGGGAGAAATTCACAGATGACAACCACGTCGATGATATGAAATCTCTATATCCATTTTTCTGCTTTTAAAAATATATATTCTTACCATTTAATCATCCTCTTACCTTCCTGGGGTGTCTCCGTTTTGATCAAAATAAATCTCCTCTCCTGAGATTCCCCTGAAGGATGTCTTCAGCAGGCTGTCCAGCAGCTTGCTGCCATCGATAGGGTCCATGGCCTCACACAGGCCCGGCTGCCCGGGGCACAACTCGCTGTGCATATCATGGAGGCCATGAGCCATGGCATAGATGGCATTGATCACAAATCCCATTTTACTATCCTGAACATAGTTGTCTTGCAGACTCTCCTTGCCTGTTAGAGGGGGGGAAAGGAGGGGGGGAAAGGGAGGACGTTTTTGCATTTTTTACATTTTAAGAAAACATATTGTGTGTCTGCCATTTTGTGTTCTATTGAAACTGCTGTAACACTTAGGAACATACACAATGTTCCTAAATTCCTAAGAATTTTTTTACATCCTTGTATGAAGATGTTATTTCCGAAGTTTCCAGTATGTTTAAACATTTCTTTTTGCCCCCTTAGCTTGTGCATTTAAAACTAGAACGGGCACTCGGTAGAGCGCATACCTTCGCATATCACAAGATTGGGCATTGAATTATGAACATGTTGGCATTAGTTGCATGCCAATTGGATAAAAATTGACCGTGCTATGGTAAAAAGAGGATTTTGACCTTTTCATGACCTTGACCTTGACCTTTGACCCGATCGATCCCAAAATCTAATCAAATGGTCCCCGGATAATAACCAATCATCCCACCACATTTCATGCGATTCGGTTTAATACTTTTTGAGTTATGCGAATAACACACACGCATACAAATAAATACACGGCGATCAAAACATAACCTTCCGCATTTTCAATGCGATGGTAATAATGCTATTGTCCATCATATTCATCAACATGCACAAACAGAAGAGTGTGTGATCATCTTCAATACAGCAAGATCCTTTTCAGCCTTTCTGGTGACCAGTGTGTGCTTGGTGAGCCATTCCTTTGTGCAGCTTTACAAAGTGTTTGGCCATGTCTTGTTGTTCCTCATAAACAAGCCCAGTGCTCCACATCAGAGTTTGACTCATGCAATCCTCGCTCTGGCCAAGAGCCGGAGACTGCCGGAACAAGACCTCTCACACTGCACAACATTGTAGTTTTAAAATACCACAGATGGATTTTGTAAAAGACAGCATCAGTCAAACTCTTGCTGTCTTGAAAGTAGTCAAATGCAGACAGAGTGCAGGTGAAATTTGGATTAAATCATCACCATAGTAGTGCAAAGATAAATGCACTTACCACCTTGAAGGTCTTTGGAATAAAAGAGGAATATAAAGTGTGATATCGAAAGTAGAAAAACACCTGTACTGCTCTACTACTAGTTTCTTTTATTTATCAGTTGATTAAATGCATGCTGACCAGTCATTGCATTGTTCATTTAATTACTTTATATTTTTGATTAGAAATTTGTTGGTGATAATTTTAAGTTGTGATTTAATTAATAATTTACCATGATCACCTTTTGGGAGCAACAGGAGAGAATATTCAGGGAGGAAAACAGAGAGAAAAATACACAGTTTGTGTTATTATTCAAGAGTTTTAAACTCGGATGTAACCATCTACTCTCACTGGCAGCAAGATGAACACTGCTCCTATTTATAAACTACATATAAAGACATACATGTTTTCTGTTGTCACCCACCGGAGCAGACTTTCTTGAAGTTCTTGTTCTCCTGTGGGTGGCCTGCGAGGCGGCAATGGAAGCGGAACTGCCAAAACTCAGAGAACCAGGGGTTCCTGGTGTTGGTGTCCAGACGAAGCTTCAAATAGTAATCATCAAAGGTCCTGACCATCTCTGATTGCAGCTTCATCGTGATTCCTCCCGCTGCTTCCTGCTCATAACCCTCCACAACCTCGTAACGGTCTGCCCATCCATCACTGCAGGAGGAGGAGAGAAAGAAGACGAGCCGGTAACATATCGATCGCAGGTGGACCGATACAATGAGCAAGAATAAAGCAATGTCATAATTCAAAGTGAGAGACACTCCTTGACAGTGATGATCTTCACTTGTCACTGTCATGTGTCTCTTCCATTGGCTTGTTGTAATCAGAATTTAAACTTAACTGCCGATTCAGACTGACATGCCCATGAAACTGTCCACGAGAGCGACGTCATTGACACTACAGTCCTTTCTTTTCACAAAAGGAAAACAAGAGAGAGCTTCAACGAATGCAGCTTTACTTTAAAGGATGGATTATTTTCCCCATTTGTGATTTTCTGTCTTCTCTTAAGGGGGAAAGGCAGTAGAGGTGTTCAGTACACAGACAAACACCAGATATTTAAACACAAAAAACATTACTGAATCATAGCTGTTAATGGCCGAATGTTTTAAGCACTCAAGCTCCACTCACTGGTGAAAAAAAAGCATATTTTTTACTATTCAGCCCTTAGTTTGTGAGAAGGTTATTAGAAAGAAAAAAATTCAAAATCCACAGTAACTATCATGATGTGATTTGAGCTATAAACCTGTAAAGTGCTTATACATAAAGACAAATAAAAGCCAAATTGATAGAATTTCGCTGCTGTATGAACGGTTTTGCATTCGCTGATCAACGTAATGATTCTGCCTTTCAAAGGTGATCTGATTGCTTTGAAGAAAGAAAAGTAAACACACATTGTGTGTAAATGAACATCTTTGTCGTACGTGTACATATTGTAAAGCCCTCTGAGGCACATTTGTAATTTGTGATATTGGGCTATACAAAATAAACTGAATTGAATTTAAATTTGAACTGTTGTAATGTTAATGAGGTAACTGATTTATAATTCTCACCTCTCAGGTGACATTGATTGTTGAGCATGTACAAGCAGCATAACAGAACTACAAACAGCCATTTGGAAATGCAGAGCAGGAAACATGAGCAGCAGTTTGGAACGCCTGTGTTCAGATGGAGACTAATGGGGTAATCTTCTCTCACACAAGAGCAAATGGAATGACAAAAAACATCAGTACACAAACCCACAATCTGGTCATGTTTGTTGTTTGTTTGTCATGTCCAAATGTTGCACCTTCCACCAAAAAAAAATCCTCGTTTGTTTGTGAAAACATTCCTGGCAATAAAACTGTTTCTGATTCTGATTCTGATTCTGATTCTGATTCTGATGTTCTGCTTTCATTTAAATAATGAGCTTCCCCTAAAAGTAGGTAGACTACAACGTTGTTTTAAATCGGTGAGGCAAAACTGGTTGGAGGCTTGTCTCAAGTCCACTGCAGCAATCCTCAATTTAAGAGGATGGAAATCTCACCATTAGTGCCTCAACCGTAATTGTAGGCTTTACACGATCCCTTCAGCGTGCTTGTTTGTTTCCTTGTTTAACCCTCGATGTGAGAATGTATTCCCTACCGAGCCAATTTGGTCACACAGCTGGCCGGTGGGCTCTACGAGAAATGGAAAACACCACGGGGGAAAAGAAATGAACAGATAAACAGCACCACTTTGAGTTATGCGCTTTCTCTAAATCCGAGCTGGAGTGAGCTCTCCAGCTCGGATTTATTCTTTGCTTTAACGTGGGTTCTCGGCTTCTTCCTTGAAATACCTGAGCTATTGACAGCTACACACCAATTAAATATGACTCTCCATGGAACCAATTACTTGGGATGTTCTGGGTGACGGATAAGGATTTGTGCAAGATCCGCAAGTCAAAATCTCTTCTGACCTTTACATCCACGATAACCGCCAGTCACGAAAAAGGAGGCGTTCAACCGAGTTTGTGAGAAGGAAACTTTACAACCAATGTGATCGAGCTAGTATAGGCCTTCTAAAGCGAAAAAGATATATATTGGTTCATATGTACATTAGGCAGCCAGCATGTCATCCAGATGTGATGTCTCCCACTGACCCTGACATATGTCTCTGATCCTGCACATTCTGAGGTGGGAATTGAATGTATATATTTTTCTTTATAATTTTGTTCTTAAATCTATAAAAAGGCTTGTAATATTCTAAAACAGCCGGTGCTTGCTTAGTTACACATTCAGTGCACCAATAAGTATCAACATTACTAGAACAATGTATGAGGGGTTTACTCATAACAGACATTGCTCATGCTCATGGCAATGAAAGAACACGCCAACCAGCGCATACGTCCTGGACAACAATGAAGCTGAAAACAGAGCCAGCTGGATACGCTGTTGCATGTGGGACGCAGCCGAGAAGATATACCCTTGCATCTTTGCCCGCATGTATTGAAAAACATAATGTATTTGAGATTGATGTTCAGATTTTTCTGGCTTTTATGGAAGATTTGTGATTGAAAAGTGGACAACGGCATGCTTGGTCTATGCTTTAAAAACGAATGAAAAGAAAAGAATGATGTTAAGTAAGGTAGGCCGGGATCTTTTAAATTATACATGTGAGCTTTTACTGTCTGCAACCATTACTGTTGGACAGGACAGGGGAGCGTGTTCTGTCAGACAGGAGCAGCGTTGCGTGAGGACGTCACAGCAGCATGGTCTCAATCACAACATATCCTGTGTCTAAGGGTATCTGCCCGTTGTGTCTCCTCAAATGTTTGCTGTACATTTAAAAAGAACAATTCAACCGTGTCATGTTTTTCACTCTGCTAAATGACAATATAGGAGTCAGAAACACAAGAATGTCATCGGTTCTTTATTCACGTTTCTTTAATTCGCTCCAGGTGAAGACCGTCTATGTCACTCGCTCTATCTTTCGGTACATGTAGATAAAAACACAAAGACACACACTATTAAAATGTGTAACGAACCCACCCCCGACAGGGTAAACTGCACGTGGTGCTGTCTATTCTATGCCGTTCATTGTTTTACATATATTTGCTCGAACAGAACAGTGGAGAACAGATTGTTTATCTATTTATAGATGAAGAGAGAGGTTCAACACTCTGCATGAATAAGGCATGAGGCATTGAAGGCATGCTTGACTGTTTCTCACAGTGGAGTTCCTGATGAAGTAACACTACATCCTCTCTTCTCGCGCTCCTCTTTCAGGATCACAGCGTCTGGCAGAACACCAAACGGCTCATCAAAACTCTCGGGCCATTTGAGGGACGCCTAATTGGACCAAATCTGATGTCGCCGCGATGTTGCACTGCTTCACACGCTGTTACCGCACAACCTGAGACAGATGTACCTGCTTAAGCTAATTAAGGAGTCAACGCAGTTCAAGTTTGTGATTCGTTTTAAAGTTATTGTACTGAGGACTGCAAAGAGAAGTAGGTCTAACACTTAAAACAGAGCATAGCTCTGATAAAGTTGTTTTGAAATTCCTCTTAAAATTAGTTTGAACCTTCAAGTGAAGATGGCTAAGGCAACATACTGAATGTCAGTTTATTTTAGGGAAAACATCACAAATACATACACTTTGTCTTTTAGTATTTATGGTTAATCCAACAATCTTTTTTACCCTTTAACTTTCCCAACACCTTTAATGAATTATTTATGACAGTACTTATCTCGACTAGTAAAGTCAGCAGGACGCTATTCCTTTGATGCCACATGCTTATTAATGGGACTGGCATATTTTGATGATTTCTTTGAGACTGGATGGTGTGTGGTATTGTGTAGAGGAGCACAACAGGAGAACAGCTGGATAATTTATAGAGTAGTATATAACAGTGAGTAGACTGAGAGCTCCCCCGACTCTCCCAGATGATCTAGTTCCAGTTTGATAGCCCATTTGTATATTTATGAAGCCATGAATTAATTGGCAGGGCAGAGATTTAATCACATGCGCTGTTTCCCCTGGAGGATGAAGAGGAAGAGTTACTTTAAAAAGAGGAACGGGAGGATCGGGGAATCAAGAGTTTCCTTAATTGCTCGATGCAATATGTTAGAATAAAAGTTCAGGTAGTTAATGCAAAAACTTTCAAAAACTTTTTTGAACTGTCTGTTATTCAAAGACAACTAGAATTTCAATTAATTAAAGTAAGGCTTCAACTCTCTCTCTCCCCCCCACACTTTGTCCATGTAATCATTGTCCTTCTATCTAATATTCAGTGGTGGGAGGAGCTATTATATCTCAGGGTACATAATTGTTAGGAATATGTGTATACAGAGCAAGCAGCAGGTAAATCCTCACAGTTCCAAGCCAAAACTGAGTTTTGGGGCTACTTACATTTATTTGACTTTTTGGATAACCTTTGAACTATAATTCAGAGTATTATTTTTTGGGGGGACAACATTGTTTGAAAGTGAAGAAATATTTGATGTGAACATCTTTTAACGTGATGGTTCCCTTGGATTTGAGAGAATTCTGAAGCTACAAATATTACAAAACAGGAGTCCAACTAATGTGAGAAATCTATGAGGATTGTGGTGTACGTGTATTAGCAAATGGAGTTACAGTACTTCATCCTCAAAATCAGGTAAAGGAAATAGACTTTGTACTTCTACCATTGAGTTATAGGTCAAATCCAGCCAACTCAGACTCCAGCGCCAGAGACCGCTCACTGGTGCTGGTGTTTGCACTGGCTGAATTTGAGCTCATGCTAACTGGACCTACGTTTCCTGGAGCTGACGCACGCTCTGCTACCTGACGGAGGACGAGCCAAGAATGAAAGTCATTTATTTGTTCTACATTTATCTCTATATTGATTCCACTCTCTTCTTAATTAATTTCAAACTGCTCTGGCAGTGGAACAAAAATTCAAACAGGGGTTTTCTCTGCTCAGCTGAACACTAGCGCCCCATCTCCAAAACTCTCTTTGCTTTTATCCCTCCCCCCATCCTTTGCCATTCTCCTACATTTCTATTATTTCTGCAACTCTGTGCAGTTTAAAGGAGTGGTGGTGGCTTCTTAGCTAGATGGTGGCAGCAGCAAATTGTTTTGGGGTGACACAGAGGACCCTGAGCTAGCCGGGGAGCCTTTAAAAGCCCATCCAAGCTGCTTTTACTAATTCATCATGCCCCAGTTTGAGTTGGGAGATCAGTCTCCTCTACATTGACAGGAACACTGCTGGGGGGGGAAATCCTTTTGGCTTTTTATTATCAAGGGACATCAATTCACTACTAAAACCTTTACAAAAGTCGCAGTGACTGATGGATAATCAGTATTATCAGTTGGTACATTTTGTGTAAAACCATTGCTGCTGCTTTATTAAATTATCCTTTTTGGTATTTTTTTTGCTTTTTCTTGGTAATAATTCAAACTACTTCAGGTCCATTTTCTTTGTTTCACTGAGAAGTTATAAGTTGTTTTTCCCGAATGCATATACACGGAAACACTACAAGGCTGTATCAAGGATTGAAGGCCATCTGTAATTGCATTTTTACATCCAATATTAGCTGTCTGTGCAAGAAAGTATTTCAGCTTCTGCAAATCAGGATGTGACAACCATGTCCAGATGCAAAGCCAGTGTGCTATTTCTGATCCCTCCAATGTCATTCACCCATCCCCTCGCACAAGGGAACACAAGGCATCAATTGGAAAGCGAGAGATGTCCTTGACAATGTGTGGCTGCCTTCAATTAACATCAGAGGCGTGTTATAAATATTCAGACGCAGCTCATTGTGCTCCCTCGCTCGGTACAAGACAAACAGATGCAATCACACATCCTGACTCAACTTGAACGTCGCAGTTTCCAGAGCCACGTGTGTACGTGTAACGCAAGAACAGCTCAATTGCTGAATGGGTGTAGATAGGGTGTCCTTATCTTATCATTACAATCTTGGTTGCTGTTGTTGCTGGGAGCAATTTTTCAAATTCCTCCCAGCAACTTCGCGAGAAGGGACTATTGTGTTTGGAGCAGTGCTGACAGACTGAATGACAGATCTGCACTGACACGGTCACACCAACTCCGCCATGAGCCCAACGCAATCACCATGGTGACCGTGGCACAAGTAGCACACAAGCCGTTAATTCCAGTGGTGTACCGTAAATCCTGCGCTGCTAAGAAAAATCATCTTGAGCTTGATTTCCTGCATGACGTGCCCCAGTAAACTCTCACTAAACTTGCATGAAGATTATTTTAGTGCACCGGGTGAAAAGGACAGAAACGTAAAGATGGAGGCTCAGCACTCATTTCGGGTTTTTTGTTGTCTCTGTTCCAGCCCTACTCCCGCCTTAAGTTACATTCATAACTAATGTAGTCACTATTGTGCGCTCACTGGAAGCCTCACAAATAAAATATGTTTCGATAGAGCGAGGCGAGCAAGAGAGTGCAGCATATTGTCAGTCATGGGGCTCAGGCCGCACACATAGGGAAGTAATCCTGATAAGGGGAAGAGGAGAATGGTAAAGATGATCTGAAAAACATGCCTGTGATTTTAAGCTGAACACAGTTGTGTCATATATAAAGCAGGAAGGCTATCATCCCTTCTTTTTTACACTGTTTAATGTACCTTTAAACATCAAGTTAAACTGATAAATCTAAATCTTTATCTTTTCTTAAAACCCATTTGCATTAATCTGAATTTAATGTTCGATTCAGCATATTTATGAAAGATGAATAACACAAAAGCATAGAGACCAAACAATCTGTCTTAACCCCTTGTTCATCTACAATTCTGGATGAGGAAGATCATTTTTTAATTTGCCGATATTGCCAGTGCTGTTGCCAGAGATACGGTCTCCTTTTGCTTAAACCCTGCTATTTGCCAATAGACTTGCTCGTCGATCGGCAGAAATCTACATCCTACGCACTCCTTCCTGAGATGGGAAGGAGATAAAAGCCTCAGAGATGACAGGGAAAGGGCTGCTAAATGTGTCATGCCACAACTTCCCTCTTTCACTCTCTGGCGCCCTGAATGTTTAATGTATTCGAGTTCAGTACCCTTGTTACAGGAAATCGAATAGGACAACCAAATGCAGAAATGCATGTGACCGCTTTCTTTGCACCTCAGTCTCAGAAATTACTTAAGATAATGTCATGGTCCCTCAGTGGGAACAAATGTAGGATCACTGCTGTGGGTGCACAGTAAAAAATAAAAATACTAAATAAAAATAAAAATAAAATAAATACAAAATACAGTAACAATATTAAATAAACAGAGGAATATAAATATATATATGCAAGATAGTAATTAAAGTGTATTGAACACTCAACAGTCAACCTATTAAAGTGTCCAAGTGATAAAGTGATTGAGTGTTTGAGTGTTTAAGTGTTTTAGGGGTCTACTGGTGGTCTATTGCAAGTTTGTTGTGCAGCCTGCCAGCAGCAGGAAGGAAGGACTCCCTGCACTCCAAAAGACCTCAGTCTCCTCAGCAGAAAGAGTCTGCACATACCCGGGTTATGACTTGGCCATGCTATTACGGAGGCAGAACATCCACATTTCTGTCGCAGTGCCCTTTTCGTCGAGAACAAAATAAGGAACATTAAAAAAAATGCAGCAAGCATTCAAAATGGGATTGAGACCAAATCTGTGTGTGTAAGACATGGGAAATTATATTATACTGAGTAGTTGGACATATTCAAAGAATTACTGTAATGCTCAGTTTAACTTGAAGAAAGTTTAATCGTGTTTTCCTCGGTGAAACCCGATTTAAAACATACACTGGCAGAAATGTTTATTGAAATATGCATTCCTGTCATTTTAGTGAGCTCACGGACATATTTGTCTCTCAAGCTTCTTCATGAGGATACTCAATTTAGGATTGTGTTTCCAATGTTTCCAATGTGCAGCATATTATTATTATTATTATATGCAGTTGCCTATCAAGTGTCTCTGTTATGTAATGGGTGATACAATTAGTTGCAGAACACAAATATATTGATTTTATAACATGGTATCTCATGTACCTTACATATTTTCATTAGCCAAATAGTGGTGCCTGGATTGCTTTTTACCTTCTGTAGTGCAAGATAATTGCGCTGACAAGGTAAAAGATCTTTAAAAAAAACATGATCTATAAATGGACCAAATGCTACAGCAAAGGGACACTTTGACTCCAAGCACTGGCCACCGCTGACTAACAGCAACGTGGTGGTGGTGGAGCATCAGTAATAATATGGGCAGCGATCTCCTGGGACTCATTGTCTGTATTGCTCTCTGTGGTCAAATAACAGGCGTATTTAATAACTGTCTGTAGCCTTTTTACTGCATCAAGTACACTCTAAGAAGCACACAATGTTCTACACACTACCTCCCATGGTCTTACCGCGAACCTCAATAGAAAATACCGTCACTGTCCAAATCGTGAAGCTGCACTACAGAGATGAATAATTCTGTTCTGAGGATGATATATATATATATATTCAGCTCATACTGTGTATTACTGTACATGCACCTGCTCTCCAATTGACATAAAAATTACTTCTCTACGGTCAGACTGATTATTTGAGTTGTATCCTAAACGATTAGGTAAATTAAAGTCGTGAACATATGTATTTGAATGTTTGCTTGAAATAAATGGTGTATCTTGCATGTGTGTGTGTGTGTGTGTGTGTGTGTGCAGTTGTATAGATTAATGGCATCTGATTGGTGAAATCACGATTGACATCACAGAGCGAGAAAGACAAGAGCTCTGTTGACTGACAATAGCTGAGTGGAGTGGATGTAAAGTGTTGAAATGAGGCACAGCAGAGTCTGCAGGTCGGCGTTAAAGTGTGTGGAGCACGCAGCCTCACCGGGCCCTCGTCTGAAGAGATCCGCTCAACAAAAGCTCTCAGATTCCAAACTCTCTGTAGTTTGTGTAGTTAGTGTTTTGTCTGCCTCTGTGATGTTCTATGATCCTCTCCACATATTTAGATGGGGTGGAAGAAAAAAAACATCACTCTCCTGTTGTTGTATTTTCCAAATATTTTTTGGCAGTTATGCCATCCCGTATGTGCTTTTGTTTGTTTGTGCCGTGTGCAATAAAATGGAGAGATGTATCAGGTCAAGGAGCTGTGTCAGCCAAGAGCTGTCTCCCCACCTCACTGATTTTGCTGGAAGCTGCTGCACTCAGCTTGCTATCCTTACACATTATATTGACTACTATAGGGCAATGACAAAAACTCCAATATGATCAAATATAATATTGTGAACACTGCTGACCGGCTGTGATGAGGTGTGAAGTATTTTGGTGTTGGGATTTGATATGTAAGCTGTTTGGCTGATTGTCCTGACAAGATGCTCTGATTATAAGACATCTTTAGTGACCACTGCAACAGTCTGCTGATGAAGAAATTTGGACTCATAATGCCCCACATTGCTGTCACATGTGCTTTGCTCTGGCTTGATTGCTCCCATATTTATTTTTAAAGTATATATATATATATATATATATATATTTACCAATGTTTGTCTTATATTAAGATGCTGTCCAATTGCCTGTTGTGACAGCAGAAAGTGCACTAGTGTGCAGTTGTTGTGCTGCAGAGTAATTGAAGCTTTGTTGTATAAAAGTAACAGAAATTATTAGATTTATACACATGTAGGTGTTTCTTAATACAAGTAAATCTACAAGCAGCAGGCAGCACACGCTCATTGCTTGAACCTGTAAACACAGCATTGGTGTATTATAACCTGCTTATTAACCCATTCAGCAGACGCAGAGTAACATAAGCATTCATTGGGAGTCGAGTTTTTGGCCACCCCATGAACAATGCTCCGATGTTCACCAGCTAGTCGCTGACTGTCTACTGGGCAGGAAGTCCCCGGAAAACCGCAAGCTTAAAGATATGAAAACACTTTGTAGAGCGAAGGGGAAACTGCATCGTTGGGGGTAGTTCCCGGTGTGTTCATCACATGAACCCTTAAAAAACACGCCATTGGTGCGTTTTTGAGAGAAAACTCTTATTATAGCAGCTTAAACGTCAAAAAAGAGACTTCAAATGCATATTTTTACCTTTGTGCTACAAAACTAGTATTAATAAAATAAGATTTTTGTTGAGGGCAGTCAAATATTATGATAATAAAATAGAGATCAGTGCATTTGGTGTGCTTCGACAGATTGGCCTGTGTGTCCTCTGCTTGCTCTGTCACTTTGTGTCATTCATTCTTTGTTTGTACTACTGTGTATCTAACCTTCTTCTGACTCCACACACACACACACACACACACACACACACACAAACACTTCATGGAAGAGGCTTCTTTAGAGGTGAAAGCATGAATTAAGAAAACAAGTTCCCCTTGAGAGAAAATACCTGTCTGACAGCTTCATTGAGTCTTTCACTACATTCTGGGAAAGGGACACATGGCTCGGCATCTGTGTTGCCCAGACTCCCTCTGTCATCTTGACACACACTGAGTCTCATCTCCCCTCTCTCTCTCTCTATATATATATATATATATCCTTCTCTCTCTCTCTCTCTCTCTTTCTCTCTCTCTCTGACCCAGAAGCATTTCTTCCGCCCATGGAGACTTCCACCAAAGCTAAAAAAAGGCCCACTTTCCCATCTCCTGTGGAGGCAAAAAGAAAAGGAGAGATATGGGAAGGAATGTAACCCTAGAGTGTCATTATAATGGATCATTTAAAAGGCATGTTCTGCCTTTTAAATGAGTGCCTTAAAACATAAAACAGAGGCAAGTAAGAGAAGCACTTGTCTTCTCTTTATTTCCACCACTGTGAAGATTAAAGGGAAAAGGCCTCCTCAAGGATAATGGCAATGACACAAAACCAATCCCTCAGTGCCAGCCAATAGAGAAGTCTCTAGCAGACGGGAGAATCTTATGTATGTACATACAAGGAAAATTACTCATTGCCAGATTTTTAATTTTTGATTTTCGAACCTATTCGATAATCTATTCAACAAGACAATTGGAAGTTGTTGCGTTCGTTTTACAGTCAAAGGATCCCACGTAAAGACCGATACCGACACTGTGCTGCACTCATGTTCTCCAACCGATGCTGCTCGGCTACAAGTTTCAGTCATCCTTAGCTTTCTTATTCATATCGTCCTCATATAACATGCGACTGACAACTGCTTTACAGCGGACCACTGTCTTTTTTGACAATGGCACTCTGAAACGAATGCAGAAAGATATTTTATGAATGCACTGAAAAGTAGCATCGAGGTTTCTGTGGCTTTTACTGACAAGTGTGAATGTTCCTTCAGGGGCTATTCCGTGGTGCAATGTGCCACTGTATAAGTGTGTGAGACGACTACTTGTCCTTTTGTCATGACTAAGATCGCAGCTGCAGTCAGTCTCTGTCACTCAACATTGACAGAGAGGAAGTGGAGAAAGTGGAAAGAAAGATACGGAGTGAATATCACAAAGCTTAATCACAATAAGGAAAGAGTTTTACGATGCAGGTGGATTCAATATGGTCGATCATAAATGTGTGTGGCTCTCTTTGATTGCTAAAAGCAGAATCACATCCATTGCCTTGAAAAAGTAAATAAGAGACAGGCGATCAGGGAGAGAATGGGCTGGAGGCGTTGTATCCAACTCTAGTTTTGTGTCTGTGACATAAATACCAATTATTCATAGCTGGAGAACATTTCTATTCAGTGCTTTTGGTATGTGGTCTAATTCTTCTTGGTTGCCTTGGTGACATGCACATCAGGAGGACACAGCATATAGCAGCCTTCCAGCCTGTTAACCAATTTCTTGCCAGCAAGAGAGATGCTGTCAACTGTGAATCAGGTTTTTTAAACATCCATACCTGCCGATGAGGAGGAACTCCCCGAACACCCCGAGTCTCCTCATGGCCATCAGGAGACCTCGGACAGTCATGCCCTCGCAGAAACACACCACGACGCGAGCTTTGGGCAGACGTTCCCGTAGTTTCCTCAAAAGGCGATCAAAGTGCTTCTCCCCCGCGTTGCTGTAGATCTTGTCCGAGTGGGCAATGCATAAACCTTCCAGGGAGGCCAGCTCCTTGAAGGCCTCCATGCCACTCTCCCCATAGTTTCCTATAGTTCAGGAAGAAATAGATAAAATAGTGAGAAAATGGCCGACAGACATTCTGTCCTCCCTGGAATTAAACAATTAAACATTCTCCTTGTGAAATGTAATTTCTCAATCTGGTAATCCCACTTTTTAAATTGGCCTTTGTGGGTATGGATAATATGCTGGCGGGGGCATTTTCACAAATTGTGGGTATTAATTCCTGTGTGTGCGTATGGACGATTTTCAGTTATGTTTTTGAAGTAGAACAAGAAATCAAAGTGTTTTTCCAATGATTACAAGAGATGTCATTCCTAAACATGGCTAATGTGAGAAACTGTGTGTTCCAAAGGTTACGGTTCTGCTGCTTTTGTCTTTGCGTTCACATTTGGTGTGGACCTTGCCCCAAGCATTTGTTCAGTGTGTCAAGATCTGGCTGAGCTGAAGCTCTGATCATGTCATGATGAGTGTCAGACCGTTTACTGGCTACTGATTGCAATCAAAGCCAAAATGGGTGAAGATAGCTATCCTTGTTTAATAGCACATCATCCCAATCAAGAGCCCGTCAAAGTAGTTTAAGTCTGAATTTTATATTTCCATGCAGACTACAGAGCTTGTACTGTGACGCAATCTGGACTGTTGATGAAACCGACAAGTCTTTAGCATTAAAGCTGGATTACACATACAATCCAATCATTTGTGCACACTTGAATATGTGGCTTTGTGAGTGTGTGTGTGTGTGTGTGTGTATTTGAATGTGCATGCTAACAAAAGGCAATTAAGAACTATAAAAATTGAAAACATTTGTTGTGCAATTGCCTTGAGGAAGAGCCAGGTTCCTGGGGGCCTCCAGCACACTCTACCCTGATATGGGTGGTGAAGACAAATACTCTATCTGTCTGATATGATATATGTGATTTGGCTTTATAGAGCAGGGAAGGTGACAAATGAAATAGGCATCACAGTAATGCATGTACTCTGGCACACAATGTGCCCATGTGTTGCTTTGCCAATAGTCCTTTGATGGTATTTTCAGTCGCCTCATTTCACACTCCCACCGGTAAATGGAAATAATGATATCCAATTATTCGACTCCTTCCATCTAAACTGTGAGACAGGTGGGTGGTGGTGGTGGTGGTCGGGCATTAGTTGACAGCCCATTTAACAATGACCATTAAAAACCTGCTTTGAGTGTTCCTACCGCTCTGATGGTAATCAGGACAGGTAATTTATGCAATTTCACAGCCCTAGCTGTTGCTACGGGAACACGCTGTATCTATTGCTCGTCTAAGGTGGTGGAGAGAGAAACATCATGAGCTTAAGCCAGTCGTGAACACTATTTCAGAGATAACTAGAGATAGAGCAAAACCAACGACTGGATATATACAGAGTATGACTCCTCAAAGGTCAGGGTAAGGTCAGCATGAGACAAATTAGGATGTAAAGTCTGATTTAGAAACATTTAATGTTCCTACAAACGTAGCTGTTACAAAGCTGAACCCACAGTTAGTGTCGGGCTTTACAGAATACCTGCATGTCAAAAGAAAAAAACACAATTTAATTCCAATTAAAGGGTACACGTATCCTATTTTTATCACGCACACTGTAGCCTGTTGAGTAAATGATGTTCCTTGCAATCAAATTCCTTCTTCCCCTGACTGGCTTTTCATTACTCTTAAATTATGACTTCAGTCCCAGAGGCACCCCCTGTGTGTTGAAGGTCAGACAGCTGACGCCACCTATTTATGACTCCAGGTACTACAGCTGCCCTACACCTCTTCATCTATTGTTCATCTAGTGTTCATGCCCCTCTCCAACACATGACGGAAGTCAAACTTTCCAAAGATGTTTTACACTCCCCATGAGTCTGCAGCTTCTCAGGGGGATCATGGGTAATATAACCAGTCAGTCATATTTTGGGTGCACATCCCTGACTGTGTTTTACTAAAACTCTAATCATGAAAAAGCTATGGACATAATTCCCTTCACAGTATTTATTCTGTATATCCAACTCATCTCTACTTTTTACATTCTGTCTCCAAAATAAAAGACTGTTGTACTGTGCGGCTGAGCATATGCATAAATAAAAAATAAAAAATAAGTGAGTCCATCATAAAAAATGGAATACTATTATTGCAAGGGTTTCCATGGAGATAAGAAATGTATTATAATGTTTGTGAATCTGGTGAAATGTGAGTGTTGTCCTCTTAGCCTCATCCTCCTGATTTAACCTATAATTAGTTTAACATTCCAAATTAACGCCTACATGTCGACTGCTAAAACTGTCGCTTGTGCGTTTGGAAGGATACACACCTTTTAAAACGTGCTTCAAGACTCTAAAAACACAACCTGCATGAAGATGTTTAGGGTGTGTGGGAAAATGCTAGAAATCAATGTCCACACAAGCCTAAACGTGATGAGTGGCTTCAAAAACCTGTTCTAAAAGCCTGAGAGCGAAAGACTGAGACAGAGATGAGCAGATACAATATAGTATTGTAGTACTGACTATTTAAAAAATATTAGCATTATAGACATGTGTCTATGTGTCTCACATTGTAGTGATGCCATGGTAATCAAAGACCACCACAATGATGGATGAAATTACTATAAATTCATGATATTTCGACGACAAGACGAACACACCCTATATGGTTATTTAGTGACGGGGCCTCACCTTCAGTGTGCACGGCAGACACATAGGTCCAGTTGTATCGCTTGACAATGTCCAGAATGGCCCGGGCCTGGAGGGTGTCTGAGGGCACAACCCTCAGGAAGTACTTGAAGAGCGTCTTGTCACTCAGGTCGATGCTGGTGGCCGAGTAAGCGATCTGCGGGATGTTGAAGAGCTGCAGGAGGTTCTGCACCTGAATGGCCACAGAACTGGATCCCGGTCCGATCACTCCGGCGATGGGCTTCTTCGAGGGTGGAGGCTGGTGGGACGGGGTGCCGTCAATGCACCATTTGGATCCGTCCTTATCATCCCGGATGGAGATGAGGGAGTCCCGGATGAACTCGATGCTCTGCTCCAGGGCCACGGAGGAGTGCCAGCAGGAGTCTCGGATCTCGCAGCCCAGGCTGATATTTGGAAGCAGGTCCGGGTCCGCATTGATCCGGTCCAAGGTGTGGAACATGGCCTCCACCCTTTGGATGCCGTACTGCTCGCGGACGTCCCCGCATTGACGCTCAGCTACTTTCTCCGCCGACGGCTGGTGGTGGACGGAGAAGAGCGCGCCTATGATCACGTCGCCGTCCATGCGAGCCACGGAGCGGACCACGGCGTCAGGGACCGCCGCGCGCTCGTAGATGCCGCCGCTGTGGGAGAGCACGAGGACGTGGAAGAACAACGTGGGCAGACACAGGAGAGTGAAGAGACCCATCTTTACGCGTGCCATTTTGTGCCACGTCGTCTGAGCCGTTTCAACTGTGCAGGCATTCTATCTGCTGTCCGTCGATACATCCACGTTCACCCGAGCAACCGCGATCCGTGAGCACGACACCTGGGGCATATCCGTGCGCACCTGCAGAGAGATAAGACAAACTGCTGAGATATAGAGGGGCAGGGAGAAACAAGGCCAGATCGATGTGCTATAAGGTGTTATGTGGGAAGAGTTGACTATGCACGCATGCTCCCTTCCATCCACGCCCTGTTTAGATTCCTACAGCAGGCAACAGTCCTCATGCCTATCAGCAACCACAAGGTGCCTTTGAGCAAGGCATTTAACTCAAACCTACCTGATCAGGGCAGTAGCTGGACTCCTGTCCACTGAGAATTGCCCGACCGTGCAGCTGGTTAGCTCTGAGTGGAGCAGGTACTTTAACATCGCTCAAGCGATCGTTTTTGTTACAAATAGCCACTATTTACCGGGAGCGGCGGAACGTGCCGCGCTCGCGCTGTCCATTGAGAAAACCGGGCAGAGAACAGATTTCAGCACTGAGGACAGCGCGCTCTCCAAACTCTTTATGAACGATTTGACCCGAGTAAAGCCGAGAAACAGCGATCCTTCCTTTGCCGACTGCTAATTTTTACATGAAAAGACTACCGTTTTTTTAATCGCACCGTATACACTATTTTATTCATCTGCCGTGCAGCTTAGACAGTAGTAGGTAATAATAGCACCAGTCTAACAATAATGATACACGAACTATGAACTAATAACATTCTGCGGGAGGAAACAAAACAGAGTATTCTATCTTCTCAATAGACTATATTACCTCTTATCCACCTTTTTCATTGCCCTTTTACTCCGTATATAACATACATCTTAAATATGTCTGGGTCAAATGCTTCCAAACTTACCTGAATCCTTGAGACATGTCGCGTGCCTTCGCCCGTCATCTATAGCGCGTGGTCCTCCGCTGTATCACTTGAGTCTCTCTCTCTCTCTCTCTCTCTCTCTCTCTCTCTCTCTCTCTCTCTCTCTCTCTCTCTCTCTCTCTCTCTCTCTCTCTCTCTCTCTCTCTCTCTCTCTCTCTCTCGAAACGTGAGGATCCCACGCAACCATCTCCTCTCTCCACTGTACATGTAATGCCTGGACGCATTTAAAACATGCATTGTGAGAGTAAGACCTGCGATGCAGCCACAACATTGAAATCTGCTGCCAGGTGTAATAAACCACATCGGAGTAGCATGTGAGCTTCTGTGGTATAGACAGTTGGCTATGTGCTGGTGTACTACACGATAATTAGTATGAGCTTGAGCATGAATGGTGAAGCTATGTAATAATTCAGTGTGCCGATAACTCTCATAGTTTGAGAAGGAGCGAGCAGGTGAGATCAGGTATTGGTGTCAGGCGTTACCAGATGAATGACCTGACAGCTCGCTGTAACTCTTGCTCTCTATGCATGTCGAAGTGTCCTTGAGCAAGACACTGAATCGCTGCTCCCCGGGAGGCGCTTCACAGCAGCCCACTGCTCCTATAAGGATGGGTTAAATGCAGAGAACATATTTCATGTATGTGACTATATATAATAACAATAATATACAGTTTTCATTTTTTTCATAACTGAAGATATTTTATGGCATTTTAGGTAGACAAGTGGTAAATACAGGTAGACAGGAGCGTCGAGCACAGTATATATACCTCATATGTTCACTCCTGACTTTACTTGAGGTCCATGGCTTCTATAGGCCACCATGGGTGTGTTCAGCACCATGGACAACAGTCCACATTTTGCATCCCTCCATCTAACGTCTGATTGAAAGTCATTGAGGACATAAGCCATTAGGTCAACGCGGGCCTGTCTTTAACTCGCTGAAAAAAGTTGCACTTCCTGAGCCTGATTTAAACATGTATGCCATAAGGTTTGCCTAAATCCCTTGGTGAGCTCTTCATTGGTAATTTTTTTAAACATGTACTTTTTCATACCATGGATTGTCTTTTGGTCAACTCGAGGTGTTTGAATACATTGATTGAGTCTTCATGGTTTAATTTCACCCTGCATGTTATTCCACGCAAAGACACAGCCAGCACCTGGGGGACATGCCGTTTACACGGGAGGATGTTGTCGTTACTCACGGCAGGCGGTATGAATAAGAAACAAACTTTGCTAGGACATCTGCTATGGAACCGGAATTACATGTTTGAGAAGGGGGGACTACTGGGATGCTGCAGCCACACTTCGGGCAAAGGGCGACGGCGGTATTTATTCTAGGACTGCCGTCTGTGTGGGTTACCCACAATAATTTTCATCGATAGCCTAAGTATTAATTATATCCTTATCAATTAAAGGAATAAACATCGCAATTCGTTATGTTATTTTTAGGCTCGTCCCCATCTTTGCTTATAGATGTTATCAATCGGATGGTCCAAATAAATTCAAAACATAAACCTCATCATTAGTCGTTTGACAAGCGAAATTCTGTTATGGTCTGGCTTTGTGCAACTCGATAAATGATTCTTTTCATCACTGTGGGATTGATCGCCTTTTAAAAACGTGACAGTTTACGGACAGCATGAGCAAAGCATCTTATATAAATATTTAGTTGGCAGCCTTAAATGCAATATTAAGCAATACAATATTTGCAAAGGAAGGCATAGTTTTCATCAACAGAAGTTCACAGCTCATTCAGTGCTGGAGTTAAAGAACCTTAATTCTCTTAACTCTGTCCAGTCTCAAGGGTTGGAAGGCATTGGCACGGTCAAATATGGTTACCTAGCACCTAGACAAGTATACCTCATATGAATCAGTAAATCACACATGATTAATGACATAATTCTTGGATTCATAATTAATAAAATGTGCATTATGTAGAATCCACTTAGCATATGTTCATAAATACAGCATAATAACAACAACTGTACCATTAATAGTATAACGATTTAATAGGAAAGGCCATTGCAAATTTGGACACCTTTTTCATATTTCATTTTACACCATATAAATGCTGTTAGTCCCACCGTCTGGGTTTGTTTCAACACCTCATGACAAGTGTATTTAGTACAGTTAGCACTGTGCTGCTAATGTGTCCATGAGTCAGCCCCTCCTGCTCAAGGGGTGCTGTTGTGTAGGTGACCCGAGCTCCAAACGTGGCGTGTCCTTCAGTTAACTCAATGAATTTAGGCAGTTTGACCATTACAGGATAGAGGCCGCCTGACAAAACTAGTACAACAGTGACCTCTGCTGTTCGTTACAGTTCCCTGCAAGCACCGAGAGGCTGCGTCTGCTATTGGTGGATATATTTAATGTATAGATAGTGTTTAGATGTCACCTTTTTTTAAATAAAAGGTAAACATCTACATATTTAAGTAAGTAAGTAAAGTTGATTCATATTGCACTTATCACATACAAAGTGTCACAACGTGCAGTACAGATGTCAATTAAAACAATTTGGAAATAACAGGTGCCAAAACAGTTTAAAGAGCAAAGTACAATACACAGTAAAAAGATGGTGCAAAAAATAAACAAACAAACAAACAGAGAAGATAAAAGCAGGCCATAAAATGTTCAAATCAACAAAATGCCAGTGTCAACAGGTATGTTTTGAGATGGAGTTATGGAATTATGCTGTGGAATCAGCAAACCTTAGGAGTGCAGGCAGAGTTTTCCACAGCGTCGGTGCAGATTCTAATTGTTTCCTTTACTTTGCTGTTGTCGTTTTTCGTCTTTTTTCATGTCCATATGAACCTTTGGAAAGATAAACGTAACATCGCTGTTGGCCTACATTTTAGTCAATAAAGTTTTGAACAGAAAAAAAATGGAGGCTGACAGACGAGGATTGTAGGAAGCTAACATGATCAGTTTCTCAAGAGCGGCCACTACAGTACCAGCTCGTTGTTTTTAGATACAACCACCAGACACACATCGTATCACGTGCTGCTGCCAACACAACGTGCAGGTGAGAAGATACTGCGCGTGCTGAACACAACGATGTCACGCTACTTGGCTTGTTGTGAACTTCCGAGCGAGCTAGCCGTTGGAAATAAACATTAGCCGGTGTAACGGTTTATGAAGCGACCGCGTTAACTGGCGACTTTGAGCCGCATTGTTTATTTGGTATAGTAGCTATGTATTCGTATGTATATGGGAGGGTTTAGCACTCTATTGCAAAATTAAAACAAGCAGCATTCACGAGGACAGCTGGACGTGTTCTCCATCCTATCTTTTAACAACAGACGCGTTCGGCTGAAAAGTCGCCAGTTAACACGGTCGCCGGTTAAACCGTAACACCGTGTCGGTGCAGGCTAGCCTGCCATCGTTACAGAAACAAGTTGATTTCACAGCGTTAATACCAGTCGACAACAAACTGAGTTTCAGTCCCGCGGAGTGCATACAAATGACTGCACAGCAGCTGGCGCTCGTGTCGTCATCGTAACCTTGTCTGTCTGACATACTGACAAAAGATTGACATCAGTTCTGAGATATTAAAATGTATCTCATCTTTCCACTGATATTATGTCTCTTTCTGACTGTTGGCAGGACGGTGGATCTTCTCATTCTCCGTCTGAAGCTTTACAGCCCTTGAGGTCAGAAGATGGAGGAGGACCACGTCCACTGCATGTCCTGTGTTAATCAGAGATGCATGGTCAGACCTCAACCAGGCATCTCTTGTGATCTTATCACCTGTCCTCTGGTGTGCGGGGCGGTGTTTCACTCCTGCAAAGTTGATGAGCACCATCTTCTGTGTGCCCTGCTGAGGGTGCCCTGCCTGAACAGTGGCTATGGCTGCCCTGCCGCCCTGGTTCGCAACCAAATGTACGCGCACCTTGAAGTGTGTCCGGCTGGAGTGGTGTGCTGCACGATGGAGTGGAACAGATGGCCCGTTAGCTGCCTGGACTACACTTCCTATGAGAGCCTGAGCCGTGGGGTGGAGGAGGTGGAGCAGCTGGATATGGCACTTGCTCTTCAGGACCAGCGTACGCTCCTCGAGTCCCTCAAGGTGATCGCCATGACTCCGACTGCAGAAGGAGAAGCACTTTCCCCGCCTCGTGAGGACAACAGGACAACGGACTCATCTTTGCTTCCATCGGCCCCCGAGGCCTCCGCCATGACGGAGTCCCCTTCGCGGGCGCCGTCCTCACGTCAGCCGCGACCGCCCCCGCCAGGCTCGGCGAAGGAGAGAATTGTCAGTGGAATAAATGGCTTGACCGAGGAGCACTTCAGTAAACTCTACGAGGCCACGGTGGAGACGGCGAGAAGCTTATCCGCCGCTTTGGACTTTGTGAGCCGAGCGCAGCCGGTCGACGGCAGCGACGAGCGCATCGAGAGGCGGTCGAGCGACGACGGAGACCTTCGGAGTGGACCCGGCGGTTTGAAGAGAAAAGAGACGGAGGGGCAACGCGTTTGTTCGAGCTGTTTGAGAGGAGATGGGGCTGTGGCGGGAGCCGACGTGAAGACTTTAAAGACAACAGATGGAGCGCTGTCAGGAGGCACGGAGGCCTGTCTTGAGACGGCCCGCCCGGTGGAGGTGAAAGGTGACATGAGTGCTGGTGTTTCTCAGGAGGCGGCCCCCCCCCCCCCGAGGACGTCTCCAGTGCCCGTCAGCCAGGGTGCGGCGCAGCGGGCCGCTCATGTGGTCCTGGAAGACAGGGGGCTCGTTCTTTTGGGAAACCACGGGCCCGAGCGAAAGTTCTACAACTACAATTTGTTTCGGGGTCCTGGCCGATGTCCGTTACCCAACGGGCGGGTTGGTTTCATCCCAGACAGGTCTGCGTTTAGATTACGACCCAAAATGGAAGACAAGGCGGTCGACACTTCGGATCTGGAGCCGGCGGACGACCCCATGGGCCTCGGAGAGATTGATCTGATCACGGCGGCGCTGCTCTTCTGTTTGGAGGATTTCAGAGAGTGTCGAAGGATCTCCGACGCGATCTACGTCGACGGCTACCGCGTGGACTTTGGCACCCAGACGTTCACGTTCCCCGCGGCCATCTTGGTGACCGGCACCAGAGTGGGTGAGATTGCGTCCGCGTCTGCCTGCGACCACGCCGCCCCGCAGCTCTCCTACCCGAGCCCCTTTCGCACGCTCCGCCTCGGGCTCGTCCTGGAAGCTCTGGAGGTGGAGGCGGTGCCGCACAACCGCTACCTCCCCCCCAACCCCCGCTACCGGCACATGTTCCCGTTCGTCTGCGGTCAGGCGCTGCGTCGGGACCAGTTCTCTTCCCATTTCACAAATGTCCACGGGGACATCCACGCCGGTCTCAACGGTTGGATGGAGCACCGCTGCCCCCTGGCGTATTACGGTTGCACATTTTCTCAGCGGAGGTTTTACCCGTCGACCGAGGGGGCCAAAGTGGTTCATGACAGGCACCTCAGGGCCTTCGGGGTGCAGCCTCGCCCGCGGGCAACATTTCCAAGTGATTTCCAGTCCGACCAAATCAGCGGGCTTCCGATTGAGATCTTGTGGCACGTGGCTGGATTCCTGGACAGCTTCAGCCTCTGCCAGCTGTCCCTGGTGTCACGGACGATGAGGGAGGTGTGTGCCAGTCTCCTCCAGACCAGGGGCATCGTGGAGCTGCGGTGGGAGCGGAGGCGACGGCCCGGTGCCCCCGGCGCTGTGTCGTGGCAGATCAAAAACAGAGTGAGTAGTCAAGAGTTCCCCGCCCCCCCGAGTGATCTTTTTTTAATAATCTCATATCAAATCGGGTATCGGGCTTTTCACAAGAGGAAACGTTCCAAATAGCCGATGTGCCACTGTAGCTCTACAGTAAATGCTCTGTCATTATACGCAGACATTTTATTACTTTAACCATATTTGTGATTATATAGAAGTATACAAATACATTTTTAATAAAAAATAAATGTATGAGGCACGGAGCTGGAAGGTCTATTTGGGGTTCCAGGGAGTGCAGCGTCAAACGAATGCATTTGACAAGTCAACTGGAGCCTGTTTACAGTCTTGACCTTCATGACATCATCTTTTTTCTTTGTTTTCTGACAGGTGTGGAGCTTCAGCACTGCTTTCAGCCCGGTGTTGTCTTGGGGTTTCACCGATCTCCCCAGCATGTCGAACCATCTTAAGAAGTGCCACTTCAACAACGTGGAGCACAAGACGGAGCCGGTGCCCCTTCCTGCCATGTGCACTGCCCGAGATGGACACTCGCTGCGTCGCGTCCTCCGTCACGTCAACACCTGATGAAACAAAGATGACCTCTCGTCGCTGCACAACAGTCCGTGTGGTATTCTGTGGATGTCTTGAAAACATAGCTCTTCCTGTTTGACACTTCGTTATTAAGAAGCCGTAATGAAATAACGCCCTAACTGCCACAATCAAGGTGTGTTGTCGTGGATTGCATGGATTCGTTGCTGACATGTGTCCTTATTCTGGTGAGATAAAATATATTTTCCTGAAGACAAATATGCATATTAGATTTATATTATTCTATATGATATACTGTATACATGTTTTCACTATCTTGCCTTTCAGTAGTAGCCATGGGGAAAAGCAGATTGTTGGTTATATTGCATTATTTCTGTGACAGAAGTGATGCCAGCACTTTACACAAGATTTGCGTCACCCTCCTAAATTGGTATGTGACCCTAAATGTTCTCAGTCTTTCTGTTTCCTACAGCGGGTGTCAACCTATTGTCTGTTTTCTGGATTTGTAGGACATTGAGTCAAAAATGATGGCAATTAATATGAGGACAGCCTAAAAATGCATGTAATTTGCTACCATTTAATAAAGTCTTTACAGCCTTTTATGTATTTGTTTTCCTTTAAAGTTTTTCAGTATAAAATGTCATTGTTATTATGCATAGCCTCTTTTGGTTGAGTGACATTATTAAATATATTTTGGATTCAAATACAAAGATTTGTACAAAAGGTACAGGACTTCGCCGAATGGTCATCAATCTCTTAAATAATATCCGAAAAACTGATATTGACAAGTTTCAAGAACACTTTCATCCTTGGATTGAAAGTATCCTGGAATCTGTCACAGACAGATGTGTTTACTCAAGAGAGAGCCCAAAATCAGTAGCTCTTTATGAACTTGGACAGATCTGTCCAAGACAGATGGGCACATATATATGTATATATACCATTATCCATTATATCGCTTATCCTCTTTAGGGTCGCGCAGCGCTGGAGCCGATCCCAGCTGACATAGGGCGAAGGCAGGGTACACCCTGGACAGGCCGCCAGTCCATCCAGGGCACATATAGACACAGACAACCCTTCACACTCACTTTCACACCTATGGGCAATTCAGAGATCAATTAACCTGACTGCATGTCTTTGGACTGTGGGAGGAAGCCACGCTGCCACGGGGAGAACATGCAAATTCTTGCTGTGAGGCGACAGTGCTAGCCACTACACCACCGTGCAGCCCATATATCTATATATAGATATATAGATATACAGGACTGTCTCAGAAAATTAGAATATTGTGATAAAGTTCTTTATTTTCTGTAATGCAATTAAAAAAACAAAAATGTCATGCATTCTGGATTCATTACAAATCAACTGAAATATTGTAAGCCTTTTATTCTTTTAATATTGCTGATTATGGCTTACAGCTTAAGAAAACTCTAAAATCCTATCTCATAAAATTTTAATATTTCCTCAGACCAAGTAAAAAAAAAGATTTATAACAGCTGAGTGTTTGTCAAGGCTCAGGAAACCCTTGCAGGTGTTTTGAGTTAATTAGACAATTCAAGTGATTTGTTTAATACCCTACTAGTATACTTTTTCATGATATTCTAATATTTAGAGATAGGATATTTGAGTTTTCTTAAGCTGTAAGCCATAATCAGCAATATTAAAAGAATAAAAGGCTTGCAATATTTCAGTTGATTTGTAATGAATCCAGAATGCATGACATTTTTGTTTTTTTAATTGCATTACAGAAAATAAAGAACTTCATCACAATATTCTAATTTTCTGAGACAGTCCTGTATATACTATATATATATAGTAAATATATATGTATAGAAAAAGAGATGAATGCATGCAATAAAGATTTACCGGGTCAAACGCAAAGATATGTATATATATATATTTATGTATATATATGTATATTTATATACAGGACTGTCTCAGAAAATTAGAATATTGTGATAAAGTCCTTTATTTTCTGTAATGCAATTTAAAAAACAAAAATGTCATGCATTCTGGATTCATTACAAATCAACTGAAATATTGCAAGCCTTTTATTCTTTTAATATTGCTGATTATGGCTTACAGCTTAAGAAAACTCTAAAATCCTATCTCATAAAATTAGAATATTTCCTCAGACCAAGTTTTAAAAAAAAGATTTATAACAGCAAAACAAAATCAAACATTTGAAAATGTCCATTAATGCACTCAGTACTTGGTTGGGAATCCTTTTGCACGGATTACTGCATCAATGCGGCGTGGCATGGAGGCAATCAGCCTGTGGCATTGCTGAGGGTTTATGGATGCCCAGGATGCTTCAATAGCGGCCTTTAGCTCATTTGCATTGTTGGGTCTGGTGTCTTTCAGCTTCTTCTTCATAATACCCCACAAATTCTCTATGGTGTTCAGGTCAGGGGAATTGGCAGGCCAATCGAGGACAGTAATGCCATGGTCAGTACACCAGTTACTGGTGGTTTTGGCACTGTGGGCAGGTGCCAGATCATGCTGGAAAATGAAATCCTCATCTCCATAGAGCTTTTCAGCAGACGGAAGCATGTAGTGCTCTAAAATCTCTTGGTACACAGCTGCATTTACTCTGGACTTGATGAAACACAGTGGACCAACACCAGCAGCTGACATGGCTCCCAAACCATCACTGACTGTGGGAACTTCACACTGGATTTCAAGCAACTTGGATTTTGCGCCTCTCTTTTTGTGTCTTACCCTCCTGATGGAGGGTGTCAATGATGGTCCTCTGGACAGCAGTCAGATCAGCAGTCTTCCCATACTTGTGATTTAGTCTACTGAACCAAGCTGAGTGTTTTCAAGGCTCAGAAAACCCTTGCAGGTGTTTCGAGTTAATTAGACGATTCAAGTGATTTGTTTAATACCCTACTAGTATACTTTTTCATGATATTCTAATATTTAGAGATAGGATATTTGAGTTTTCTTAAGCTGTAAGCCATAATCAGCAATATTAAAAGAATAAAAGGCTTGCAATATTTCAGTTGATTTGTAATGAATCCAGAATGCATGACATTTTTGTTTTTTTAATTGCATTACAGAAAATAAAGAACTTTATCACAATATTCTAATTGTCTGAGACAGTCCTGTATATATACAGTATATATATATATAGAAAAAGAGATGAATGCATGCAATAAAGATTTACCGGGTCAAACGCAAAGACTTTATATCTGAGCGTATATTGCATGTTGATCTTAGAATAGTCACCTAACATTACAATTTCAAATATCTATTCCCAATTTAATAATTCACAGATTATATTAAATTAAAAAAATAATGCCAGAAAGCCTTTAAGCAAAGAAGAAAAATATGGATGGAATTGTATGCACATGCAGTGGCCAGCACTCACATCTGACCCTTAACTTCTCATCTCATTCACCTACTTTTCTAATTAAAAAAAGAAAATAAAGGAACAACACAAACAGCTGAGGTATTGGCCATAATGCAAGCTTTAGCCTGCATGGACAAAAATATGTAATAAGAAAGCACAATAATTCCAAACAGTTTGTAATGCTGCAACATCTTTCATTAAGGTTTTGAAAACTACAAGGGCCATCACACTCAGAGTTTTCAACGATAATAGCTGAGCTTAGGAAAAAGTAAAGAGTTGTTATGAGAAACATACACAAAGCCACACTCAAACACAAACAGATGGTTCATGTTTCAATGAGGAAGTTGACAAAATGGTGCAAGACTAGAAACTAAGCCGAACCAGTGGAAACGAATACAGCTGTTGCTGCACAGAGCAAACAAATATATGCAAATCGAGAATGTGCAAATCGAAATATATGCAAAACGATAATGAATGAACACACAGGGTTTTGTTGAACCTTCACCAACCACTCGGCCACATTGGTTTTCGCAAAAATTAAAGTATTTCTCAAAAACTGAAAAGAAAACCTTTAAAATTTAAAATAAAATGTAGTATTATTGAAAGATAATGTGAAAACTGCCTTGCCTTAAATGTGGCGTGAGACACAGTAAATCTCAAAAGACTAGATTACATTACTCGGCTGATGTTGCAGTGCCGTTAACCCCAGCTAACAAGGACTAGTTATCACAGATAACGGGGGAGGTGATACCATCGTTTAGCCCATGTGGACTGCAACCGCAAATCTATGGCAGACTTTTTTTAAGACCCCGCTGTCTCTCAGAATGGATAACGGCACCCATTTTAAAAAATAATATGGTAATGACTTGATTGGAAAAAAATTGATGTGTGATAATCTACTCAATACCCTAGAAACTTGAAACTAACGGTCAGATGAGTCGACAGCTGGCACCAGAACAACAATTAACTTGAACGGGCACTCGGTAGAGCGCATACCTTCGCATATCACAAGATTGGGCATTGAATTATGAACATTTTGGCATTAGTTGCATGCCAATTGGACAAAAATGTATCGTGCTATGGTAAAAAAAGATTTTGACCTTTCCATGACCTTGACCTTGACCTTTGACCCGATTGATCCCAAAATCAAATCAAATGGTCCCCGGATAATAACCAATCATCCCACCAAATTCCATGTGATTCAAGAAGATTTGACCTGTTCATGACCTTTGACCTTGACCTTTGACCCGATCGATCCCAAAATCTAATCAACTGGTCCCCGGATAATAAACAATCATCCCACCAAATTTCATGCGATTCGGTTCAATACTTTTTGAGTTCTGCGAAAGATTTTGACCTGTTCATGACCTTTGACCTTGACCTTTGACCCGATCGATCCCAAAATCTAATCAACTGGTCCCCGGATAATAAACAATCATCCCACCAAATTGCATGCGATTCGGTTCAATACTTTTTGAGTTTTGCGAATAACACGCATACAAATAAATAAATAAATACACGGCGATCAAAACATAACCTTCCGGCATTTTCAATGCGAAGGTAATAACCCAGGATGGTGTTTTCTCCAGAATCCTGTGTGGACATATACCACTAAAACCACCACATATAAACAAAGCAAAAAAACATTAACGTAGACATTCCAGCCACTGGATGTTTAGCAAGCTCAGACAACTCAGATGCATGCCATATTGACATAAAGCTGTGTTTAAATTACTTTAAAAAAAAGGTTTTTGCAGCAGCTTAAGACTAAAATTTACAGCTAACCAATCCAATCCTCCACTTCCAACATCTGAAAGCCCTTAATTGGCAATGGATGTCCATATTACTACTATGGGACATCGATAACTCAAGAGCGCATAATAAATCATGTGTCACTCAAGAATTAGGATACACAGAAGGAAAAGACATAAATAGACATAATGCTCAAATGTACTGACCCTGAACGTATACATCGGACATGTGACCTGCTCTGATATCCACACAGTGACAGGCCTAGCTTTCCCCCAGATGCACCTCAGAAACACTTTTACTCAATGCTCTTGTGAAGACAGTGGTCATTCAAGCAACTGGGAATGTCAGTATTCAAACTGGTATCCCAGACAAGGGGAGAGTAAGCCATGGTGACATTAAACCAGTATTTTTGATTTGTCATATTCTTCATATATTTACCACAAAAACAGCGCACCGTTCCCTGGACAAGGAGACACGGAAAACAATAGCATTGTATTGTGTACTACACCCAGAACCTCTAGACAGAGGGATTTAACTGGACTTTGTTTATAACATACTCAACACTCTCTTATAAGTGACGCAAGGTCAGACAATGCACCTCCACACACAAGGTCATGGCCCCTTTGAACACTACATAGACTATAATAATATCAAAGTATCCGCATGGCATCAGACCAAGCTTACATTTTGGGAGAAGCATTTAGCAAAATGCTTGAAGACTAGCAGAGGAGAAGGTTTGGACACGTGGCCAAAGTGGAGAATGAATGGAACAACAAAAGGAGAATACAAATTGATAATGTCTTACTACCCCATTAATGTGTATCAATTTTCTAATGGACCTGGAGGGGATCTCCCATGGTTAAAGAATCTAAGGTGTGTCAAACTAAATCTAAATAAATTAAGAACTCCTATCAAACAGAACATGGAGAAATACTGGAGTAATACATTTCTGGGGCTCGTAGGGGAGTGGAATATGCCTAGACCAGGAAGCATATCCATCCCTTACATCACTGTTTAAAACAACACCCAATAACTCATTTATTGACTGATTTCAGAGACAACCTGTTGGCCCCATGCAACGTGGGCAAACCCTGGTATAATACCTGGAGTGATATATAGCTACGACAAAGAAGTTGATATATGCCCTGTGAAACCCACCTCTTCTGAAATGGTTCTGAGCGCACCAGAGCCTGAGCCTGTGGAACCAGAGAAACCAACAGCAGCTGAAACTCAAGCCATGACAGTAATATCTGCAGTTTAAGGATGCAAAGCCTGCCCTGGTCAGACTGATGACCCTCACAATACAGGGATGCTTCCGGGATCCATTCAGTGGGCACGGTTTTAAATTCTTCAGAGAATTTTGAGGCCAGATAAATGGACGCTACCTTTCGAATGTGGCCAAAAGTGAGATACATGCGGCATGGTCGTATAACCAGTATGTGTGCAACGAGGATGGAAAAGGGAAACCTACCGGTGTGAAGTTGTTGTGTTCAGCGAGGAGGGTCAACACCTGGAGACAATGTTCCTGATACAGCCCGAAGGTCTTAGAGGAGAAAACAAGCAGGAACATAGAGCAGCTTCGATCTGAAGGTGTAGGTAGGAACTTCCCTTATCTTTCCTCATGATCTGACAAATGATGATCCAAATACGACACTTGTAGTTATGCAAACAGGAGAATCCTAGACAGTGTTAAGTGTTAACAAGTTTTTTGGATTAAAAAAAAGTTTGAGTTTAGAAAAACTACCAGAAGGCCAAGGACAAGGCTTGCAGTGGTCAGGCTGATTACCTTTCTACAACCAGGGTTAGCAAGGAGCAGCTATTCTGAAAGGTTGACAAACGAGTAACACAAGAATCGTGATGGTTGAGTTACATCAACTCTTTTGGCAGGGCGGTTGTATGAAACAGCTAGAAGTTAGGGAGGAGGGATTAAAGGAGACAACAAGCAGGAACACAAAGCACAGAACAGCCTGAAGGTGTAGGTAGGAACATTACTTTTCTTTCCTCACGGTATGGCAGTTGATGATCCAAATACCACATTTATAGTAGTGTAAGCAGGTTAATCCTATAGACAATGTTAAATGTTAACCAGGTTGTTTTATACCTTTTTATACAAAAAAAAATTGGTGTTTAGAAAAAATATCAAAAGCTAAAACAAATACTACTTTACATTTTTTTGTGCAAACAGGAGCAACACATTCTTTGTCCTGAAAGTCTTTTTGCAGAGATTTGGAGCATTCACTCGGCAATTTAAATGGGTTTATTTTTCTCCACAGACTGACCATGGTTGGGTACAAGCTAGAAGTCACAGGTGTCTTGAAATCTTCAGGAACATGCGACCACGTATACGTCACCTTATTTGGAACTGAAGGACAGAGTGAGAGAACCGAGTTGGACAACTTTGGAACGGACTTTTCAACTGGGACAGTAAGTTGAATCCTGTTGAACATCCTGAAATTAGGTCTGGGACAATGGAATGGATTTAGTTTGTGTGTACATATATGCTGGGTGAGTATCTGTCTTCTGACTAATTGAAGAAACATTTACCGTTTTATATAATTAACACACTTTATGTCACAGGGTGTGGTGAGGCAGACACAGACCAGAGAGGATGAACTTTAACGGTTATTATTCCCGGAAGGACTCAAAGGGAAAACTGTCATGGAACAGCGAAGAATACAAGGACAGGGGGGCGAGGGTGTGAACCGGGCGGGACACGACAGGGCAGGCAGACTGAGCCGGGAAGATGATCAAAACTATAGGAACAGTAAAAAAAAAAAAGGTTAATGCAAGGAGAAAAAAAAAAGTTATGCTTTATGAAGAAACAATTTGATTTGGCTGGCAAAATATATCCTCAAATGTAGATTTTTAATAGCTAAAGCATGACATGCATCCCATCTTTTTCTGGCACACGCACACCTCGCCCCGGCTTCACTACGCTTTAGCCTACCTTTGCTTCTCTTCTTCCTTCCACCTGGACTTGTACACTCTGCCATTACTCAAGAGAACTGCATTGCTTTTGATATTCTGTGATGTAACAAAGACTGCCGCGCATTCACGGACAATATAACTTGTTGGTTGATCTTCACAGGATTACATTTAAAATCATACACTGAAAACACAATCTAATGGTATTTCATCTTCATGGTGCTAAGGTCACATGATACATTTAAATTCAGTTGTCAGAGAATTTTAAATAATTCCACTGGGATATATTCCATAAATGGCTTTCACCATGCTCGTCTATCACCATGTACCTAGATGACATTTATAAATGTTTTAATATTAAATCAAATATTTAAGAAGACTGTGCAGTCTGTGCGGATATGTGTACTCCTTAGATACTTATGTATGTTATGTTATATTAAATATTAAGGGTAATTCACAACACTCTAACATTCATGTTGAATTGTATTATATTATAATTGTTTGTTTACATTTTACATTAACCTTTGTTTCAAGACAGGAACCTACACCCTGAGCACCGATCTGTCTCTGGGGAAACTTCTGCTGTTCAAGGTGGAGAAAGATCCTTTTTCTTATCTCCCAGAAGATGAGTGGTACCTCTCCAAAATAGTGGTGACGACCCCAGAAGGAGAAGCCATTCTTTTCCCCTGTCACAGATGGATCTCTAGAGGAGAACTGGTGGAGCTCAGAGGAGGGAGAGGTCTGTTTTTAAGTTCGCCAAATAATTAACGAAAAATCATAAAAATTGATATTCATAGATAACTTATTTTCGCACATATGTTTTGTTGACAGTTTGTTAATTTTTATTTTAATAAAGTCATATTGATATGTTCCCTTCATGTCTCAGCCTTGAAGGGATTTGAGGAGGACCATCCCCTGTTGATTGAACACCGTGAAAAAGAGCTGATGCTTAAAAAGAACTTTTACCAGTAAGTTTGTATGTGTGCAGTACAGTATGTACCAGGAGCTCTTATGGTCTCAGAAGTTCATCTGGAGAAATTTATATGGGCCTTTTGGTAACTTTTATTTTGTGGGGTTGTTTTTCAGATGGAAGATTTGGGCTGAAGGTCTATCCCACATCAACCATTTCAATAATGCAGTGGAGCTCCCAGCTGAAATCCGCTTCTCTGAGTCCAAACTAACTGAATTTAAATATCTGAACATGAAAAAGTATGTCTACATAAATAATGTATACAAAACCTATTATATTTTCTATGTTTTGAGGCGAAAAATAAATTTGAAACAGCCCGTTTCCAGTCAGTATTCTGTTTAATCACGAATTATAAATATATTTGTAACCCCTTTCTTACTTCAGTGGTACTGAACTGAAGCTCAAGGGACTGCTTGGATCTGATAAAAAATGGGAAACCATTGAGGACATTAAAAATATATTCTGTTGGAAGAAGACAACAATGTCAGGTAGATTGTTTTTCCCCATTATCCACATCATGAATAATGTAATTGAAATTATTTCATAACAAGTCTATGCATATGAGCATTTGGCAGATTCTATCATTAGCTCAACACAACAAAAGTTCTTTCTTCAATGATATTAATACATGTATGAAAGCCCTTTGAGAAAAGTTGATATCCTGCATCTTAAATGAATGAAGTGGAATCTGCACTTATATCTTTGGATAGGATTTACAACATTTTTAAATTATCCCAAAATGAAAACCAAAGGAGCCCTTTTAACTAGAAAGGTGCACTCAGCAGAGTCTAGATATCCGTAAGGTGTGCCTGTAATAAGCTAATCATTAAATTAGATGGTGTTGGGTTTAACCATTCATTTTTAACAGTACAAATCTATCAGAAACAAACTATCAATGATTATGATCAACATCTTGTACTTCAAAAAAGTTAGACAATAGATAAGAAATAGATGTATATTGTATTCTATATCATATTTTACATTCTTCCAGAGTATGTCGCAGAGCACTGGAAGGAAGATGACTTTTATGGATCCCAGTTCCTGAATGGACCCAATCCCAATGTGATCAAGCGCTGCTCAGAGCTTCCCCCAAACTTTGCAGTCACAGAGGAGATGGTGAAGCCGTTCCTGGAAGAGGGAAGCTCTCTGCAGGAGGAACTGAAGGTATGAAAGAAGAACAGTGCCTTTAGTTTGAAGATAATCTCGTTTTTGGGAGACTGTTTTGTGTTTATCATCCCAATATAACGTTGCCTTTCTTTATCTGTGAAACCGTTTGTTTTAAACACCTCTTTCCTCTGTATTTTATTACCATACAGAAAGGCAATATATTCCTCTCTGACCAGAAGAAGATGGATGGAATACCCCCGAGAGTCTATAATGGAGAACCTCTGCACGTGACTGCTGGTCTCTGTTTGTTCTACTTGAACCCAGAAAACAAACTGAGGCCCATTGCAATACAGGTCTAGTCACATGATCATATTACATTCCACAGTTCATTACTATGTATTCAAAACCTACTGAACCTACATAACTAAATATCTTTTCATCAAATTCCAGTTACTTCAACAACCTTCTGAGCAGAACCCCATCTTTCTGCCCAGCGACTCGGAGACTGACTGGCTGCTGGCCAAGATGTTTATTAAAAATGCTGATTCCATGGATCATCAAGCAGTCCAACACTTCATGAAAACTCACTTGCTGCCAGAGGTCTATTCTCTTGCTGCTCTCCGCAGCTTCTCTGTGATTCATCCCCTCTATAAGGTATGATTGCTGGTGCTTTTTTTTTTTTACTATCTGAAATTATCACAAACTAATTGTGTATGTGTTTATTCTAATAAGCAACGATCTTAATAGTGCAGACTAAATATGCATTGGACTTTTTTAAGATCTTTACAATGAATGGAGTTCTATCAATGATGATTCCCCTAAGCATTACCTATATGCTCAGAATTCAATTCTAGCTTTTGAAGTGACAGTTATTGTTCGAGATCAAGAACTTTCCATTCATCAGGGTTTAAATATTCCCTTTGCTTTTACAGCTGCTGTTTCCACACTTCCATTGCACTCTTTCCATAAACATTGGAGCCCGCACAACTCTGTTTGGACCTCATGGGGCTATGAGTATAGTATGGCTCTGTAAAATACATATTTCTGAATACAATGCAAAATTATTTTACTTTAAGAAATGTGTTTGATTTTATATATGTGTCCGTGAATTACTTATTAGAGTTCACTTGGAGTTGACGGACTGACGGAGCTCATGAGAAGGGCTCTCTCTGAAACGACCTACAGCTCTCTCTGTCTGCCAGAGGACATCACTGCACGAGGACTGGAATCCATCCCCAACTTCTACTACAGAGACGATGGCCTGAAGCTGTGGAGCATCATCAACAGGTTATCTTTTTAAGAAGTATTGCAACTGTCCTCACCAATTTATTCTACAAACAACATATTAGAGTGTTTCTCTCTTAACATATCAAACATGTCCATGTAATTGTTTTGTGTCCACCAGCTTTGTGAAGGCCGTAGTGGAGTACTACTATCCCTCAGACAGTGAAGTGTGTAAAGACACTGAGCTGCAGGAATGGATCAGTGAGATATTCACACATGGCATCTTGGGAAACAAAGCCTCAGGTATTTAACAATAAGCATATAATATTGCAATGAAGATATTAATTGCCAATAATTAACTCAGAGTATTTGTTCTACCAACAGGGTTTCCAGAGAGCTTTCATACTGCCGAGGAGCTGACCAAATTCATCACCATGGTGATCTTCACAGTGACCTGTCAACATTCTGCAATAAACAATGGACAGGTAATTAGTTTGGACATTGGAGTATGTATTTATGTTTAAAGAAGTATGATTTTGTTTTCACACATCAAATGTATGAACACTTGGCAGGTTTGGAATCTAATTTATTTCTCCAATTTGTTATCTGAGCATTAAAAAGGTTGAATTCCCATTTTAGATTTATGTAACTTCCTCCTCCAATGTTTGACATTAAAATTATTTTATTGAATTTGTTTCCTCTCAATGTTTTTACATTTTGAAATTTCTTTCATAATTTAGTTTGACAACTACTCCTGGGTGCCAAGTATCTCACTCCTGCTGCGCAAGCCTCCTCCAACCACTAAGGGGCAGTCGAGCATGGAGACACTTTTGGAGACTCTCCCAAATGTTGGCGAGACAGTTAAATTTGCAGCACTGTTTTGCCTACTTTCAGAGACGTACTCTGACATGGTAGGTTTGGTGATGACCAACACTCATTATAACACATCCACAGTTTAAAAGTGTTTTAAAAAAGCATGTACCAAACACATTACTACGTCAATCTGATTTACTGTTTGGTTGTGTCCTTTCGGCAGGTTCCCATCGGTGCATACCCCAAAGAGCGATTCAATGAGCCTGCTCCAAAGCAGATGATTAAGAAATTTCAAGCAGAGTTGTCCTCCCTCAGTGAAGCAATTACAACAAGAAACTTGCAGCTTGAAATACCTTACAGCTACCTGGACCCTGCTCAGATCGAGAACAGTGTTGCTATTTAATTCGAGCTGTATCATCTCTCTGCATGAGGAAACTACATCAATACCTTTTTAACACCTGTCTTGCATGCTTTGTTGTTGGTTAAACTCTGGGAGACGATACTCTGGCTGTGTCATGTTAAGTCGGCCTAAGAAGGGGTACCTATATCTTTGTGTGAATTAAGTTTATGTGGGGCCCTCAGTAACAATGGACACAATATCACAAACTGGACATTGACCCCCCCAATATTTTCATGTATTTCTTATTTTTATTGATTGTTAATTGTTTCATTCATTCTCCTGGTATGTGTGTTTCTGCAATTGTGTGAAGGGTTAATGATGGTTAGGATGAGTAAAGCTCATACAGGCACTTAGGTCAGCTCAGGGGTCCTTCAGGAAGAAAGCGAGGGAAAACGCTACGCTAGTAATTAGCTCGCTATAGTATAGACCAGGGGTGCTCAATACGTCGACCTGCCAGTCGATCGCGGCGTAGTATGGTAGATCGCATGACATGAATAAAAATTGGCCCGCCCCCCTGTAATTTTCTCTATAGCACGTCTTTGTTCTTTTATTAAACTAAACAGCCGTCTGTTGTTGATCGTATCTACACAGCAGCATGTCATTTCTGTCTCTACGTGTCGCGTTAACACTTCTCGGCTCCGTCTCGCGCGCCGCAGGCCGAGCTGTGTGTGTGCGTGCATCAGGACGGAGCAAAAAAAAGTCACTTGCACCCCCCCCCTGTAGGTAGATCATTTTGACTTGGTCATTTCATAAGTAGCTCGCGTGCTGAAAAAGTGTGAGCACCCCTGATATAGACCAACAGCCTGCGGTGGAGTTGCTGAGTGTGATCTGTTTCTGTGCTTTCAGTTGGTATAAACAGTTATGAAACCCGTACACGCATAGATGTCATATGTGTCCAAGTGTGCAACATTTACATAGACTTACTTTGAGGAATAACTTAAATGAGCAGTTTTGTTAGGACATATTTGAGCTTGGACTCATTGTATGCATCAAAGAGGCCAAAGTCCAAACCAACAGATATCTGCTGAGAAGTGATGACATAATGTAATACCTCTCAGTGACCATATATAAGATAATGTGTATATATTCTGCTATAATATTACTGCCACACAATTCAGGAAGACATTTTCAAAACTAAAAGAAAACTCTTGTACCATTACAGTACATTGTAATAATAGAGCGCATTTAGTTTTAAGTAAACTATATAAAATAAAAAGACATGTAAGAAGTGGAAGAGTTACTCTTCTTTTCTAGTAACCTTCACCAGGGAGGAACGTTTTAATTGAATGCAATATTAAGAAATTACGGTTGAATATACTGTGGGGGATGGGGGGTTGTACAACTATGCCAGGAACACACTGGCAAGGAAGACCAGAGAAGCAAAGAGCAGCTTCTCTGGTTAAAAACAAGTCTTTATCCAACGATCGTGTGTGGGGGTGGAGACGCCTGCAGGACATCACCAGCTACACCTGGCTGCTCAGGAAGTTAAACCTGCCTCAGGAATTGCTGATCCAGTTCTAAAATGCAATAATCCAGTTTCTTCTGGTTTGGATGAGCCACCAAACTGGACAGTAAAAGAGTATAACGGAAAGTCAGGAATGCAGATAAAATCAAGAAACAAAACTTTTTTGTTTTGTTTAATCACCTCTATGTCATTGCACAGAGAGGGAAGTGGTAACAAGAATGTAGAAGTCAGAGTGGAGGGGCTTAAAGGAGGTAACAAGCAGGAACATAGAACAGCTTCAATCTGAAGGTGTCGGTAGGAACTTTCCTTATCTTTCCTCATGATCTGACAGTTGATGATCCATATACTACACTTGTAGTAATGCAAACAGGATAATACCAGACAATGTTAAGTGTTAACAAGGTGTTTTGATAGCTGATGAGAAAAACGTTTTGTTGAAAAAAACTATCAAAAGGCCAAGTAGCAGTGGTCGGGCAGAATATTAGTTTACAACCAGTCCAGAAACACAATGTGTCATGACCCGGAGTTTCTGTCTTGTATTGTGTCTTATTTTGAAGTCCTTGTGTCATCTGTCTCCCTGTGATTGTCTGCCCTGGTCCTGATTGTTTCCTTCTGTGTGATTGCTGGCCCCACCCTCATTGTGTCCACCTGTGTCTCGTTCCCCGTTGTCCAATCACCGCCGCCTGCCTGTGTATTTAAACCCTGTTTGTATCATTCCCGAGTGTGGCTTCGTACCGTTTGGTTCGTGTTTCTAGTCCTGTGTTGCCTGTTAATTCGGAATTAAATATTGGTTTTGAAGTAGTTAATTGGGTCCGCTCTCTCGCTGCGACAACACATGACACAACTAGAATGGGCACTCGGTAGAACGCATACCTTCGCATATCAAAAGATTGGGCATTGAATTATGAACGTTTTGGCATTAGTTGCATGCCAATTGGATAGAAATTGACCGCGCTATGGTAAAAAGAAGATTATGACCTTGACCTTTGACCCGATCGATCCCAAAATCTAATCAAATGGTCCCCGGATAATAACCAATCATCCCACCAAAATGTCATGCGATCCGGTTTAATACTTTTTTAGTTATGTGAGTAACACGCATACAAATAAATAAATAAATACACGGCGATCAAAACATAACCTTCCGCATTTTCAATGCGAAGGTAATGATCAAGATCAAATCCGTAAAGAGCAGTTACTCTGAAAGGTTTAAAAACAAGTCTTCGTCTAACTGTCCTACGTGGGGGTGTAGACATCTGCAGGACATCGCCAGCGACATCTGGCTGTTCAGGAAGTGCTTCATGTAGCACTAAAATGGCTCTTAATTATAGCATTTTGTAGTTTGGCTTTCTTGAAAAAAAATTACTTTCTTGATTCTTGTTCTGAGTTTGTACTCGTGGTTGAATGCACGTATTGTAAGTCGCTTTGGATAAAAGAGTCGGCTAAATGTAACAATTTGCTTTTCAATGTGTACATTTCATCTATTAGTGTCAATATAAATCCTACAGTTTGTACAGTATATTGTCATCTTTGAATTTGCATACTTGTACTGTTCTCGTGCAGTGTCTGAACTCTGACTAAACACCAAGTTAAACCGATGTTCAAAGAAGACAGATTTGTAGTACTTATCCATTTACTGTAACTCTTTCCCACTTTAACATGCACTTTTGGCATTGCCTTTATGATGCAGTAGTAGTAGTAGTAGTATAGCAGTAGTCTGTTGTAGCAGACATTACTTCATGTGCTAGAGACCACAATTCATGCTTACCATGTAAATCTAAATGTCTATCTGCTGAAATCAAGAAACACAACCAGGGCTCCAGACTAACTTTTACTAGAGGATATTTCTTAACTAAAATTAAAAATTTTAGAAATTGAAAATTTAACACGGTTTCCTGGGTCAAAAATGGGTCTTCGGTGCAGGTCGAGGGTGAGATGGTGATCAGCAGATCAGCAGCCACCCTACCCCGTCCCCCAATTCTCGTTCGTGACTCACACGTCTTGTCGCCCGACACGATCGTCGATTTTTTTTTTTTTTTATTTTTTGCCTTTTTGCTGAAAAAATTTGCTCTTTAGCCCAAACAAACAGAACCTGGCGCCCTAGGAAATCGACTTGCAAATTTCTTTTTCATTTTCCTGTGCAAATATTTTATACCTATACAATAATATATCTATTTAATTACTTTTGCCTTGCCCTTCTGCTGAACAAACACAAAAACAAATGAGACTTTAAACTTATTAACAGAGAAAAATTAAAGATATTTACGGTTACCTTGCACTCATGTTGTTGTTGTAAAATATTTTTGAATCAAACAGAGTTGCACTTGGTCCGATCACCGATCACCCGATAATATCAGTCACTGCCGATCACCACCGATCACCGATACCGATCATCACGATCCTGAAATCGATATCTGCCCGATCGATCCGCAATCACCGATCACGGTGTTGATTGAAACATTCTATTTATTGTGTATGATTGCCTAGGACTATGAGGAGAAATACATATATGAAGCACCTTAAACATTAATTATAAAGATTAAACATTTAATTTTTAACTTTTAACTTTTTAAATAATAAAAATTGAAAATTGTTTGATTTGTATTGTTGGGGATTTCAGATATGTATGAGACATGTCTGATCATCTGCATCATTCATTTCCTGGAAAATCTATATACAAGACTTTTCTTAACAACAAAAAACTAACTAATTTTTTATTTTATCCTCTTTTCCCTTTTTAATGTAAATAATGTTTAATTAATTAAAAAGAAATCTCAAAAAACTATTACAAATCCATATAACATCAATTGTGTTGTTATGTTAGTATATTATGTGTATGATTGATATGTTGATATGTTTTGATTCACGTCTTGGTTCTTTCCACTTCTTCCGCTAACTTTGCAAAACCGGATATTACTTCTTTCTTAAAACCTTCCGCTAACTTTATCAATGCCTCGCGCCGGTCCGAACTTGCCGAACATCAGTCATGTCATGCTCGAGACCCCAGAGTTCAACGAGTCAACGCGGACGCCGCTCGGTGGGGAGGATCCGGGATCGGGCTCTCTCTCTCTCGTGGACCTCTCCTCTGCAGCCTCTCGCCCTCGTTGTGTCTCCCTCGCGCACAGCCCCCTTTTCACATTCTTCCCCCTTCGTCTACACTCTTCTTCTTTCTTTCTTTCTTTTCGTCTTCTTTCTCGGTTCTTTCTCTTTCTTCTTCTTTAATGTCCTATGTCATAGGAAAAATTTGTGCTGAACAAAATTACCTATAACTAATAACAAAAAACAATATTAACAAAGAAAATATAAAAAAAATGATAATAATTTACTGGGAAATCTGCTAATTTGCACAATTGAATTTTATGCGCACGCATGACTGACAACATTTACAGTTGAGAGTTACGTCAATTTATGGGAGGGCGGTAGTAACATAAAGGTTGATGTCAGGGTGGAGGCACTTAAAGGGGTCAAAGAGCTGGAAGGGATGAGAGTACTAATGACAGAGCTGAACTACAAACAGGAGGTTGAGACGCCTTCAACACACATTCCAACCTGACTCGAGACAGTTTGACATTTAGATCCTGAGGACAGTGGTTGAGTGTCTTCATTGAATCCCTGGAGGAAGATCGTTTACAGAAGTAAAAGTTCTACATCTGCAGAGTATAAATAAAATCCTGCCTCTCTTGAAGACTAAAGTAAAAGTTGTACGGAGAGAGTGCTTATCACGTCATGACTTCCAATAAGAGCGCTATCCATTCTGCCCATAATGAATCTTATTTACAGAGCTTCTCGAGCCGCATTGACTCACGGACAGTATGCAGAGTCGCGCATTTTTTATACATTGTTGCACAGTGTTGTACAGTGTCGGCGATGCAGAACATCAGGAAAGCTGCTGTATGCCGAGCTGTTCATAAAGTTTATTTAGCGCATGAGAAACTTCTGGATGTGTTCAAATTACGTTCCTTGGCCCATACACAGATTCACAGACACATATTTAATCTCTTTTTCTATATGGCCATCTTCACATTCATGTATATACACATATATACTATCTACTTGGTCTGGTAGAGTTGAGCCATGAAGCCGACTGCCAGCAGGCATATTTAAAGTAATATAACGCTAATCGGATTGATTGGGGTGATAAGGGATATCAAATTATCCGATACATTTCGCCAACACTTGTGCATCGTTCAACCCAAACGCGTTGAGAGTAGAATGAAATTCCTCATATGTGGTCATGATCCTCTCCTGCTCGTCAGTGGAGAACAAAAGAGGCTTCTCCTTTCAGTTTATTTTACTTTGTGCCGTTATAAAATCATGGTTTCGGGGATCGGCGCTTCCCCCTTTTGAAGTTGGACGGGCACGCACAATCATCTTGATTACTGACACCTGGTTCAAATTAACGAGAGAGTTAGAGGGCGGATTAGCCTTTGAGAAACCGAGATAGCCTGATGTCAATAATCTCGTTAATTTAAGCGGGCTACTACTACATATATGGACTTTGTTGCTTAAAGGAGCCAAAAAGCAGGAACACAGAACAGCTTAAATCTAAAGGCGTAGATACAAACTTTCCTTTTTTTTCCTTGTGGTATTAGAATTTATGATCCAAATGTAGTAATGTAAACAGGATAATCCTAGACAAATATAATTCACAAGTGTGTTTGTTATGCCTTTTGGAGTTTAGCAAAAAGATTGATAATTAAAAACTTTTAGCAAAACCAGGAGCAAAACATTCATATGTTGCCAATGTCTTTTTGCAGAGAATTGGAGCATTCACTCTGCAATTTAGAGATCTAAATGTGCTTCTTCTTCTCCAGTTTCTACAGACTGACCATGGTTCAGTACAAAATAGAAGTCACGACGGGTGTCTTGAAATCTTCAGGAACATGGGACCAAATATACATCACCTTATTTGGAACTGAAGGACAGAGTGAGAGAACCGAGTTGGACAACTTTGGAACTGACTTTTCAACTGGGACAGTAAGTTGAATCCTGTTGAACATCCTGAAATTAGGTCTGGGACAATGTAATTGATTTTGTCTGTGCATACATAGGGTAGTATTTGTCTTCTGAATAATTGAAACATTTCCCTTGATACACTGTTACAGTGAAGGACTATTTAACTGGTTATGAAACATTAATGTAATACTAATACCTCACTAAAACCTACATAAGTAAATGAGAACATCAGCGAGAAAATTGCTTAATTCTGTCTAGTTATTCTTAGTGCTTTTCATTCATGCAACCGAGTCGTCGGATACGTCTATTTAACATTAAAATAACAATTGTTGAAGTCTGGCTATTCTTGGTGTAAATATGTTTTCTTTAAACGCTTGCCTAAAGAAACACGTGTAGTAAACTTGGTCTGCAAGAGAGGTTTCTAGGGTTTGAGGACATTCAGAGCTTCGACTGGACCTCTGCAGGGGGTCCAAGGGATACTTCCCTGCAATTTTGTTTCCATAAACAAGCTCTATTTATATACTCTGACACTGAGATTCAAAATGGATGTATAATGACAAAATTATGTCTCACAAACTGGTTATTTTTACAGATTATGAATTAGCCCTTCACTAAACCCCAGCCCCTCGGTTACTGTTTCTAGGCCTGCCAAGCTTTCGCACCAGGCATGTCAAAGTGTTTTTTTTTAACAAAATGAAAATTGAAATAATTCTTCAGAATGATCTCACTTGAACATTTGATAAAAAGCGTGGTCGGAAATGTTTCGCCCATCGTGGAATTGCTGCATATGTCGGATATCAAAGGTTCGCGATGATTCAAATTCAATAGTCTTGGTTTGAATACATGTTGAGATGGCTAAAGGTATTTCAATCAGGGATTTTTTTTAGAAATGTAACAATATGCATAACATTTGTACAGTGCAAAGTCTTTGGTGATAATCAAGGGGTATAGATGCTGAGGTCTGCTAATGCAGAATCCCCCAGAGTCGAGACACTAGTGGAGGTGAAGAAGGGAGTTGCTACATTCTGATGAATGAGGAGCATGACTGATGCTAATTGGAGGTGACTGGGGTGGAGAAGGTTTGCAACTGATGGCATCAGAGAAGATGACCTGTTTGACAGCAATGATATAATTGGCTGAAGGAAACTGCAGCATCTGGTTGGTTAATTTAAAGTGAATGCTAAATGTATGCTTGACCCTGGGAGACTGGCTCTGTGGTAGAGCAGTGGTAAAGCCCATGTCATTGTTTCCTTGGGCAAGACATTTACCATTCATAAGGAGAATTACATGGACCTTAATATTCTGTGATGTTAGGACTACTGCAGACACACACACACGCGCAGAGTCTATTTTTGGTGGATCTTCAGTTTAAAATCATAAACTGAAAGACTGGGCATTTGTACTCCTTCATTACCTACATATGTTATGTTAATGATAAATGTGTGTTTACAACACTAACATTCATGTTTAACTGTATTGTAATTGTTTTACATTAACCTTTGTTTCAAGACAGGAACCTACACCCTGAGCACCGATCTGTCTCTGGGGAAACTTCTGCTGTTCAAGGTGGAGAAAGATCCATTTTTTTATCTCCCAGAAGATGAGTGGTACCTCTCCAAAATAGTGGTGATGACCCCAGAAGGAGAAGCCATTCTTTTCCCCTGTCACAGATGGATCTCTCGAGGAGAACTGGTGGAGCTCAGAGGAGGCAGAGGTCCGTTTTTAAGTTTGCCAAATAATTAACTAAAAATTGATATTCATAGACAACTTATTTTTGCACATATGTTTTGTTGACAGTTTGTTAATTTTTATTATAATAAAGTCATATTGATATGTTCCCTTCATGTCTCAGCCTTGAAGGGATTTGAGGAGGACCATCCCCTGTTGATTGAACACCGTGAAAAAGAGCTGATGCTTAAAAAGAGTGTTTACCAGTAAGTTTGTATGTGTGCAGTACAGTATGTACCAGGAGCTCTTATGGTCTCAGAAGTTCATCTGGAGATATTCATATGTGCCTTTTGGTAACTTTTATTTTGTGGGGTTGTTTTTCAGATGGAAGGTTTGGGCTGAAGGTCTATCCCACATCAACCATTTAAATAATGTGTGGGAGCTCCCAGCTGAAATGCACTTCTCTGAGTCCAAATCATCTGAAATAGATTATGAGATAATGAAAATGTATGTCTTTGTAGATGATGTTTCCACAACTGCATATGTTTTGAGGCAAAGTACATTTGAACCAAATATCAGTATTCTGTTTAATCATGTATTGATACCTCTTTTGTACTCTGTCTTACTTCAGTGGTATTGAACTGAAGATCAAGGGACTGCTTGGATCTGCTGAGAAATGGGAAAGCATTGAAGACATGAAAAATATCTTCTCCTGGAGAAAGACAACAATGTCAGGTAGTTTCCCCCATTATCCACATAATAAATAATATAATTGACATTATTTCATAACTAGTCAATGCATATTAGCATTTGGCAGATTCTATCATTAGCTTAACACGACAATAGTTTGTTCTGCAATGATATTAATACATGCATGAAAGAGCTTTAAGAATAATTGGTATACTGCATCTTAAATTAAGTGGACTTGGTACTAATATCTCTATCTAGGATTTACTATTTTAATCTCCCAAAATGAAAACCAAGGGAGCCCTTTTAACTAGTAAGGTGCACTCAGCTGAGTGTAGATATCTACAAGGTGCATCTGTACAACCCATAATTGGCTAATCATTCAAATGAGTTCACAATGAAATGACATTAGATTAAATGGTGTTCCAGTTGGCTAAAACAATTTATTTTTAGACAAAGTATAAATCTTTTGGGAATAAACCAGCAATTGATCTATTCAACATGTTGTACTTAAAAAAAGAGAAATTAGATATTAACATATTTTCCATTCTTCCAGAGTATGTTACAGAGCACTGGAAGGAAGATGACTTTTATGGATCCCAGTTCCTGAATGGACCCAATCCCAATGTGATCAAGCGCTGCTCAGAGCTTCCCCCAAACTTTGCAGTCACAGAGGAGATGGTGAAGCCGTTCCTGGAAGAGGGAAGCTCTCTGCAGGAGGAACTGAAGGTATGAAAGAAGAACGGTGCCTTTAGTTTGAAGATAATCTCGTTTTTGGGAGACTGTTTTGTGTTTATCATCCCAATATAACATTGCCTTTCTTTATCTGTGAAACCGTTTGTTTTAAACACCTCTTTCCTCTGTATTTTATTACCATACAGAAAGGCAATATATTCCTCTCTGACCAGAAGAAGATGGATGGAATACCCCCGAGAGCCTATAATGGAGAACCTCTGCACGTGACTGCTGGTCTCTGTTTGTTCTACTTGAACCCAGAAAACAAACTGAGGCCCATTGCAATACAGGTCTAGTCACATGATCATATTACATTCCACAGTTCATTACTATGTATTCAAAACCTACTGAACCTACATCACTAAATATATTTTCATCAAATTCCAGTTACTTCAACAACCTTCTGAGCAGAACCCCATCTTTCTGCCCAGCGACTCGGAGACTGACTGGCTGCTGGCCAAGATGTTTATTAAAAATGCTGATGCCATGGATCATCAAGCAGTCCAACACCTCATGAAAACTCACTTGCTGGCAGAGGTCTATACTGTTGCTGCTCTCCGCAGCTTCTCTGTGATTCATCCCCTCTATAAGGTAGGATTGTGGGCGCATTAAAAAAATAAAAATCTAATAGATCTGAACTGATCTGACCTTTTACTAATACATTTTTCAGTTTTTATTTTCGGTGTTGTATATCGTTACTAGAAACAAGTAGAGATGGGTAATGACAGTACATTTTTATTGCATGCATTTGGCATCTCTTTTTCTATATATATATATATAGAGAGTAGCCTGGTAGTTCTATCAAGTGAGTTCAGTACACTTAACACACTTTTTAGCAATATTTATTATCATGTAACATAGAACTGGACATATTTGTGACTGCAGATATTTATAATCTCATGAACTAAGTAAAAGTAGTGCTGCATTTAAAAATAAAAGACATTGAAAATTGTGCATATTCAATCTAGCTCGTCCTGCCAGGATTTTAAACGTGTGCTTGAGTGGGTACAGGCCAGTCTCATGCACATGTGGAGGTGCTCATTTGGTGAGCCTCCAACAATATACATTTTTTGGGCTGTGAGGCCACTTATTTTCTGTGATCTCACTTCAGATTTGAGTGGGTATGTTTAAACTTTTATGTTTGGTCTCATAATGGCGTTTCACATTGGCACTTTTAATAATGTGTTTCTGAACGTATAAGACACACTGGTTTTGTTGCTCCCTGTGGGAAGTATGAACATAAATGAGTCTGTCCATTCCGGATAAAATGTTAGCTTTTCGCTGTCCACTTTTTTTTTTTTTTAGAGCGCCATTTGTTCCATACGCTTCGCTTCCTTACCCGACTTGATCAACTTCCTCTGGCGCAGTCTTCAGTGTTTCTACATGTATCGCTACCTTTCTTCTTTCTACCGTCTTCATGTCTAACCTGCCTCTAACTTTCTCATCTGTCTGCGCTGTCCGTCGAGAGACTATTTACCACGAAGAATGCATAGATTTGATTGGCTCAGTGCTATCACGAGGGATGGCTCAACTCTCATGCAATTGGTCTGTGTTTCCTCATCCACTAACCACTACTGTAAATGTATTTGATTGGATTCAATGTATTGTCATTGCTAGAGTACAGGTATAGGCTTCTCTATACATGACAGCACATTGAAAGGATCCTTACCAGATAACTAATTGTGTGTTTGTTCTATAGCAAGCTAATTACTTTATAGTGCAGACCACATATATATTGGTCTTTGTAATATCTTTACATACAATGTAAACTTTTTACTCGGTATTACATTTTCTAGCTTTTGAATTGACTGTTAACTTCACCTTTTGTGTTCAACACGAACAAGATGTGTTTCCTGATAAAATAATTCCCTCGTCTGTACAGCTGCTGTTTCCACACTTCCAGTCTACTCTGTTTATAAACACTGGAGGGCGCTCAACTCTTTTTGGACCTGATGGGGCTTTGAGTATAGTATGGCTCTGTAAAATACATATTTCTGAATACAATGCGAAATGATTTTACTTCAATGAGTTTGATTTTAAATATTTGTCCACGAATGACTTATTAGAGTTCACTTGGATATGACGGACTGACGGAGCTCATGAGAAGGGCTCTCTCTGAAACGACCTACAGCTCTCTCTGTCTGCCAGAGGACATCACTGCACGAGGACTGGAATCCATCCCCAACTTCTACTACAGAGACGATGGCCTGAAGCTGTGGAGCATCATCAACAGGCAATCTTTTTAAGAAGTATTGCGACTGTCTTCACCAATTTATTCTAAAAGTAACATATTAGAGTGTTTCTCTCCTAACATGTCAATGTAATTGTTTTGTGTCCACCAGCTTTGTGAAGGCCGTAGTGGAGTACTACTATCCCTCAGACAGTGAAGTGTGTAAAGACACTGAGCTGCAGGAATGGATCGGTGAGATATTCACACATGGCATCTTGGGAAACAAAGCCTCAGGTATTTAACAGTAAGCATATAATATTGCAATGAAGATAGTGGTTGCTGATAATTAACTCGGAGTAATTGTTCTACCAACAGGGTTTCCAGAGAGCTTTCATACTGCCGAGGAGCTGACCAAATTCATCACCATGGTGATCTTCACAATGACCGGTGAACATGCTGCAGTAAACAATGGACAGGTAATTAGTTTGGACATTGGAGTATGTATTGATGTTTAATCGGGTATGGTTTTGTTTAACACTAAAACAGATGTATGAACAGGTTTGTAATCTGCTTTTCATTTATTACACTTTTTCTTTAGCTGAGTATTACATTTGGGAAGAGGTTTCACAGAATAGTCGACTATCGTAGGCATTGTGCATTTTTGTAGACTAATCAAGAATAGAATAAAATGCAGCAGTCATGGATGCCCTACACAGGTGCAAAGGTTAAATTCCCATTGTAGAGTTGCATAATTTTATTCTGCAATGTTTGACATTAAAATAAGTTAAATTGGTTTTCTATCAATGTTACATATTGAGATTTCTTTCATAATTTAGTTTGACAACTACTTCTGGATGCCAAATGGCTCACTCCTGCTGCGCAAACCTCCTCCAACCACTAAGGGCCAGTCGAGCATGGAGACAATTTTGGAGACTCTCCCAAATGTTGGTGACACGGTCAACATTGGAGCACTCAGTTGGATACTTTCAGAGACGTACACTGACGTGGTAGGGTTGCCGATGATCAATACTCATTATAACCAGCTGCATTTTAAGTGTTTATAATAATTTATACCGAACACATTACTATGTCAATCTGATTTACTGTTTGGTTGTGTCCTTTCGGCAGGTTCCCATAGGTACATGCCCCAAAGAGCGATTCAATGAGCCTGCTCCAAAGCAGATGATTAAGGAATTTCAAGTAGAGTTGTCCTCCCTCAGTGACGCAATTACAATAAGAAACTTGCAGCTTGAAATGCCTTACAGCTACCTGGACCCTGCTCGGATCGAGAACAGTATTGCTATTTAACTCGACTCTGGAAGACTATACTCAAGACTAAGTCTGTTTTGGTCGGACATATTTAAGCTTGGACTCATGATATGCATCCAAGTCCAAATTGACAGATGTATGCTGAGCAGTGATGACATAATGTGGTGATTCTCTGCAGCAATTTGAAAAATAAATATGGATCTAAAATATCAAGGCCAGGTATTATCCTGATGTTTGGCTTTCTTTTTTTTTAAAGCACCCTCTTCATTCATGAAAACGTTTGACGTTTAAATCAAAATGGAAGTCTTCTTGAGGAGGAGAATTTTAAGCCATTGCATTTTGCGTTAAATATAAAATGCTGTTTTAGGGTATTTAGCATACTTGTTTCATCTGCGAAGATTATATATTGCAGTTTCATTTAGCACACTACTAATGCATGAAGATATTGAAGTCGAAGTGTCCTTGAGCAAGACACTGAATCCTCAGTTCCTCCCTGGGGCGATCACTGCAGCCCACTGCTCCTTAATATCTAAAAATGGGTCGAATGCAGAGAAGAATTTCCCCTACAGGATATCACCAGCTACACCTGGCTGCTCAGGAAGTGCTGATCCCGTTCTAAAATGCAATGATCCAGTCTACTCTGGTTTTGATGAGCCACCAAACAGGACAGTAACAGACTACAACGGAAAGTCAGGAATGCAGATCAAATCAAGAAACAAACTATTATTTTTTTGTATCATTACCATGTCAATGCAGAGAGAGGTGGTAACGATGTATAAGTCTGAGTGGAGGGGCTTTAAGGAGCCAACAAGCAGTAACATAGAACAGCTTTAATCTGAATGTGTAGGTAGGAACTTTCCTGATCTTTCCTCATGATCTGACAGTTGATACAAATACTACACTTGAAGTAATACAAACAGGATAATACCAGACAATGTTAAGTGTTAACAAGGTGTTTTGATACCTGATGAGAAATGTTTATTTGACAAACTATCAAAAGGCCAAGTAGGAGGCCTGCCGTGGTGGGGCAGAATAATGTTTTAAAAACAGTCCGGAAACCCAATGATCAAGAAGATCAAACCCGTAAAGAGCAGTTCCTCTGAAAGCTTGAAAAACAAGTCTTCGTCTCACGGTCCTACGTGGGGGTGTAGAGTAGACGCCTGCAGGATATCGCCAGCGACATCTGGCTGCTCAGGAAGTGCTTCATGTAGCACTAAAATAGCTCTTACTTATAGCATTTTGTAGTTTGGCTTTCTTGAAGAAATGTTACTTTCTTGATTCTTGTTCCGAGTTTGTACTCATGGTTATATACTCACGTATTGTAAGTCGCTTTGGATAAAAGAGTCGGCTAAATGTAACAATTTGCTTTTCAATGTGTACATTGCATCTATAAGTGTCAATATAAATCCTACACAGTTTGTACAGTATATTGTCATCTTTGAATTTGCATACTTGTACTGTTCTCGTGCAGAGTGTCTGAACTCTGACTAAACACCAAGCTAAACCGATGTTCAAAGAAGACATTTGTAGTACTTATCCATTTACTGTAACTCTTTCCCACTTTAACATGCACTTTTGGCATTGCCTTTATGATGCAGTAGTAGTAGTATAGCAGTAGTCTGTTGTAGCAGACATTACTTCATGTGCTAGAGACCACAATTCATGCTTACCATGTAAAGCTAAATGTCTATCTGCTGAAATCAAGAAACACAACATTTACAGTTGAGTTACGTCAATTTATGGGAGGGCGGTAGGAACATAAAGGTTGATGTCAAAGAGCTGGAAGGGATGAGAGTACTAATGACAGAGCTGAACAACAAACAGGTTGAGACGCCTTCAACACACATTCCAACCTGACTCGAGACAGTTTGACGTTTAGATCCTGAGGGCAGCGGTTGAGTGTCTTCATTGAATCCCTGGAGGAAGATTGTTTACAGAAGTAAAAGTTCTAAATCTGCAGAGTAGAAATACAATCCAGTCTTTCTTGAACAATGAAGTAAAAGTAAGCCATTTGAATTAAGTGAAATTAATTTATTATTTTAAGAGGTGTCAGACGTTACAGAAAGTCCAGTTTGAGTCAGTTAGACCAGCAGCCTCCGATTCCACTGGTTTCCAGTCTTGTGCTCCCTTCTAATGATTTTGGTAACATACCTCAAGTGATCAGACTAGAACGTGTACTCTATTTAAACCACCTGGCTTATTTTTTATTTTGAGTCAGCCCATAAAGTTCAGGAACAGCTTCAATCTGAACTGGGTGTCGGTAGAAAGTCCCTTATCTTTCCTCATGGTATGGCAGTTGATGATCCACTGGTTTGGATCAGCCACCAGGCCTTATTTCTCGTACCTGGCTAACGTTAGCGGGATAATTTCGAGGATGAGATCACACAAGTGAGGCTTTTCGGTTCCACGAAGCAAGTTTGGAAAAATCACCATAGCAACAAGTTAAAAAAAATTAACCTCCAGCGCAGGCTCATTAAGTCTAGCTGGATAATCTGGCCACGACCCCAGAAGGAAATTGAGCTTACTTCAACCAGGCTAGGAACACATTGATCGAGAAGATCCGAGTCGCAAAGGTTAAAAAAGAAGTCTTCAGTCAACACTCCTGTGTGGGCGTGGAGACGCCTGCAGGACATCGCCAGCGACATCTGCCTGCTCAGGAATTTCACCCTGTCTTCCGAGCTTTTCCCCGGCGCTTCACAGCAGCCAACTCCTTAATAGCGATGGGTTAAATGCAGAGAGGACTCTCCCCGCGGGGATCAACAAATGATGTATTATTGTGTAGCACTAAAATGGCACTTACATATAGCACTTTGGCTTTTTTGGAGAAATGGTATTTTCTTGATTATTGTTCTGAGTTTGTACTCTCATGGCTGAATGCACGTATTGTAAATCGCTTTGTGTTATGTTCCCTTCTTGGCCTAGGGCAGGGGTCCCCAAACTTTTTCCTGTAAGTGCCACATAACTTGTCCCTTCTCTGATGGGGGCTGGGGTCAGTTTGTAACAGAAAATGTGTGGCGATCGCAGGGGTGCCTAAAATAACAAATATATAAGTCATCCATGAACCAAATTCCTTTTTCTTTTGGCCTGAACAGTCCTCAAGGGCTTTTCCTTAAGTCTGTTTTGTCTCTCTGTTTTCACGATACTAACACTATAACTTCTATACGATCAATTGTAGAGTTACATAACTTTACAGACTGTCTGCATTGTAGAACAAGTACTTAAACATTTCACTTCTGGCATCTTTTTTTTTTTTTTCAAGTCGAAGACGGTCTCTAAAGCTCCGCCACTTGACGCCACTCTCTGTGAGAGCTGCGCAGTGCGTGCGCTCTGATCTCGCGCTCTCTTAATGAAGTATCGATACTAAAAATAAGTTTACCGTTCGGGTACTTTGTTAGGATCGATACACGGTGCAACGTGACAGCAGTAGATGTAGCGGGCTAACATTCAAGCTAACTTAAACCACCAAACGCTGTCGACATTTTAACGCTGATTGGCCAAGACTCGACACGTCCCATCAAAGATGTTTTATTGCGAAGAGCGACACATCACATTTTCTTCGCGTCTCACTGCAATCGCAACGGCAGCGGGCCAGGTGACCCCCCCCCCCCAAAAACAAAATTTGACAGGGGCTAGTCTAGGATGTACGAACACATGACTGTCAAAGAATACGTGAAAAATCTTAATATAATGAAAGTTGAGTTACATCAACTCTTTTGGCAGGGCGGTTGTAACAAACAGCTAGAAGTTAGGGAGGAGGGATTAAAGGAGACAACAAGCAGGAACACAAAGCACAGAACAGCCTGGTGGTGTAGGTAGGAACATTACTTTTATTTCCGCATGGTATGGCAGTTGATGATCCAAATACCGCACTTATTTGACACCTATAGACAATGTTACCTGTTAACCAGGTTGTTTTATACCTGCTTAAACTTTAGAAAAACTATCAAAAGCTAAAACAAATAATTTACCAATTTACATTTTTTTAATGTAAACAGGAACAAAACATTCTTTGTCCTGAATGTCTTTTTGCAGAGAATTGGAGGATTCACTCTGCAATTTAGAGATCTAAATGTGTTTAATTTTCTCCACAGTTTCCACAGACTGACCATGGTTGGGTACAAGCTAGAAGTCACAACAGGTGACTTGAAATCTTCAGGAACATGGGACCACATATATGTCACCTTAATTGGAACTGAAGGACAGAGTGAGAGAACCGAGTTGGACAACTTTGGATTTGACTTTTCAACTGGGACAGTAAGTTGAATCCTGTTGCACATCCTTAAATTAGGTCTGGGACAATGGAATGGATTTTGTTTGTGCATAAATATATGCTGGGGTGGTATTTGTTTTCTGAATAATTGAAGAAACATTTACCTTGATACATGTAATACACTTTGTTACAGTGAAGGACTATTTAACTGGTTATGAAACTGTCTTAATGTACTGGACCTCTACAGGGGGTCCAAGGGATCCTTCGCTGCAATTTAGTTTCCATAAATAAGCTCTATTTTGATGCCTATTGATATACTCTAACACTTAGATTCAAAATATATGTAGAACAAAACATTGTTGCGTGGTTATTTTAGAGATTAATTATGAATTGACCCTTCACTGAACCTGCATGTCAAGCTTTCGCACCTGGCATGTCAGTGTTTTTTTCAACAAAATGGAATTAATATTTCAGAAATATCAGCGCGATGTAGACAATATAGGCAACAATGTGCATTTGAGGGGTAACATTACATTCACCATATCATTTTACTGGTGAAGGTGAAGAAGGGAGTTTCTGCAATCTGATGATGAATGAGGAGCATGACTGACGCTGATTGGAGGAGACGGGGGAGTTTTGCAACTGACAGCAGCAGAGAAGATGACCTGTTTGACAGTTTAACAGCAACGATATGATTGGCTAAAGGAAACTGCATAATCTGGTTGGGTAATTTAAAGTGAACGCTCACTATATGCTTAACCCTGGGAGACTGGCTCAGTGCTAAAGCCCATGTCGCTGTTTCCTTGGGCAAGACACTTACCATTTACTATTCATAAGGATAATTACATGGACCTTAATATTCTGTGATGTTAAGACTACTGTACACACACACACACACACGTACACAACATATTTTTGGTTGGTCTTAAATTTAAAATCATGAACTGAAAACACTGAAAGAGACTGTCAGGTCTGTGCGGGCATTTGTACTCCTTAGATACCTACGTATGTTATATTAAATATTAAGGGTAAATGTGTATTAACAACACTTTTAACATTCATGTAGAATTGTATTATATTTTAATTGTTTGCTTAAATTGTACATTAACCTTCGTTTCAAGACAGGAACCTACACCCTGAGCACCGATCTGGCTCTGGGGAAACTTCTGCTGCTCAAGGTGGAGAAAGATCCTTTTTTTTATCTCCCAGAAGATGAGTGGTACCTCTCCAAAATAGTGGTGACGAGCCCAGAAGGAGAGGCCATTCTTTTCCCCTGTCACAGATGGATCTCTAGAGGAGAACTGGTGGAGCTCAGAGGAGGCAGAGGTCTGTTTTAAGTTCCCCAAATAATTAATGAAATATCATAAATATTGAGATTCATAGATATAACTTATTTTCACACATGTTTTGTTGACATCTTGTCTTTTAAAGTCATATTGATATTATGTTCCCTTCATGTCTCAGCCTTGAAGGGGTTTGAGGAGGACCATCCCCTGTTGATTGAACACCGTGAAAAAGAGCTGATGCTTAAAAAGAGCTTTTACCAGTAAGTTTGTATGTGTGCAGTACAGTATGTACCAGGAGCTCTTATAGTCTCAGAAGTTCATCTGGAGATATTCATATTTGCCTTTTGTTAACTTTTATTTTGTGGGGTTGTTTTTCAGATGGAAGATTTGGGCTGAAGGTCTATCCCACATCAACAATTTCAATAATGCGTCGGAGCTCCCAGCTGAAATCCACTTCTCTGAGTCCAAACTAAGTGAAATTAAATATCTGAAATTGAAAACGTATGTCTTCATAAATAATGTATACAAAACCTCCTATATTTTCTAGATTTTGCGGAGAAAAGTACATTTGAAATAGCCCGTTTCCAGTCAGTATTCTGTTTAATCACGAATTATAAATATATTTGTTACCCCTTTCTTACTTCAGTGGTATTGAACTGAAGCTCAAGGGACTGCTTGGATCTGCTGAAAAATGGGAAACCATTGAGGACATTAAAAATATCTTCTGTTGGAAGAAGACAACAATGTCAGGTAGATTGTTTTTCCCCATTATCCACATCATGAATAATGTAATTGAAATTATTTCATAACAAGTCTATGCATATGAGCATTTGGCAGATTCTATCATTAGCTCAACAAAACAAAAGTTCTTTCTTCAATGATATTAATACAACATGTATGAAAGCCCTTTGAGAAAAGTTGATATCCTGCATCTTAAATGAATGAAGTGGAATTTGCACTTATATCTCTATATAGGATTTACAAAAATGTTAAATTATCCCAAAATGAAAACCAAAGGAGCCCTTTTAACTAGAAAGATGCACTCAGCAGAGTCTAGATATCCGTAAGGTGTGCCTGTAATGAGCTAATCATTAAATTAGATTTTTCGGCAAAGTTCAAATCTATCTTGACAATGCATGTCATTTTAGCTAACGCTTTTATCCAAAGCGACTTACAATCCTACACCGTTGACAAAGCTACAGGGAGCAATTCAGGGTTAAGTGTCTTGCTCAAGGACACATCGACTAGGGCTGGGATTGAATCTCCAACCCCCTGATTGAAAGACGGACCTGCTAACCACTGACCCACAGTCGCCCCTATCAGGAACAAACTAGCTATTATGATCAACATGTTGTACTTCGAAAAAGTTAGATAATAAATAGATGTATAGATATTGTATTCAATATCATATTTTCCATTCTTCCAGAGTATGTTACAGAGCACTGGAAGGAAGATTACTTTTATGGATCCCAGTTCCTGAACGGACCCAATCCCAGTGTGATCAAGCGCTGCTCAGAGCTTCCCGCAAACTTTGCAGTCACAGAGGAGATGGTGAAGCCGTTCCTGGAAGAGGGAAGCTCTCTGCAGGAGGAACTGAAGGTATGAAAGAAGAACAGTGCCTTTAGTCTGAAGATAATCTCATTTTTGGGAGACTGTTTTGTGTTTATCATCCCAATATAATGTTGCCTCAATTTATCTGTGAAACCGTTTGTTTTAAACGCCCCTTTCCTCTATATTTCATTCCCATACAGAAAGGCAATATATTCCTCTCTGACCAGAAGAAGATGGATGGAATACCCCCGAGAGTCTATAATGGAGAACCTCTGCACGTGACTGCTGGTCTCTGTTTGTTCTACTTGAACCCAGAAAACAAACTGAGGCCCATTGCAATACAGGTCTAGTCACATGATCATATTACATTCCACAGTTCATTGCTATGTATTCAAAACCTACTGAACCGACAATAAGTAAATATGTTTTTATCATATTCCAGTTGCTTCAACAACCTTCTGCTCAGAACCCCATCTTTCTGCCCAGCGACTCGGAGACCGACTGGCTGCTGGCCAAGATGTTTATTAAAAATGCTGATTCCATGGATCATCAAGCAGTCCAACACTTCATGAAAACTCACTTGCTGCCAGAGGTCTATTCTCTTGCTGCTCTCCGCAGCTTCTCTGTGATTCATCCCCTCTATAAGGTAGGATTGCTGGTGCTTTTTTTTTTTAACTATCTGAAATTATCACAAACTAATTGTGTATGTGTTTATTCTAATAAGCAACGGTCTTAATAGTGCAGACTAAATATGCATTGGACTTTTTAAAGATCTTTACAATGAATGGAGTTCTATCAATGATGATTCTCCAAAGCATTACCTATATGCTCAGTATTCAATTCTAGCTTTTGAAGTGACAGTTATTGTTCGAGATCAAGAACTTTCCATTCATCAGGGTTTAAATATTCCCTTTGCTTTTACAGCTGCTGTTTCCACACTTCCATTGCACTCTTTCCATAAACATTGGAGCCCGCACAACTCTGTTTGGACCTCATGGGGCTATGAGTATAGTATGGCTCTGTAAAATACATATTTCTGAATACAATGCAAAATTATTTTACTTTAAGAAATGTGTTTGATTTTATATACGTGTCCGTGAATTACTTATTAGAGTTCACTTGGAGTTGACGGAATGACGGAGCTCATGAGAAGGGCTCTCTCTGAAACGACCTACAGCTCTCTCTGTCTGCCAGAGGACATCACTGCACGAGGACTGGAATCCATCCCCAACTTCTACTACAGAGACGATGGCCTGAAGCTGTGGAGCATCATCAACAGGTTATCTTTTTAAGAAGTATTGCAACTGTCCTCATCAATTTATTCTACACGCAACATATTAGAGTGTTTCTGTCTTAACATTTTAAATATGTCAATGTAATTGTTTTGTGTCCACCAGCTTTGTGAAGGCCGTAGTGGAGTACTACTATCCCTCAGACAGTGAAGTGTGTAAAGACACTGAGCTGCAGGAATGGATCAGTGAGATATTCACACATGGCATCTTGGGAAACAAAGCCTCAGGTATTTAACAATAAGCATATAATATTGCAATGAAGATATTGATTGCCAATAATTAACTCAGAGTAATTGTTCTACCAACAGGGTTTCCAGAGAGCTTTCATACTGCCGAGGAGCTGACCAAATTCATCACCATGGTGATCTTCACAGTGACCTGTCAACATGCTGCATTAAACAACGGACAGGTAATTAGTTTGGACATTGGAGTATGTATTTATGTTTTTGTTTTCACACATCAAATGTATGAACACTTGGCAGGTTTGGAATCTAATTTTCAATTTTTTTGTTTAGCTGAGTATTGAAAGGGTTGAATTCCCATTTTAGATTTACGTAACTTCCTCCAATGTTTGACAGTAAAATTATTTGATAATTTGTTTCCTATCAATGTTTTTACATATTGAGATTTCTTTCATAATTTAGTTTGACAACTACTCCTGGGTGCCAAGTATCTCACTCCTGCTGTGCAAGCCTCCTCCAACCACGAAGGGCCAGTCGAGCATGGAGACACTTTTGGAGACTCTCCCAAATGTTGGTGACACGGTCAAATTTGCAGCACTGTTTTGCCTACTTTCAGAGACGTACTCTGACATGGTAGGTTTGGTGATGACCAACACTCATTATAACACATCCACAGTTTAAAAGTCTTTTAAAAAAGCATGTACCAAACACAATACTATGTCAATCTGATTTACTGTTTGGTTGTGTCCTTTCGGCAGGTTCCCATCGGTGCATACCCCAAAGAGCGATTCAATGAGCCTGCTCCAAAGCAGATGATTAAGGAATTTCAAGCAGAGTTGTCCTACCTCAGTGAAGCAATTACATCAAGAAACTTGCAGCTTGAAATACCTTACAGCTACCTGGACCCTGCTCAGATCGAGAACAGTGTTGCTATTTAACTCGAGCTGTTTCATCTCTCTGCATGAGGAAACTATCAATACTCTTTCAACATCTGTCTTGCATGCTTGGTTGTGGGTTAAACTTTGGGTCACTATAATCTAGGGCTAGGCTGTATTATGTTAAATCGGCCTAAAATGGGAAACCTGTATCTTTGTGTAAATCATGTTTTACATAGACGTATGGAATTAATTAATTAAATTAGCAATTTAGGGAGCAAATGTTTATGTTGCAGCACATTGCATGTGTTTTAGGATACATTGACCACCAATTGGCAATCTAAATGGATACTTTATAACATAAGAAAATATTGGTCCTTCATAAAGTGACATATCAGATCTGATTGGTAATCAGCCCAGCTGAGAACAATCTCTGTGTGTGTGTGTGTGTGTGTGTGTGTGTGTGTGTGTGTGTGTGTGTGTGTGTGTGTGTGTGTGTATCTGTGCGCCTGTCTCCATAAAGGGGCAGTAGGGACTGAGGAGCGAGGTGGGGAGAGCAGAGACAGTCTGAGGGGAAATAATAAAAGATATTGCCAAATATCTCTCTTGTTGCTGATCCTTTGGTGCTGAGGGGGGGGGGGGGGGGGGCTACTGGGAGCTACTGGGAACACCCTGAAACCAATTCCAGGATGCTTTATTTTCATTGGTTGCTGGCTTAAATCTTACCCAGATACAACAGATACGGGGGTTTTTCTGATTGGCTATTGTGTAGCCCATTTCTTTTTTTGGATTGGCTGATAATGGCTCCTCACAGCAGAACTCCAGGGGAGCGCTTGATTTCTCCATGGTGAGGGCAGCGCGGCCAGCTCATGTTTGCGTGCTGCGGCACATTAAAACATTAAATAGCCGAGAGTTTTTTTCAGCGTGAGAAATACGATGTGTGGCGGGAGTGCGTGACTTAAGACCGAAATGCGTGAGTCTCACATTGACGATGAAATTCTGTATAATTCAGCCACATAATCAAGTAGTTTATTTACACTCCAACTTTAAAATGGAATCCTTGTGACATTTACATCAGGGCTACATAACACATATAATCTGGCCACGACCAAAGAAGGAAATTGGGCGCAGACACGCCGGCATCGGAGCTCTGCGGCGCGTGAGACCCCTACTTCTGCTGTAATTTTGTGTGTAATAGAGAAAATTACAGGGTGGCGGGTGGAGGGTGGAGATTTCAGGGGGGCGGGCCAATTGTTTTTAATGTCATGCAATCTACAAATACTACGCCGCGATCGACTGATAGGTCGCCGCGATCGACTGGTAGATCGCGATCGACGTATTGAGCACCCCTGGTCTAAAGCATGATTGGTCACAGGAGTGAAATGCACCTGGTGTGTTATGCTCTACTACTTCTGCCTGGCACATGATGCTAAAGTTAGTGTTGGAGTTTGGAGAGCATCACACCATCTGGACGGTACACACTGGAAGAAATAGCGGTAGACTTTTACTTTAACTCTATAAAGCGTTTTTAATCAAAATCAGGATACAAATAGACAATCATGTACATGGACCCAACACCAGACCTGTCACCGATGGCCTCAGCTCTGGCAAAAGGATGCTGAGCAGTGCGCGCGCGGCCATTGAAATAAGCAACAGGAACAGTTCTGATTGGCCAGGAGAAAAGAGGGCGGTGTTTTCTCATTGGTTCTTGTTCCTCTGCTTCCGCCGTTGTCGCTCCTTCATTGGTTCTTGTGGCCCGTCAAAGATTGCATAGGTTTTGTGAGAAAGTGTGAGAAAGGAAGAGAGCTGTGTTACTTTGTCTCTTTCTTTGAACCTGCCTTTCACTTCTCTCGCGGAGCCTTATCGGTGCAGGAACGAAACTGATATTTTTAGAAGGTCGTTAAACAAAGGCCCTTTCACGTGTGTGAAGCGGTCAGTGAGGGGGCATGGATGATTCCTGAGAATAATGGCCCCATCTGGACCTTCCCTTATCTATCTGCCGGTGAGATTAAGGTCTATAGTTGCTCTTTCTGAACTATGAATATAATGAGCTCTTTGTATGTGACCATTTCTAGAAAATGCGTGATGCGGGGGAAAGGGGGGGAGGGGGGGTGCATAAGATTTCCTTCAAGTGTCACTGTTATCGTTATTAGATCAGTCAGGCGCAAGAGTGCCCTGCCGAAGTTTTCAACTCTCATTCAGTGTTTTTCCACCTTACACATAATCTATATGCACACTATATTTGGGACAAGCCAAGCAAAAGTATATATCCTTTACATTAGCTCGCTCAGCTAACCGTTAGCAGAAGTTAGCCTAGACAGCTTTTTGACTTCAGCCGTTTATCAATTCCATGTACACTGAGTACAGACTCGTGTTCTTTTGGAGTTTAGTCTTAGTTGTCTGGTCTTGGGAGTCCAGACACTCGAGGACGCAGGACGGTCTTTCTGGTCTTGTGATGTCACCACAACATGAATTTACTCCAATTATTCACTGTAAAATACTTTACAGTAGAGTAGAATGTGTTGCGGTGTTCACTGTTGTTTGGCTTATACTCCGCCCACAGTAGCCTGGTAATTGTTCCCGAATAAACGGTAATAACTATACAACGTCTCGTAACTTTCCTGACCCAGGGTCGCTACAATATGAAGTTATGAATCTTAACCCTCAGTCAAATTGACTTAACGTTATCTTTTAATACATAATAAACTCTTTGTGCTCTTTAGTTCCTCCAAAACCTAATTATATCTCATGTTTAGCCGCTACGGAGACGTCAGAGCCAGCGGAGCATTTAAAAAAGTCCTGCCGAGATCAGGCTGCTCTCGGCGGCCACACAGCGCGCTGACCGCCCGACGCTGCGGAGCTCAGTGGTCCCGCGAGCAGGACATCAAATCTCCGTCGCATATACTTATTAGGCTGAATCTCGATAAACCGACCACAGATTTGATGCTTATACTACTAACTTCTCGGCTTAAAACATCCTTAAATTTCATTCCGTGACTCAACAACAGTAGTATTTAGAATGTACAGACAATAAACGCTGTTCGTCTACAGGTACAAGTGCTAGGGATCGATTGCTTCTGTCTTGCTCCCCGACTTGACCAATCCTGTTTAACAATGAGGTTCGGACCGCCCCAGCTCATTTGCATACAAGGACACATACACTACCGTTCAAAAGTTTGGGGTCATCCAGACAATTTCGTGTCTTCCATGAAAACTCACTTTTATTTATCAAATGAATTGAAAATTGAATAGAAAATATAGTCAAGACCAATGTTCCCTCTAATTTTTCATGTGTCTGGGCATACACACAAGCTCCCTGAGCACACTGAGGACCACTGTGAGCAACATCAGCTGTGCACGCTGTGGCCACACACCAGTATCACACCTGTTCAAAACCTTGGATCATAGCAAGTTACATGGCTTATTAAAAGAATCAAATTACAGCAGCAATTTTCATTGGTTTACTTTTAATATAAGCGATTTGGCCCACTTAAAATGAAAAAGACAAAAATCTTGTTGTTCATGAGATGTATAGTATGTTATATATGCGAGAGTCCTGCTTTGGCCTGGCTATGGTCCAGTTGTGGCCTGGCTGAGGGTCCTGTTCTGGAAGAAATGAGACATATACACCTTTCAGACTTAACATTTTGTTCACATTAAAACATTCACATTTTGCTCAATGACATGTGCTGTCGCTCTTTGTCTGTAAAATATCTAATTACAGTTTTTTTATTAGCATTTCTACTACTCATAAATTATCTAGTAGTAACAGCATTTAATGATTAATAACCATTAATAAAAAATCGTAATAAATGTCACTAGAATATGCACACATTTTGACTTAAATGTTACCTTATTTTTCACGCCTGTCCTTCTCACTTCTCCAACGGTTGTCCACGTTGTCCAGGTTGATGGCCTCGTCTGCTTCTTGCTTTGACTTTATGCGCATCAGCTGGTCCAAATGTGCCACTTCAAGTACTCACATACTTTGCCATGTGATTGTGGATTTGTTGAACTGACAGCATTGATGCATTCATTTTGATGGCAAGTAAAATATTGTCAATGAGAACTTTAACTTGCTTGGGGTCAGATTTTGTTTTGTGTGACAGCTCGTTCCTTTTCTCTCGGTCTTCTGCGCCAATCCCCTGTCTCACCTTGAGTCTTCGTACAATTCCAACAGCTTTCAAATGACTTCTCTGCTGAATGTGACGCTTGAGGTAGTCCAACTGCCATTCAGTCCACAATTTTACCGCTGAAACCTCATTTGCTACTTTGGCTTCGCTGCATGTTTTGCAGAGTAGATCTTTCTCACTTGAAAAAGAAAAAATCTCCCCCAGTTTCACCGCTTGTTCTTCTATTTGCACATACTCCGACAGCCATTCCATCCTAAAAGAACCGCATTTCTTTTTTACTTTGCCTTGGTGAGTGGATGTGTCGCTGGCGTTGCCCGTTCGTTTCGCCATGATAAGGGGTTGCATCTCATAACTCCACCGTATTGTTGTTAGCTAGCTAACCTGCATGGTGCGTATGGGCAGGGCACTATCAATGCTATGATTGGCTGCATAGCGTAAGTAAACCGTATCGTATCATTGGCTGGACACCTGTCACTCACTGTGTTAAACACATTATTGGTCTAATTAATTAGATTAGATTAGGTCTAATATTAGATATTAATTAATACGTTTATGGTGAATTTTATTTTATGCGCTGCATAGATTTTCTTGTGCGCTGAGAATGTGCGAGCAGTGCGCGATTGCACAGGCGCGCAGCTTAGAGGGAACATTGGTCAAGACATTGACAAGGTTAGAAATAATGATTAATATTTGAAGTATACATTTTGTTCTACAAACTTCAAGCTCAAAGGAAGGCCAGTTGTATAGCTTATATCACCAGCATAACTGTTTTCAGCTGTGCTAACATAATTGCACAAGGGTTTTCTAATCAGACATTAGTCTTCTAAGGCGATTAGCAAACACAATGTACCATTAGAACACTGGAGTGATCGTTGATGGAAATGGGCCTCTATACACCTATGGAGATATTTCATTAGAAACCAGACGTTTCCACCTAGAATAGTCATTTACCACATTAACAATGTATAGTGTGTATTTTTGATTAATGTTATCTTTATTGAAAAAACAGTGCTTTTCTTTGAAAAATAAAGACATTTCTAAGTAACTCCAAACTTTTGAACGGTAGTGTAAATGTCACACATAAATAAATGCAGAAATACGTGTGGACACATAAATAGAGATATAAATAATTGAAGAAATACAGAAAGGTAGAAATATATTTATTTAATGATGTCCTGTTTAGTTATAACTTATATTTATTCATTCCTGTATTATTTATACATTTATTTAAGCATTTATTTATTTATACATTTATTTAAGCATTTATTTATTTATTCCTGTATTTAATTATTTATTTATACATTTATTTAAGGATTTATTTATTTATTCTTGTATTTATATTTATATATATAGTCACATGATTATATTACATTCCACAGTTCATTACTATGTATTCAAAACCTTCTGAACCTACATAACTAAATATGTTTTTATCATATTCCAGTTGCTTCAACAACCTTCTGCTCAGAACCCCATCTTTCTGCCCAGCGACTCGGAGACTGACTGGCTGCTGGCCAAGATGTTTATTAAAAATGCTGATACCATGGATCATCAAGCAGTCCAACACCTCATGAAAACTCACTTTCTGGCAGAGGTCTATACTGTTGCTGCTCTCCGTAGCTTCTCTGTGATTCATCCCCTCTATAAGGTATGATTGTGGGTGCATTTAAAAAAAAAGATGTAATAGATCTGAACTGATCTGACCGTTTACTAATAGATTTTTCAGTTTTTATTTTGGGTGTTTTATGTCATTACTAGAATCAAGTAGAGACGGGTAATGACAGTACTTTTTACCTTCGCATTGAAAATGCCGGAAGGTTATGTTTTGATCGCCGTGTATTTATTTATTTATTTATTTGTATGCGTGTTATTCGCAAAACTCAAAAAGTATTGAACCGAATCGCATGAAATTTGGTGGGATGATTGTTTATTATCCGGGGACCAGTTGATTAGATTTTGGGATCGATCGGGTCAAAGGTCAAGGTCAAAGGTCATGAACAGGTCAAATCTTCTTGAATCACGTGGAATTTGGTGGGATGATTGGTTATTATCCGGGGACTATTTGATTAGATTTTGGGATCAATCAGGTCAAAGGTCAAGGTCAAGGTCATGGAAAGGTCAACATCTTCTTTTTACCATAGCACGGTCAATTGTTATCCAATTGGCATGCAACTAATGCCAAAATGTTCATAATGCAATGCCCAATCTTGTGATATGCGAAGGTATGCCCTCTACCTAGTGCCCGTTCTAGTTTATTGCATGCATTCCTCATCTCTTTTTCTGTTACATCTTAGCCTTAATTTAAATGCATCTTATTTGTTTCAGTTCATTCCCCTACTTTTCTAATTCAAATATGCCATCAGTTTTCAACAACTTTCTTTATAGTACACTTAATGGTTAGACCTTTAAAAGCCTATAAAGGGTGTAGTGGGAAACACATTCTCACTGGGGAGTCGGATTGTTTGGGGTCATCCTTTTCTTTCTCATGTTCAAACAAGATTTAAGCAGTAAAACAATTGCTTACAAGATTTCCTTAATCTCTTCAGGTTCATGAAAAAGCCAAAGTGTCTTGTCAATTCCGTCTCGTCCTGTGTTTCCTGTTTGATTGGGCTGTTAAAGTGTTTCAGACTATTTGTGGGTCATGAGATTTTAAGTTGCATGTGTTGAAGAAAGTCTGCCCTTGGAAGTGAGAAATATTTCACGCTTCCATCAGTTCAGATGACTTGAGTGCTAATGATGCGTTTTTGATGTGTTAGTCCACTTTCTTTTTTTACCAGATCTACTGTATTTGGGATGTTTCCCTACTGACAGTCATTCATTCTATAAAAGATATTTGTCAGGGAACCTTGCACTCTACCATTTGAGTATATGTTATAGACTGGTCTATACATGACAGCATATTGAAAGGATCCTTACCAGATAACTAATTGTGTGTTTATTCTATAGCAAGCAAAGGACTTCATAGTGCAGACCAAATATATATTGGCCTTTGCAGGGCCAGTTCTAGCCCTTTGGTTGCCCTAGGCGAGATAGAAGATGAACAGTTGTTTCTGGCATTTCTATTCACCTTCAAAATTGACACAGCATTAAAATTTGACTCGTCTGGACTTCCTGATGGCAAATTTGTTGATGGTATCATTAAATAATATTTTACTTGAGACCTCTTGGTTACATTACATGTCATTTAGCAGACGCTTTTATCCAAAGCGACTTACAATAAGTGCATTTCAACCTAGAGTACAAACTAAGAGCAACAAGAATACAGGAAGTAACATTTCCTCAACATAGTCGAACTACAAAAGTACCATAAGTAAGTGCTATTTAAGTGCCACTGAAGTGCAAATCTGTGTTTTAATCCAGATATAGTCGGAAAAGGTGTGTTTTTAGTCTCCGGCGGAAGATGTAGAGACTTTCTGCTGTCCTGATGTCAGTGGGGAGCTCGTTCCACCACTGAGGAGCCAGGACAGCAAACAGTCTGGATTTCGAGTGATTAGCTCGAGGTGCAGGAGTCACAAGTCGATTGGCTGTTGCCGAGCGGAGCGGACGTGCCGGGGTGTACGGTGTGACCATATCCCGGATGTAGACGGGGCCCGATCCGTTCAGAGCACGGTACGCCAGAACCAATGTTTTGAAGCGGATGCGAGCAGCCACCGGTAACCAGTGAAGAGCGCGGAGTGGTTTGGGTGAATTTCGGGAGGCTGAAGACCAGTCGAGCTGCTGCATTCCGGATGAGCTGCAGAGGTCGGATGGCCTTAGCGGGTAGACCAGCCAGGAGGGAGTTGCAGTAGTCGAGGCGTGAAATGACCAGAGCCTGGACCAGAACCTGTGCCGCCTTCTGAGTAAGAAGAGGCCGTATTCTCCTGATGTTGTGCAACATGTACCTACAGGAACGCGTTGTCGCAGTGATGTTGGCCGTAAGGGAGAGTTGACTGTCAAGTGTCACCCCGAGGTTCCTGGCAGTCAGGGTAGGGGCCAACACAGAGATGTTGAAGGTGGTAGTCAGGTCATGGGTGGGGGAGCCTTTCCCTGGAAGGAATAGTAGCTCGGTCTTGTCAGGGTTGATCTTCAGGTGGTGAGCAGACATCCACTGAGAGATGTCAGTCAGACAGGCAGAGATTCGCGCCGCCACCTGTGTTTCGGACGGTGGAAACGAGAAGATCAGTTGGGTGTCATCAGCATAGCTATGGTAGGAGAAGCCATGCGAACGAATGACAGAGCCGAGAGAATTTGTGTACAGAGAGAAGAGGAGGGGACCCAGGACAGAGCCTTGAGGAACCCCAGTAGTGAGAGGACAAGGATCAGACACAGATCCTCTCCAAGTTACCCGGTAAGTGCGGTCGTTAAGGTAGGAAGAGAAAGAGCGAGTGCAGTGCCTGAGATCCCCAGTTCCTGAAGAGAAGAGATAAGGATCTGGTGGTTCACGGTGTCAAATGCTGCAGAAAGGTCTAGAAGGATAAGGACAGAGGAGAGAGGCTGCTCTAGCAGTGTGAAGCTGCTCAGAGACAGCAAGGAGGGCAGTCTCTGTCGAGTGGCCGGCCTTGAATCCAGACTGGTGAGGGTCAAGAAGGCTGTTACTGTGGAGATAGGAGGACACTTGGCTCAAGATAGCTCGCTCCAGAGTTTTGGAGAGAAAAGGAAGAAGAGAGACCGGTCTGTAGATGCTGACTTCAGACGGGTCGAGCGTGGGTTTCTTCAGGAGAGGGTTGACTCTCGCCTCGTTCAGAGAGTTGGGGAACAGCCAGTTGAGAGGGAGCTGTTAATAAGATGGGTGAGAAAGGTCAGAAGGTCAGGAGCAATAGCCTGGAGAATGGGAGACGGGACGGTGTCAAGGGCGCAGGTGGTCGGTCGAGCGGAGGTCACCAAGCTAAGAACTTGATTGGGAGACAAGGGGGTGAAAGAGGAAAGAGAGGGGGATGAAGAAGTTAGTGTTGGTGAGGTGATAGAAGATGGATTAGTAAAGGAGGAGCGTATGTCGTCTATCTTGTTTGTAAAGTAGTCGACAAAGTGGCTCGGCAAAAGGGTGGAAGGAGGAGGGGGACAAGGGGGATCAAGGAGGTTGGAAAAGATAGAGAAGAGTTTTTTGGGGTTAGAGAAGGAAGACTGAATTTTGGTCAGGTAGAAAGAGCTTTTGGCTGCAGAGATAGAGGTAGAGAATGAGGAGAGGATAGATTGATAGAAGAGCAGGTCTTCCGCTTGATTCGATTTGCACCATTTCCTTTCCGTCGCTCGCAGGGTGGCTCTCTCGGCGCGCACCGAGTCAGACAACCACGGAGCCGGAGAGGATTTCCGAACCGGTCGTGTCTTAAAAGGACAAAGAGAATCAAGAGATGAAGACAGGGAAGAGAGGAGAGTGTCTGTGGCAGAGTTAGGCTGCATGAGTGAGAAGCAGTCTGTTGAGGGAAGAGCAGATAGGACAGAGGAGGCCAGAGAGGAGGGACAGAGGGTGCGAATGTTGCGGCGTACAGGTGCAGAATCTGTAGATATGTGTAGGTCGTCAGTACCAGAGAGTGAGAGAGAGTAAGAGATGAAGAAGTGATCAGAGACATGGAGAGGAGTTACAGTGAGGTTGGAGGTAGAGCAGTTTCTAGTGAAAATGTAGTCAAGGTGGTTGCCGGCTTTGTGAGTAGGAGGGGAGGGACTGAGTGAGAGGTCAAAGGAAGACAGTAAGAGTAATAGATCACATGACTTCTCTGTCTGGATGCTGAAGTCGCCCAGAAGGATGAGTGAGGGGCCGTGTTCCGAGAAGTTCGAAAGGAGGACGTCTAGCTCTTCCAAGAAATCTCCCAAAGAACCAGGGGGACGGTAGAGAACAACAATGTGTAGTTGAGCCGGATGAGTAACCGTCACAGCATGAAACTCAAAAGTCAGTGGGATAAAGAGTGGAAGCGGGTAGGGAGAGAAACACCATTTGGGTGAAATGAGTAAACCTGTACCTCCACCCCGACCAGAGGGTCTGGGTGTGTGGCTGAAGGAGAAGGCCGAGGAGAGAGCAGCCGGGGTAGACGTGTTGTCTGCTGTGATCCAAGTCTCAGTGAGAGCCAGGAAGTCAAGCGACTGCTCCATGGCAAAGCCAGAGATGAAACCGGCCTTGCGGTAGGTTGACTGACAGTTCCAGAGGCCTCCTGTGACAAGGTGCTGGGTTTGGGTAGAACGGGTAGGAAGGATAACAGAGGAGGGGTTCCGGTACAGGAATGAACGAGTCCTATAGTAACTACGAGTAGAGATACGCACAGGTATGGAAAAGACACACATATTAAAAAATGGGGAAATACTCAGCCACCCACGAAGACTCCAACGGAAGACTCCTATGTCTTTGTCCTCCGAGTCTTGACTCCAACGGAAGACTCCTATGTCTTTGTCCTCCGAGTCTTGACTCCAACGGAAGACTCCTATGTCTTTGTCCTCCGAGTCTTCGTCCGATGAGTCACGCTGACGCTACAGCTGATGCGAAAGACCCGATCCGGTTATGAGCCCAAGTTGGTGCCAATTACCTCCAGCCGCGTTGACACCGCACCATGCCTTATGGTATTCAAATGACACTCAATAGAAACCAGGTGATGAGCGCTCGTCCAATCAGTGAAGATTCAGGTGTCGGAACACGGGACTCAACTATCTCCCAAAACAAATCCTAAAACAGGACAGACTAACAATCTAGCAGCTTTAAACAACAAATACAACAGTAATTTAGCAGATGAAACTAATTTAAACAAGATACTTAGCAGGATCCAAGTAGTCAAGTGTCAGGAAACAGGACACAGCTCTCTACCAAACAAATCCTAAAACAGGACAGACTAACAATCTAGCAGCTTCAAACAACAAATACAACAGTAACTTAGCAGATAAAACTAGTTTAAAGAAGATACTTAGCAGGATCCAAGTAGTCAGTAGTCTCGCCTCACAGGTAGAAGATGGTTGATGCTCATCAGCCCATTGAGGCATTCCTGACTCATCGTTTACCTCAGGTAGGTATTACGTACCAAAACGCGTGAGTTTACTCGCTCGACCGTTTGCTGTGTTCAGGTCTTAGGGCTCGATCACACCAGACGCGCCTCTCAAAAATGCGTAGGCCGCAAAACCATTGATTCCCAAAACCATTGATTCCCTTTCAGACGCGCCTTTTAAATGCCATGCGGCGCGGTTTTCTTGCATTTTTCAGGCGCGGTTAAAAGTTAAAATATTCTCAACTTTAGACACGAGGCGCGGAGGCGCGCCGCTCATCAATGCCACACTCGGCCAAGGCAGCCAATCGGATCAAGCAGGAGGCGGGCTTTCCTTCCTGTTTTCCCGAGGAGAACCTCATATTAGCGGTATTTAATTACGAAGAGCTTTATAATTCTAAATCTAAACACTACTCAAACTGACTCCTGCTCGGTCGGAAGTGCAACTGAAAGCGCTCGCCATCGAGACACAATTCGCGAAATAGATGGTGGTATTCGCCGTACTCTTTCCTTTCATTTTTAAAATATCTTGAACCCAAAATTAACTGTTGGTTGCGCACGCAGTTCCGTTCCACAGGTGCGCCGCACTGTTTTATCTCGTGTTTAAAGATAAAACAGTGTATATATATTAATACCAGTGGCGGCTGGTGAATTTTCTTGGGGGGGGGGGGGGGGGGGCGCAGTTGGGCGACGCGGTTTAAATAGAAGAGAAGAGGTTTTGAGTAGAATATTGTAAAAACAAAGCTTTATTTCAAGAAAACACCGTGCTCAACACTGTCCAATAACAACTATCAACACACTGTAACTTTGGGCATGAGAGGTTCAGAGCAGCTTTAAGGAACATTGGGTTGGGTTTCAGAGGTTTGCAAAATAAAAGAGTTTCACCCTCACATGAAAGAGGTTCAGAGTAGAATAGAGTCAGAAAGAGATCACATGTTACATTGGGTGTTTGCCAGAGTAGACCCACTACGTGTAAAGAAAAGTAGCCCTCCTCTCTTTAAAGTTGGCAAACTTCTCAATAACTCTCTGGTTAAAGTCAATCATGTCTGTAACCAGCCTGTTTCCATTATTTTTGAGGGAATGTGTCTGTTTTTCAGAACTTCTTCGTTGTGTTTTCGATGCCAGTTCGGTCTCCTTCTGCTGCTCTGCTCTGCAAACAGGGTTAGCTTCATGCTGTTAGCGAGTTAGCTTCATGCTGTTAGCTAGATAACTGCGGCAAGATTCGTGCTTCTTACACTTGTCTGAAGCTCTTTAGATCCCTCACCCCGTTGTAGTCCAGCGAGTTTCAGTCCCAGGACTTTGGAACAACAGACAGGGGAAACTAAACAGCGCATTACTCACTGATCCTCCAGCTAACAGCTCCGTTAGCAACCTGCTCCCGTAGCTTCGTGGAGCTCTCTGGGCTGAGGGAACGATACCGGTCTCTGATTTGCCGACTAGTCCAGTCACGTGAAATAAGAAACGATGTCATTGGCCAGGGCGCACATTTTTGTGCCCCAAGATTCACGTTTCATCCGCCAATGAGAAGCCGTCCTTGCCGAAACGACCGTGAAATGTTTTCTCGCTGCCGCGCACACATGTTGGGCCGGAGCCCCGAAAATGGGGCGGGGCTTCTCTCCGTGAGGATGAGTAGCGATATATTATTTATGTCACATTTAACTTAAGTGGTTGTTGACAGGGGCTTACGGTCTCCCACACACATTTAGCGCGTCAACACGGTATATTTACTATTTAAATGATTTGGTATATAATGTTTTTTGACAGGATATCTAATATTTTTTTCTTCTTTTTTTTTTCATCTAAAATTTTTAAGAGGGGCGGCGCCCTAGCGCCCTCTATGGACGCACCACCACTGATTAATACATGACATCACCCGTAGGCTCACTCAGCTCGGTCACTTTCACCGATGACGTTACTGTTACATCTGAAAGACTTCCGCTTCCAGCTACGAGAGAACACAAGAGCTGATTAACCCGAGTTGCGAGACGACCGCCTCAAAGTTGAAATATTTCAACTCGGGGCGAAAATTGCGCCGCTGTAAACGCGTCGCTCGGAAAAATATGGCGTCTATCGCAGCCACACGCGTCTGTACGTTGACTTCTCCTGGGATTCGGTCACGCGAAAAAATCGCTTCGCTTTTGGTGTGAACGCACCTTTACACCCCTACTGGTTTTCAAACCTACTGCATGAGCGTTGTGTTCTCTTGACATCTGCAGCGGAGGCTCTGTCTCGCGCACCAAATTCGTCACACATTCACAAACATATTGCTGGAGATCTTCAAGCCACCGTTCATATCCATTTCGGCGATTATGATTGTATAAGTGAGCAGTGCATCACAGCCACGTATGAAGAAATACATTTTAGAAAAAATTAAAATAAAAAGATCGCACCGACCTGGGTTCGATCTCTTTCACGTAAGATGAGACCACACTTAAGGCAGCCGGTCTATGCGCTGCGCCACCATATATTACTTACAACCCAAGCAATTTAGACCCCTAACATAACGTAACACAACTTAACGCAACTGCTCCAGATTAGGAAAATATCGACAATAACCATCAATTCAATCTAAAAATCAGGTTGACAAGTAAACGTGTGGCTGAAGGGGCGCCCTAGGATGATCATGATTAATAAACATGTTTTAATATGCTTGTTATTCTAACTATGATTTGGGAAGTAGGTCTAAGGGCGACACTCGAGGGCACCCCCAACCCATTTGTCGCCCTAGGCAGTCGCCTAGTTTGCCTATAGCAATCGCCGGCCCTGGGCCTTTGTAATATCTTTACATCAAATTTAGTTTAATCTGTCATCACTGGTGAACTTTCTGCACATGTAGAGTCACAATAATCACATCTGAACCTAAAGTCCCCCTCCTCTCTAAGCGTAACCTTTTTACTCAGTATTACATTTTCTAGCTTTTGAAGTGACTGTACTTCACCTTTTGTGTTCAACACAAACGAGATGTGTTGCCTGATAAAACTATTCCCTTGTCTGTACAGCTGCTGTTTCCACACTTCCAATCTACTCTGTTTATAAACATTGGAGGGCGCTCAACTCTTTTCGGTCCTGATGGGTCTTTGAGTAAGGTATGGCTCTGTAAAATTAATATTTCTGAATACAATGTGAAATGATTTTACTTGAAAAAATGTGTTTGATTTTAAATATGTGTGCATGAATTACGTATTAGAGTTCACTTGGAGTTGACGGACTGACGGAACTCATGAGAAGGGCTCTCTCTGAAACGACCTACAGCTCTCTCTGTCTGCCAGAGGACATCACTGCACGAGGACTGGAATCCATCCCCAACTTCTACTACAGAGACGATGGCCTGAAGCTGTGGAGCATCATCAACAGGCAATCTTTAAATAAATATTGCTACTGTCCAAGCAACATATTAGAGTGTTTCTCTCCTAACATATAAAACATGTACATGTAATTGTTTTGTGTCCACTAGCTTTGTGAAGGCCGTAGTGGAGTACTACTATCCCTCAGACAATGAAGTGTGTAAAGACACTGAGCTGCAGGAATGGATCAGTGAGATATTCACACATGGCATCTTGGGAAACAAAGCCTCAGGTATTTAACAGTAAGCATATAATATTGCAATGAAGATATTGATTGCCAATAATTAACTCAGAGTAATTGTTCTACCAACAGGGTTTCCAGAGAGCTTTCATACTGCCGAGGAGCTGACCAAATTCATCACCATGGTGATCTTCACAGTGACCTGTCAACATGCTGCAGTAAACAATGGACAGGTAATTAGTTTGGACATTGGAGTATGTCTTGATGTTTAATCGGGTATGGTTTTGTTTAACACTAAAACAGATGTATGAACCGGTTTGTAATCTGCTTTTCATTCATTACACTTTTTCTTTAGCTGAGTATTACATTTGGGAAGAGGTTTCACAGAATAGTCGACTATCGTGGGCATTGTGCATTTTTGTAGACTAATCAAGAATAGAATAAAATGCAGCAGTCATGGATACCATACACAGGGGCAAAGGTTAAATTCCCATTGTAGAGTTGCATAACTTTATCCTGCAATGTTTGACATTAATTAAGTTAATTTGTTTTCGATCAATGTTACATATTGAGATTTCTTTCATTTAGTTTGACAACTTCTCCTGGATGCCAAATGGCTCACTCCTGCTGCGCAAACCTCCTCCAACCACGAAGGGGCAGTCGAGCATGGAGACACTTTTGGAGACTCTCCCAAATGTTGGTGACACAGTCAACATTGGAGCACTCAGTTGGATACTTTCAGAGAAGTACACTGACATGGTAGGGTTGCCGATGATCAATACTCACAACATTCTAAGTGTTTATAATAATTTATACCGAACACATTACTATGTCAATCTGATTTACTGTTTGGTTGTGTCCTTTCGGCAGGTTCCCATAGGTACATACCCCAAAGAGCGATTCAATGAGCCTGCTCCAAAGCAGATGATTAAGGAATTTCAAGCAGAGTTGTCCTCCCTCAGTGAAGCAATTACAACAAGAAACTTGCAGCTTGAAATACCTTACAGCTACCTGGACCCTGCTCAGATCGAGAACAGTGTTGCTATTTAACTCGAGCTGTTTCATCTCTCTGCATGAGGAAACTACATCAATACTCTTTCAACATCTGTCTTGCATGCTTGGTTGTGGGTTAAACTTTGGGACACTATAATCTAGGGCTAGGCTGTATTATGTTAAGTCGGCCTAAGATGGGGAACCTGTATCTTTGTGTAAATCATGTTTTACATAGACATATGGAATTAATTAATTAAATTAGCAATTTAGGGAGCAAATGTATATGTTGCAGCACATTGCATGTGTGTTAGGATACATTGACCACCAATTGGCAATCTAAATGGATACTTTATAACATAAGAAAATATTGGTCCTTCATAAAGTGACATATCAGATCTGATTGGTAATCAGCCCAGCTGAGGACAATCTGTGTGTGTGTGTGTGTATCTGTGCGCCTGTCTCCATAAAGGAGCAGTAGGGACTGAGGAGCGAGGTGGGGAGAGCAGAGACAGTCTGAGGGGAAATAATAAAATATATTGCCAAATATCTCTCTTGTTGCTGATCCTTTGGTGCTGAGGGGGCTACTGGGAGCTACTGGTGGCTACTGGTAACACCCTGAAACCTGTTACAACTATATTTAACAATTGGCAGCATTGGGTGGCAATCTTGCAGGCACTTGTATTAGTTAATTTTAGTGCGATGTATGGTGCGCGGTAATTCTGACGGAGTGGGACCTCATTCTTTCTAGCCCCTTCTTTGCTGCAAACTATCCCATTTATTTTTAGAACACACTTTACAGTCAATAGGCCACGCAGACTGAATACAACAGCTACAATATAGGCGTTACAACAAACCAGCCATACTAAACGATTGAGGACATATCATTTGGTTGAGGCTTGAACAATGTTATTTAGGTTCGGTGTCGTCCTCACTCCGGAGTCTCCGGACGTAGAGGTCTCCGTGTTGGGTTCGCGTGCAGAAATGGGCGGCTGGGACCCGCGCGCAGCGGTTCAGATGAGAGCCTCACAGAAGCACCTGCTGTCGACTCAGGAACCGTGTCTGTGGATCGGCGACGTCCAGCTGGCAGAGCCGTTCAAAGACGCATTATGGTTCAAGTTCGTCAAGAGAGTCCGCGGCATTTGTGTCTGGGAAGGTATATAGCAGACCTCTGAAGTTGTGCAACAGGTTTAATAAATTAATTATTTTGGAGTCGTCACATGGATTTAATTGCCGTCGAAAGTAACGTTTCAGGCAAAATACGAAAATAACTCCGCCATGTTTGTTTCTTATTGTGTAATACCTCTTTACCGCCGCACGATGGCGATAAAGAGACACGTGTTATTTACTAAACGCACAGTGGGGAGTGGATTTCAGTGCACTTATAACAGAGGTGTTTTTACAAAGACGTTTCAGTTCGTAGCATTCCCCAGTGTTGAAATATAATCTTACATTTAATGGCGCTGCATTCAAGAGTATACCTAAGTGTAATTTGACTGCACACAAGTATTATTTGCAACTGTAAATGTTTATTACGTGTTATATATTGTGTATCTTTAAATTGATCATATGTGATTTGCTATTTTATTCAAATCTGCAAATGTTTCTGTACCTGTAATATACATTTACTTAGTTAAGCTGTAAAACTTCCCTCTGAACTTTCGTGCAGTGAACGTATTCAGTAGCACCAAGATATAAGACTCAATAAAGTACCTCAAAATTAAATTTATTTTGTCACTGTTATTATTAGACCAATGTTCTCCTTTTGTTTATGATGCTTAATGTGTTGTTTTCCTGTTTCACGCAACAAAGTATATTTATCCCTCCAAAGAAAAATATGGGCAACATCTGCCTTTGTTTGTTTAGGAAATACATTTTAAAAACATCTTCATGATCACTAAATGTCCCTAAAGATCCTCAAATGGGATATATGGTCACTAACCTGCTGAAAGGCTGTCTCCTTTGTCACCAGGTAGTGGTCCCAGCCATGACAGATGTTGTTCCTATGATGAGAGGAACGTTGTGGATGGAGTGTACTGCCATCCGATTGGTCACTGGATAGAGGAAACGGGACACACAGATGAGATGAAACACACCACCAACTTCTACATTGGTGTGGCTGGTCAGAAGGCCATTCACTTCTCCAGGTAATACAGTCAAACAAAGCCAAACCCATCACTGTGATGTTGTCTGGGAATGCTGTGTTAACTCCATTTCATTCAACAAGTATGGCATGTTAGTCTCGGCGAAAATATTTTGGAACTCAGTGTCAATATGTTTGCAGCATGACTTTAGACTGTGAGTTGGTACAGAGAGTCAGTCCTGTTACCGGACTACAGACGAGGGAGGTGTACTTTAGCAAGAGGCCCGTCAGCATCTGATCCTCAGGGTGTTTCTTATTGTTGTGGCTGAGCTTTACCTTTTACCTCGGCATTACAAAGAGGATTTGGTCTGTGTTGGTAAACTAGCTTAGAAAAGCAGTCAGATATATTTCATTTTCATAACGTCTAGGTATTATTGCTTTCTTGTAACCCGTTACAAGTACAAATTGAGATCCATATACCCTCCCCGCCCTGAAATGTGTGTCCTACATTTATTAAGACTGAAAAATAAGGAAATCCCCCAGTGGCAAATTCGTTTTCATGCTGAAGTGTGATTGTTTCTTGAACAACACACGAGGGTCGATCAGCTCCTCCTCCCTTGTCTTCCTTACGGTTTTCAAACGGAAGCGATCTTCTTTAGTTCTCAGTCCAAGTTTCTCTTCTGCTTCGTTGTGATCCTAAATCAGTGAGAGGAAATAATTCTTCAGCTCCTGCGTCTTCTGCTGCTGACATGACTGTCCAGCTAACAGGGCAGAACAGTCATGTGCCACTGCCCTCTCTTGATGAAAGTTGTCTCTCTCTCACGGGGAAGACGAAGCCCCAATCACCGGCTCAGGGCTGCTCACTCCTTCTCTTTTTTTTTTTTTAACCTTGCTCTCTCCCACTCATTTATAAATGCTGTTTACTTGAAAATCGTTGTCCTTTCAAAAAGCAGTCGTACAATGTAAGTACGGGATTTCAATCTCTGCCTTTTCACAAGTCTATCAGAGAGACATCGTGAGTTGTTTGTGTCGGCTCATAATATCTCAGTGACAGGTCTGTCTCAATCGGTCCAGCTTCCAGGATCAACAGCTGGATTGAAATCAGTCGCTATGCTCCGGTCAAACAAGAGATACACTTGTGTCACATAATTTAAAAAGGGATCCTCAAGATGTAATTTGTTGTTAAAAAATGCATGAAAATACAAATCTGTCCAAGCGGTTGCTGAAAGTCACGACTGTACTGGTCCCCTTACTACTTTTTGCAATCTGTCTGGCATTGATTCTACTATTCTTTGTAGGTTTTGGGTATCCAGATCTATTTTCAGGGCCCTGTTAGAGCACCCAGCATGTGTTTTCCCTTCTTAAAAGATTTCCAGAAATGTGTCATTGGGTAAGCAAACACTCGGGAGGGCGATGTCTGTCGAGTGAGTCGGTCACCACTTCGATCCAAACCGAAATATCTCAACAACTGTCATGTGGATTGCTGTGAAATTTGCTCGTGATATGGATGGTGCCCAGAAGATGAATGTCAGTCTTTAATCCTTCATCCACCGGGTAAAAGAAAACAAGTCCACCGTCACGCTGACTGTTCTATGCACCGTCACACCGCCCTCTCAAGCCTCTCACAGACTTAAGCTACACAAGCGTAGAACATGTTGAACCATGAGCAGTAGTGATGTATTTAACACGTGGGGGATATCTGCCACAAAAACAATTCAAGTTGATGGTTTGGAGGATGCTATTTATATTTTCATGACATCAGTTTATTGGACATTAATTGTTGAGCAAATAGTCACACACACAACACCGAGCATTAACTCAAACAACCCGTGCATGCCTTCCTTTTTTAAGCACATACTCGTGGCATGATATACAAGGCACAGCAGAAATGATCCCGGGACCCTGAAGGCAGCGAGCACATAACCTGCATAAGGATGAGCAGCCTTAGCTGGTTCCATCCGGTTTTAATGAGTGTCTGAAGACCTTACAAGGCGTTTGCCAAGATTCAAGATTCAAGATGTTTTACATACACACACACACACAGTGAAGTGAAGTGGCAATGCTCAGCAGGCTCAGGAATGTGCAAGGGCAACAGTACACACTTTACAAACAAAAACATTTACAGTGTATTTATACCCGCTCACCCTCCACAGTAGTCCCGTTAATCCCCCAGTGGTGGTACACTTGTCTGTTGTTGTACCCTAAGTCCACAATCAGCTCTTTTGTTTGGTGACATTCATGAGATGGGCTGTGGCCTGGCACACCAGTGACAGATCGCAAACACCTCTCCAGGCCTTCTCCGTTGTCCTGAGATCATCCCACCACTGTGTCATGTGTACAGGGAGTACAGTAGGGGGCTGTGTTGAGTAGGAAGCGCGGCGCCTTTGTGTCGTTCCTATTCATAGCTATTTCTAATTAGTCTGTCAGACCCCACATCCATGTAGCCCCACGTATCACACACACTCACCTCTGCCATAACTCAAATGATTCATCGAGACTTTTCCTCACTGTCTAGCAGGTGCCTTGTCACTCATGCTGGTATTTAGAGAAGAGGAGGCGTGAAGGTTATTTAGCCATTTTTGTAATTAGTTTGTATTACTGTTGAACTCAACAAGTCTATACAGCGTACTATTTATACTGAGCACCAGAGACAGACATCCTTTCCATAAACTATATTCCTACTTTGTTGGGTAACCATTTACTTGAATATTCTGAAAATTATCTTATTTTCATTGAAGTGTAATAGATTGAAATAGTCTGTCAAACTGATGAAATTGGTTTTCTGCAACTTGGTATTGTCCAAGTGTTATACTGTATATTGATTTGGTTTTTGAGAGAACAAATAGTATAATTCTTCAGATGCAGAAAAGAGCAATTCACTCTGGAAAGCTAGTGTGCAGGGATTTGTGACATGTTTGGATAACAGCAAGCTGAGACAGGAGCCTTGCACTGAAGTGTCCCTCTGGGACGTCACAGATCAGCAGCATCCTTCCTGCCCTCAACTGTCACCTCCTCTGGTTGTTTACTTCATGCTAATGAGCACACAATGGAGTCGTTCTCAAAGCACGGGGATCAGGAGAATCAGAGGGGTCGATACAACATCACTCGACACGACTCTTGAAAAGCAGATCCATTCTGAACTTGTGTCATCTGATGATCTTCAGCTGCACATTCTCTTGCATTTGTTTCATTGTGGAGTTCAGTGGTTTCACAAACTCCACTGGTTCAGCGTGTGTGGCATATAATAACAGCATTAATAGAAATGATGAATGCGTCCCTGTGTATTGCCCCCAGGGTGCTGCCACATATTTGGCTGGGCAGCTGCCCTCGACAGGTGGAACAGGTGACGATAAAGATGAAGCATGGATTGGGAATTACTGCAGTGATGAACTTCCAGACAGAGTGCGAAGTGGTGAACAACTCCGACGGCTGCAGGCGCGACCTCGGAGAAGCCATGACCCCTGAGACCATGATGCATTTGTACAAAGACTGTGGCCTGGTGTATGTGTGGATACCCACACCTGACATGAGCACTGAGGGTAAGGAGGATTATTGGGCATATACAAGAATAAATATAGAAGTCAAGTCACAGTTGAGAGAAGTCATCTTTTCTCGCAGTGCATATGCAGAACAGTCATCGAGCTGAAAAGCATTAAAGCTCCTCAGTTTGACAGCCTTCACTGGGGGGGGGATTTGCATTAAGTGACATGTTTATTCATCCCGAGTTAATCCCACAGACACTGTCCTGGTTCCATAATTCACACTATACCACCGAATGGGTATTAATCCACAGCTGAACATAAAAAAATAAAAAAATGCAATAATATTACTACGGTACCCTGAAAATTACTGAGCCTTTAAAAAAAAAAAATTTGATTAGTTTTTAAAGACTGAAGTAGGAATCAACGACCTCGGGTCTGAATGCCGCAAATACAGTAAGGAAATGTCAAAGCACTGAGGCGGACTAAAACGTTGTTGGTTTTGGGCTTTTGTTAATTGAAAGACATAAAACGTTGCATGCCTTTCCCTCTAAACGTCGTGTTTGTTGTTGTCTTCGTCTGCAGGTCGTACCCGGATGCTTCCCCAGGCTGTGTTTTTGCTTCATGGTCTGTTGGAGAATGGTCACACTGTCTATGTTCACTGTCACGCTGACGGAGGCCGGTCGACGGCAGCTGTGTGCGGCCTGCTCATGTACGTCCTCGGCTGGAGTCTGAGGAAGGTGCAGTACTTTGTTGCAGCCAGGAGGCCGGCGGTGTGCATGGATGAGACGGCTTTGGTCCGGGCTCAGGCCGACTTCACTCAGAAGTTTGGACGACTACGACCATCCATCTCTTGCACAGATACATGAGAAGTTAGTTTCCTTACACTATGGGACGCTCCACTGGACTGAACTCTGGGAAAGGAATATGACGTCTGTAAAAAGCATCCTCTGTAGAAGGTGAAATAACTAGGGCTGTCAGCGTTAACGCGTTAATCTATGCGATTAATTTGGCCGCGTTAACGCACTAAAATATTTTAATGCAATTAATGCAACTTTGTTTACTTCCGGTGTGCCTTGAAGTTTTTACACTCCTCTGAGTGTCAAACCGCGGCAGTACGGTTTAACACTGTTTCCGTTATTAAAAAAAATATTTTTCCGCGAAAATAAGGAGCAGAAATCAGTTTAAACTCGTGGATGAATCAGTCGGGTTTCCTCCTGCTCCTCCTTCCTCCCGTCTCCCCCTCTGATACACAGAGGAACGGAGGGGCGACGTGTCGGGTGACGCAGCGCGGAAATAACTCGTCACACGAATCCGTTTGTCTGTCAACATTTTGTGAAAAAAACAACCAATGAACACTCAGTAAATCACAAAGGACCTCCCACCACAGGTGAGGCTCATTAGCAACCTGTCAGTCAGAGAGCAGAGAACACGGTGCGAGGACAATGAGCCTCATTGAATAGAGCTGAGATTGTTCTGGAATGTTTGATGTAGAACACGTGGGTATGTGTCACATTAAAACGCCTTTAAAAGGTGAATTTACATTTTTTTGTAAAATGGAGAACATGCCCCCAGCCTCCAGAGGGTTAACGTGACATATGTGAATGTCAGTCAGTTTATCAAGGCCACTGGTTCTGCTGCTGTTCAATGTTAAAGATGACAGGACCAATGGGGTCTCTAATACACCTTTGTTTACTAATCTGGATGTTTCACTGAAGAAACAATTTATCATCCACGATATTAAATACCTCGCTGGCACTTTATAGGTAGGAGCCTCTTTGAAAACACAGCTCTGTGGGAAGTTTTGTCTTTAAAAAGAAGAAAACAAAACTTTTAATCGCAATTAATGACTTTCAAAATATGCGATTAATTAGTTAAATTTTTTTAATCGATTGACAGCCCTAGAAATAACCTATCGCAAGAAGATGTACTCGACACATGAGACACTTCAGCTGAGTGGCTTTTAAAATCTGGTTGATCTCCAAGTGTCTGAAGAGAGTTCTGCTGTCCGACAGCAAGTTGTTTCAAACTGTTAATCCTATTTTGATGCGCTGGCTTCTAACTTCAGGAATTATCGTCTACTATGGAGCATATACAGTTACATGTTGTGCACTTGGAGTCAGCTTCAGGACTCTAGTATTCACTAAAGGGTGCAGTGGTGTTTTAAAAGACCTTTTCTTTTCGTCTTTTTTGTTCTAAACAAATCAGAGAAGGACATTTTCGTTTATGTGTTGAACATCAATGAATGAGTATTAAAACCGAAATAAAAGTATCTCTCTACTACCTTTTACTTTCAGCCAACAGGCTGTGCTCCCCAGGAAAGGATTTTTTTTCCCACAGTTGCTAATGTATTATTATGGATCAATTTCTTTTTTTGGGACACAGTATTAATGCTGTATGAACCTGGCACGCGTTGCCAAAGCAACAAATCTATTCCTCAAACCAAAATAACGACAATGCCTGTTCCTCTCGGTCAGAAGAATACGGCTCCGCCCCGTCTCTCCCAGAGAGCCTGACAGCATTTCATCTTTATTTATTAATCCGACAGATGCTATTCCAACCCATCACCTAAATAATGAAAACTAAATCCCCGCCAGACCATTTCAATGCATACACAATTACACATTATGGAATACTGCTTGTCAATGTTGATCATCCTCCTAGATTCCTATTTTGGATATATTGTTTTTTTTAAGTTAGTGTTTTGTGTGTGTGTGGGGGGGGGGGGGGGGGGGGATTGAACCCTGCATGTGTGTTAGTGGAAGCAAATCATTGAGGATTTTTAATATGTTCAAAGAAAAGTGTGTGACTTTCGTTTTTCTTTTGAAGAAGCAGAATATTTATAGGAAAACTCTGTATGTGTAACACCCTGCTCTGTGTCTCAGCTGTGTCTCCTTTGTGTTTCCTTTGTGTCTTGATTGTTTCATTCCCTTTACCTGCTCTCAGCCACTCCTATGTCTCCCTGATTGTCTCATGCCATACACATGTCTCCCCCCCTGTATATTGTGCCAGTTGTTCCCTTGTCCCGTCAGTTTGTTTTCTGCATTTACTAATGTTTCTATGAGTGTCACTTATTCCTGTCAGCTTTCACAGTGTATCTTTGTTCAACCTTTTTCCTCAAGTAAAGAGAGTTTTTGTTTCTATTTAAAGCTGGAGTCCAGCCTTGTTTCCTCTGCACCTGATCCTCACCCTGTGACCCTCTGTGTGCAGAAAGGATGTATAATGACAGCTGGACAGTGTTGGAGGTGGGTTATTGTCAGTGATGGATGTTGGAAAGCATTTGTATTCCATGTGATTTCCAGGATCTGCCAATCACCTAAACCGGTTCCCCTGGATCCTTGCATTCACATTAGTAAATATTTTATGTTGCAGATCGAGCCACACATATCTCAAAAGTACAATTTAATCCAGAATGTGCCCAGAAAATACTGTGTGCTTGTTTGGATAATTTTCTTTTGGCATACAATGTCCCTGAAGCCCTCAGTTTGTATTTATTGATCCTTCTGCTTCTTTATTCCAGATATTAATTATTTAAATGTGCTTATGCAGTACACCTACTACTATTTTTATGAATGGATCCATCAACGACATTTTCTCCACTGTAAAGTGAAACAACTATAAGAAAAATAAACACTTAAACAACAACCTTTTCAGTGCACGGTTCAATCCCACTATTAAAGTAGAGCGGCTTGGTTATGATAAGGAATCTTTGTATGAAATGTGTACAACAAAAAAAGACATTATCCAATTACAGTGTCCAGTTATTTATGCCCAAAGGTAAAGATTATATTGAAACAGACATTTTAACTATAGTCCTCTCAGTATGCATGTCCTGTGTATATATAGATGATTTCAACCATTTCAACTACTGTTGAGGACGTTAATATACAGCTGGGGTTTATATTAAAACTCCTTGGACTCATATTATGATATTTAGTCTATTTTAACAGACAATATATATTTTGAATATACATGTTGTGCTGTTTCAAATGCTCTTTTTCAGTGTGCTCCAAATGACACATTTAAATCGGTCCAAGTTCATGACAGTGAACAGCCTGTCATCAGCACAGCGACGCCAGCCAAGACAAAAACTAAATAGAGCTGTGTATCTACCAGAATGTCTGGAATGGCAAATATCACCAGCTGTGAAAATTGTAGCATCATTTGTACAATAGCAGTGTGGGAATACTGCCTGTCAGTGTTTCAAGAACAGCAAGTATCCGGACAGACCCCTGGTGGCCTCTGGACAAGCACTGTACTCTTCATCAGACTGTTGGAAAAGACTATTGTATATAATGATTATACTTCGGGTAACTTCCCTTACCGAGTTCCTAGCCTGCTCCATGTCCCCGGTGGTGTTGAATGCACATCATTGAGAAACATCACACGTTTTACCTTGATCAAAAATACATTGATGACAAGGAAATTCTGTATAATTCAGCCACATAATCAAGTAGTTTATTTACACTCCAACTTTAAAACTGGATCCTTGGGACATTTACATCAGGGCTACATAACACATATAAAGCTGGCCACGACCCCAGAAGGAAATTGAGCTTACTTCAACTAGGCTAGGCAAGTGACCTTTTTATGCTCCGTCCCGATGCGCGTAGACACGCCGGCATCGGAGCTCTGCGGGGCGCGAGACCCCTTTCTTCTGCTGTAATTTGGCGCTATAGAGAGAATTACAGGGTGGCGGGCGGAGATTTCAGGGGGGCGGGCCAATTTTTTTTAATGTCATGCAATCTACCAATACTACGCCGCAATCGACTGGTAGGTCGCCGCGATCGAGATCGACGTATTGAGCACCCCTGGTCTAAAGCATGATCGGTCACAGGAGTGTGATGCACCTGGTGTGTTATGCTCTACTACTTCTGCCTGGCACATAATGCTGAAGTTAGCTCGCTCAGCTAACCGTTAGCAGAAGTTAGCCTAGACAGCTTTTTGACTTCAGCCGTTTAACAATTCCATGTACACTGAGTACAGACTTGTGTTCTTTTGGAGTTTGGTCTTGGTTATCTGGTGTTGGGAGTCCAGACACTCGAGGACGCAGAACGGTCTTTCTGGTCTTGTGACGTCAGCATATCAACTGTTCTTGCTCATGAATTTACTCCAATTATTCATTGTAAAATACTTTACAGTGGAGTAGAATGTGTTGCGGTGTTCACTGTTGTTTGGCGTAGGCTATGAATAAACGGTAATAACTATACAACGTCTCGTAGCTTTCCTGACCCAGGGTCGCTACAATATGAAGTTATGAATCTTAACCCTCAGTCAAATTGACTTAACGTTATCTTTTAATACATAATAAACTCTTTGTGCTCTAGATCCTCCAAAACCTAATTATATCTCATGTTTAGCCGCTACGGAGACGTCAGAGCCAGCGGAGCATTTAAAAAAGTCCTGCCGAGATCAGGCTGCTCTCGGCGGCCACACAGCGCGCTGACCGCCCGACGCTGCGGAGCTCACTGGTTCCACGAGCAGGACATCAAATCTCCGTCGCATATCCTTATTAGGCTGAATCTTGATAAACCAACCACAGATTTGATGCTTATACTACTAACTTCTCGGCTTAAAACATCCTTAAATTACATTCCGTGACTCAACAACAGTAGTATTTAGAATGTACAGACAAGAACGCACAATAAACGCTGTTCGTCTACAGGTCCAAGTGCTAGGGATCGATTGCTTCTGTCTTCCTCCCCGACTTGACCAATCCTGTTTAACAATGAGGTTCGGACCGCCCCAGCTCATTTGCATACACATAAATGTCACACATAAATAAATGAAAAAATACGTGTGAACACATAAATAGAGATATAAATAAATGACATGACAGTCAAAGAATACGTGAACAATCTAAATATAATGATAGTTGAGTTACCTCAACTTTTTTGGCAGGACGGTTGTAACAAACAGGTAGAAGTTATGGAGGAGGGATTAAAGGCCGAAATTCGGTCTCACGAACTCCGGCGCTGCCTCTCTGTCTGGACGGAAGGAAGTCATAAACACATGCTTATGAGTGAGAACAAACTTATCAGCCAAGACTGCCTCCTTTGACTGACGTCACCTTTCCAAGGAAAGCGATGACACAACCTCTTGGGCTTTTCCGATTAACTTCCACTGAAGTAGAAGGTGAAGCCCGTTGAGGTGGTGATTGATGCCACCTGAAGAGAAAACAAGGGGGGAGGGGAGAACACACATCACTGACACCTAACACGATTATTGTTGTTCTGAGTTTGTACTCTCATGACTGAATGCACGTATTGTAAGTCGCTTTGTGTTACGTTCCCTTCTTGGTCTAGGGGATATGTGTGTGTGTGTGTGGGGGGGGGGGGGGGGGACGAACACATAACAGTCAAAGAATACGTGAAAAATCTAAATATAATGATAGTTGAGTTACCTCAACTTTTTTGGCAGGACGGTTGTAACAAACAGGTAGAAGTTATGGAGGAGGGATTAAAGGCCGAAACTCGGTCTCACGGACAACGGACAGCCATATCTGTGACAACGCAGGGTTAATGTCATAAAGCAGAAACAGAGTAGCCCCACGCCCCTGTCATCCCTGTCACCCAGTGTCCCCCATAGCACATCCCTCCCCCGGGGCCTCCGCCCCCTCTCACCCAGTCCCTCCCAGAGCTCCATAGAGATTGTGTCTGTCCCACGGTCACTTAAACTTAAATTAATTCTATCAAAAGTAAGCAGAAGAGGAGTCGTACACAATAACCTTATACAAGTTAACACCATTATTTCAGCAGTGCAACAAAACAGGACTATTAAATGTGGTCTCCTAAATATTAGATCTCTGTCATCTAAAGCTGTGTTACTAAATGATTTAATATCAGATAATCACATTGATTTATGTTGTCTAACTGAAACCTGGCTGAGCCATGAAGAATATGTCTGCCTAAATGAATCGACTCCTCCAAGTCATATTAATACTCACATTCCTCGAGGCACCGGTCGAGGAGGTGGAGGAGCAGCCATCTTTGACTCGAGCCTATTAATAAATCCTAAACCTAAATTACACTACACCTCATTTGAAAGCCTTGTTCTTAGTCTTTCACATCCAACCTGGAAAACACTACAGCCAATTCTATTTGTGATTCTGTACCGGCCACCAGGTCCATATACAGAGTTTATATCTGAATTTATATCAAGTTTGGTTCTTAAAACTGATAAAGTTATTATTGAAGGAGATTTTAATATCCATGTGGATGTGGATAATGATTGCCTAGGTGCTGCATTCATCTCATTGTTGGACTCGATTGGCTTCTGTCAGAGAGTACAGAAACCCACTCACAGCTTTGGCCACACGCTTGATCTTGTTCTTACTTATGGCGTTGACATTGAGCATTTGAACGTCTTCCCACAGAATCCTCTTCTGTCAGACCATAACCTCATAACTTTTGAATTTATACTACCGGAGTGTACACCGTTAGTCAAAAGTTTCTACACCAGATGTCTAACTGATAGTGCTGTAGCTAAATTTAAAGAAGCAATTCCTTCTGCATTTGATTCGATACCACATCTCAATATAACAGAGGACTCCTGGTCTAACTTTAGTCCGTCCCAGATTGATCATCTTGTTGATAGTGCCAGAGGCTCACTGAGAATAACACTGGACTCGATAGCCCCTCTGAAGAAGAAGACAGTGAGGAAGAGGAGGTTTGCTCCCTGGTATAACCCTCAGACCCGCAAACTAAAGCAAACGTCACGAAAGCTTGAAAGCATATGGCGTTCAACTCATCTGGAAGAATCCCGCTTAGTTTGGCGAGATAGTCTTAAAACTTATAAGAAGGCCCTCCGTAATGCCAGAGCAGCCCATTACTCATCAGTAATAGAGACAAATAAGAACAACCCCAGGTTTCTCTTCAGCACTGTAGCCAGGCTGACAGAGAGTCACAGCTCTGTGGAGCCGAGTATTCCTATAGACCTCAGTGGTAATGACTTTATGAACTTCTTTAATGAAAAGATTTTAACTATTAGGGACAAGATTAATAATCTCTTGCCCATAACCAGTGCCAATCTGTCCTCAAGTGGAATGGCCTTGGAAACCGCTGTATGCCCTGGTGTATATTTGGAAGGCTTTTCTACCATCAACCGTGACCAATTATCTTCAACGGTTTCTACTTCTAACACATCTACCTGTCTCTTGGACCCCATCCCGACGAGGCTGCTTAAAGACGTTTTGCCTTTAATTGGCGGCTCTCTATTAGATATTATCAATGTGTCTCTGCTAACAGGCCACGTACCACATTCCTTCAAAGTAGCTGTCATTAAACCGCTCCTGAAGAAGCCCACTCTGGATCCAGAGGTGTTGGCTAACTACAGACCGATCTCTAACCTCCCCTTCCTCTCCAAGATCCTTGAGAAAGTGGTCGCAAATCAGTTGTGTGACTTTCTACATCATAATTGTTTATTTGAGGAGTTTCAGTCAGGATTTAGAAAACACCACAGCACCGAGACAGCACTGGTGAAAATTACAAATGACCTCTTAATGGCAGCAGATAAAGGACTCCTCTCTGTCCTGGTCTTGTTAGACCTTAGTGCTGCATTCGACACCATTGACCATGACATCCTGTTACAGAGACTGGAGCAGTCGATTGGCATTTCAAGCACGGCACTAAGTTGGTTTAAATCCTATTTATCAGATCGATCTCAGTTTGTATTTGTAAACGATGACGCCTCGATAACCACCAACGTTAATCACGGAGTTCCACAAGGTTCTGTGCTTGGACCAATTTTATTTACCTTATACATGCTGCCTTTGGGCAATATTATCAGGAAACACTCCATAAACTTTCATTGCTATGCAGATGATACTCAACTATATCTATCGATAAAACCAGAGGAGACCAACCAACTAAGTAAAATTCAAGCATGTCTTAAAGACATAAAAACATGGATGACCTGCAACTTCTTGATGTTAAACTCAGACAAAACCGAAGTAATTTTACTCGGCCCTGAGCGCCTCAGAGATCAATTATCTGGTGATGTGGTTTCTGTAGACGGCATTGCCCTGGCATCCAACACCACTGTAAAGAATCTTGGCATTATCTTTGATCGGGACTTGTCCTTTAACTCCCACGTAAAGCAAATCTCAAGGACTGCATTCTTTCATCTACGTAATATTTCAAAAATCAGGCACATCTTGTCTCAAAAAGATGCAGAAAAGTTGGTTCACGCGTTCGTTACTTCGAGATTGGATTACTGCAACTCCTTATTATCAGGCTGCTCTAATAAGTCTCTTAGGTCCCTCCAGTTGATCCAGAATGCTGCAGCTCGTGTTCTCACTAAAACTAAGAAAAGAGATCACATCACTCCTGCACTAGCTGGTCTGCACTGGCTCCCAGTAAAATCAAGAATCACTTTTAAAATTCTTCTCTTAACATAAAAAGCCTTGATTGGTGATGCACCATCTTAGCACTTCAGTGGCACTTAGATAGCACTTACTTATGGTACTTTTGTAGTCGACTATTGTTGAATATTACTCTCCTGTATTCTTGTTGTTCTTAGTTTGTACTCTGGGTTGAAATGCACTTATTTAAAGTCGCTGGATAAAAAAGCGCTAAATGTAATATCTTAAGGAGCTTGTCGTACCATATTGCCCCACTAGAGAGCTGCGCTCACTAAATGCGGGACTACGTGTAGTTCCTAGAGTCTTAAAAAGTAGAATGGGAGCCAGAACCTTTAGTTATCAAGCTCCTCTTTTATGGAACCAGCTTCCAATTTCAGTCCGGGAGGCAGACACAGTCACCTCATTTAAGAGTAGACTTAAGACTTTCCTCTTTGACAGAGCTTATAGTTAGGGCTGAATCAGGTTCACCTGGTCCAGCCCCTTGATATGCTGCTATAGGCTTATAGCTGCCGGGGGACGTTTTAGGATGCACTGAGCACCTATCTCCTCTTTTCTCTCCTTAGGGATTAATTTTCATCTCTCCATCACACATTACTAACTCTGCTTTCTCCCCGGAGTCCTTGTGACTTCACGTCTCATGGGGTCATCGGACCCTATGAGACGACATAGATCCTATCTGCCTGATGGATCATCGAGGTCTGGGTCGTGGAATTCCTGCTACTGACTACGCCACTATCCTGTTGAGACTCCGCCCACTGTTGAGACTCCGCCCACTCCTCCTCCCCACCGCCATCTGCCTGATGGATCGTGGAGGTCTCCATCGTGGAATATGCCTACTATGAACTATTCATACACTCTGTCATATTCATTGAATGTATTTTAACTCTAAATCTGTCCTTCTGTACACATTACATCTATTGCACCTGTCCATCCTGGAGAGGGATCCTCCTCTGTTGCTCTCCTGAAGGTTTCTTCCCTGTTTTTCCCCCTGAAGGGTTATTTGGGAGTTTTTCCTGGTCCGATGCGAGGTTTTGGGGCAGGGATGTCTATGTGTACAGATTGTAAAGCACTCCGAGACAAATTTGTAATTTGTGAAATTGGGCTATACAAATAAACTGAATTGAAAAACTGAATTTAATTAATATCTTTACTGTCTGCTGATCTTCAGGATTCCCAGTAAGTGAGACAAAGCCCTCGGACATAAAGGGTTTGAAACGGTCATCAAGTTCGACTTTTCAGGTTCTGGCTGTGAGACACTTCTAATCAGACCCATGCCTTTTGGCTGGTGTGAGCCAGATGATAACTGTTGCTTACGTTTCAGAGAAAAACACTCGGAAACTACGTGTCCTTTCTTATGACAATAAAAACACTCACGATCACCTCTCGGAGATGACGGCGGGCTCCTAGCTTCGTCAACGAGAGGGTGGCCGAAACTCGGTCTCACGGACTCCGGCGCTGCCTCTCTGTCTGGACGGAAGGAAGTCACAAACACATGCTTATGAGTGAGAACAAACTCATCAGCCAAGACTGCCTCCTTTGACTGACGTCACCTTTCCAAGGAAAGCGATGACACAACCTCTTGGGCTTTTTCGACTAACTTCCACTGAAGTCGAAGGTGAAGCCTGTTGAGGTGGTGATTGATGCCACCTGAAGAGAAAACAAGGGGGGAGGGGAGAACACACAACACTCACACGTAACACGATTATTGTTGTTCTGAGTTTGTACTCTCACGACTGAATGCACGTATTGTAAGTCGCCTTGTGTTATGTTCCCTTCTTGGTCTAGGGCAGGGCTCTCCAATAGGCGGCCCGAGGGCCGAATCCGGCCCCCGAGCTGCTTTGGACTGGCCCCTGGAGTGTGCTCCAGTAACCTCATTCAGTTCGTGACGATGACTTTAAAAAATATATATATATTCATAATAATAATTTGTGACTATGGCTAATTGTACACTCTCACGTGCATTAGGTGTTGGTATGGTGGCGGTATGCACCCGTTTAAGCAAAGTAAACAGGCACTGCCTGTTTTGGCCAGACATACATTTTGAATCAAATGTGCCCCTTCGTGCTCTAGAGTGCATCACTGTGACCTTTCTGACTCGTACCTTTCCACCTGCGCTAACAAAAAATGGTCTCTCTCCACCGTAAAAAAAAGAAAAGTTGACTTAGAAAATAGGCAGTTCAAAAATGAATGGACAGAGAAATACGTTTTTATTACTGTGGATAATAAGAAGCCGGTATGTTTAATCTGCAATGAGTGCCTTGCCGTGTCTAAAGAATACAATTTGAGAAGGCATTTGAAGACGGCGCATGCTAATTTTGATGTAACTTTCCCACTGGGCTCTGCTGCTCGGAAGCAGAAGATAACGAGCCTTAAATCCTGTTATGAGGGAAGATGTCAATCTTTATTTCGGGCCTCTACCGATCAAGAGAGAGCAACGGTGGCATCATTACGAGTGGCATGGATATTGGCCAAAAAGAAAAAGCAGTTTACAGACTCCGAGATGGTCAAGGAGTGTATGCTAGCATCCAATGAGGAGTTGGTAGCAGATGAGAAAACACGGAAAAGCGTTATGGATTCCATTAAGCAAGTTCCGATATCTGACACATCAAATATGAGGAGAGTGGAGTCACTTGCATCGGACGTTTTCAAGACGCTTTTAGAAAATGTTAGGAAGGCCGAAGTGATGTCTCTCGCCGTGGATGAGTCCACCGATAACAGTGATGTTGCACAGCTGTGCCTCTATGTGCGATTTTTTGATGGGGAATGCTTTCGCGAGGATCTGCTTAGACTAATTCCCATGGAGGGACAGACTACCGGTGAGATTCTTTTCACCAAAATCGCTTCATTCTTTGAAGTGAACAACCTGGATTTGGCGCGCGTCAACATGTTGGTGACTGATGGTGCACCCTCGATGGCCGGCAGGGAGCAGGGATTAGCTGCGAGGATCGCAGCCGTGGCTCCGCAAATGAGTTCACTTCATTGCCTCATCCACCAGAGCCTCCTGTGTGCCAAGCTCAGAGGTGAGTTGACAGAGGCCATGGACTCTGTCATGGCAATCATACATTTTATCCGGTCAACTTCCAGTTTACAGCACCGCCTTTTCCGCAAGCTATTGGCTGACATGTCTGTTGAATATAAAGATTTGCTCATTCACAGTGACATTAGATGGCTTAGCAAAGGAAATGCATTGAAACATTTTTGTGAGCTAAGAGAGGAGATTTTGGTGTTTCTCCGGTCTTCAAAGTTGAAAAAAGCTGGCAAGTTTCTGTCTCTGATGGAAAATGATGAGTTTAATGCCACTGACGTTTTCCACCATTTGAACCAACTCAACTTGGAGTTGCAGGGCAGGGATAAAACAGCCTTGTGGAGAAGCTTCATGCTTTTCAAAGGAAGCTCTCACTTTTCTCTGTTGATCTTTGTCCTGGGAGGATGCTCCACTTCCCCACATTGAGGAGTTCTGGCCTACAAATTACAGAAATGATGTCAGGCTTCATTGACTTGTTAAAAAACAACTTTGCCACAAGGTTTCATGATTTTAGCATCCCCAGTGGAGTTATGACATTTGTAAAGGATCCTTTCTCTGTGAACGTTCAATCTGACTTTGCATTGAAAGGAAAGGAACTTTTATCCTCTGTGGATGAGGGGTCTTTACAACTGGAAACCATTGACATTCAGTCATCAGGTGACTTGCGACAGTCATGGCAGCAGGCAGGTTTTGAAAAATTCTGGACCCATGAAGTCAGCCGAGAGACATTTCCAAACTCAAGGGATCTTGCACTTTTTGTTCTGACAATGTTTGGTTCAACGTACACTTGTGAGTCATCATTCTCACACATGGATGCCATTAAAACTCACAATCGCACATCCCTTTCTGACCAGCATCTACATGACTGCATGCGCATTGCCCTGACAACTTTTATACCTGACTTCACTGCTCCTGCCAAGTCAAAAAGATGCCATTTCTCTCATTAGATGGCAAATGTAGGCAAATTACATGCAAGTTAATAGGCATGTTAGTCAAGCAAGCAACTAAGGTTAATTTTTGTAACAGTATGATGTAATTATGATGTTATTCACCTCATATTATCCACTTAATGTTTTGCTTGATGTGGTTTGGTTCAACTGGACTGTAGATTGAGGTATCTGAGGCTATTTAACTAGAGACAGATATGCGAAATGCAGTGTGTCTGCATTGTTTGTGTACTTTTGGCCACAGCAGATTAACATGCCTATGAGTGAGAACAAACTTATCAGCCAAGACTGCCTCCTTTGACTGACGTCACCTTTCCAAGGAAAGCGATGACACAACCTTTTGGGTTTATCCGACTAACTTCCACTGAAGTAGAAGGTGAAGCCTGTTGAGGTGGTGATTGATGCCACCTGAAGAGAAAACAAGGGGGGAGGGGAGAAGACACATCACTCACACGTAACACGATTATTGTTGTTCTGAGTTTGTACTCTCATGACTGAATGCACGTATTGTAAGTCGCTTTGTGTTACGTTCCCTTCTTGGTCTCGGGGATAAGTGTGTGGGGGGGGACGAACACATGACTGTCAAAGAATACGTGAAAAATCTAAATATAATGATAGTTGAGTTACCTCAACTTTCTTGGCAGGACGGTAGTAACAAAAAGGTAGAAGTTATGAAGGAGGTATTAAAGGAGACAACAAGCAGCAACACAAAGCACAGAACAGCCTGAAGGTGTAGGTAGGAATATTACTTTTATTTCCTCATGGTATGGCAGTTGATGATCCAAATACTGCACTTATAGTAGTGTAAGCAGGTTAATCCTATAGACAATGTTAAATGTTAACCAGGTTGTTTTATACCTGATTAAACTTTAGAAAAACTATCAAAAGCTAAAACAAATAATTTACCAATTTCCTTTTTTTTTGGTGTAAACAGGAACAAAACATTCTTTGTCCTGTCACCTGGTTCAAATGAATGCGACAGTTAGAGGGCGGATCCGCCTTTGAGAAACCGAGATAGCCTGACGTCAATCATCTCTTTAATTTATGCAGGATAGTACTATATATATGGACTTTGTTGAGTCTCTAGGAGATATAGGGCCCCAGGACAGTCAGGGTCGAGGAGCTTAAAGGAGCCAAAAAGCAGGAACATAGAACAGCTTCAATCTGAAGGTGTAGGTCTGAACTTTCCTTTTCTTTCCTCTTGGTATTAGAGTTAATGATCCAAATGTAGTAATGTAAACAGGATAATCCAAGACCAAATTATTTGTAACAAGTTTGTTTGTTTGTTATGCCTTTTGGAGTTTAGCAAAAAAGATGAACAAATTGAAAAAAACAGGAGCAAAACATTCATACATTGTCAATAATGTCTTTTTGTAGAGAATTGGAGCATTCACTCTGCAATTTAGAGATCTAAATGTGTTTCTTTTTCTCCACAGTTTCCACAGACTGACCATGGTTGGGTACAAGCTAGAAGTCACAACAGGTGACTTGACATTTTCAGGAACATGGGACCACATATACGTCACCTTATTTGGAACTGAAGGACAGAGTGAGAGAACCGAGTTGGACAACTTTGGATTTGACTTTTCAACTGGGACAGTAAGTTGAATCCTGTTGCACATCCTTAATTTAGGTCTGGGACAATGGAATGGATTTTGTTTGTGCATAAATACATGCTGGGGTGGTATTTGTTTTCTGAATAATTGAAGAAACATTTACCTTAACATAAATACACTCTGCTACAGTGAAGGACTATTTAACTGGTAATGAAACAGTCCCAATGTAATAATAATACCTCAATATTGCCTACATAAGTAGATGAGAACATCAGCAAGAAAATTACCTATTTCTGTTCAGTTATTCTTAATGCTTTTCATTGGTGCAACTGAGTGGAATATATTTATTTAACATTAAAATAACAGTTGTTGAAGTCTGTCTAGTCCCGTGTAAATATGTTCTCTTTAGACGATTGCTTAAAGAAACATGTGTAGTAAACTATTTCCATAAACAAGCTCTATGTTGATGCCTATTGATATACGCTAACACTTAGATTCAAAATACATGTATAATAACAAACAATTGTTGCGTGATTATTTTAGAGATTAATTATGAATTGACGCTTTACTGAACCTGCATGTCAAGCTTTCGCACCTGGCATGTCAAAGTATTTTTTTCAACAAAACGGAATTAATATTTCAGAAATATCAGCGCGATGTAGACAATAAAGGCAACAATGTGCATTTGAGGGGTAACATTATATTCACTATATAATTTAACTGGTGGAGGTGAAGAAGGGAGTTGCTGCAATCTGATGATGAATGAGGAGCATGACTGACGCTGATTGGAGGAGACTGGGTTGGAGGAGGTTTACAACTGAAAGCAGCAGAGAAGATGACCTGTTTGACAACGATATGATTGGCTAAAGGAAACTGCATAATCTGGTTGGTTAATTTAAAGTGAACGCTCACTGTATGCTTAACCCTGGGAGACTGGCTCAGTGGTAAAGCCCATGTCGCTGTTTCCTTGGGCAAGACACTTACCATTTACTATTCATAAGGAGAATTACATGGACTCTTATATTCTGTGATAAGACTACTGTACACACACACACACACACACACGTACACAACATATGTTTGGTTGATCTTAAATTTAAAATCATGAACTGAAAACACTGAAAGAGACTGTCAGGTCTGTGCGGGCATTTGTACTCCTTAGATACTTACGTATGTTATATTAAATATTAAGGGTAAATGTGTATTAACAACACTTTTAACACTCATGTAGAATTGTATTATATTTTAATTGTTTGCTTAAATTGTACATTAACCTTTGTTTCAAGACAGGAACCTACACCCTGAGCACCGATCTGTCTCTGGGGAAACTTCTGCTGTTCAAGTTGGAGAAAGATCCTTTTTCTTATCTCCCAGAAGATGAGTGGTACCTCTCCAAAATAGTGGTGACGACCCCAGAAGGAGAAGCCATTCTTTTCCCCTGTCACAGATGGATCTCTAGAGGAGAACTGGTGGAGCTCAGAGGAGGCAGAGGTCTGTTTTAGTTTACCAAATAATAAACGAAAATTATAAAAATTGAGATTCATTGATAACTTCTTTTCCCACGTATGTTTTGTTGACAGTTTGTCAATTTTTTAAATGTATTTTAAAGTCATATTGATATGTTCCCTTCATGTCTCAGCCTTGAAGGGATTTGAGGAGGACCATCCCCTGTTGATTGAACACCGTGAAAAAGAGCTGATGCTTAAAAAGAGTGTTTACCAGTAAGTTTGTATGTGTGCAGTACAGTATGTACCAGGAGCTCTTATGGTCTCAGAAGTTCATCTGGAGATATTCATATGTGCCTTTTGGTAACTTTTATTTTGTGTGGTTGTTTTTCAGATGGAAGATTTGGGCTGAAGGTCTATCCCACATCAACCATTTCAATAATATGTGGGAGCTCCCAGCTGAAATGCGATTCTCTCTGTCCAAATCATCTGAACTGGTTTATGAGAAATTTAAAGCGTATGTCTTCGTAGATGATGTTTCCACAACTGGTTATTTTCTCTTTGTTTTCAGACAAAGTCAATTTGAAAATATCAGTATTCTGTTAAATCATGTATTAATACCTCTTTTGTTACCCCTTTCTTACTTTAGTGTTATTGAACTGAAGATCAAGGGAATGCGTGGATCTACTGAGAAATGGGAAAGCATTGAAGACATGAAAAATATCTTCTGGTGGAAGAAGACACCAATGTCAGGTATAGTTTTCCCCCATTATCCACATAATTAATAATGTAATTGGCATTATTTCATAACTAGTCAATGCATATGAGCATTTGGCAGATTCTATCATTAGCTCAACACGACAATAGTTTGTTCTGCAATGATATTAATTCATGTATGAAAGACCTTTAAGAAGAATTGATATACTGCATCTTAAATTAAGTGGACTTGGTACTAATATCTCTAATCTATCTAGATTCACTATTTTTTTTATTCTCCCAAAATGAAAACCAAAGGAGCCCTTTTAACTAGTAAGGTGCACTCAGCTGAGTGTAGATATCTGCAAGGTGCATCTGTACAACCCATAATGGGCTAATGATTCAAATGAGTTCACAATGAAATGACATTAGATTAAATGGTGTTCCGGTTGGGTAAAACAATTCATTTTTAGACAAAGTATAAAAGTCTTGGGAACAAACCAGCAATTGATCTGATTAAGATGTTGTACTTAAAAAAAAATTTGTTTTTAATTAAACATGACATATTTACATATTTTCCATTCTTCCAGAGTACGTTGCAGAGCACTGGAAGGAAGATGACTTTTATGGATCCCAGTTCCTGAACGGAGCCAATCCCAATGTGATCAAGCGCTGCTCAGAGCTTCCCCCAAACTTTGCAGTCACAGAGGAGATGGTGAAGCCGTTCCTGGAAGAGGGAAGCTCTCTGCAGGAGGAACTGAAGGTATGAAAGAAGAACAGTGCCTTGAGATTATCTCGTCTTTGGGAGACGGTTTTATGTTTATCATCCCAATATCATTTTGTATTTCTTTATCTGTGAAACCGTTTGTTTTAAACGCCTCTTTCCTCTGTATTTTATTACCATACAGAAAGGCAATATATTCCTCTCTGACCAGAAGAAGATGGATGGAATACCCCCGAGAGTCTATAATGGAGAACCTCTGCACGTGACTGCTGGTCTCTGTTTGTTCTACTTGAACCCAGAAAACAAACTGAGGCCCATTGCAATACAGGTCTAGTCACATGATCATATTACATTCCACAGTTCATTACTATGTATTCAAAACCTACTGAACCTACATAACTAAATATGTTTTTATCATATTCCAGTTGCTTCAACAACCTTCTGCTCAGAACCCCATCTTTCTGCCCAGCGACTCGGAGACTGACTGGCTGCTGGCCAAGATGTTTATTAAAAATGCTGATGCCATGGATCATCAAGCAGTCCAACACCTCATGAAAATTCACTTTCTGGCAGAGGTCTATACTGTTGCTGCTCTCCGCAGCTTCTCTGTGATTCATCCCCTCTATAAGGTATGATTGCGGGCGCATTTAAAAAAAAAGATCTAATAGATCTGAACTGATCTGACCTTTTACTAATAGATTTCTCAGTTTTTATTTTGGGTGTTGTATGTCATTACTAGAATTATGTAGAGACGGGTAATGAAGGTACATTTTTAATGCATGCATTCCTCATCTCTTTTTCTGTTACATCTTAGCCTTAACTTAAATGCATCTTATTTGTTTCAGTTCATTCCCCTACTTTTCTAATTCAAATATGCTATCAGTTTTCAACAACTTTCTTTATAGTACACTTAAATGGTTACCCTTTAAAAGCCTAAAGGGTGTCGTGGGAAACACATTCTCACTGGGGAGTCGGATTGTTTGGGTTAATCTTTTTCTCTCATGTTCAAACAAGATTTAAGCAGTAAAACGATTGCTTACAAGATTTCCTAAACCTCTTCAGGCTCAAGAAAAAGCCAAACTGTGTTGTCAATTCCGTCTCGTCCTGTGTTTCCTGTTTGATTGGGCTGTTAAAGTGTTTCAGGCTATTTGTGGGTCATGAGATTTTAAGTTGCATGTGTTGAAGAAATTCTGCCCTTGGAAGTGAGAACTATTTCACGCTTCCATCAGTTCAGATGACTTGAGTTTGCTAATGATGCGTTTTTTATGTTATGTTAGTCCACTTTCTTTGTTACCACATCTACTGTATTTGGGATGTTTCCCTACTGACAGTCATTCATTCTATTTAAGATATTTGTATCACTCTCCAGATTTTTGGCAGGAACCTTGCACTCCACCATTCGAGTATATGTTATAGACTTCTCTATACATGACAGCACATTGAAAGGATCCTTACCAGATAACTGTGTTTATTCTAGAACAAGCAAAGGACTTCATAGTGCAGACCAAATATATATTGGCCTTTGTAATATCTTTACATCAAATTTAGTTTAATCTGTCATCACTAGTGAACTTTCTGCACATGTAGAGTCATAATACTCACATCTGAACCTAAAGTCCCCCTCCTCTCTAAGCGTAAACTTTTTACTCAGTATTACATTTTCTAGCTTTTGAAGTGACTGTACTTCACCTTTTGTGTTCAACACAAACGAGATGTGTTGCCGGATAAAACTATTCCCTTGTCTGTACAGCTGCTGATTCCACACTTCCATTCTACTCTGAATATAAACATTGAAGGGCGCTCAAATCTGTTTGGACCTGATGGGGCTATGAGTATAGTATGGCTCTGTAAAATACATATTTCTGAACAGCCTACAATGTGAAATGATATTACTTGAAAAAATGTGTTTGATTTTAAATATTTGTCCACGAATGACTTATTAGAGTTCACTTGGAGTTGACGGACTGACGGAGCTCATGAGAAGGGCTCTCTCTGAAACGACCTACAGCTCTCTCTGTCTGCCAGAGGACATCACTGCACGAGGACTGGAATCCATCCCCAACTTCTACTACAGAGACGATGGCCTGAAGCTGTGGAGCATCATCAACAGGTTATCTTTAAATAAATATTGCCACTGTCCTCACCAATTTATTCTACAAGCAACATATTAGAGTGTTTCTCTCTTAACATATAAAACATGTCCATGTAATTGTTTTGTGTCCACCAGCTTTGTGAAGGCCGTAGTGGAGTACTACTATCCCTCAGACAGTGAAGTGTGTAAAGACACTGAGCTGCAGGAATGGATCAGTGAGATATTCACACATGGCATCTTGGGAAACAAAGCCTCAGGTATTTAACAGTAAGCATATAATATTGCAATGAAGTTAGTGATTGCCAATAATTAACTCAGAGTAATTGTTCTACCAACAGGGTTTCCAGAGAGCTTTCATACTGCCGAGGAGCTGACCAAATTCATCACCATGGTGATCTACACAATGACCGGTGAACATGCTGCAGTAAACAATGGCCAGGTAATTAGTTTGCACATTGTAGTATGTATTGGTGCTTAATCAGGTATGGTTTTGTTTAACACTAAAACAGATGTATGAACAGGTTTGTAATCTGATTTTCATTTACACTTTTTCTTGAGCTGAGTATTACATTTGGGAAGAGGTTTCAGAATCAGGTTTTATTGGCCAAGTAAGTTTGCACAAACAAGGAATTTGGCTTGGTTTCACAGAATAGTCGACTTTCGTAGGCATTGTGCATTGTTGTAGACTAATCAAAACTAGAATAGAATAAAATGCAGCAGTCATGGATACCATACACAGGGGCAAAGGTTAAATTCCCAGTGTAGAGTTGTATAACTTTATCCTGCAATGCTTGACAATAAAATAAGTTCATTTGTTTTTGATCAATGTTTTTACATTTTGAGATTTCTTTCATTTAGTTTGACAACTTCTCCTGGGTGCCAAATGGCTCACTCCTGCTGTGCAAGCCACCTCCAACCACTAAGGGCCAGTCGAGCATGGAGACACTTTTGGAGACTCTCCCAAATGTTGGTGACACAGTCAACTTGGGATCAGTCGAATGGATACTTTCAGAGACGTACTCTGCCAAGGTAGGGTTGCCGATGATCAATACTCACAACATTCTACATGTTTATAATAATTTATACCGAACACATTACGATGTCAATCTGATTTACTGTTTGGTTGTGTCCTTTCGGCAGGTTCCCATAGGTACATGCCCCAAAGAGCGATTCAATGAGCCTGCTCCAAAGCAGATGATTAAGGAATTTCAAGCAGAGTTGTCCTCCCTCAGTGAAGCAATTACATCAAGAAACTTGCAGCTTGAAATACCTTACAGCTACCTGGACCCTGCTCAGATCGGGAACAGTGTTGCTATTTAACTCGAGCTGTTTCATCTCTCTGCATGAGGAAACTACATCAAAACTCTTTCAACATCTGTCTTGCATGCTTGGTTGTGGGTTAAACTTTTGGACACTATAATCTAGGGCTAGGCTGTATTATGTTAAATCGGCCTAAGATGGGAAACCTGTATCTTTGTGTAAATCATGTTTTACATAGACATATGGAATTAATTAATTAAATTAGCAATTTAGGGAGCAAATGTTTATGTTGCAGCACATTGCATGTGTTTTAGGATACATTGAACACCAATTGGCAATCTAAATGGATACTTTATAACATAAGAAAATATTGGTCGTTCATAAAGTGCAGATCTGTTGGTAATCAGCCCAGCTGAGGACAATCTGTGTTGCTATTTAACTCGACTCTGGAAGATGTAGAAATAGATTAATAGAAAATAGGTCGTATAGAGACACCGTAGAATTATAGTGGAGCACTGAGCACCGTGGCCCTGTGTTGGCCACACACAAACACACACACACACACACACACACACACACACACACACGCACATGCCCTCTCTGACCCATACACACACACACACACACACACATGCCCTCTCTGACCCCTCACACACACACACACACATACACACTGGCTCTCTCTGCCACCCCCACACACACACACACACACACACACACCTACAATGGCCCTTCGTAAATATCCCGGGAACGACCTTCTAGCTAGCTTTTTCCATCCCGAAAGAGATAAGACTATCTTAAAAGACTCCCGAGCCCAGGAGAAGAATCTTCAAAAAGCAACAAGTGAATCATGTCTTTGTCCCGCACATGAACTCTTCAAACAGAATCAATTAACCCCATATACACTGAAATGAGAAACAACATGCACACACTACTGATGGCTGGAGAAGGAAGACGAGTGGGGCCTAGAGGGTTGGACGACACCCTGTGCTCCAATGAGGCTCCTAAGTCTAAACCACGGGCCGCCTCCTACTTATTATGCACATCCAATCACGGGCTCTCAAAGTCTAATACCAGGAGAAGCCCCAACTTATTATCATCCAATCACAAATGCTCTTAAAGACTTTATATGCATAACTAATCTTTTGAATTTTCAGTCCGTCAGGAATCGAGCGAGCGGAGTTCCTTCCTACAGACCCGTGTACACGTATCCAGCTTGTGTGATACTCTGTTGAATAAACCTGATTGAAGTTCAACTAAAATCCTCCTGCAGTACGGCCGGTCTCTCCTGCACGCGTAGTCGTAGAATGGTTAAATCGCAACAAATTTGGTGAACCCGATGTGATTAAGGATAAGACCAGCAATCAGAAGACGACTGAGGAGGTCCGGGTCCGAGCGGGACGGTGCGGTTGCACGCCAGATTGCAGCGTCTTTAGCCATCCATTCCACTGGTCAAACAGTGCACTGAAACAAAAGCGTAAGCAGAAACCTATTCAATTGAATTCTGCATATTGTAGTCAGTAAAACTAAATTAAAGACCAAAGTGCATGTATGGATAAAAACTGCCATAAATTTAGATACAGTAAATTAAAGGTTGAATCACAGAAGCATTGTTTTGTAACATTTACACTGAGTTGTACCACCGATGTGCGTCGTAAAATTCCCTTAGGCTTTCAAACCAAATAATTATTGGGGAGGAAAGTCGGAAGGTTGGTGTATAGGCAAGGCGAAGACCCAACATTTTATGGGAGTGGGTAAATCATTTTGTTAAACAGTGTACCGCCGATGTACGCCGGAAAACTGCCTCTGACGATCAACCCAAAGTGATTATTCGGGAGGAAAGTGGTTTCACAAACTCCACTGGTTCAGCGTGTGTGGCATATAATAACAGCATTAATAGAAATGATGAATGCGTCCCTGTGTATTGCCCCCAGGGTGCTGCCACATATTTGGCTGGGCAAATTAATTAATGGCCACTGATCAACTTCTAAGATTCCCTCTAACCAGAATGTTACGGTGAATTATCTCATGTCTTGTAAGTCACAAAACAAGTGCCACGTATGCTTCCATGGGAAATTCAAGTGAAGAAAAAATGCCCTCGGTAAACCAAAGTGCAAACACAATTACCCGAGATAGAGATGTTACTACATGTGTAGCTGTCGATACTTCGAGTTTATTTCTGACAGTGTGATATTTTACTCGTGAATCCAGCAACCTGCACATGGATTGTGATGAACGTACATTTTTTATTTTTTTTAATGGTTTATAAGGGACAGTGCACATTGATAAAAACATTGCAGTAAATGTGCCAGTTAGCCAAGAGGCTATTTTTCATCTGTAGTCCCAATGTTGCTGATGTTAAGAACAAACCTAAAAACATAAGATTACAAATACAATCTACAGATAAAGCAAATAAAATAAGGGAGAACAATGTTAAAATGGACAGAATAAAAACATAATGTCAGAGATACAACATAAAAGCTTACAGACTAAATGTGATATATAACTGCAAACAGGTGAACGACAAGAGAAGACACGCAGGTGGAGTAAACGGCCGACCAGCAAGTCAAGACATACAGAGACCGGACAACAGACAGATAGACAACAACTGACAGACAGACAAAATGAAAGTCCAACCTGGACAGATGGAGGAGGTAGTTACAGTCTAGTGCTGACAGAGCTGGGTAGTAATGTACCATTTCTTTGTTTCTGCTTTAAAATAGTTGCATGATTGTAGCTCTCTGATAGATACTGGAATGTAGTTCCAGTCAACTGCTGCTTGTACTGAGAATGCAGCATGACTGAAAGCACTTTTCGTGAGAGGGACGATACAATCCCCTCTCGCTGCACCTCTTGTGAGCCGATATCCAGTTCTTGTGGTGACAAATTGTTTGAGAGGAGGATCCATGTATGATTTTGTACATCAGACAGACGTGCACATATTTAATCAAGTTATCTCAACTAAGCAAGTTGTATTTTTTTAGTCTAGGACAGTGATGTGACAGAACTTTTTTTTTATCAAGAGTTTTGAGCGTACGCTTGTATAATGACTGTAATGGTTTGAGCGTAGTGGCACTAGCATGTGACCAGGTTGTTAAACACTAGGCGATGTGGGAAATAACCATTGAATGCATGAATGTTTTAGCTGCCTCTGTTGACATGTAGTTGCGCGAGAATCGGAAATTGGATAGATTGAATTTTACCCGATTACAAACTTTTTTCACCTGTGATTTGAAAGACAAATTAGAATCAAAAAGTACTCCCAGGTACTTGTATTCAGATACAACCTTTAGCCTCTCCCCAGATACAAAAACATCCGGTTCTACACTATCAGAGTTTCTTTTGGTAAAAAACATACACAGTTTTGGATATATTGAGTTGTAAACAACATTGCGTTAACCAAGTAGTCACATTAGCCATGGATGTAGTGAGTTCTTTTGCTACATCTCCCAAATTGCTGCCATGCAAATAAATGACGGTGTCATCAGCATACATTTGAATATTGGAATGAGGACAAACTGATGGCAGATCATTAATATATAAGGAAAATAATAATGGGCCCAGGACAGATCCTTGTGGGACACATGTGGACAAGTGGAGGGCAGCGGGTTGATGTTTTTGAATTTGGACAGACTGTGACCTATTTAGCAAATATGATTCCATCCATTTACGTGTACCTGAGGAGAAGTTGTAACTGTGCAATTTGGACAAAAGAATACTATGATTTACAGTGTCAAATGCCTTCTTGAGATCAAGATACACAACTCCAACAACACCCCCTTTGTCCAGTAGAATTTTGATTTTTTTCGGTGAAGAAACAGGTGGCCGTCTCAGTGGAATAATTGGCTCTAAAGCCGAATTGCATTGGATGAAGGGCAAAGGGACTGTTTTTCAAATGGCAGATCATTTGATCAGCTACCAACTTCTCTGCAACCTTTGATATTGTAGGCAGGATACTGATTGGTCTGTAATTAGAGGTAGAAAGGCGATCTCCTTCTTTGAAAACTGGAATAACAGCAGCCGACTTCCAAACACTGGGAAACATGTTTTGAGAGATTGAGAGGTTGATGATATTGCTGATGGGATTTATTAGTGTTTTGGTAAGAGTTTTGAGCATAACGGCATCCATACCAAATGTATCTTTAGTTTTGGATGGTTTAAGAGAACTGATTATTCTTGTGACGTCTGAATGAGTGACATTTCTTATGATGAAAGTTGGCTCCAATGTATTTACTGTACAGACAGGTCTAATCTCAGGGGAGAAACATTTAGCAATGGTAGCAACAGAATCAATGAAATAGTGATTGAAAGCTTTTGCTATTTCAACTGGATTATTTGACAGTTTACCATTAATGTTAAATTCTTGCAGCTTCCTTACTTTGTTGGGATGTCCCATTAGCTTGTCCCATTAGATTTGAAGTCTGCATGCGGTGGCTTGAGGCAAACAACATGCCGACAGTCCTCTGATACATTTAATCTTCTCCAAAGATGATGCCGAATAGTAAACATTGTAGTTACAGTTCATGCAATAAGTCTCACAATACTCTATATTTTGCTTATCAATACCAGTTAAACAATACCAAAACCACCAAATAAATCCTACCAAGTCATGTCTGTGTATCTAAAGCCTTGTGTATCGTTTTTTCTGTGCCAAAGACCAACAATGGTGACAACCAATATTAAATACACACCAATGAGCCAGCCATTTGCATTAAGTGACATGTTTATTCATCCCGAGTTAATCCCACTTACACTGTCCTGGTTCCATAATTCACACTATATCACCGAATGGGTATTAATCCACAGCTGAACATAAAAAAACAAATGCAACTAGAACGGGCACTCGGTAGAGCGCATACCTTCGCATATCACAAGATTGGGCATTGAATTATGACCATGTAGGCATTACTTGCATGCCAATTGGATACAAATTGACCGTGTTATAGTAAAAAGAATATTTTGACCTTTTCATGACCTTGACCTTTGACCCGATTGATCCCAAAATCTAATTAAATGGTCCCCGGATAATAACCAATCATCCCACCAAATTTCATGTGATTCGGTTTAATACTTTTTGTGTTATGCGAGTAACACGCATACAAATAAAGAAATATACGGCGATCAAAATATAACCTTCCGCATTTTCAATGCGAAGGTAATAATATTACTACGGTACCCTGAAAATTACTGAGCCTTTAAAAAAAAAAAATTATTAGTTTTTAAAGACTGAAGTAGGAATCAACGAGCTCAGGGCTGAATGCCGCAAACACAGTAAGGAAATGTCAAAGTATTGAGGCGGACTAAAACGTTGTTGGTTTTGGGCTTTTGTTGATTGAAAGACATAAAACGTTGCATGCCTTTCCCTCTAAACGTCGTGTTTGTTGTTGTCTTCTTCTGCAGGTCGTACCCGGATGCTTCCCCAGGCTGTGTTTTTGCTTCATGGTCTGTTGGAGAATGGTCACACTGTCTATGTTCACTGTCACGCTGACGGAGGCCGGTCGACGGCAGCTGTGTGCGGCCTGCTCATGTACGTCCTGTGTTGAATGCAAATCAGTGAGAAACACAACACGTTTTACCCCGTCAAAAATACATTGATGACAATGAAATTCTGAATAATTCAGCCACATAATCAAGTAGTTTATTTAAACTCCAACTTTAAAACTCCAACTTTACTCGGCTGTAGCTCATGGGGGAGAGTGGTCGTCCCGTAAAAACAAGGTACCCGGTTTGATGCCCGCTCTCCCCATAGTTGCATGTCAAAGTGTCCTTGAGCAAGACACTGAACCACCGGTTGCTCCCCGGAGCTTCACTGCAGTCCACTGCTCCTTAATAACTACAGATGGGTCAAATGCAGAGAAGAATTTCCCCACAGGGATCAATAAAAGTTAAAATTTTCTTTAAATTGAATATACCAGATATTACTCGATGTATGTGTAGCAGCAGACAGCACATATGCAGTGTGCATGGATATTACAGAGTGCAAGTAGACAACACAATTCAAACTTAGTTCAGAAGAATAAAACTCTACGTAAGATACATTTTCTATTCGTATGGTTATATGTATTGACAACCATTGCCACATGTTGGTAACAAAGCTGTTTCCAGTAACACGTCAGACACTCTTGCAAAGACCTCAATAAATGTTACACTGCTTTATTTAGCTTATCAACAAGATAGATGAGTTGAGCTATTTAAAGTCAGTATAGCACATTCACAAGAAGTCATTATTTGTGCATTCTCAGTATTAGATATTATTATATAGACAGAACCAGACAGTCTATTTCAGCTTTGGAAAGTGAATTGTGATTTGTTCAATAAGCTTTGGTCGACGAAGAAGCATGATGTTGATTTGGAACGTGAACTCTGCCCTTTGAAACGTTTACCATCCGTCTTGCATGCGCTTCTATTAGCTAGAACAGTCTGCACGGGGCAGACATTCATCAGAGAGAGTTACAGCCTTGTTCACCTGCACAGACAGTCCCACAACTCACACGTACAGACATACATCAGTCGAGGCACCACTGGTCAATTTATTTAATGGTTTCCATGTCCAGCTATACCATTTGCATGGTATGGGCTAACTCTGTGTTTTAGAAAAATCAAGCAATTCAATTCAATTCAATTCAGTTTATTTGTAAAGCCCAATTTCACAAATTACAAATTTGTCTCGGAGTGCTTTACAATCTGTACACATAGACATCCCTGCCCCAAAACCTCACATTGGATCAGGAAAAACTCCCAAATAACCCTTCAGGGGGAAAAAGACGTTGCGTTTGTCTTTGCTCCTGGGCAGACATCCAGCCACCCTGGCGGGTGTCTACTGGAGAAGGAAGCGTGGTTTGACCAAACAGTTCCAGATGTACATGCTTATTCTACCATGCATGTCTCTTGTCGGAGGACAGGAGAGGGGTTGCTCTGTATTCAAGAAAATTTGACTGAGGAATTCCGTGTAATAACAATATTACTACTACTACTAGTACAAATAATAATATGTCAGTACAGTTGCACATTCGATGTGCATATTATACTGTAAATATTGTACTGACAAGCTTCCTGTAAGATCCATTCATGCTGTCAAAAGCTTTGTTGTTCTCCCATCTTCAACACCAGCACTGCCATTGATCAGTGTCAACAGGACACATTCTGATATGAGCAAGAGAGGGGGATGCAACTCTTACCAAGATGTTGGTGTGTCACAGGGAAAACACAAGAGTGAAAGCACTGTCTGCTGTGCATAATCCCTGATGAAATATTGATGTCTGATGCAAACTGTTTCATGAATGATACTTCAGCACTTCCCAGGTAGACTTATATATCCAAAATCAATACATTCCATCTGTTACCTGGGGCTCAGCTCTGGGTGTGTGCACACTGTCCTGTCTGGCTCTGTATTTCAGTCTTTTTCTATATCTCATTTCTCACATTGGAAATCAAGCAATGATCTTGAGTCACACAGAGGTTGAAGGAAAGGTTCACAGAAAGAAATGCATATATTAAATAGTCTGGAGATGTTTTTTTATGATTCTGAACATTTTAAAAGCTTTTCTTTTCATAAAGACAAATGGAGCATGATTAAAATGTTATAGTGGTTTTATTTGTTTGGCCTTATTAACTATGAACTTCTATTTGCTGTTCATGACACCAAATGTCATGAATTATGTAAAGTTATGTTATTCTTGTCAAGAATCGTGTCAGTTTGCAGCAAACACCAAATAAATGTTGGCAGCTCCTCAAATAGATTGGGTTTAAGTTTGTTTCATCAATATACATGCACTGTTCGTAAAGCATTTGATTAGATTATTAATAACAATTTGGACCCCTGAATTATATTTTTTGCATAAAGGATTTATGACGCTCTCCCTTTGTGTGTGAGAAAGAAAGATGCATACGCTTTTTTTTCTGTGCTTTGCTACAGATTAACAGCATAATACATGTGAGCCTAAAATGGCCTCACAAAGTATCATTACGTCTTTGGTGGAGAGCCGTCTTTCACTTCCTTGGAATCTAGTGGACGGTTGGCATATGGGACAGTTTGACAAAACAATCACTCATTCGTCAAAATCATGTCTCGTGCTTCCTTCTTTCAGTTAATTTGTGTTAATTGTCTCCCGATCCAATAATCCATCAGATGCCGACAAGATCAGACCTTTATGTGTGTGTGTCTTTACAAACTGTTTGTAGTCATATTTGTAATCCTGTTTGAACTGAACAAGACTGGACAGGTGTACATGACTTCATGAAAGGAGTTGGTTTGAAGACGTTTTTAGCACGTAATTAAACCGGCTAGCTTTCAGAGAGACAATAGAAACGTTGTGATCATGCATGATAAGTGGGCCTGCCTCCCTCGTTTCTTTCCCCCTGCTTGAATCCGTGATGCCAGATGCCAACGCTGACAGCTCAGTTAACTCAGTAATCATGAGATCAATGAGCACCAAATGGATCGGATGAAAGACATGTCCATCATTTTATCATTGCTTGATTCTGCAGGGAAAAGGCTGCCATGCGAAATAGATAGATAGATAGATAGAAAGATAGATAGATAGATAGATAGATAGGACATTTGTTGGTAGCAGCAGCAAACAAGATTACAATATTGACAATACAATAAAATAAAATAACAGAGCAGGACATATTCAATGTAAGATAATTAAATCTATTAAATACTCCTGTAGTGGCACTCCGTCTAGTTCTGGTTCTTCTGTACCACTATTTTGAGATCAGTCTTAAAAAGCTATTAATTGACACGCGAGTGACACAAGTAGTTCTTTCATACAAAATGATGTTCACTAAAAAACGTAGAGTACATGTTCACACGGTCAAAAAACTATGTCGCTTCCAACAACTCTGAGCTCAAACACGACTGACAGTCCAACACACAGCTGTTATACTGACGTGACGTCATCTGATTGGAAGCTTACATTCAGACAAATTATTCAGCTTTCAAATACAATACTAAATTCTATATGTTAAACTAAACATTCTTTCAAATCATAATAAAAATATTTTTCTTCAGTTACCTTTTAAAATCTTTTTAAACTAAATTATTATAACAAATGAAACCATGCATTTGGCTCTTACAACTCAATTAAAAGTTAATTCAGTGTGTTTATTGTGTCTTTGGATGATCGATCTATACATCATTTATAGGACGGGTTCTGTGTGTGTAGGGATGAGCAGACATATGGTTACCAGTACCCCACACAGCCAGATATATAAATCACCAGTGACAACAGATAATGAATGCAGGCCGACATGAGAAGATTAGTTTGCCCTTCTCTATATCAGTTCTGTGAAGTGATGGTAGAAGTTATATTTACAGGAACATGTGTGTTCTACATGGGCCAGTGTCCAAGTATGAATAAGTTATACAGTCTACATTTGGCTGCAAAACAAACAAAAATGTGCTCGTTTGAAATGTTCTCCAAAAAAGTATTTGTTTGATAGAAATGTAGCTATGAGAAGTTACGTTTTCATACCACTCTGCATTTGTTTTGATTCTCTGCTTTCTCTACCTTGCCTTTTTTTACTGTTCCTGGTCAGCACATCTGGCTGGGCTCCACAGCCAGACAGATGGAAAGTAGATGAGGCCTGACTTTAGTCTGGGGACTAAGCCAGGTGTTCAAAACTTACGTCAGGAATATATTAGTACGATCAAGTCCCGAAAGACATTAGTGGGGCTTTTAGCAGAGCCTTGGAGGCATCAGTGAGCTGGAATATGAATGCTAAGCCTTGAGATCAAATTCAAAGCCAAATTAGTCTTCAAAGCAGGCTAATATTTTATCACAAGTTGTCATACACTGTTAAAAAAGCTGTCATTAAGGGAGAAGAGTTAGTGACGGTCATATAGTAGATAATGAGGCACTTGGAAATGTTACCCTCGCTGTCAAATAGACTGTAATGTAGTTGAAAATGATGCAGTAGCGTGTTTGTGCTGTTGAATTCCATCATCTGTCCTCATTATAGTTACATTACATTCAATGTTAATCTTCCAATCCGAGTACACGACTTATCTCCTTCTCATTCCTTCTCACACACTTGCGTGCACACACAAGCACCAACAATTTCACTTAAAATTGCTACCAAAATGATCCCGCACATCTGGGGGGTGCTGTGAAACTGCTTCGCTGATGGAAGGGCAGAAAGGGATTGTGGGTAATGTCATGAACCTACTTCTCTTTTCTACCACCCTTACCTCTCAACCTGAGCCTTTACCCCTCCCTTACTCTGACACTACGCTCTTCACTTTTACTCCTAATCTTTCTTTTACTTCATCCGGTATACTTCCACTTTGTTTACTCACACGTCTCACACTTACCCATCAGTCAGTTCTGTTCTTCATTTCCTCTATTTTTAGTAGGCATTATGCCTGGCTGAAATCAAGTCCTTTCAAATGCTGTATTTTTCGAATAAACAGCTGATTTATAATGTCTATTAGTGAAAAGACAGTCAGACTCAAAGAAGAAAACAAGACCACAGTGGGTGCTTCATTCATTCACGGCTGACTACGCCGTTTCATTGTTTTGCGTCTGCCGTTAATTTAGTTTGGCATTTTCACGTGAAGAAAATTGGAAAATGTTCAGGTCAGTGCTTCAGTGGATACAATAAATGGTGCATCCTCACAAGGAAACAGATGCAGCAAAACGTGAACCCCACCACCCCATTCAGACACAATTATCTGTGTACAAGATTCAGGCATTCGCTTTTTGGCATGAAGGCGACAATCTCATGTTGCCAAGAAAAAAAGTAATGTTTTTCACTTGCCTAATGGTGTGGACAAGAAAATGATCAAAGGTAGACACTATTAATGAATAATAAGGTCATGGTTAAATGCCTTCAAAACAATGGCTTCTACATACTATCCACATATAAAAGAAGAATACAAAAAATATCCCCAAAAAATAAATCTTTTGCTTTTTTTACAACAATTCTGCTCCATCTTCATTCACACACAAAAGAATAAAACATCCTCTGCCTTATTTCGATGAAATATCTCTCCAAATAGGAATGAATTGTAGACTAACAGCTCTGATTAACTCCAACTGGTCGCTTGAAAGCTATCCATGCAAGGACCCCAAGGCATTATGTTTGGTGGGTCAACTTTAATGACCCACTATAAACTCCGATATATAAAAGCCGATTCAGGACACATACATTGTTACCTCCTTCGCGGCCAACACGTCTAGAGCAGCTGCCCTACGCCTTCAGGAAGGAAGATCGTTGGGTGAAAAGAATAAAAATGAGATGAGGAAGTGGAGAGAGATGAATCATTTATAAACTTTACACTTGTGTCATGATGCTTTAACTTATACTGACTTACAGCTGTGTGAGTAAGTGTCTGCCCTCCTTTATGCATTTGTGTTTGTGTGGAGGTCCATGCAAAGGGCGTAACTTTCAATTCCCTGCTGTTAGTCGTAAGAACCAACTAAAGTGAGATGTGTTTGCAGGACGATGTCAAAGTCATACATTATATTATTATGCTGAAGTGTGGATCACTTTGGGCATGTTAACAACCGCTCTGGAGCTACATGCCCTTATGTCAACAGCACAGTGCTTAATAAGTCGTCTTCTGTGGCAGCACAAAAAGATATCCTGCAGGTTATATAATACATTGACCAGATTTCCCGTAGTCCTTGTAGTTCTCAATACACTCAAAAAACAACAAAGAGCAGTGAGGGTGGTCATTAATCAGAACTGAAAATATCCTTTGGCGCTTCAAGTAAAATAAAAAAGAATGATCATCCCACATTTTTAAATGGATTAGGATGTTGCATGAATCTAAATGGATTCACACGGCCTCTAGCCGTCTGTGTATTTGCAAAGGGAGGAGGCTCTACGAGACCTAATTGGTACCTCGGGGTCGACATCAGTGCTTCCTCTGTGTTCTGACAAGTGGAACGTCTCATGCACACTTTTTTGTGAACAATATTGATCGTGTTTACATGCATTCGAATAACTGGCTTAGTCGGACTGAAATCGAATTATCCGTTTCATGTAAACACCTTTGTTCGACTATGTGCGGTCCGACTACGATCCGATTAACACCCCTGGATAACTCGATCCGATCCGGTTGATAATTCGACTATCGCGGCATGTAACGGTGAATTGGATTAGGAACTGGACTTTGCTTCATTGCGTATGCTTGAGATCCCGCCGCCCTCCTCCTCCCTCCCTCCCATGTCGTGACCCGGAAGTCGAAAGAGACGATAAGTTGTCACTGCCGGGAGCCTGGCCGGCAGAAAACAAACAAACAACGCCAATAGCGCCATTTGCATTCGCTGTACTCCTATTAACATCATGCAAGAATAGTAGAGGGATGTAGCTTCGCCTTGCTCTCTGTTCGCCATCTTTCTCGAAATGTTGTTGTTGTTGTTGTTGGTAGTGGTGAAGAGGTCAAGCGGAAATGGCTGTATCACCACGAGTTGTAATGAAAACAGCGCCACCTATCGTATCGGATATGACATGCTTTCGGCCAATGATTCGAATTACTCACTACCATGTATATTGGGATAATAGCAGATCCCCCAAAAGTTAGCATAGTCCGACTAAAGCAAGATTCGAATTATACCATCATGTAAACGCACTGACTAATTGCCAATCATTGCTGATCCATATTGATGTGAAAACACCTCCTTCAAACAACTGGATTCACTGGTTTCTCACCAACACTACATTTTACGAGATATATGGACACATATTGATAACGTTATTATTTACACCTTTTCATTGATGCGTTCGTGCTTCGTTCTCCTTGGGTCAATTTAAACACTGATTGGTTGCAGTTTATTACAAATCCAGAGGTGGGCGGTGTTGTACAGCCCAGTCCGGATGGGTCCATTTCAATCATCCTAAACCTAAAGTCAGTGTTAACTGTCAAAAATACTAAATATGATCTTTTTGTTTGTTGTTCACATCTATCATGGTCATTTGTGTAAAAACACATCATTTAAATGATTAGGAAACATTGTGTTTCTATTAAAATATTTGCTTTGATTTAAGAAATTTGATATTAGGTTTGATAAGTCTCTTCGAGCTGGTGTTAAGGAGTTAAACAGATCATAATTCACTCCCTATTATCGGTTTTATATTACTTTGAAACCAAACATCTTCAAACAACAATATTTATTCTATTTATATGCCAAAGAAAAGTGATTTAATTTCAACACATCATAATAAAGTTTAAAATATAATTTACCTGAGCCCAATACTCGTTTTATCTGGTTAGAGCTTGAACGCATCATAATGTAACTCAATGCAACCTTAACTGTTCGTTCCTTTAGTTCACAGGATTGTGCTGCCCACTGGCTACTGACACCTAATCGTATTAACTCTAGTCCTGCTGATTTTTAACACAATTATTTTGGGTACAATCTAATATTTTTACATCTGAAAGGGGGACTTCACCTCTGACCTTCTACGGATGAGTTTGTAATCTGACAACCGTAGAGCAAGAAGAAAGATGTGGCTGCATGTCACTATCCATTGGAGACAACAATACTGTTAATATTATTGCTTACAGGTACCGGTTCCAGGCCCATTCATGCATTATACATGCAGTGGTTAGACAACCACTTTGTATTAAACTCAATCATCACAGCGATCATCACCTACATACATATAGAAAGTGAATCAAGTACTCATGCCCATCCCTTTTATTGCTAATAATATTCGCGAAATCCTATTAGTAACACATAATAATACTTCTTACTGCTAAAAGCAATGCATTACTGTCAGCCAACACTTCAATAATCTCTTTTACTCCCTGTTGCATAGAGGAAGTTGTTGTTGGTCCACGCATTCACTCGTTTTGGCTTTATTGCTTCTTCAGTTAAAACATTTTTCACCCAAGAACCCAAACACGATTCTTTCATTGGAGGTTTTCTTGTTTCATTATAAATAATCATGTGCTTCAGTTTTGTATGCACTCAGAGAACAATGGCCCTTTTAGGACTGAGTTATTCTTTAGTGCGACTGGAGTTTATTTTGAAAGAAATGATTATGGTTTGAGTCATTATTTGAGGGTGTAGAGAAAACAATTGCAACAAGAAAATGTTACACATTTTTTATTGATTATCAGAAAGTTATTCATGAGGTCTTAAACTCCGAAAGTACTTTAAAGTGATTCAAGACAAAACGCCACAAGATATTGCATAATGTAATCTCTCCACAGAGGAAATTGGGCACAAATTGATGTGAATCTCGAAGAAGAATCAGCATTCATAAACCACAACTTTGACGTGAGGGAAGAAAGCTCCACAGAAAATAAGGGATGCAACAAGATCTGATCCCAGAAAAGAGACAAAACTATCGGACACGACCCAACTTCAAACAGTGATGAGGAAATGACAGTTAGGAAGGAGGGAAAAGATTGAGGGGAGAAAAGGAAGCGATCGAGGGCTGATTTAGTTCAAGTGATTGGGCTTGGTCTCTGGGTTGTTCGCAGTGCTGGATGATCTGTCCGTCACTGTGAGTGAAGCTGGGGCTCATACACTGAATGGAGTAGGTGTAGCAGAGTGGACAGGTAAGTGTCATAGAGCTAACGAGGTGGGATAGCTAACAGGTGCACAGAATGAGCTGACGAGCTAACGCCGAAGGGAGTGAGTGCAGTCGGGTGGGCAGGTGAGTGTGATTGGGCTTGACGGCGTGTCACAAACAGGTGCACTGAATGAACTGATTCAGCGTGAGAGAGACAGAGTGGCAGGAGAAAATGGAAATGTGACAATCTTGTTCAGCTGACACCTGAACACAAAAGCGTCACCATGAACAGAAGGTCAACATTTGCAACTATAGTCTGTTGCACCTGTTTTGAGGCAAAATAATAAACAAAACAGGAAAAACTGTCGGAGACTGAAAACACACCTTTTCCGACTATATCTGGATTAAAACACAGATTAGCACTTCAGTGGCACTTAGATAGCACTTACTTATGGTACTTTTGTAGTTCGACTATGTTGAGGAAATGTTACTTCCTGTATTCTTGTTGTTCTTAGTTTGTACTCTAGGTTGAAATGCACTTATTGTAAGTCGCTTTGGATAAAAGCGTCTGCTAAATGACATGTAATGTAATGTAATGTAATGATTTCTGTTCACGATAAACAAATTAGTTTTTGTCAGCACTATAACTTTATATATAAGTGTCACACTGAGAAAAGTAAAAAATAATTATTATATTCAAATACCAAATTATTTTTATTATCCAAGTAGGCCTATCACATTATTTTTATTATCCAAAAACCACATTATTTGTTAGTAGAAGGAATTCTGAATTCTTATTAATAACAAATTACTGTCTACAGATATATATTTACTTTTTATTAAAGTAAGTTATCTAAAAGGTCATGATTTTCCAATAGTCATTTAATTATTTTTAAAAAATCAAATAATATATATTTTTCCATTGCAAGCACTGCCGTTACTACATTACTACCAGGCACCGGTAAAACGTTTCTGCCCATTGAGTCTGGCTCATATTTTGTGAGCGGTGTGTGTGTTTTATCTGGGAGATGTATTCGAGAAGCGGAGCCCCATAAAACAAACTTAATTTAAACTCAACAGAAACAAAACACTACCGTCTTTTCACTGCTCCAACAATTTGGTTCATTTAAAAAAAATTGTGCTGAGTCAACTCATTGTTTTTACCCAATGTTGCTCTCTCCCCAAAGAGAAGCTGCAGGGGAATATATATATATATATATACCATATATATATACTACCATATATATATATATATATGGTAGCTTTTCTTCAAATGCGATTCCCTATTATCTTGTCACAAATTCAACCATTGGGGGGCACGTATTCTTTTTCATGTTTTGAGTAAAAAATATTTTTAAAACTCGATAATAAAGAAACTGATTTGATATGACGGGATATTGGTCCCACACTGCCCACATGCAAACACAGACAGGATGCTGCACTTTCATGTGTCTCTTTCATTGACAACAGGCCAACGCCAGTAAGCTTCATAAGTTCTGCACAGCTGTTGCTCATCTTGCAGATATTGTATTATCCTTTCCATCTGCGTCCCTCTGTTTTCAGCCCTCTGCGGGTGCGATGGCTGAGGTTCTCTGTGATTGCATCGGGTTTTAATATCTATCTGAGGTTGGTTTCATGGACAGAACACAATGAGTGAGAGAAGGAGGATATTGAATTTGTCGAGACGGGAAGCATCTGTCCCATTTACCATAACTAATGCAGCACATTGGACACACACACTCAAAGAATTCCCCAAATTCCCGTGTGTGTGTGTGTGTGTGTGTGTGTGTGTGTGTGTGTGTGTGTGTGTGTGTGTGTGTGTGTGTGTGTGTGTGTGTGTGTGTGTGTGTGTGTGTGTGTGTGTGTGTGTGTGTGTGTGTGTGTGTGTGTGTGTGTGTGTGTGTGTGTGTGCAGCAATAAAACAATGGCACAGTAATACTGTGATACATCACAGTCAGTCTATGAATCACAACAGCTGGTGACCCACAGAGGGTAAAATTGTCAAAAACCTTTCACAGACATATCCTAACAGCTGTATTATTAGGATGTCTGGGTAATGCTGCTTACAATATGCTGCATAGGTAGGCATTGTAATTGCTGTTGTTCAGGGACCTGATATATTTTGTTGCAAGTTAAATTATAACTGCTTAGTTTCCTCCTGCCATCGAAAGGCATTTAAGTCTGAAATATTGACCATTAGGCTACAATGCCTAATGTTCACTTATGTGCAAAGTGTCTTTCCATTGCTGTTAGCCTTGGGTCCAAATTGTCTGTGGAGTGCATGCTGGGATAAAGTCTCCAGTAACCCTTAATATGTACATGTTGTTAACAAATATATTAAAGATTACACTTTGAAGTGGCTTTCTAGACTATGGAGTGACTAATTAACAGAACATTAGCCTCATAATATCTGCTGAAGGATTATATATTGTAGAGGGGTCACATCAGAGCAAGTATGAGCATCAACACAGGGCTCCAGACTGCGACCAAATGGTCGCATTTTGCGCCTAAAATTAGACACAGTGCGAGTAAATTTTTCATCAACTCGCGCATGCGCGACCAGTAAATTAGCAGATTTCTTTTTTTTGTTATTAAATATTTTTGTTGCTGACAAACTTGTTCTACACTTCAGCCCACTATAGTTAGCGGTAATGCCTGAATGACTGGTTTGCTAACCGACATTAACTCCAGAAGAAGAAGAAAGGAGACGAAAACCGAAGAAGAAGGCAGGCCTGTGTGTGTGTGTGGGGGGGGCTAATGTGTGAAAAGAGGCGCACCGCAGCGGAGACACAACGAGGGCGAGGGCCGCAGAGTGAGAGGTCAGAGGGGATCCTCACCACCGAGCGGCGTCCCCGTCCCCCGAGTTGAATCTCTGGGTCAACTCAGCCGACTCTCACATGTCTGAGCCCTTATAGACTGATGTTCACGGTAAACGCATTCGATCTGGAGCGCGCGAGGGTTTTGATAACGTTAGCGGAAGGATTTAAGTGACAACATCCGGTTTTGCAAAGTTAGCGGAAAGAACCACGTGAAACAACATCCGTTTATCAAAATAAGATGTCGACAAATCATACACTAACATATAAAAGTAAACAATGAACTGATGTTGTATCTTTATAGATAGTTTCTGAGATTTAGCTTAAATTATGCTAACATTAAAAATGTTTACTGTACCAAGGAAGAGTTTATAAAAATTAGTCAGTCTTTTGTATGTTAAGAAAAGTCCTGTATATAGATTTCCCCAAGAGTTCCAGGAAATGAATGATGCAGATGTGTTCCATACATATCTGAAATCCCCTACAATAGCAATCAAACAATTTTAATGTATCAATTAGGATATTTTTCAAAGTAAAAGTCCGAAATGTTTAAAGAAATCGGTAATTTCTTTAATGTTTGAGTTGCTTTATATATGTATTTCCTCATAGTCCTCATAGCAATAATGCTACACAATAAATAGAATGCTTCAATCGACACCGTGATCGGTGATCGGTATTATCGGATCGGCAGATACTGATTTCAGTGATCGGTGATCGGTATTATCGGTGATCGGCAGATACTGATTTCAGTGATCGGTGATCGGGACCAAAAACCTGATCGGTGCATCTCTAGAAACCAACAAATGTTTTCATTGGCCACATCGAAGTGCAACATGCACACGGTATGTTTTCCCTTAAAATATGTTTGAACTCAATACAGTAACTTCTGAAGAGTTCTCTGTTGTGAATGTTTTGCAGTTCGTGAAGGCAAACAGGCATAAGATTGTATATTGTCAAATTATTTATCAGTAATACAGTAAAAATGATGGGAAAACTTTGCAAGTCGATTTATAGTGTGTCAGGGTTTTTCCTGCAGAGAAAATGTGGGCGCGCTAAGCCGTTTTCCGAGCGCCTAAGGCAAAAAAAAGGATGAAAATTACAGAGTGGCGGGTGGAGATTTCACCCTGTTCTAATGGTAGGGGAAACACTGGAGTTGATAAGCGTGTCTTCTTGTCTGATCAATACACAACTGTGAGGTGCGTGAATGGACCGAGCGGCCAGCTGCTGATCACTCACTCAACAGCTCGACCTGCACAAATAGCCGGTGCACAGCCTAAAACATTTTTGGGAGCACCGCAGACCCATTTTGACCCAGGAAAAACCCTGTAAGTGCGCCCCTAAATTTTCTGCTTGCGCCCCTAAAATTTTAAGTTAGGGGCCACTGTGCTCCTAGTAAAAAAAGTTAGTCTGGAGCCCTGGAACAGTAAAACATCTTCCTGATGATGTAAATCTGGTCAAAATAAAAAATGAAATGTAATTGTCACTTCTGTTTCTGAAAAAAGAAATAATAAAGCCTTTTAGTATTGTGGACAAAGATAAATTGTGCTTCATGAAATATTTGAGATAATAAATAATAATTGTTGATGATTTCCATTTCTTTTCCTATGTTATATTCATTGTTTTTTATCTTAAGTCTCAATATCTTACAATTACACACTAAAATAACATTTAATAAATAAACAGCGAGAACAAAATTGTGTAGTATGAAATAATGTACTTGACAGATAATGCAATAATGTAATAACAGACTACCTGCCAGCAGGTCCACACTATGGAAATATCCCCAGTGCAGACCGAGGCTGTTTATCCCCTCACTTCAGCCTGAAGCCAATTTCAAATACTCCCTCCATGATCTACCAATTCTATGGAAGCTTGTTCCTGCTACAGCAGTGGTATGTGTCTAGGTAGTCTCATGAGACTGCAGCTACAGCAGCCGCGTGCGTGTATATGTGTGTGTGTGTGTGTGTGTGTGTGTGTGTGTGTGTGTGTGTGTGTGTGTGTGTGTGTGTGTGTGTGTGTGTGTGTGTGTGTGTGTGTGTGTGTGTGTGTTCGCATGCAACACATGCTAATGTGCTACTAAAGAGAGCCATATCTTCATTCATTCTTGCTAAGATTTGAATTTTGAACAATGATACTCAACGAGAGTAATTATGCTAATTCAGGCATTATAGCTCACTTTCCACAGCAAGAGGGATATACAACTGTAAATCAATGTAAATTGATACTTTGTGTTGCTTAAACTCTACAGAGTCTTTAATTTTCCATATACAACATTTCTGGCATTTAATGGCACATATAAACAAGATTGTTAAACATGCATATCTCACTTAATTTCACTTTAAGGGCCGATGACCTCGTAAACACAGCAAATAAAAGTGGTCTGTTAAAACTCTGAATTAAATCCAATTTTGCGTTGAGTGAATTAAATATGAACGCATCACAGCAGTTAAATAAAAATATGCACTCATTATTCTCACAGATTTTAAAATGTGTTTTGTTTAGGGCGATGGTTATTACCCTAATTCCTGTAAGTTTCTTCAAACCAGGAGCAAAAGCAGAGAAAAGGTACAAATCCATTCTATAATACCTCACCTTGACTGTTGCATCATCAACACAGGCTCAGATACAGATGGATAAAGCTTTTGAATGTCTGTAGTGTGTTTGCGTTTCAGCAAGAATATAGTCAATAACTTTTTTTCAACAACAACTAAGACATACAGAACATGAGCACACCTGGCTTTGAATGGATGGAACTGCAGAAATTAAAGAAGCTATTGAGAAAGAACTTCCAAAAAAACCTCAGCAGAAAGAGAGACAATTAGATTAGTAACCATAAGTAGTGACCATAAATACACAAAAATAAACAAACATACAAACAAACAAACTGTGACACTTGCGAACAATATCTAGAAAAGAAAACAATTTTACACTTATATTTATCCCCTTGGGGAAATTTTTCTCTGCATCTGACCCATCCTTAGTTATTGAGGAGCAGTGAGCTGCAGTGAAGCGCCCGGGGAGCAACTGGGGGTTCAGTGTCTTGATCAAGGACACTTCGACATGCAACTAATGGGGAGACGCGGATCGAACCGGGTACCTTGCGTACCACTTATCTCCATGAGCTACAGCCACACTAGCAGTCATCAGAATTCAAACATAAAGCTTAAAGACAGTGAATAGTTGTAACAGTTTAGCTCCATACATTCCTTTTTTACCTTCGCATTGAAAATGCCGGAAGGTTATGTTTTGATCGCCGTGTATTTATTTATTTATTTATTTATTTATTTATTTGTATGCGTGTTATTCGCAAAACTCAAAAAGTATTGAACCGAATCGCATGCAATTTGGTGGGATGATTGTTTATTATCCGGGGACCAGTTGATTAGATTTTGGGATCGATCGGGTCAAAGTCAAAGGTCATGAACAGGTCAAAATCTTTCGCAAAACTCAAAAAGTATTGAACCGAATCGCATGAAATTTGGTGGGATGATTGTTTATTATCCGGGGACCATTTGATTAGATTGTGGGATCGATCGGGTCAAAGGTCAAGGTCAAAGGTCATGAACAGGTCAAATCTTCTTGAATCACATGGAATTTGTTGGGATGATTGGTTATTATCCGGGGACCATTTGATTAGATTTTGGGATCGATCGGGTCAAAGGTCAAGGTCATGAAAAGGTCAAAATCTTCTTTTTACCATAGCACGGTCAATTTTTATCCAATTGGCATGCAACTAATGCCAACATGTTCATAACTCAATGCCCAATCTTGTGATATGCGAAGGTATGCGCTCTACCGAGTGCCCGTTCTAGTTATTAGTTGTTTTCATCCTTTCTCACTAACTATCATGTCATTCCAGATCCTGCTTCCCATCTCGTCAGTCCAACTCCCTTCACCTGCCTCTGATCACTCCCTCGTTAGTCCCTCATTACCTTCACCTGGTCTTCATGCCCATCTCACCTGTTGCCCATTCCCTCATTAGTCCCCGTCTACTTAACTTCCCTCACTTGCACTTGTCCTCTGCCAGATTGTCTTGTGTTCTTCTTGACCAAGCCCTCCAGTGTTACAAAGTGTATTATTTATCTGTTCCCGTCTGTTTTGTTCCTGCCGGTACTTGGAGTAAAGTTAATTATTTTCCAGTTCTGTCTCCTGAGTCGTGCATTTGGGTCCACCTTAATACTCCCGTGACAATAGTACTATCATAGATTATTTGAAGAACCATTCTAATGTTATGATCTCTTAGCGGTACACTTTGGTTTGTGTGTTACACAGACCAAAAGCCACCCAAGACACTTTACCCCATAAACTCCTAAACTGCTATGTGAGACAACTCCAAAAGCAGATTCAAATAAATATGGTAAAAATGAGAGAGAAAAAACAAGAGATTAGGAAACATAAAGCCATCTCGGTATGACAGAGAAAAATACCTCAAAGAACAAACATTGTCGATTTAGCGACAACAAATATGTGCTTTGTTTTTTGCAAAGCTGGTGCCAACACACTTTGATGGAGTCACAGCCATAATGTGGATGTGAAGGATGACAACTTGTCTGCCAGAGAGACAGAGAGAGAGATCGGGTCACGGTGGGTGAACAATAATTGAGTCTGTAGCCAAAGCTTGTGGAGGATGAAAAGGATTTAGATAAAGTCTTTAAGAATCAAATGATCTCAAAAGAAAAAGCTTGTAATCGCTGTGAAGTGCTCCTTGGTAAAATACCAAAGAAAACAATTTCACATTCAAATGAACAATATCACATTTTATGCAGAAGGTTGACTTCACAGAGCAAAATATAGAAGTAAATAGATGCACTCTACAGTTAATATATGCATTCAACTTCACTGTTTCAGTATTTTTACATATATATTCCACTAAATTATATGACAATAAAAATATTGCGGCGTACAGTCCTAATGGGATTCGCAACAAATCACCCCTGTGGCGCAATCTATCAGTCAGCTCTGCAAAAATGCATATGTTGTGAAGCCTGTTGTTTATCCCCAGGCTCCTTAAAAATTCAATCATGTTTTGCAGCTCCCAAGGTGGGAGAGAAAAAATAGATATGGAAAATCATATTTTATGGTTTCCTGGGAGGAAATCCGTCCCAATTCTCAATATGTTCCAGAAATCGGTGTTGGCTGCTGCTGAAAAATAAACGGCTCTATTGGCAGCAGACACACTACGTCCCTCCCGTTCTCATAAAAAGACACCAGCTCGTGCTCTAAAGTAAATGCAGATGATTATAGCACCAGGAATGTGATGCCAAGACACCATTGATCTGGCATATGTGAAGCTTTAGCAATGGTCGATCATAGTTGCTGTCCACTGAGGGTAATTCATGAGGGCCATATTTATCTGATAACATCACAATCAATACAATTTATCATTCTCAGACAATTATAATACGAGCCAATGCTATCCATGCTGTAAGAGCCTGGATTCATTACAACTTCAATCAGTAAGCCTATGAAATGTACCTCAATCAATTCAATGATATGGGGATATGTTGATGGAAAAAGGTGATCGAATATGATAACTCATAAGCAGAAAGTCAAATTGACTGGAATCCTGTTTTCAGTCAGTAAGAGAAACAGATCTCAGGCACATAAACAAACAAATATGTAAGTTACTTGTTGATGATTAAAGTTAATTATCATCTTGGTGTTTATGGGTGAATGAACACACCATAATGGTAGAAATAGTAGTACATTTATGAACTTTTATTCAATGGTTTATTATCTGTTTAGCTTCTTTTCTTTCTTGTCTTTTTACATTGACGTTCAAATCTGATTTGGATAAAGATTTTAAAGAATCCTCTTGAGCCTGGCTCAGCTTCTGACAGCGGTTTGAAATAATCAAATGCTTAAGCTTTCTAGAAGCAATACAATGTAGGTTGTGTAAACATTTCTTTAAAAAAAACACAGTCTGGACATTGCATTTGAAATATTTAAAGATCTAAAAAAATATATTCAATAGAAATGTCTCCTCTAGTCAAACAACGGCTACTTTTTAAAAGTCGTGTCTGCTTTGGATGCAAAAAATATCATAGCGTCATGTTCCATATCACATTATTACCTTCCAAATCTTATCCATAACTTGAATTAGTCTTATAGAGTACAGAGCAACGTGTTGTTCAGCTCTGAGCTGCCATATGGAGAACAGAGATGCGGGTTTATGACATAGTATTTTAGTAAGAATTCTCTTAACATCGGCTTAGATAAAGTAAATCGTCAGTCATCCCTTAAATCTTTCATAAACGATCCGATTATGTAGCAGCACGAGCCCATAACCCATCTGATTACTTAAATCAGATGGGTTTAAATGCCTGACTCCCCCTGGGGAAAACAACGCGGGAAACAAACTTTGCTCTACTCAATATGTTAGGCATCAGATATTAGTTTAAAAGAAACGTATAAGTCAGAGAAAAAGATTGGAGAGACTGCTGCCCAATTGGTGCCTCCTCTTTAACATCAATTTGAAGAGAGCAAGGTACAGCGGATGCTCTGCTGTGTGAGTTTCTAAGAGGAGAGGGGGAGGACAGACATCTGGATACAGTGTCTTTTAGCCTGAAGAGACCATAATAATAATAATAATAGTCATACGCTGTAAATCATCCCATAGGGGTCTGAGTGTCCATTTGCACCAAGCTCTCTTTCTCCCCATGGAGTAATGAAGTCAGTGGGCCAGGGTCCTGATGGCCCCCCTCTGTTCCAGGACAGTAGCTGTGCTCTCGCACTGAAGCCCTGAGCAGGATCTCTTTATTCCGCTTGGATCCTCTTCTCTTTGCAGACAGCTGCTGCCCTGCTTGGCTTTCTCATTCTGTGCCTATGATTGCCCCCTCTGCTTAAAGCCTGTGCCACTTTCCTCAGAAGGCTATTTGAATCCATTCCACCTTGAATAATGTTGCAGGTCAAAGCTCTGCGTGGAGGCCCACAGTTTGAAAATGGTTCGTTCTGCAGGTCTGACTTCGGTTTCAAGCACTTCAGTAAAATGGTTCATTTGGACATGCTACATGTACAGCAGATATGGTCTAAATGACACACATTGAGACCTTTCTTGCAAAGTATTTCTCATCCTGTGTTTTTAGCATTCGGTTTGGACACCTCGTGCAGTAATTGAACCTGTTACATCAGCATGGCCCATTAAACATTACTCAGGCCGGCATGCAACTCATCAGCAGCAGTGGAGAGAATGTTGAAAAAGTGATGACGCAACGTGTTGCATTTATCATAAACACAATGATTCAGAGGGAAAAGTGCAGGTTATATAATCCATGTTATGAATTCTGCACCAGGCAGACATACATTTTTACATTTAATGACATACATTCTGTAAGACGTCAAGACGACCCTCATTAAAGCTCTCGTCCATGATCATTAGTGAATGTGTAGCTGGTAATGGATGTGGCTCTGTACTCGTTAGGCAACCTGGTGTCCATCCGTCAGGATTTCACAGGTAACTGTGTTCATTAAGAGCAGATAAGCTCCGGAAAGAAAGAAGGTTCACAGGCAGACAAAGGTTCTCCTCTTCACACAACCATACGAGGGGTTTAATGGGTTTTTGCTTCTCTCATAGTTAACAGTAGTTTAAACTACTGTTAACATTTGTAACTTGTTTATGAGCATTTGTCGAGACAAACACAGATGACAGGACAAGTGGTGACACTGGTGAGTCTGGTGCACACAGACATGGACGGACAGGAAGAGCAGTCATGAGGAGATGCAGTCATTCTTTTCAGTCCCGTTCGTCCTGTATTGTCCGGCCCAGATGCAGTGATAGAGACACAGAGCTCCTCTCCTGCATAATCAGCACCTCCAGACACTCTCTGCCGAAAATGTTTTCCCTAATCTCTCATTTTGTGATCGTCAGAGTGCACACCACTTCTCCCTTCCCTCTTCCTATCTCATGCAGTTTGCTTCTATAGTCGTCAGCCGAGGGGCCCGGCTGTTGATGGTCCTCCGGTAACTCTTAACATTTACACGCTCCTTGCAGACGTCTGTGTGATTATAAGTTCCAGATGTGACAGCAGTGGACAATATGTGTCTCTGTTTTTCAATATGTGTGTATTTTGTTGTGTGTGTGTGTGTGTGTGTGTTGCGTGAATGGAAAAGGAAATGGGCAAAATTCAATAGCTATGCTGTAGATGACCTTTCCAATAAAAGCATTCCTTTTTCAGGCCGAGGCGGGATAAGCAATTCATCCAGTCAGCTGCAATGAAGCAAACTTAAAGTTTAACTGTGACTTTAAGTTTACTTTTAGCCTGCAGGTAAACATGAACTCAATCTCTGTGCGACCAAGCTTAAACACAATGTACATTCGCGCACACACACACATACACACACACACACATGGTTATTTTATGGACCAAAATAATGTAAAACCTGCTATGCTATATTAGGTCAATATATTAAACTTAGCTCATGTCCTTTTCCAAGCCGACCTGCAGGAGGGTTTGTTACGTGGAACCATTGGAGAAGGAAACATTTAACTTTTTCGAAAAGGGCAGGCACTTAAAAAAATACTTGGCTGGTGATTGGATGAACCATCCATCTATCAAACTCTTGCACAGCCAGATGAGAAAAAGCCAAAAGATCATTTCCTGTGGGAAAAACCTTTCAGTGCATCTTCTTTACTATTCTTTCAGTGAAGGAATACTTTCCAGTTCTGACTAGCTGATGCTATTGCAGCGTCTACACTCGGCTCCTTGAAAGCTGCCATTGTTGTTTTGAATTGAGTGAAGAATTGAGTGAAGATTTGGGACCTAAAGCCCAGTGGAAACCTTCAGGTTCCACCTGCTGCATTGGAGAAGTGGGGGATTACCAAATAACTGTAACTCTCACATACTTTCACTTGATTTAGTCTAAAAATTAATGTTGAATAATATAAGATAAACCCAGCAGGGAGATCCAGTTGTTGAAGCAGCACAAAGACAGCAATCAAATAGATAAATAGGTAAATAAAACAAATATGCAAATCATAATAAGTATTTCAAACTAGAATAAGAATATGGCTCCAGTTTCCCTTCAAAATGTTTCATTCTATTTATGAAATCTTTACCAGCTATTATCTCCATACCTCACTTCATTTCAGGTCAAAATATACTTAAAATATGGTGCATGTCAAATAATATATTTACCGTAGGATAATGTCATTGGCTTATGATTATTAATGCATTATTCGCTTGATTAATTGTTGCAGCGGGTAAAGTTTGATCTTAAATTAGCTTATAATTAGCTTATATTAATATTTGTGTTTATTTGTCGATTTCAAAGTTTAATAAGTTAAAAGTATATTATTTCCTTCTGTGATGTATTGGACTATAATTATTAAGTTATATAAAATGGAAAAACTCAAATAAAATGTACGGTAGACTTGTGATCTACTTTACTTAATCTCCTTCCTGTCTACACAGGGCCGGTGGCGGCAGCCAGAGAGTAGAGACCTATCACATTAGATTATTAACCCAGGAGGTGTTGGATGTCTCAGAAACATTATAGACTTAATTTAAATTTGTGCACGTATGCTACTGTGTGTGTGTGTATCAGCGTGCAAATTCAATTTCCCCATAATTTCCCCATCACGACACAAACGATTCCAATAACTTATTCATGGGATTTAATGGAGGCCATCTATCTCACTCTAAATTGGATACAAATTGCAGTTGAGGATTCCTGAAGGAAAGAACAAAACTGATATTGCACTTTGCATTTTATAAACTCTCAACTTTTAGTGTACCTTTTTATAACAGGCATTGGATTTTTTCAACAAAGTGACAAAAAAACCGGCTTTCACACATAAAACAAGTGAAATACATTTTTCTTATTTCAGAGGATAAAAATGTCACAATAACTGAGTGTACCATGCAAAAGCGGCAAATAAAGAAATTGAAATGGGTATTGAGTGATAAATGACTTTTATGAACCTCTGTCAGTGCCGGTCAATAAGGGCACATCAACGGCCATTGGAAAATATATTTATTAATTCATTATAAGTTTAAAATGAGCTTTAGCTACTCGTGATAGAATCAAACGCACACGCCGTGTCTCAACTAGTCAGCGCACATAAAGGAAGTATTGGCCGGGATATCCGCTGGTTACGAGTCTTACGACATGACCCTAGAAACATAACCACTCGCCCCCTGAGGTCAGAGCTGCTCCGAGGTTGCTGTCAGTCAGCCCAAAATGTCTAGAAAAGTTAATTGTAACGGTTATTATTTAGAGCCACATTTAGAGGAAGTCAAAAGGACAAAAGTCACTTAAAAATTAGAAATGACCAATAAAAAATGTCACATTCAATATATAAATATTATAATATCATAGGGTATTAAACAAATCACTTGAATTGGCTGTTATCACAATATTCTAATTTTCTGAGACAGTCCTGTATTATGTTTAATTTATCAGGTGACTTTGGGAAAGAGTTTTCGAAGTGAGGGCACAAATGTCTGCGCTCAGCTGATACCGATACCGAGCCCCGGGCTTTGGGTTCCAGCCTGTGCTCAGTACCGCTCCGATGTCGGTGTTTAATTAATAATCTCCACGCCTCACTGTGTGGATGTGACTTCTTTTATGTGTACGGCAACATCTGGGTCTATATTAACATTCATTTCCTCACTTAGAAATAAATAAATAATGAATACTTATATGTAAACGTAATGGATTGTTATTAATTGAAATAATGGTGTCCGATACCAGATCAGCCTAATAGCCGATCCAGCTGTTTGAGTCAGTATTTGACCTAAAGCTGGTATCAGTACTGGTGCGTTGACCCGATGACTGGGACTGTTATACTGCGTCTGGGATTAGAGATGAACAGAAGTTATCTACTCTAGAGATGTTGTGAGGGTGTGGTTACTCTTTAAATCATTGTTCTTTAACAACGCTGCCACAAATATTAAGGCCAGAGAAGTCAATGCATATTTGTACCTTCAGTAATTTATAATGTTTGGAAGACCAAAAATGTTGAACAGCACTTTTCAGGCAGGACATTTTTTGAAATGTGATGAATTCTTCTCCTGGCTTCATGTCATTGACGCTTCATGCCAACTAAGAGATAAATACCTAATAAGCAAATGCTGGATCCTTATAGTGAAGAAGAATGTAATTTGTATTGATTTATTCTTGTTATTAACAGTAGTCCAGCATCAACAAAACCTGAAACTGATCCCTTGCAGATAAATTGTTCATTAAAGAAAAGCGCTCAGGAAATACAAAAATAAAAAGGATATATACAGAACAGGCAATATGAGGCCCTGATGTATTTTGGCCCTCTTCCATGGAAGTAAACTGGATTGTAAAGGCAAGCCTGTGCCTTGGGCTCTCGCTCCAAAGCTGCCACTGGCCTCCACATTTGTAATGAGTAGTTGAGCCGGATACTCAGATGGAATGAGTATCCGGTGTATAGATAATGTACTCTTACGAGCAAGAGTATCATACGATTAAAATGTGTCAATATCCGTACTCGCTCCCTTCCTGCGCAGAGTTCACTGCAGTTCAGCTGCGCCTCACACACACACACACACACACACACACAAATACGCACACACTGCTTCTAAACCGGTTAGTTTTCTTTCATTGGATTTGTCTCGTTCCTTCCTCAGTTTGTAAAATATCTAAAGCCAGCAGAGTTACTTGGAGAAGTTGGTGCAGTTACGGCTCACGACTTCTTCTACGGGTTAAAATAGAACAAAGTTGCAAGAATGAATACATATTTCCATGTGGGATCACCAAAATGAGCAGTGCCTGTTTGCATTAATTACCCAGCTTTACAACCTCAGTTTGTTTATAAGAAATTACAGTTGCAGTCCCCACTATGTAACACGAAGAAGAAGAAGAAGAAGAAGAAATGTATAGAAATACTAATTAGGAAGTCGATTACCATAGCAAAGCTTCAAAATATTTGGGTCAGCCTTACTTTAAAGACAGATTAAAAACACTGATCTGAAGCTCTATTTCATAAATATTAATACATATACCAACTTCAGATCAATTATCCAATCCAATCCAATCCAATTTATTTATATAGCACATATTAAAAACAGAGGGTTTAACGAAGTGCTTCACAGTAAGCATAGCATAATAATAAAATATAATATTACAGTAGTAGATAAAAGGCATACAAACAAAATAGAGAGAAATCAATACAAAACATAGCTCAAACTGACTCGAAAGCGAGGGAAAAGAGGTGGGTCTTCAGGCGGGACTTAAAGGTTTGGAGGGTGGGCGACAATTTGACCTGGGGGGGCAGGTCGTTCCAGAGCCTGGGGGCTACTGCTGAGAAGGCCCGGTCTCCTCTGGTAATTTTCTTAGTTTTAGGGACTACTAGGAGGAGCTGGTCAGCCGATCTCAGACCCCTTGAGGGGGTGTACACCTGTATGAGGTCAGAGATGTACTGAGGCCAGCCCATTAAGCGCTTTAAAACAAACAATAAAATCTTAAAATGAACTCTAAAGTGGACAGGAAGCCAATGGAGGGAAGACAGGACTGGAGTGATGTGATCGTACTTGCGGGTTCCTGTAAGCAACCGAGCCGGAGCGTTTTGCACGCGCTGCAGGCGGCCAGCAAAGTCTTGTTTAAGCCGGCATAAAGTGCATTACAGTAATCTAAACGCGTAGAAACAAATGCATGAATTACACGCTCAAAATCAGAAGCGGATAAAACCGGTTTAATTTTGGACAGCAGCCTCAGGTGATAAAACTGGACTTAACCACAGAGTTTATCTGTTTATCTAATTTAAAAGCACTGTCGATTTTAACGCCCAGATTAGAGACCATGGGTTTTGCATACTGTTGCAGGAACCCAGGTCAATGGAGGGGACATCGCCATTTGGTCCAAACACAATTACCTCCGTTTTACTCTCATTTATGTTTAAAAAGTGTCGCGCCATCCAGGCCTTTATGTCATTGAGACAGTCAACCAGGGGCGTCAGAGAGCAGGTGCGTTTCTTTAGGGGTATGTATATTTGGGAGTCGTCCGCATAAAGGTGGTAGGAGACGCCATGTTTTCTAAAAATGAGCCCAAGGGGGAGAAGGTATAAGGAAAATAAAATGGGCCCTAAAATGGAACCTTGGGGAACTCCACAGGATAGGGGGGCAGAAGACGATGCGAAGTCACCAAGCCTAACAGAGAAAGATCGCTGGGACAGGTAGGACCTGAACCACTCTAAGGCAGTGCCCCTGATACCCACACAGTGCTCTAGGCGAGAGATAAGGATGGAATGGTCAATCGTATCAAAAGCAGCTGTGAGGTCTAAGAGCATTAAGATAGCAGAGTCACCAGAGTCTGTAGTGACCAGGAGGTCATTGAACACTCTTAGAAGGGCAGACTCAGTACTGTGAAGCGCTTTAAAACCGGATTGAAACATATCGAAAATATTGTGTGCATGTATGAAAGACTGCAGCTGTAAGAGTACGACTTTCTCCAATATTTTTGAAATAAAAGGAAGTTTCGAGATGGGTCTGTAGTTAGCGAAGACAGAAGTGTCCAGATTTGTTTTTTAACAGAGGTACCACAACCGCTTGTTTGAAATAAACTGGCACAGAACCGGACTCTAGGCTGCTATTTATAATAGTATGGACATTAGAACCAATAGTGTCCCATATCTCTTTGAAAAGTCGAGGAGGGACTGGGTCTGTGGGACAAGACGATGGCCTCAATTTAGCAACAATATCACAGAGAGATGACAACGACACTGGTCCAAACTGTTGGAAGACAGCGCATATGATATCAATGGAGGGGTCGAAAGAAGGTGGTGAGATACTGGCTCTAATAGTGGAGATCTTGTCAATGAAATAGCAGAGGAATTTTTCACATACCTCAGTTGAAGCTTCAATACAAGTGAGTAAAGGAGAGTTTAGCATCGCATCAATGGTTTTAAAAAGAACACGAGGTTTGTTTAAATTACTAGAGATAATCTTAGAAAAGTAACTCATCTTTTCCAACTTTACAATGCTCTGATACTTTCTCCAGCTTTCTTTCAAAATGTCACGAGTTACATGAAGCTTGTCTTTCTTCCACCTACGCTCAGCCTGCCGGCATTCACGCCTAGCAGCGCGAGTGACGTCATTAAGCCAGGGTTCGGATTTAGGTCTGGGGCGCATGAGTTTCAGGGGAGCAACAATGTCAAGAGCTCCAGTGCAGGAAGAGAGAAAGGCTGAGGTTAATTGCTCAGTGTCCAAGGAGTCAGAGGACATAGTATCAGACTGGGCTAGGTTTAGAAATGCAGGAGAGAAACTAGCAGCAGTGGAAGGTTTCATCATACGGCCGTAACGGACAGGAGCGCACGGTTTAACCGTTTCACAAGCAAGACTCACATCAAATAATACAGGCATATGATCAGAGAAAAAGGCGCCACAAATCTCCAGGTTGAGAACAGGCAAACCATAAGATAAAACAAGATCAAGTGTATGTCCGTGTTCCTGCGTGGGGCCAGACACAGACTGCACAAGATTGAAAGAATCAACAAGGTCTAAAAAGTCCTTTGCCATAGGTTTGTCGGGGCAACACACATGAATATTAAAATCCCCAACAATAAGAACACGATCATATTTTGGCATAATTTCAGCCAAGAAATCGGAGAAAACATTTAAAAATCCCTTATTGTATTTGGGAGGTCGATAGACCACAGTACACAGCACTGTATGAGCGCGACCAAGCTCGAACATGCTCAGTTCAAAGCTGCCAGGTGAGAATGTCAGTGAAATCTGCTGGCATTTATAGTCACTCTTAAAAACAGTTGCCATACCTCCACCTCGGCCTGACGTCCGCGGAGAGTTAAAATAACAGCAGTGCTGCGGTACAAGTTCGGTGAACGCGCTGGACTCACCAATACTGAGCCATGTCTCAGTCACGAAGAGGAAGTCCAAGCCCTTGGACGTGAAGAAATCCTTTAGGACAAAAGTCTTATTAGTCAGCGATCTTGCGTTGACCAGGCCAAACCTGGTAGGGGCTGGCAGATTGGCGGCGTTAGAGGTCCGGGGAGCCCGACACAGAGACCTCAGGTTATGCGGATTAACTCCGCGGCAGCGGGGACGAGAGGAGCAGGTCCCGCGGTGCAGGAAAGCCACATCCGGGTCGACGGCAGGTACCAGCCAGGCGTCGACAGGGTCCAGGAAACGCCTCGGAAAAGGGAGACGAGGAGCTGAAGAAGCCCTCATTCTCACCAGTCGACCACTGCGTTTTCCCCGGCGGCGGTGGCGTTTACAGCGTGTAGGTGGAGCCGGGGTGCGGCACAGGTAAACCAGTCCCCCCGATAAAAACGGAGGCAACGTTCCATCTCCACCACGAGTAGTCCTTGCCGGATTAGCGGCAGAGAATCGGAGGTCCAGCAGTGTTTGGCGATTATACACCAGCAGAGAGTTGACGTTTTGCATCAAAAAAGACAGAAACAGTACAAAAACACACAACATCGGCAGACGGCAGGCCACACACACTGGCGCCATCTTCCTGATCTACAGTGTACGGTAAAAGCAGAGCTGACTGTCGTAACACTTTAATGTCATTGTCAGTCTTAAAACAACTTTTGCTTTAAGCCCCGCCTTCACTTTCGAGTGTGGATACTGTTATTGACAGTAACAGGTAATGGGGTACCTGCTCATCACATTGAGGCTCTGACAATAGATGGTTTATTATAGTGTGGCTATCTAGAGTTAAACAATAGTTTGAAAGCACTATCAACTAAATATAATCATCAACACACAGAAAGTACATCTTGTATTCAGACACATGTGCCATGATGGTTGCTTTTTATCTTGTCCCTTGTTTTATCAACGCGCGTCTTTAAATGTGAATGTAAGACGAGTCGAGTGCTTCGGTCCTGCTCCCACTTGGCTGGTTTGCTTTGGAGCTTTGTGAGTGAAGTGCTCCTGGACAATAACACTGGTATACTAAACCAATCCTATCTTCTCTTCATGCATACAATGTTACCCTCATATGTGGGTGTGCTGTGTCCTTGTGCATTCAAGCAGAGGATAGATAAGAATCTTATTTCAGAGAGAAACAGATGTAGCACATGCCACTATAATTCACGTCCGTCAGTCTGCTGTGCAACGTTAGCATGTGCTATGGTCAGACCTATTCATGGTCAGTACCCAAGGAGCTCCGAGGTACTTATGTAAACATGTAGATAAAGAAGGTCCCACATACTCATTCACTCTCACACACACACACACACGCACACAACTAAAAACAATGTTCACACCAGCCAACCATGACAAGCCGATATGTCATCTTGGGAGAGCAAAGAAAAGGCATTCAATATGTCTGTGCCTTGAGTCTTTGTGTGTCCAAACATGAATATTATAAATGGGTTTGGTCATGTTGGTGTGTGAACGAAGCAAAAGCCTCGCTCAGTGTACTGTAGAATGTGTGTTTGTATGTGTATATTGTATGTGTGTCCGTGCATTCTCCTGTTTTTCAATCTCCGTTCTTTATTATTTGGCATTAAATGTCAAACGTTATGACAAAAAAAACCATGATCGTTACACAGCTGGGCATTCAATAAAAGCTATCCTTTCCATCCTAGAATATCAGGTGATAGATAACCTGCTGGGAGAGACCGTCATTGAGGATTAGCGCAGATCAGTGTCAGCTGCTTGTCTGATTGAATTCAACTGGGCTTTCAGATGAATACTGTTTTCTTGGGTAAACAGTGATTTGTACAGTCTCAGACAAAGATAATCCTGTGCATAGGGAGGGATTAGCCTGAATCAATAATGACCTCATGTATGGCAACTGGAATCCGCCTCACAGAGCTGTCCGGGGGCATTTCTCACGGTTTTGTTTTGAAATCAAGGGTAAGAGCTTTCAGGATGCAAAGGCAAATCTGTGATTTATTGCGGAAGAAAGGAAGAGGTTACCCAACAGGAGAACTCACAATCTGATTTACACGTTCAAGCATCGTTTTTCACTTGTCTTTTCTTTCAAGTTCGTTCCAGAATTGCATACTGTCCCGCTTGTTGTCTGGCATCCAGTGACACTAAATATATTCCTCTCATTTACTCAACACTAAAGCCCAGTCGGTGACGCATCGCTCTCACAGGTCTGGCCAACTAATCGATTCACTTGTCAATCAAAATGTAAAAGCTTAGTCATAGTAGGATGTTTTTTATCATACATTTTCAAAGCTTTTTTGTCGTCTTTTGGCCAAAGCACATTGAACTCTTTGCTTGATTTGTTGTTGTGTCATTGTTTAGGAAATAAGGGAGACGGATGAACCTCCTGGGGCCTCCTGGATGAGACGAAGATACAGGTCGTTTAGGCGTTTCTGCCAATTTGGATTTAATACAATAAATAAACTTGAAAAACGTACATAGTCAGATGGCTTGTGTCAACTATCAGATGTCTTGTGTCAACTATCAGATGTCTTGTGTCAACTATCGGTCGATGGCACTTGTGAAAATTATAGGATGGCCGTCTCATTTTGACCAGCTTTCAGAGCTTACTCATTTAGTTTCACTAAAATCCACATATTCTTGCCCTGCTGATAGCTTGTCTTAAAGAAAAAGGTTTAACTGATTTAGATTTAGATTGAATGGACCTAGTAGTAGAGGAAACATGCTGACCTCCTGTTTCTTTGAGGCATAGAAACTATGCACCACATTGCACCTTTAAGAATGGCCTTGAACAAAGACAATCAGATATACCGATTGTCTCCTCTGTGTTTTTATTCATGCATGCAAGAGCAAGATGAAGGCATGAGGAAGAAAAGAGCAAATGGCAGCAAGTGAGGCAGAAAATGAAAGTGTTTGAATAATAGAAAATGAATTGAAGTGATGGAATCAATGCAAAACATGAGAGAAATATGGAAGAATCAACACAATTTCCACTGATATGTGATTTTAAAAAGGTGGTGGTAGGAAGTGAAACAGGAAGTGAAAGAGGTAGAGACTGATTCATCTAGAGGACGGATATGGACCATTAGGTGATTGTTGCAATGTGAGGCTCTCATGGCCGGCCATTTATCTGCAATCCTTTACCCAGCAGTAGTTTTGAACACAAAGGCCGTCTCTGCTGAATACCTCCAGAAACACATGTGCACACATCGATTACATGGCGCAGGCACCATTATCCTTTTCTCTTCCTCTCAGTCTCTCACTCGAGCTGTCTCAAGGTCATCATCAATTTTTGTTTCCTTCCTGCTTTGCTATTGGTGTTTCTTCCACGCATTGTGATAATTAACAATTAACCTTTAATCGAATATGCTTGTCGGAGCTCACACTTAACATGTCCATTAGTTTCATGTCGGTGCCCAGCTGATATTAGGCCGCACACACTTAATATCTCCCATAATCCAAAGTCCACAAAGTCTGACCTTCGAGCTATTGAACAGATGATTAACCTTTATGCCCATTTAGCCTCTGGTTTGCTTCATTACTTCATGAAATTTTAATTACAAAGCTGAAATCATGTTCCGAGAACCCTCCCTAGAACTCCATATCTAAGCTCTCCCTTGAAGACTATCAGCTAATGTGCTAATTGAATCCATCCACACGTTTTGTCTTGGTTTGCGAGCTACTAGGGACAAGAAAACGTGTTCGCTGGAGTTAAAGGAATGTCAGTTCAAACTTTTGTCTGAGAAATCTCCTGGCACCCAAAAACATGTCAAGAAAACCTCTTGGCCATCAATATTTGTCATTTTGTGAAATCCCCAATGTGAAAGGTTTTGCATTATGGCTGTTCAGTGGCAGCAGGAGCCATTAATAAACACATCTTCAAGCCTCTATGCTGCTTCAGGATCCAGAGCTCGACATGGAATTCGCCAAAGCAGATGTTGTTTGCAATACTTAATGGAAAGACTTAACACATCTCCCAGAGAAGAACTAACAAACCCCAAAGCTGTAGACCTGGACAATATTCAGGCGCACGACACACAGCTGAACTGAAAAGCTCTGCGCTGCATCAAAGCACACAACCTATAAGCGAATGCGACCGCATTGACATTTGTATTAATTCAGATAACACAGCGAGGCAGTGTGTCATTGTATTCACACAGGGGCACACTGCTGATCATGGGGCAGGAAACAGGTTTCTCGTATATTTAGCAGCACTTTATCTTTTCGCTAGTCAGCAGGAAACAGAGGAGGCGAGGTTGGCATGACTGATTCAGCGGATGCCGTGTACAGCGCTTGCTTTGTTCACCTGAACAAGGTGTTGTGTCATCCCTGGCTTCTTCCTGTGAAAGGATAACCTGCTTTTCAACCGCAATCTGTATCACACAAAGAGGCCTGATTCCCAGCTAATTGTGTTAAGACTACAGCAATAGAAAGAGGCTACGAGGAAATTTAGAGAGGGCCTGAAGCCGGATTGGTTTCAGCTATATTTCAACATTTGCCAAGAGTGAGAAGTGGGGCAACACTTTCCCTGGCAACTCATGTCATCCATGAATAATAGAGTACAGAGTACAGGGAGCAAGGAGATGATAGTAGGAAACTGAGATTCAAACCATTGAGAAATTCATTTTGGAAGCTGTTATCGCACAAAAAAAGTTGCGTGTCACAGGACTTTGATACTATAATACCTGCCTAAAGTATTGATATAGACCATATAACAAAACCGCAGCAAACACCTAAAACACGATGAATTGTTATAGAATAATACATTACAGATCATGGATCATTTAAAATCTCTTTTTTTCTTGAATGCATTTTGCTGCCCTTTCCGGTCACGAGGGCAAAGTTTACACAAGACCCGAGAGCTGGCACACGGCGGTGCACTAAAAACATGAAGTATTGCTTTGTTGCGAGCAATGTCGGGTTGAAATCCTACCGTGGTGTTGTTCAGCTTACTGCGAGATGCAGCGATTAAAACCAAGAGTCGGAGAGCTGCGAGTCAGGAAAAGTCTCCACGCTGCGAGGCTAAATCATGCAGCGTGAGATGTGGCAGGCCTTCAGCGCTCTGCGTCGGAGTTCCTATGTGAAAACCATATTTGTTGTGAATTACAGCACACTAGTAATGCTCTGAAGAATGATGTATGTGTTGTAGTATTGATGTAATGTACTGAGGAAGGTCACACAGAAACTGGTATTGAAAAGAATGCAGCTTTTTATGAATTACAGACTGTCTAAAGAAAAGGGACTTCAGATTCTATCTGATGGAAAAATTAGACGTGCAGAATTATGGAAAATATATGCAATGCATTGAGATGCATCAAGAATTGTTGGACCTTATCAAACCGTGTGGCGAGGCCAGTAAAGATTCACCTTTCTTTACCTCGACGGCTATATGCGGCGAGTAGAAGCGACACATCTACGTAACTCATAGATACATTCTGATTAAAACTGTCATCCCTAAAGTATCTTTACTAAGAAAAAGGGGTATTGCATCATATATTATATCATTATTATATCTGTTTTAATGACAGGGAATTTAACTTTTCTTTTACTATTATTGGTATATCGTGCAACACTAGTGCATTTTCAGAACCCCCCCCACACACACACACACACACACACACACACCTTAGGAGGGAGATACTGTCGTCCAGTACTGAATCCCTGAGATCAGGGACCTCAACTAAATCAGTTCATATGAGCACTGAATTCATAACAAGTTGTCCTTCAGCTGCCATACGACAGCGCAGATGGCGTAACTCGAGGAGGCCATGGCGAGCAAATGTAGCAGGCCGTTCCAGCCCAGTGATACGACAGACTTTGAGTTTATTAAGAAGAAACCAAGCCATGAGTGCATTTAAAAATGTCATGTTTTGGACATCAACAATATAGCGTCAAAATGCAAGAGTAAAGTAGCATGTTTTCAACATTTCAACCTTCAGAGGGCAGTATTTCACAGTGTATTGCTAAATGTGGGAATTATTCCCAGATGGAGAATCGCTCCCCTAAATGCAAGGCACTAACCGGTTAATGATCAGTTCATGAGGGTCGGACATCATCAGGACAATACATTCTAAATCAGCATCCCGGGTTGGGATGTAAGAAATTAAATGAGGGCGAACATGGAGGAATACAGAATATAAAGAGGGTTAGCAGCTCAGGTTGCAGAAGGAGGCAGAATCACTTCCAACCGGCAGCCAATTAGAGGAAATGAAAACAACTCAGGCCGATGATGGATAGGTCCTGTATAGACGAGCAGATAATTGAAAGCATTGCTCCTTTAGTTATGATCTCAAACTGGCACAGAAGGCTGTCTCTGTGTCATCTTACAGAGTGTGCCATAAAGCCTTGATTATGAGTGAGGAATCATAAGTTATTCAGTATTCAGTTATTCACAGTAGAACTGATTACGATGGGCTGAATCAAAAGTGTCTGTCACCAGCTGACAGCTTGATTCTCTGTATCTTTATTTCCTCTTTTGCTTCAGCTAACTTATTCTTTCCGTAGACTCATTGCTATTTGACTTTCTGTTTTTCTTTCTGCCCACGTGTTCTTCTCATTGTTTCTTTAATGGAACTGTGAAGTCAGCAAGTTGTTTCTCAACAGCCTTGAGGACCATTATGCTTTGTCACGCGTAGTCAGATGAGCTCATTGAGAAGCATCGTCTTTTTGATGAATTTATAAAGAAATTGCAACTTTGTACACATTCAGCTTCACACACACAAGTCAAGTGAGCAAATCAAACCACTCAAATAAAACTACTGCCGCTGCCATTATCCACTGGCGTGGTGGTGGTGCTCCTTTGACACATGACATCTCCCCTTCCGCCTATCAACCTGCCAGCTGAATGTGACAGGTTCTCTAAAGGCCTCAGTGAGCTGCGTTTTGATCGTCAGCTCCCCGTTTGTCAAAAGGAAAATGATGTGCAGATTCTAAAAATAATTTTGGGGGAAATCTGAGTCCCATGCAGCCTCTTCTAGCACGTTCCCTGGTCATGTGAAGGAGCCAGATACTCGCAGTGTCCTTAGTGCTGTCGTCACACATCAACTTTCAGACTGCAACTGTATGAATAAAGACTCCTGCTTCTTGCTCACATGTCGGATGTTGCAGATTAATGATGAAATCGATATTAGAGGATTAAGGAGACGATCGCCTCGTGCCGATGTCTCTGCTGATGTATTTATTAATTTACTGGGTCAAAATGTTATGAATTGTAAAGAAATCCGGATTCAATTTCTTCCTAATTACATAGATATATATATTACATTTAGAACTAAAATATAATATGATCACCTATAATAGAATATAAAACAACTTTACGGCCTGCCGTCTGCCCTCTCCTCTTCCAAAGTGATGGAGTCACGTAATGGGGCGGTCGACGAGGCGAGAGTACAACGACCAGCACGAGAAACCTCTCGACTTAACACAGGTGTATTAATCAGTGGTGCCTCTACGCGATGGGATGCAAACAGACAACGCTTTTTTTTCTGTCACAAATCCAACTTTTAGTTTGACCGCAGTTCGCCGCAGCTTTGTGTGTTTCTGGCTTTAATCTTATGGAAAGGCTTACATTCTGATATTAAATATTAACCATATACCGGAGATGATTTAACGCCGAGTAGAAGTTGTTGTATCTTGGAATTCATCTCCAGGGGCTCTGGTGGGAGTGAACTGAGCCCAACCATCTCGGGTACCGACAGTCAAATACAATGATGATAGGAAGAGGGATGTCCATGATCAATCCCTTATTGGTTGATTGCTGTCAATAATTTAACCGCCTATGCATCAGGAAGGTATTTGTAAGCGTTTTTTAGACTAAAATGTTGTATGCAAGTAGTAAACTCAGTGAAAGATAAATTAAGCTGGAGGTCATACGTTGGCAGTCTCCCCCCCCCCCCCCCCCCCCCGACCCACTCCTGTAAAACCAATGTCTTCCTGCATTTTGTTCCATAAAGATGATAAACATTGTGTAAAGCCAGGGTTTCAGTCATTCTCTTTCAGGGCGTTTGATGAAATGATAAAACACCTGCGGGCACAAATAGCGTGCCAAAAGTTCAGCCTCATTCAAACATCGGAAAATCATCTGCATACCAAACAACTATCGCTATGCAAAGGAGATTAAAAAGCACCTGCAGTACCCCAAACATATTTGCAATGTCCTCTCTAATGTCTGAATATGAAACAACTGTCATATTTCTCTTCAGGGGCCCATCTGAAATTCAACCTGTCACTCGGTGGATACGACAACATATATTACTCTCAACATATTATTGTCAACCGGGCTCTGAGCAGCATGGCCAAGGGCCATCTTTTAATAATTCAGTGTTTTCTTATTCACAATTTGCAGGCTTGTGGCAGACTGTTGTTGTGCGTCAGCCGCACAGGTGTGATGAGTGTGGATCAGCTTTTGGCAGATGGTTTGTCGTGAAAGTAAAGGCAGGAGGAAAAACACATCCGACGACTTTCTGTCTCAAACTGCAATCTTTTGGCACAAAATGGTGAATACTGTGGTTATTATTTATCATTATTATTGTCCTATATGCAAAACATGACAACAAATCATTCGATATTTGCCATGAATATTTCAGCCAATTGAAAAGGTCCATCAGACTTCATTGGCGCCTGTGGTCTGTGTTTACAAGTGGCCTGATTGGTTCATAGCGGCATTGTGGCAGCAGGGCTCTAAACATCACGACCTGTCAGCCGCTAATGGCCCATGCTGTAATGCGGCTGGGAAGAGGCCGAGGGATTCCCTGCACACCTTCCACCGCTCGAATTTCAGACACACTGATTTGGGTTGTCTGCCTTCATCAGTCCTCGGCCCTGACGAGGCATCGTGGAAGAGGAGTGGGGAATTCTGCCCGAGAAAGCTTGGAACAGGAATGTTGGCTTTGCGAGTGCATGTGTAGAGGATCTGAGCTTGTGTATTTGTATTCGCCAGATGTGGCTGTGATACATGTGTACAGATGGGTGATTATTGTTATCATATGGATGAGGGCAAATGACTGCAATAAGACAATCAAGCGGCAGCAAGGCAACTCATAACTCGGCCGTGTGACAATAATATCGAACGACTTATTGTACGATGTAGGGACATGACCGGAATCATTTATGCCGACCTCGACATTACCCGTTATGTTTACATGCATGTTGGTTTACATGACAGGATGCCAGAAAAAAAACAAATTAAATGTTAATTGCCCCGGCAAAATTTTTTCTTAAAATCCCAATAATACAGCTTATTGGAATTATTTCTGGGAAAATATATTGTCCAACCAAATTAGCTATCAAGACAAGCCTTACTGATAACTTCTGTAAATAGGGAATCAAGGATAAATTAGTACAAATAAAAAATTAAATTCGGAAAAATAAATGTAAAGTTCAAACTGGGCTGTTTACCAGAAGAGGGTGAGAACTTGAAATCTGCGGATGCAGTGTGCCGTACTAACGCTGGCTCTACATGAAGTACATAAAAGTGATTGACGGAAGTATACTTAATATATCAGGTTTCGCTCTCTATTTCATTTCTTTAAAGCCCACAGAGGAACATGCTGATACGGGACAAATGCCCAGAATATTCCCTGAAGCATCCAACATTTAAAGTCCAAGTCGATGCCCTGCCAGGAGAAGGTCCTCCTGTGGAGTTAGATACTTAAAATTAATCGTCAGAGAGCTAAAATTATGCTAATGCTAACTCACCATGCACACACAGCATATTCTGGAGATCTGGACTGTACTGAGAACAATAAACTTCAGCAGATAAGTACTGCAAGGGAATTATTAAAGCCGGGAGGTTCATTAAGACACAAGTTTAACTCAAGTTCGTATGAGCTGGAACATTCACATCGAGGAGCACTGTGTACGCATAACAGATTCAACTGCTAACATAATAGCAGTAATAAAAAAAGACGCTGCCTGGTATTCTCCTGATCGGTTTTTCCTTCTCCCGTCTTGGTTGCCTTGTTCTCATCGCTCCCTCTTCCCCTGACTCTGGAGTCCAGCCTGTATAGTGTATACCATGCCGGACAGGTCCCGCCTCCCCATCCTCAACATCTGCTCCCCGTCCTCTGTCCCTCTTGCCAGGGGCAGCGAGCCGCCAAGACCCCGCCCCACCGGCTATGTTGCTGCCTGCCAAGCTCCGATCAAAGCGGACAGCTGTCAGACGGATCTCCACGCCAACCAGCATTGATGCATGAATGAGAAAAGGGCTGTGGAAGGGAAATAACTAACCATCAGCACCATCAGCACCACCGCGTCATCCAGAAAAGCAGGTTGGGAGCCTGGAGGAATCGATGTGGTCTGTTTTTACCCCACGAAATAGAATTATCAGATGACAGATGGTGATGCTCGCAGGAGTTCAAGGACATTAAAGAGATGTGATACTGTGGGTTGTCCTCCGTGAGAGCCTGTTGTGTGTTTGTACTCTGCATGTGGAGCACAGAGAGGCTCAGGGTAAATGTTTCAAAGAGGGCACCTAGACTGAAGAGGACTCAGGGTGTTACAATAGATGGAGAATAGGGAAGATATTCACTGCACTCGACGTTTTGTTAAGTTTAAGCATTTTCAAATATGTGCCCTTGATAGGCATCCACGAGGGTACTTCCATGCAATAAATACAATTCTGATTCTGATTCTGATAGTTACTTACTTGTGCTTGCATGTGTATTTGGTGAAGTCGTAAAAACCGCAAAGCAGAATCCGTTGTTAGAAATGTGGAGTTGAAAGAAACCAGAGGAGCTGCTGTCGGCTTGTTGGGTTTCATCGAAGTAAAGTCAAATTAAATTAGCACAGCGGTTCCAGACATGCATACACGCGTCTAAGCTGCCTGAGCAAACATAGTTTGGGCACGACCGAGTTGAATAAAATATTAAGCAGTCAATTTAAATTGTATAAATAAATTAGTTCTTACACAACAAACCAACATATAAAGGCGACTGTGACTCGTTCGTGAATCCATGAACAGTTGTCAGAAGTTACTACACAATGAACACCAACCTTGGTTTATGGAAGGAAATGAAATTGTTGCCGTTTGCACTTCAAAATGTTTTTTTTTAATTTCAATTAATTTTGTAATTACTAAATAAAAAATAAATTTATAATACTGCTGGGGCGCAAAACCACCAAAAGGGGGGGCAGGATATGGGCTGTGCCACTGTTACACTTTTAGAAAAAACAACAAAAAAGCCAACAACAACACCGAGGGTGGTGGTGGCGAGCACTGCAAGAACCGATATATATATATATATATATATGTTATAGGTGAAATTTTTTTTTTTGATCATAGCAGCTTCAGCCTCGACCCTTTCGGTCAGCCGCTTTCTTCTTTTGTTGAATTCTGATTGTTGTATATTTTGCTGATCGAAATGAACTAAACTAAACTAAACTAAGGGGTTAAATAGGGCCCCATTTGTGAACCCACAGAACCAAACCCACCCCGGGATGGGGTGTAGGAGTAATCACACGAGGTGATTCTCGCCAAACCGTCCCACCCCGTTGGGGAGGTAGGCGATTCATAATCATACTCGCCTATGAATCGCTCCTCCCGTGTAGGCGATTCTGAACCGCCTATCGCCCACCGCTCCTGTGAGATTCACAAATCCCTGCTGCTTTGCTGGAAATCACTTCTACTTATAGACTCTGGTCCGGGGCTCCGTGACGTCACGAGCACCAAAGCGCTTAGATGTCATGTGACAATGTTTCCATGGTGACGGACAAGGCCACGGAGATCCAAGGCACTGACAAGTAGTGACTTCCACCAGACAACCTGGTTATATGTACGTATGTACATGTTGTGTATGTATATAAGTACTTATGCGATTACATACTACTGTTTATATCTGTCAGGGGACACAACATGTAAACTATCTAATCTTTCATGGAACAATGTAATTCTCAGGCAGGTTACTGATGCCACAATGGTGCTAAAACGCTAGCTCGCGATTCTTAATTAACTGTCTTCTCCTTAACTACTACACACTTAATAACTATCAAAATATAGCACCGCCGAAGTGAGCGAACATAACTTGTTTGTTTAAGACAAGAATTACGGCGCCAGTCATGGAAAACCCGCTACTGCCCCTACTGGCGAACACAAGTATCGCCCTGCAGCTCCTTCAGGTGAAAGCAGGATAAGGAGGTGAAATAAGGATGATGGGGGCAAGGTACTAACACACTACAATACAATAACAATTCTGATAACAATATTTGCCCTTAAAATATCCAGGGTGCCACTTATGTATATATGTTCTTATGTGTGTGCGTATATATGTATGTATGAATGTATATATAAATATATACTTATGTGTGTGTATGTATGTACATCTATGTATATATGTTTACCATTTTAATTTCCTTTTACACCGAGGGACAATATTTGCCATTAAAATATCCAGGGTGCCACTTATGTATATATGTACTTATGTGTGTGCATATATATGTATGTGTGAATGTATATGTATGTATATATATATATGTGTGTGTATGTATGTATGTACATCTATGTATATATGTTTACCATTTTAATTCCCTTTTACACCGAGTCAGGCCTGTACACCAAGTCCATTGTTCCTGCGAACACTCGCAGCAGAAGACGCTACGCCAGGTTCACGAACTCTGTACCGGACTCTGGCAACAGGAATACAGCCAGGAAACCACATGGGGACCCCACTGGACCACTGCCAAGGGGGACTTGGGACCACTAAGGACCAGTGGAGGGCTGAACAGGAGCCGGAGCGAGCTGCATACAATTCATAATACAATACAGCAAAGAAATTAATAAGAAAGTCGTAACAAAGCCATAGAATAGTTGGGAGAAAAGTGATATGTGAAAAAAAAGAACAAATATAGTACATCCTAAAAAGTCATAGAAAATCTTTAGTAAAGTTCACCATATAAAGGCATCAACAAGTCATCATAAATTAATTGATTAAGAGAAAAGTAATAGTTTAGTAAGTCAAAGTAGTCAGAAAAGAGTATCACATGAAGTCACAAAATAAATTATAGTTTAAATTTGAATTTAAAATGTTTGCTTTCAATATTCAACGACATCAAACGCACCACAGAGATGTCTCCGTTTGTATAACATTCATTTTGCCGCATATCTAGAGAAGAGGAAGAGGGAGAATAACACCACCTTTATTAACAAGCGACACAACAGAGAGTTACATGTATAATACACAATAATATCCTTAAAACCAATGTAAAGATTGAGAACCTGTGACCCACTAGAAGAGGAGGCGGCGCGTCTATTTCTGTATTTCCCCTTTTCTTTTGGGACCAAGCTGAAGCCTCTTCAGTCGTCGTGCACCTGCAACCGTCTACACCAGGGGTCCCCAAACTTTTTCCTGTGAGGGCCACATAACTTTTCCCTTCTCTGATGGGGGCCGGGGTCAGTTTGTAACAGAAAAAGTGTGACGATCGCAGGGGTGCCTAAATGTAAACATTTATTGTTTTCCAGAAAGCCACACATAACCAAATATTAATAACCCTTTCCGGGATCTTCACACGTTCTATTTGACAGCGGCTAGTCTAGGATTTGCGTGGCCAGACTGAAAAGAAGAAAAAAAGCGTCTCTGGTATTTTTCAGGGGGCCGGGCCAAATGTGGAGGCGGGCCGTATCCGCTAGTTTGGGGACCACTGTACTAAATGGATCTTAACCAATATTAATTTCTTCAACTTTTTGATTCAGGTTGCAGCCGAGCTTACACCCTCAAGCCAAACACACCTCATAGTCCGTTACTATTTGGATAGTTGGTGTGTGACGACCACGACAGCCACGTGAGGCTGCAGGACGCTGTTGGTCGAGTTGGTTTTGGTATCTTCTGTCAACAAGCTTCTTCTTCACTAGGGCTGCGCTGCTCTGCAGCCGAGCCTGACCTTTGATCTCCAGGGAATTTCACATCCTTTGTTATTGTATAATTCTTAAACTTGATAATTGTGTTTCTGTCGAACTGCAGAACACTAATCTTTGCTCAGACTGCACCTCGCTGGAGCTCGACAGTTTAATGCACTAATTCCCAGAGAGCTCCGTCTGGCCAGGATTAAAATACTTTGGAAATATGGCTGATAAATCATGCAATCTCGTTTCATATGAGCACGTTAGATTGTTCCAGTAATTAAACCAAATGCTCCTTCACATAGACCTATATTGTCACATTAATATTTATAACAATACCAGTCCACTTCTTTCTATAATGGGATCCAGCGAGCAATAAGTTCACATCTCTCTTGTGTATGCTAGTTTGTTACTTAAACTTTTTTGCCTTTACAAACAAGCTGATTATTTAAGTGCATTATAGAAATGGGAGTGGCCGCCTAATTAAAGCACCTCAGGGAGCCCAGAGGAGGATATGAGTCAGACCCAATTAGGGTGCACTTCCACTTTGTGTTATTGAAGTGTGTTATAGGAGGATGATAGATGGTAGGGAGTGATATTAAGACACAACCTGGCATGCATAAGGAACTACTTTCATTTGTGTTATATTTGCACAGGTGCCACAACAACACAAAATATTGAAACAATCAAAGGATTGATAGATCACTTTTTGACATGGTTACAACTCGGTATTGGCTATACAGTTAAAAGTAGGGAAACGTCCCATTTGTGGTCTAATAACTGGAGCCCGAGTTCAGACAATTTCCTGTCGGGACATATTGAACTCTGACAGATTGCTCAAATGATCAGATTTTACATCTTAAAATGACTTTTCCTGTGAGATTTCATTAATAACAAGCGACAGCAAGGCCAAGGGAAACCACGTTAAATGTCTTTAATCGAACATTGCACAACCTTTGAGAATAATCAATGCATGCAGCCACCAGAGAGGAATGCTGCTCATTTGAGAAGAGAAAAAAAATAAGCGGCAAAAAGGCCAATTACCTTTCATCCTTCATCCTCAGGAGCAGCTCGGCATGTTCAGAGTGAACATATAATAATGATACAAACCCTCAAATAGTAAAGCTGCGGTCCTGGCTGGATGACACTGGAGAGTTGGCAGTAATGAGGCCCGAATTCCTGGATAGCAGGTGTGGGTGTACGTCCTGCTTATAACAACACTTCAAGGAGTGGAATTACATTTCTGATCAGTGTTTATGAAATTATATCAAGTGATTAATCTATATTTACTTCAATTTACAGCCTCAATCTACAATTACAGTCCCAACAATTAGATGAACTGAAGTAATACAGAGGGGAGACGCACTTGTTATAAAATTTTTATTTAGAATAAAACGTAGCCATATTACACGTAGTGTGGTCAATCTACTTTAAATACCTCAGGAGGAGCGACACAGTTCTGCTATGGTACTGTCCATCATGATTGGAATCATTAAACATCATCATTAGTCGACAGTCAGAGGAGGTTATAGTCGTGTTGTTCAGTCGCACAAGTTTTACAGGATAGCATGTAGCACAACAACACGACGCAGTGAGGGACCAGTGCTCGTGGGCCAGTGGGAAAGCAACACCAGATAAAGTAATATTGGTCATAGCGTGCGGCTCGCTTCATCAGGCCACAGACCCGTTGTGGTACAGTAACAGCTTTTCTCTTCTTTTTTTACTTGGCATCTCCTCGTTGCAGTGTAAACCAGTACGCTGACGCTTAGAGAGCTACACCAGGTTGTTCTTGTCCTGTAAATGATCAAAACTGTGTCTATGAGTCGGAGGTAGCAAGGCAATCGTGGCTTTCCTCTGATTTCTGAACATATATCTTTAAAACGAAAGAAGATTATTCCAAATAATGACGGCGGGCCTCTTACAAACCCAACTTCAGGACAACTTTAGATTAAAATCTTTATTTTCCAAACCTTCACTCTTTTATACACAAACCCACTTTCATTGATCATCTCTGATATCTTGTCTTCCACACGTGGAATGACAAACTGTATAGGCACAGGAGGGGTAACGTTTACATCGACAAATCGCAGTGGACACAAAGTCGCGTTAAAGGGGAACTTGACATCGAGCATGCTACGAGATCGACTTTCGAAACAAAACGGAGGCTTGAAAAGTGACAGTCTTCACAACAATAATCCTTTTGGCCACTATATATTATTACCCAGGAACTGTGCGTGCTCCCAAACATGGAAACCTGTGGCTACTTCCATTGACAAAAACAAAAAAAATGCAAGTGGGGACTGGAGGGCACGAAGCAGTGGAACGACAACACGTGTAACAGTTTGATTCCCAGTGAGGGCAGAACTCAAACCACCCTCTGGAAAAACAAAAAAATAAGCTTTTTTTTTTTTTTACTATACAAAGTCCTTATACTCATCTGCATATCTAAACAAATCACTGACAAATGTTGAACCACGTTCAGGTACAATCTACAGTTCAGAAAATGTACAGTTTGCATAGTACAAGACAAGGTGGCAAAAGTAGTTAAGTTGTCTGGTCCTGTACGCGTCTTTGGGATCGGGGGGGAGGAGGGGGGATTGTTTGTTTGAGAATGGTCCTGTCTCCTCCAACACTGTGCACACACACACTCACATTTGTGCACACACACACACACACACACACACACTCACACGGCATCCTCTGTGGTGACTGTCCTCACATTACCTGCAAAAGAGAGAAAACAAATCTGAAATCATCACGTCGGATCAGACATCCAAAGAGAGAGCTTTCAAAAACACAACGGGGCAGCAGGTGACAGGTGTGTGTTAGTCCTCCTGTCTTTTTTATTGATAGCGAAGGAGGTGAAACCGCCTCATTTCTTCTCGTCGAGACGTCTCTGTGTGGACTTATCAGATGTCATCGGGTTTGAAAGCTGACTGCAGTCCCTCGAGCCAGTGACTGTGCATTAGGAGCTCGGTGTGGAGGAAAGGGAGGAGGTGGCCGTGGATGACGGAGGGGAGACTTTACAAAACACAGCTGTCTTCCCAGAAGCAGAATTAGGCACTCAAACCTGTTCACCCATGCCTTTGTGTGAAAACCAATATAAAGTGTATTGCACCGTGTTCGCCAAGGACAATGAAACAAAAAAGTGAAAAGTGAAAGGATGATTCCACTAAATACCAGTAAAAGAAGACCGAGGAGATGTAAAAAGTATGGCTCACTTCATCTCCCGAGTTCACGGAGTACATATTGGCTTTATAAGAGTCATGCTGAACTTGACTTCACTTCAATTTAGACGCGTTAAATGCTGAAAATCTGAAGAGGAAGTAGAAATAAGGCAACGTATGCGTCGGGTAAAAGCCACCACTAATAAATTAACAGAAAATGAGAACATAACTGGCTGGAAAAGGTATTATCTGTGTGTTGAGAAACAAGCCGAGCAGTAAAGATACAGTGAGAGAAAGTAGAGAATGGGGGAGGCGAGAAGCACCAGAGGGGGTAACACATGGCAGTGGGAAGAGCTCAGTGGCAACGGTTTTTAACAACACCCGTGTCCCAAAATGCACCTTGGTTCTCGACTGTGGGGAATGAGAGGAGCCTCTAATAGCGCTCCGGAGAGATCCAATAGTTGTCTCTTTCTCACCGGCCACCAGATGTGGAGGGCTGAGGCAGGTGAGCGCCACCTAGGGGGTTGCCGTGGCGACCGCCGCTGTAATCACCTCTAGAAATGTAGCCTTGCTCAAAGTTCCCTCACCTTTGTCCAATTACTCAAACTCGTGAAAACACACATGGGAGAGCAGAACGCAGCTCACACACGAGCTGCAGGTACAGACTCACAGAAGGATTGTGGAGGAACCTCGACTTACCTGCGGTCTTGAGGAGAGGCTTGAAGCTGTGGGAGACAGAGCAAAGAGAGAGGAGTTTAACGCCTGGATTCCCCACTTCATATCCGTTTGAATTATCAGCCCGCCACATGTTCACGCACACACTCGTCTGTGCCGCCTCGGAGCCGCGCAGTAACATAATGCTCATCATGCCGGAGCGTCTACTCGGAGATTAGAATGGATTTTTAACTAAAGCCCTCATAGGAGTTTTGATTCTTAAAATGCGAATGCATTTTAAAGTCAGTGAGCTTTAACTCGCTTTTATTCAAACCCTTTTCGTTTATTTCCCTCTTTGATGAACATTCCCAGAGGTGGATATTCCTTCAGATTTAGCTCTACAGAGTGATGAGCGCCGAAGGTTTTTCCTGTTCGTATAGAATAACACATCTGAATGATAACCAACGGAACCCTGAGGCTGTCATTCAAATCTGTGTGTTTGAGCAAAGCAACCAGCATGCACTGCACACACCTTGATAAGTATAGGAAAAGCCCGCTCCATAGACCGCTCTAGAGACCACTCTATAGACCACTCCATAGACCACTCTGTATACCACTCTATAGACCACTCTATAGACCACTCCAGAGACCACTCTATAGAACACTCTAGAGACCACTCTAGAGACCACTCCAGAGACCACTCCAGAGACCACTCCAGAGACCACTCTATAGACCACTCTAGAGACCACTCCATAGACCACTCCATAGACCACTCTATAGACCACTCTAGAGACCACTCTATAGACCACTCTAGAGACCACTCCATAGACCACTCCATAGACCACTCTAGAGACCACTCTATAGACCACTCTATAGACCACTCCAGAGACCACTCTATAGACCACTCTATAGACCACTCCAGAGACCACTCTAGAGACCACTCTATAGACCACTCTAGAGACCACTCCAGAGACCACTCCAGAGACCACTCTATAGACCACTCCAGAGACCACTCTATAGACCACTCTATAGACCACTCTAGAGACCACTCTATAGACCACTCTATAGACCACTCCAGAGACCACTCTATAGACCACTCCAGAGACCACTCTATAGACCACTCTATAGACCACTCTATAGACCACTCTATAGACCACTCCAGAGACCACTCTAGAGACCACTCCAGAGACCACTCCAGAGACCACTCTATAGACCACTCCAGAGACCACTCTATAGACCACTCTATAGACCACTCCAGAGACCACTCTGTATACCGCTCTATAGACCACTCTATAGACCACTCCAGAGACCACTCCAGAGACCACTCTATAGACCACTCTATAGACCACTCTATAGACCACTCCAGAGACCACTCCAGAGACCACTCTATAGACCACTCAAGAGACCACTCTAGAGACCACTCTGTAGACCACTCTATAGAACACTCTATAGAACACTCTATAGACCACTCTATAGACCACTCTATAGACCCCTATATAGACCACTCTATAGACCACTCTATAGACCACTCTATAGAACACTCTATAGAACACTCTATAGACCACTCCATAGACCACTCTATAGACCCCTATATAGACCACTCTATAGACCACTCCATAGACCACTCTATAGACCACTCTGTATACCGCTCTATAGACCACTCAAGAGACCACTCTAGAGACCACTCCATAGACCACTCTATATGCCACTTGTCAATACAGGACAAGACATTTTGTATTCAGGGGTGCAGATATGAGCACAGCTGCTCCACAGCCGTCATTTACAACCCAATAACAAACAGACGTACATCCACATCAACACAATGACAGCATGAGGTAAAGAAACTCAAGCAGATGCAGCGCCGCAGCCATGAGAGGTGGGGACGGAGGGCAGAGGAGACAAAGGGATCAACACAAGCTACAGAGAGGAAGTAAAGGAGACAATTCGATGCTCAATGATGAGTCAAAATGAAAAAGTAGATTATGTTTCCTTGCCTCAGGACAGTAGCACCGTCTCCCGGCCTCAATTTCCTGTTTCCATTTAATTTATTGTCGCTGCAACGTACACGATGAACCTCATCGAGGATGACGAAGTACGAACGTGGATAAACAAAATAAACTACTCGATGAATTTTGAAATGGGATTTTTGATTTTCAAGTCATCGATCTGAGATTTTATGAGATGTATGTGAATGAAATCTATAGATTCCAATTTAATATTGATTTAATAATAACATCATAAATGTAACATAAAAGTAGAGAAGGTTTAAGCTTAAAACTGACTTTATTTTTTATTTAATGATTAGTCCATTAAATCAATTAATAGGAAGTTAATCAGGTCGGGCTGGTCAATATAATGACAACATATGTATATCAGGATGTGAAACTAGATATCGATTTAGGAAATGATTATAAGGCATAAGTGTCGTATTATCCTGGTTAATTACTGTTAATTGATGTCATTTTCTGAATTTACAAGTTTCCTTTACCCAATCAGTCATCATATCAGCATTACTGATGACATATTAAAATGTGTTATCTCATTAATATTTTGTGAAACAATATCATTGCAATATCAATGTTGAGGTATTTGGTCAATAAAATCTTGATATTAGATTTCTTTCCATATTGCTCAGCCCTAAAATTAGACTCAGCAAATATTTTGATAACTGATCAATCAGCTCAGTTTAGTTGCAAACCCAAAAGTCAAACATTCTACTTCCAGCTTTTCAATTATGAGGATTTGCTGCTTTAATTAGTCATGTTGGTATCTTAAGATTGTGAACTGTTGGTAGAGCTAAACAAGTAATCTGAAGGTGTAATGTCGGATTTTAGGAGGTTTTTCTATTATTTTTGACTTTTAAAAAACACATTTAGAGGAAAACAAGACTGCTGTATAAGGAGGGTAACAACCTCTCATTCACACATCTGGTCGGCTTACATTATGTCTCACCAGATTCCTTGTGGTGAAGCACACATTTGCCTACAGAGGCAGAGCAGACATGTGGGAGAGAGGATGAGGAGGAGGAAGAGGAAGAGGAGGAGGAAGAGGAGGAAACTTACGACTGCATGCAGGGAAGGAGTTGTTAATCTGCTCCATAACATCTGCCAGGTCAGAGCTGCTGTGGTGGGAATCTAGCAACTCATCTGAACACACACACAAACACATTTACTCCAGATGTACTTCGATATGGTTCCATACCACATTGAGCAACAGCGTCGGAGCAATATTCCTGCTCCATCCCGTTCTTAAACTCCATGTCATCACATATCAACATCAATGGGAATTATTGTCAGAAGTAAACACGTCTTTTTAAGCTCCAGTGTCTCACCTGAGTTTTCAGTAAGTGGCCCTCCATCTTGCACAGTTGGAGAGGAAACTCCATTCACCTTCAAGTCCATCTCCGGCTGAGAGAGAATCAGAAAAAGAAAACTCCATTATTATCACGTAACCATTCCGTTTGACAACTTCAACATTAACTGAGCTTCACGGCGCCAGGCGGAGACGAGGGAAGACCAGAGGTCGGCCCGATGAGACGGTTGCTGTGTGCATAAAACACGCCTCTGCTCGTTTCCCCCGACTAGTTCAGTGTGCCGCGGTGCCAATCCCATCACAGGACCCCAAAGGACATTCAAATAGTGTTCTCGCTCTTTGTGGTTCTAGGCCGATGGGAACGGATAATCTAGATTAATCCAGCAATGTTTATATTCACTGCATTTTGACCAGGCTCGTCTGTGAAAGATGGTGTCACTGTTCTTTTGGTTTCTTTGACTATTCAGTGTCGTCTGCACTATCATTTTAGGATAACTATTGTGCCCCAAGATGCCCTGAGTATCAATGAAAAGACCACTTCAGGCCTGCATACGGAGATACACTGATGGTGTTCATTCTTTACCAGACAAATTAAGCTTGAAGTTCTGGGTGATAGCAACGGTGTGATGACAGAAATGTGAAGAAAAAAAAAGATATATCCCACTGACAGTAAAGAAAATAACTAGTTATTCTGAAAAACATAACCAAACAGTATCTCGAACTATCAATTAGAGATAATGATTGTGTGAGTAAAATTGGGGGGAGGGTGATCAGATGGTGACGCTCCACTGCTCTGATGCACAGAAGAGGAACGCTTGATGTCTGCTGACATTTACGGCAGACTCCCAAACTCCCCTCAGCTTTTCAACTGCAACTCAAAGATGCCCACCTCCCCTCCCTCGTCACCCCTCTCCTTATTCTTCTCCTCCGCCTCCTGGTGCCGCCGGCGTCAGTAAAGGCCAACATGTTGGAAACGTCTCCCGAGCGCAGCCGGCGTCTTGAGGCCGGTCTGAGAAGAGCTGAGGTCGGGGCTTTGGTCCGCCTTCAGGAGGAGGGGGGATTTAGTGCGTGTCATCAAGCTGGCTGGGTTTGTTATTCTGCAGCTCGGCAGTCGTGACGCAAAGACATGTGGACGTATTGTCACGACTCCTGGGACTTAAATGTCAGAAAAGTTCATATTCAGTGTGGGGGGGGGGGGTTAGTGGATGCAGGTCGTTGTCTGATGGTAATCAGCATCGCACTCCCTTCACTTCACGAACGCCATCGACTCACAGGAGGTGATGACACACAGCGTCTTACTGAGCTCACATGGTAGACGTTACTCCGCTTTTTATAGATTATGCCATATTAATGCTCAGAATGTCGTATTATTGCTCCTTCAATTTCTTAGTAATAATAAATCAATGATACAATACATGATCATCGTACACTGACAGGGGCCATAATAATGCTTCACGAGAACGTGACACTTTTAATGACGTTTTTTCTACAACACATCTAAAAATCTGCCGAGTCACGTCAGCCGCCGTCCTCAGGCCGTATTAGTGGTGAGTTATGACTTTGCCTCTACAGAGCCGCCGCTACCAGAGACCGTATTGCTCCATCAGATTTGTTTGGCTTGAGGATCGTGTGTTTCTCACTTTGCACAGACAATCCTTCCTCAGTGAGCAATTAGGCATAAATAAATCAGCAAGTTAATGATAGAAGGACTATTGACAACTGCTGGACGCCTGTGTGGAATGGAAATGATGTGATTAGGATCTAATCTGAGCGTTGATGACCAGATTATTCATTATTCACAGGCACAAAAACGGGCTAGCAAGTTTACAGACAAATATGTGTGGACATCTATGTGGAGGCTAATGGGGGCAGAATTACATCTTTATGGTGATGATCATTTAAATGACTGAAAGAATATTGTTTATTGAATCAGCAATGCACTTCTGTGATGTTTTCTTCTATGTCGTGAGTGGCACTGAAGCTGATGTGTGTGTGAGTGAGTCTGAACTGTGAGCACTGCTCTCCAACAATACGCCTCATGAACTTCACAAGGAACCAATATATTGATTGCATTTACTCTTGATGAGCATACACCAACATTACGACTAGACCAGCAGCTAGAAGGATCAGTAATCATTATTATTATAGGGGCAGTACTTTCAAATGCCACATACTTTATGCTGACAATAGCATTAAGTATGTAATAAAGAATCCTTAATTATTCAACATGTATGTTGTTTTCTGTCTGCTAAGCACATAAATAACAACCTCTCTTTCTGCAAATGGCCACTTCACAGCCTTTCTACCGCTCAGTCACAACCTGTGGTTTCTTTTGGAGAAAACTGGCCAACAGACGTGTGGAAGTGTTCCTTCACCTGGTGGAGGAGCTGTCGGAGGCGGTGGAGCTGGGACTCCAGCTGTTTGTTGTGTTCCTCCAGGATGTGCATGCGGCCCTCCAGCCGGCCCTTGTGTTGTCGCAGCAGCTTGGCCTCCGCTAGAAGATCAGCCTCATCGGGATGGGCAAAAGAACCCTCGGAGTCCCAGGGGCTTCCAGCAGGGGCCCCTCGCTGGCCGTGCTGCTCCTTTAGCTGCTCGTACTCCTTCTGCAGGCTCCTGGGGAAGAAGGGTTACAAACACGGCTCAGATCTGGAACACGCAGTGGTCAGAGAAGTATTCATATCATCACTGTGAGGAAAAGCAGCAACACAACAATGTGAAGACACAGCTTTACAAGTAAAATCCTGCAATCTAAATGCGACTCATGTAGAAATGAGGAGGTCGTGTCAGCGAAAGATCTGCAAAAGAAAAAGGTCGAAGTATTTGTTCAGCAGAAAGACGGCAGCTATAAAAGTTATACTATTATTACTATAATTATGATTGGATGATTACTATTGATGCATTAATGTGTATTAATATGTCACATTTAAAATTGATTTTAATTACAGTAGTTTACAGCATCTCGGTTATGTTCACATGTTTTAAATGTAAAATCTTTATCTGTAAATTCATTATTAACTCCAGCTTTCAGATAAATGTAGTGGAGTTCTCTGAATTTCATGATGTGTGTTGTGGTATCCCTCTGTGCTGCGTCATCATCCTATGCACCAACCGTTTCCTCTTTGTGTGGGGGGAATTATCTATTTGTTTAATTAATCTACTTGTGCATTTGTATTTGTATTTTCTTCTTTGTCCTAACTTGTTGTGTAATTTTCTGTAATGATTAATGTAGTGTGCTCTGCATGTTCCCTTGCATTATAAACATATTTAGAAAATATCAAAATGAAATAATATAAATGAATGCAACACAGAGCCCCATCATCACGATCAAAACAAGGAGTGTGGTGTGTTCCCCTGGTGACTGGCCGAGGACCAACACCGTATCTACTGACTGATTGACTCTTTTCTTTTGTTGACAACACACGGCCTCCATCACACACGCACCGCCTCACCAGGAGCCACCAGATCCTCGGACCATATTTCTCAAAAGAATCAAATTCAATAAAATCCAAAGGCTTATCTCTATTGTGATCCTTAAAAAAACCCATCTGCTCTGTTTACTTCTCTATGTGTCGTCTATCTCAAGGTCACGGTGGAGGTTACCGTCATCCTCCCCACACACAGCACTCAGTGCAAAGGGGAAGGACGTTGCTGACGCTCAGTGCTAAGTTCAGTCTGTAAACATGTGTGTGTGCTTTACTGGATGAACATGAACATAGGCGTCAGTGTGTGCATGCTCGTGTCTACTCGACAGGAAGTTCATGCTCATGCTTCGGTCACTCAACTGTAGGTACAGCATCTGTGCAGGCATTTGACTTCATGTACTATATAACGCATAAATAAGCAATACCTCATGTTATGTGTGCATGCACAGTCTGCTTGTACATACAGTATATGTAGTAACTTATACATTATTTCCTTATGCTTTATAAGGGTCCATGTTATAATATTGTGCATGCCTGTTTAGTACTAAGACCTGTGTTGTATTCCTGGGAGCCTCGTATAAATAGATCAGAGGACGTGTGTTCCTGGGAGTCGGGCTTTTATGCTATTATTAGATATCTTCGCCATGATCTTCATATAAAGCTCTTCCTTTTTAATCAGGTTGCAACGGCTAGACCTGGATGGCTTCCTGTGCTACTTTCTAAAGAATATCTATTCTTGTTTTTAAAATAAAATATTATTTTGTATCACTGAAAGACTCTGGAGCTGAGTGTTGGAAATCTCCGTTCACAGTGTGATGCCACACACAAGTACCACACAGTCATGTTTACCTCTGCTTTGTGCTGAGATGGACAAACACAAAGTCCCCCCCACACACACACACACACACCAAATCTCTTTCACTGTGCAGAACCATAAGCCGCAGTGATTTACTTAAGTTGGCATTCAAGAACCTGTCAGTAAAGCCCTCTCTCTCTCCGAGTGCCTGTTTATGTGTGTAATCAGTGTTAAATCACTCCAGTCAAGCCACTGGCTTTGCAAAAGTGCCACGACAACAATAGATTGCAGAGTGACTATGTCTCCAGTCCCCAAGCCGTCTCCATTTACTCATCAAAGCGGGGAGGGAGTTGTTGTGTGAGACGGACTGGGGGTCCGGGAGTTGTGTGGGTGTTTATGTACTGGACTGTGATGATGAGCACGTGAACTCAAATGACACCAGGAAGCTCAACGATGACATGATGGCGGGTCGGGCGACCTCTTATGCCACTGGATCCTCGCTTCCACGGCCTTACCTCTGCTCCTCCTCCAGCCGGGCGACGATCCGCTCCAGCTCGCCGCGCTCCTCCCTCTCAACGGCCTGCAGGATCTGGGCCGGGCTCTGGGGCTGACTGCAGGGGGAGCCCTCCCCCCCCAGCGTCTGGCAGTACTGGAGGATCAGCGCATGCTCGTCGTCCCTGTGGAGGCGAGTTCGGAGAGGTTTGTGATGAGCGAGGAGCCCAGACATCTTGTTCCTGTTAGTCAGCTGTTCAATTGGGGAGGAAAGACTCTGTGCACTTCAACAGAGGTATGATGAATCACTTATTGAAAATCATTGTGTTTGGAAATATCTAGGAATGGATGCCTAGACATGATCGTATAACACAGTGATGCTCTACAAACTGCAGAACACTTTATACCCGTTTATACCTCAGGTAATTAGGTTTTGGAAGGCGCTACGCATAATATACGTTAATTTTTTTTTTTTTTAAAGCGGTTTAATAATAATCAAGTCACTCGATGCTAATTTAATTTTCAAAGAAGATAAACTTCCTTCTGATTAATTACACTCCATTATTATACGGCTTAAACGTATGTCAATGTGTTTCTAGTTCCGGTCTGCTATTTAAAACAAACTAAAACCTATACTGCATGAATGGATATTACAGATTACAGCTGGGGAACATCGTGGGGAAATGGACCTTTTGTTTTCAGCGTTTATTAATTATCTTTTTTCAAGAGGAAAAAAGTAATCTCACTGTAGAAACGTCAGCTTCAAAAGAGCCTAATCTAAAAATAGAGCGTGCGTGCTGCTGTGATAGGCATGATCTTTAGCCGCGCTGGGAGCTCCACAACCCACGGTGCCTCCACTATCTGATCACTGCAATAAGGGAGGGCTGCGTGGAGATGGAGGGAGCAGAGAAGAGGAGAAGCCTGGCAGACAGATGGAGAGATGTGGAAGGGAGAGGAGGAGAAATGGCTGCTGTTGTGTATGTGTATGCGTGTGTCAATCTCTTTACGCGTTATCTCGGTAATCTGAAAGGCGTTGGCAGGTCTTGCCAGAGCTCAGCTGCCACCTTCATTTTGAAAAGACCTGAGCCTTGAACACTAAACCCTGACATTCACAAAAACACAAAAAGGAAGATTATTATTTAATAATCCTTTCAATTTCTAGAGCGACTTTAATTTCCAGTCAGTTCGACAGGTCAAAATGAAGTGAAGATGCATGGCGCCTCAACGTACGGCTTCCCATCTCGATTTTAACATTTGTATTCATGGTCCCAGCTTCTTAATATCCAGCAGTGCTGTCATTCAATGACGTTAACATCCTGTGGTTATGCAATATTAAAATGAATGTATCTGACATATGATGGGCTAGTACTTTCAAATGAAGTTAGAAATAAAGAATTACAACCTGAGATATTTCTGCAGCTCTGACCATTGTTTCTGTTGGTTATGACAACAGAACACAATCCAACCATGACAGAAACACAGGTGTGCAGATCATAAACTAACCAACAATACGACCAGATGGTCAAAAAGATTTCATATGAAAGTGAAACAATGACCAATGAGCTGAAATGATCCATCACTGCACAGAGAACAGGGTCCGTGGAAGTGTGGTTTACACTTTGTCATTTGCAAGTGCCTTCATCACTTCACTTCATCAAGTGTTGACTGTAAAAAATAAATGTTATTTTTGAAAGTATCGACGAGAAAAGACATAAATCGTGGAGGCCATTTTCGACAAACAGTTTGGGTAAACATGGTGCTGTTTGGAGTCACATGACTGCTTGTGGTGCTACTCCAGTGGACTCTTGAGCGATGAACAATGATACTAAAACATATAGTAACGCCACCCTTTAAACAATAGGCAGGTGATTTCGTTAAGTTGGTGCAACTTTCTTTCCATCCCTAATAGTAATGACCAACGAGCGGTGTCTTATTGGCTCTCCGCGTTGTGCAGTCGGCTGTTTCAATGACAGAACGCTGCCTTGACCTCTAAGAGCTGAACCCTCTGCTGTACTTTAAGTCATAACTCAATCAGTGACATCCAGGCAGGAACTCTTGGCACCTTTTAAAATAAGCCGTGACTCGCTATGAACTTGGTTCAGACTCTTATCGAGGCCAGACCATAACTCAGAGCATAATCCCTGAATATAATGAGTAAGTTAATTAAATACACCCTGGAGAGCAAGCTGGAAAACTGAAATGTTTTAAGTTTTTACACGAGACACCCTTGATTTTCACCAAAGGAGACGATCAATGAGTATTGAGAAAATATTCAGAATGCTATTATCGCCGCATGTAGAACACCAGAGGGATGAATAGGAAGCTTTCTCTTTCTCAGAGACGACAGTCATTATACTAGTTTACGACCCAGGACTGGGGCGACCGGACAGATATGAAAGGTACACAGAATGAGGCTTTCACCTCTTTTCACATAAATAGAACAATATACCAAGCCAGTCATTGTACCAGAAGAAAAAATTTCTTTTATCATTCTCCAGCCTAAGCTCCCTGTATGATTTGAGGCATATATTTAGAAAGTCATTTTGTTTTTAGGACAGGATTTGCATCAAGTTTAACCTTTTCATATCGTTTACTAGAAAGAAAGGCACAAAGGATGAAAGAGAGACTAATTCAACTTTTTATATAAGGAACCCATCCACTCTCAATTATAGACATTACATTGTTATTCCACTGCTTCTTTATCTCGTGTAACCAGTAGCTCTTCCTTTACTTCTTTTTTGAGAGGTTTTTCATCCAGTCTTTGGATTACACATCTAACTTTTATAGTATTTCTGAAAGGTCTAAACAGAACATCCGGCATGTGGCTGCAGACATACAGTATTTACGTAGTTATCCATTCATTCACTATCTCAGAGGGAAGCCATGCAACATTCAGCAATAAACCAACACACACATTTGAAATGTGGATATGCTGCATCAAGCGGGACGGGGATGATGAATAATGGCTGAGTTCTTGTGGAGAAACTTGACCATTAGTGTGTGCTGGGTGACGGGACCGCAGTCCTGCACAAATGGAGTGAGAAATTAGTCGTGGCCCTGGCAACAGGAAGCTGCAGCAGGACATTATGAGTGGCAGCGGGAGCCCAGAGGACAGCAGGAAGGGGATCGTTACATGCAGAGATGGGCACGACAGGAAACTAACAACATGCTCTGGAAGATTGGGAGGAAGAGGAAGTGCAGTGAAAGGATATAAGAATGTGCATAATGTGATGCCGAGGATATTTGCGACATTGTGAATTGTGAATACGAGTGTGGTGCTTGGTGAGGTTGAGCGGGGACTTGGCTTCGGGTACTTCCCCAGTCTCATCTATCCAACTAGTGTCCGGGCCCTGAGCCCTGCTGAACCATCACAAAGCAAGCCTCTCCTCTCAAGCTGAAGAACACGATCTCCAGCCTCAACCGAGCTCAGGGAGACATGATGAGGGATAAAGACGAGTCTTTCATTCCCTCTCTGGCGAGATGTTTAAACCTCCCTCCCTGTGGGACTTCCACATTTTTGGACTGATCACAGTAAAGTCCAGGCGTATTGTTTATGAGCAGGGCTTCAAAAAGAAAAAAGTCTTTCAATGTTCACCTCTGTGCTTATTGTTCAATCTGAAGGTTTCCAGGGCCCAGAGGTAAAACATGAGAACTAAAAATGATGAAAAGATGAGATGAAATAGGGGAGGAGGCGGAGGATGATTAAAGGAGGTTAAAAAAGAATGCGCTAGAGAAATTAAAAGGAGGACAGACAGAAATAAAAGGGCAACACATCAAAAGACAAGAAAAAAGGGACAGTACTGGGAGAAGAAATTAAAAATAATTTTAACAAAATTAAAAAAAATGATTATTATTAAAACTGTAAAGGGAGAGATAACCAAACAAAAAGCTGGGCTCCTGTGTGACGTCCGGAGGCATCGATGACGACATTGTGCTTCGCTGGAGGTCAGAGAAAATGGCCAACATTGACTCCCTAATCAAGGATTCTCTTTTAGATAAAAGCAAGAGGACACAAATTATACAAGCACTGAAACCACGAACACACACACACATTTTATCTCTAGAGCTTTCTCACATACACACACACTAATTATTGATATCACTGCACAGCTGGCAGCGAGTCCAAATCAGTGTTTGCTGGCCACGAGCGATCAGAAAATACAAGCCAAAAGCCAAACACGCATGTAATTGGCAAACGCAGTCATCCATGCGACACTGTGCATGTTTTCAGAAGCTCAAACACCGCCAGGAAGGCACCTTCTACTATCGCGCCAAGCACGGGTATCATGTCTGTGCGGGCGTGTGTGTGCGTGTGTGCGTGTGTGTTTATGTCCTCCACACAAACAACCAGATGGAGCGGGGTAATAGACAATGAGGCTTGGGTGAAATCAGCTGCAGGCGGAAAAGAATAAATCTTAGAAAAAGAGCGAAAAGAGAGTCAACCACTCCAAAGCGAAAGCATGGAAGAGGAAGGACTCAGCTGAGGAGTCTGATAACACAATGTACCGCCACCTCTTGAGAAAAGATAGGACTGAGAGGGCTGTTTTACTTTGGTGCGATCTACAAAGCACAATAGTGCTGGAAAGTAGCACTTGATGGACATGTTGCTGTATAAAGATTTCTTTTAAATCAGCTCATCCTTCCTTCACAAATATTGCAAGTGACATTTCAGTGAGCGTTATCAAATATTTAACACGGCTGACTTGCAAATACCTCGAATGTAGCGTGCTGTAATTATGACTATAAGCACCAATTGTCCTTTTGAAGATCTCGACATTTTGGTCTCTGTAAAGATTAAGTGCAGGACTCCACTCTAAAATGTTAATTGCCCTGGACACAACCAACAAATAATAACCAACAACAGCAAACAAATTGGATTTTGTTCCAATTTCTGCCTCATTAGTGTGTATTGTATCCTAGGCCATAAGTGTTTTTTTATTGAGAGCATTGTTGTTGAGCAAATGTGGGTTGATTAGATTAAAAAAGGATGTTTATATGTTTCTTAAAATGTGACATATGTGGTATGCACACAGGTGCTATACTCGACTGTGCTGATAAGTAGAAAGAACATTCTTGTCAAGGATGTGTGCTGGTAAAACGCAGGTCAAGTGTTTGAGAATGAACATTTTAAGTAAGAGTATTCTTCTCTTTGCATAGTGCACTTGTTCCTGCACAGTTACATTGAGGCTGTTGTTTTGCAGTAAAGCCGAATGAAAATCTTCCAGAAGTGAAACTGACGTGAAAGTGAGTGAAAGCACAAGAACTATGATTATGTTCTAAATGTGCCCTGGTGGGTGTATTTTTCCCCTGTTCTGCTAAAGCCATTAGCCTTCATCAAACCATCGTCTCCCTCACGTCGTTAGCTCTCCACACACACACACACACACACACACACACACACGTGTGTACGTGTGTTGTTTCAGAGCCGGCAGAGATAATGGCTTCTCCTCTTAAATAAGCCCCGAGTACAAAGCACAAAAGACCAAGGCGGAGGGCGAATAATGTGTTAGTCCCTCGTTACGAAAGCTTGGAGAGGAAAATAAATCCATCTTCTCCTCGTGCCCACCGACACATTTTGTCTTTCCTCTGCCGTCGTCGCATCAGATGAAGAGCAAAGAGAGCTTTTGGGGGCTTCAATAGAACACTTAGTTTCTGAAAGCGCTCTCCTCCTCGCTGTGGTTGGAGGAAGGTACACATCAGGCACATCAGCAGGGGGTGCAACCTACAACATGCTTCATTTCATCTCCACTCACGATCCTCAAAGGTTTTAACCGTCCCCCCGTGTGCCTTTTCAAGTCTGTGATGCACCTTTTTTTAAAGAATTTTTTTAATTTGAAAATCTCCAAACTAGTTTTTTCTTTCCTCTATATGCTACACAGGGAATCACTTATCTCTCTCCCGGTGGACACGTTACAACAGTACGTTTGTGTAAGAAGAAACATTTCATTTTGGGCTTTGTGCTACTACTCTGCATCAGTTACATCGTCAAGCACAAATAAAACGTATTTCCAAAAGGACAATGGTGATCTATGATCTGGGAACTCTTGTGATCGACACCTGTCTTATCTAAGCAGGCAATCAGAACGGAAAGTAATTTCCTCCAAAGACCAGAACAAAGTGAAAAGTGTGTGCCTATGTGTGTACTCATGTCTGAACACACACATTAGTGTGACCATGAGCTCAAAGGGCGTTTGAACCTCAAGAGCTCATTTCCCCGATTAGGATCTCACTTAGGTTAAGGGAAAAATAGATCCTTCAACTCAAATGGCCTGCAGGAGACACACACACACACATGCATGCACGCACGCACACGCACACACACACGCTTCAGTATGGAAGAAACTTCAGAGATCGTGCACCTAATGAGCTTTCCACCCATTTTTGGTGATTTCTTCTTTGCCATGTCTGGATCTCCTTTGATCAAAGATAACTGATCGTTATCAGAGATCCTGAGACCAATCACTCTCACTCTCCCTTCCCATTGTTGGCACTCTAATCCATTACATTTCTCCTAAAGCCGTTTCCTTCACATTGAATTAAACCACTTCACATCGTCTTTTTCCTCTCAATCCTCACTTCCTTTGCTCTCTCAAAACCACCCAGTCTCTCTCTTGATTTCTTTTCAGCCATGCTGGAAGCCACATTATTATTTCTTTGGCTGGTTGTAATACTCTAAAAGCGGTGGAGGCAATATGTTGGGCTGCCCTGATAGGTTACCAGGGCACAGCAAGATGTCACCATGTTGTTGGTGGGACGCATTAATCATCGGGAGGAAGATTTTCTGATATGTACTGTGTATATGAACATAATTAAAATGGATGAATGTCTACGGCTTTTGAAGACGGACATCTGTGAAACAATCATTGAAGGAAACATAGAAATTCATTTTAAAAAAGTAAAAGACCAGTGGTAACTTACATGCTGCCTGTGGCTGAGCTGCTGTCTGTGGGCAGCGAGCCGTTGGAGCGCTCCATCTGGGCCAACCTGAGAAACAAACCATCATCAGTGGTTGACACTTAAATCACCAGTTAAAGCAGACGGTTAGACGCTGACATCATCTCATCAAGATGCAGAGCAACGATGTCAAAAAATTCGGATCTCAACGCCACAGGACCACACCAGTAGAAATTTAAAAGAATGTCAGCGAGATGACGAATGTCTAGTATGTGTGCACACAACCATATATTTTGAGATGATTAGCAGAGATGTGTGAGTATGCGTGTGTGTGAGTGTGTGGGTGTGTGTAAGAAGCCATGCTAATGAAGCTGGGTCCTTAGATCTAAGCCTGTATTTCTATTTACTGAATGGAGCCGGGAGGCAGCAGCGTTGTGCAGCAACTCGATCCACTAAACTTTAGGATGAAATTGAACTGTGCATAGAGGGAGATATGTAAAGTTATTAAACCACTGGTGAAACCTCATCACGGTGTGCATTTCTCCATGCAAATCTATAAGCTACGCTATAATCTACAATGTCAGCGTCTATATTTCAGTAAAAATTGTAATTCACAAGGCTCATGTCTGTGTCATTGCTGATAAAACAATGCAAGCAGAAACGCTGAGTCAAGCTTAATGGTGTGTGACAAATGAAAGGTGACCGGGCAGCGCGACAGCAGAAGAGCCTTCAGGATTAAAGCGTTTTATGGAAGGATGCCGAGTTCTGGTTGACCAAAGTAACCCTTGTTCCCTTAAGAGAAGATACGTTTTGACCAGATTAGAGATTCATTCCAGGGGATTAATGGGATTTAGGATACTTTGAGATCCTAATGATGAGAGAACATCAGACATGACCGGTGTTCAGTCTGCTGGTGATGAGTAACTGCAGATCACATGCTGTGTACATGAATGGCACGTACACAGCAGGATCTGAAGGAGGCGGCACAATGACATTCATCTGACCTTTAATGTGTCCAATCACCATAACATGCACAATGTTCAGAAGTGCATATAATAGTGTGTATCTTCACTAACACAAAAGTATGCAATAGTCTAATGAAACATAATGACACTTATCATCACAGCATATGTCCACTGTACTCACAGTTTATATATATATATATATATATATATATATATATATATATATATATAACATGTAACATGGTTCATTGATAAATACTGGAACCTAGATAGATAGAACATTGTTTCATAGTGTTATGAGAATAAATAGCAAACATCTCCTCAAGAAGCAACTAATGAAAACCTCCGACATAATTAGTATTTGTATGATTGCCTGAAAGCTTTTCAGTCAAAAGTAACCCTTTTACAATGCATAATATATTCTACTCCATTTATAAATGTCATATTTCATCACTTCGACGACTATCCAGTTATCTCACGACTCAGTCGGGTTGAGCATTGTTAGGTTGTAATAGTTTATTTTGATAACATGTGCAGAGGTCTTATGCTTTAAATTAATACATATAGAAAGATATTGTAATAGAAAATATTAGGGAGAATATTGATATTGTTATTAATGTATTATGAAGCATAGGGGTAATGTTTACTCTATGCAAATGTAAATGGCAAGAATTAATGTATGGATAGATAGATAGATAGATAGATATATACTTTATTAATCCCCAAGGGGAAATTTGTCGAGTCAGTAGCAGCAACACACAAGAATAAAAAAAACAAAACACAAAATATAAGAAGGGTTAGGGTGATCTGGCAAGAGGTGAACTGTTGTAGAGCCTCATAGCCGTCGGCAGGAATGTTCTCCTGTATCTCTCCTTGTGGCAGCGGAGCGTGAGGAGACGTCTGGAGAAAGTACTCCTCTGTCCCTGTAGGAGGTGGTGGAGAGGGTGGTCCGGGTTGTCCAATATGGACACCAGTTTCTTCAACGACCTCCTCTCCACCACCTGTTCCAGGTGCTCCAGCTGGCAGCCGATGATGGAGCCAGCCTTCCTAACCAGTTTGTTAAGACGGCTGGTGTCACCGGCTCTGATGCTGCTCCCGCAGCAGACAATGGCAAAGTGCAGCACACTGGCCACAACCGACTGGTAGAATAACTCCAGCATCTTGCTGCACACGTTGAAGGATCGAAGCTTTCTCAGGAAAAAGAGACGACTCATCCCCTTCTTGTACACAGCGTTGATGTTGGCCTTCCAGTTCAGTCGGCTGTCGATGGAGACGCCCAGGTACTTGTACTCCTCCACCATGTCCACGTCCACTCCCAGGACACTCAGAGGTGTAGGAGCTCTTCCTCCTGAAGTCCACCACCATCTCTCTGGTCTTGGCCACGTTCAGCCGCAGGTGGTTCTCATCGGCCCACTTTACAAAGTCACTCACCACTGCCCTGTACTCCTCCTCCCGTCCATCCCTAATACACCCGACCACTGCAGAATCATCAGAGTACTTCTGCAGATGGCATGACTCCGTGTTGTACTGGAAGTCACTGGTGTACAGGGTGAAGAGGAAGGGAGACAGTAAACCGCCACTACTGAAACAAGCAGCCGTTGGCACAGCGCTTCCTCTAACGGGTGATATTTAAAGGTTCATGTATGTTACATGAGAGTGACTGTATGTTATTTTGACGAAGCCGGTTGGAATCCGTGAAGTGACTTACAATAATAGACGGGACTTTTATTGTGAAAATACTTGTTTCGTGACTTGACCGGAAGTGACGTTTTGACCCGGGGTTCAGTGACATTCGACCCCCCCATTGTTCTAGCGGGACTTTGACCCAACCAGAAGGTGTTAAAGGCTGGACTCACCTTTGAGAGTGAGGATTGGCTGATTTTGAGACTAATACTCTGTACTGGAGAAATAGCTTTCTCTTTCGTCGCGGCCCCGTGTGCTTCAGGCTGGACCTGAGGAGCCTGGACCTTCACGGAGACCATGATCGTGAGGCCTTGATTGTTTTGTTTACTTTTCTTGCCATTAAATATTGTTAACTTAATTCACGCGCGTCCGGAAGCCTGTTTTCCATCATTTGTGAAGTGCCCAGTTTCAGAATACCCTTATAGCATCAACATCCTGTCTGCATTTATTTTAACAGTCCAAGAAATATTATTGTTGAAGGGGAGAGCTCTTTGGGAGGAAAAAGTCATGATAGGTGATTTTTTTTAACATAATCTAATCTAAAACGGTCTTTTAAAAGTAAATTTCTCATTCTATAATGAAGCTTTTTAAATGTGCTACATTTAAATGCAGTTAGCAGCTATTTATGTGTGTGGGATGTGGCTGGGCATGATGATGATTGGGCAATGCAATGCGTACCTGCTGGCATACTGCTCTATCCGGGAGTGGGTGTCGTCATGAGAGAGCTGAGGTGACTGGGACAGCCTGGAAATGAATGGGGGTGATGGAGATGAATGAGATTCTGCATGCTCACACAACCTCATTAACAGAGTCACAGGCACACGCACACGCTTGCACGTGCACAACCTAATTCAGAACATCACCGAGATAACAAATCTGATGATTCTAGAGAGAGAAATAGGAGGGCGGGATGATCTACGGAGCAGTTGGATGGTTTTTGACAGCCGCTGCTGGGATGAGAAACCGAATGCTAGTTGGATGCTTTAGGGAAGAGGAGGTGACGGCGAGGAGAAAGTGGGTGAGTTTTTTTTTCCGGTTGCATGTTCAACCAGTGGATCAGGCAGGCGAGTAGGCAGGAAACATGCAGTGCAGTCATGGTTTAGTTGGATTGAGAACTTTAAGGGGGAGGTGAGTGAGGAGAGAAGGGAGCAAAAGGTGTCATTAAAAAGCATTCCGGTCCGGAGAGGAGGTGTTGTCGCTGGTGGCGTAGATACTCACTCATACTGCTCCGGACACATGCTGATGAGGGTGACGGGACTGTAAGAGAATCGGAGGGAGGGAGGGAGGAAGGGGGGGAGGGGGGGGGTTTAGGTACCACAAAATGTTTCAGGTTCCAAAACACAGCAGGTGGAAGGAGAAGTGGAAGGAAATGTCTGTGCAACATCTGGACTCCACCCAGAGCAAATGCATGTAAAACAGTCACCAATATATACACCACATGTGGTTATGATTATCCCCTCTGACAGTCTCTAAAACCTGCATCGCAATAGACTTGGAAGGAAGCCTGTTGATTGATTGGTCAGTTTTGATGGGTGAAGATGAGCATGTGGTCAGCAAACGGTGATATACCCGGTCGTGTGTATGAAGGCACGCACAGGAAAGGATTGATGGTGTCAGTTGGCTTTGTCGCAGTCGCATAGATTTCATTCAAATGTTGTCTTTTCAAAGCTCCTGCTGCATAGAGGTTGATATGGACCAAATGGGATCTCATTTATTTCCAGTAGGATTTACTGAAATAACATGCCAGCAAAAAACCTACAGAACCTATTTTGCAGTTCATTTTCTGTTGAGTATGTTATACAAAGATGTATTCGCTGCAGAAGAACTCAGGAAATGAAGCTGCTGTTAATTAGAGATTTTGGAAAAATGTCACAAACAAGGATGCTAGAGGCATGAAATCTTTTTAAGTTACTGGTTCCTAGTCCATGATAATTGCAGCTGTTAGAGCATAACATGTTATTTGTAATCAAAGCTCTTATCTCAAGAATACAAAGGAATGTATCTTTTTCACAGAGAAGGCTTGATAGAAATTGGCAGGATATGGTGGAGCTTGACATTATTTTGCCTCGCGCTTTTATCCCCACATTGAAGCAGTGGATTTAGAAGGAGACGTGTGTCTTGGTGCTTATGTTCCTCCCAGCGCTGCAGCCAGAGTGGTCACACTTCTGTAGCTACGAGGCAAATTAGAAATACTGCGAGGAAGAAAAAGAGAAGAGATCGGGGTCGGCAGGGCAGACCGAGCTAACTGTTCAGAGCCTGTGGCGCTGCATTTTTACACGCCCCCGCCAACGTCTTTGCTCGAGGGAAAAGTCAGTCTGCTCATTTTGTTTTGCAGGAGAGGGATTTCCATCTTTGCCAAAAATGTATAGCTTTTGTAAGTTGCTTCCCTTCACCCGGCATTAAAATGACACACATGAAAAATCAGTTGAAGGTAGAAAATACCAGGTACTGACAGAGAGGGAGAATAAATTGGAAATGAGGCATCAGGGAAAGGTGACTAAAGGAAAAAGAAGGAGGGGAGAAATCCCATCAACAGAGACTAAAGGAGTATTTGGGTCCTGACAAATTTGGCTGCTGTAAAAGCTGTGTTTTTATGGAAGGTTGTTTGTGACTGTTGTAATACAACAACAGAGAGCAGAACAAACTTCATAATAGATCACTATTAGTCAATCTATAAGGAATGGTTCATTGTATTGCCCCGATCTAAAAGAAAGTTGCTTTCCAGAGAGAATGTGGCCGGTGACAAGTTTAACTGTCTGGAAATAGTAAATCGTATCGCTAAAGGTCTCATTTACTTATGTAGGTCACATAGAGGCATTCAAATTCAATTTAGACTGTTTCCTAAACAGTTCAAAGTGCCTCACAATACCTTTAAGAAAACTAAGAGCTGCTGGTTTTCATCTCTTTACCTATTTGTAAAAATACTGAAAGGTTTAGTTCAACCTGCTGTGGTAGTTGCCCTGTCACCGTTAGCACTGCTTCCCCGTGTTCTACTTGTCCTCCTTTTTGTGTGTCATGGATAAAAGACGACGAGCGCTGTTGACACCTCGAGCTGTTTGTCAGGTAGACGGTTGACTAGAGTACACGCGTTTCATGTGGCGCCTCCACACGAAGATGCTGCATCTCACGACCTCAAGGCACAACTCCACCATCAGATCACTTGGAAACAAAAAGGTTGTGCTTTCACCTTAAACTGATTTACTTGGGCTACATAGGTATATACATGTAATACACATGGATACATTAACTATTATTTTTATGATGTAATGAAAAAATGTGCTGACAACAGAACATTTAAAACATTTTTTTTCTTTTCTTTCTGTAACCATAACAACATTTTTTGGTTGCAACTGGATAATTTTTCATGAGCCTCTGCGAGGCCCAATGCAGCAGAGCCTCGTCTCCTGGTTCGGGTTGTGAGGTGTAACAGGCAAGACTGAGTGGGAAACTATGAGAGTGGTTCTGTCACATTATCAAACATAGCTGTGACAAATTAAAATCCCATCTGCCCTGAAAAGAAGCAAAGGTATAAGTGAGAGGGGAGAGAGGAGGTGGTGCTTTGCTCTCTCAAGGGTGGACAGAAACAAGAGAGGATGGAATTAAAAAGAGGAAAGATACCACAGTGGGAAAGAAAAAAGACAGCGAGTGAGAGCATCTCATTTTCTCTTCTGCTGCTATGGTATATTATACATTTTTTTATCTTAGACGTTCACTTTGTTAGGACCAATGAAGCCTGACAATGCATTCAAATAGTGTATTTATAATATTTCTAAATATTATACACAGCAAGAGGAACTGTAAAAGTTGAAATGTTTAGGTGTGATATTCAGGATGATGCGAGCAGTACATTTTCTTTAAATTTCCTGATTTATCAGATTTGTATTAGAGACAAATAAAACATGTTACATATACTATACAACACATTGGGAGAGACCACCTTTTTATTACCGCAAAGATGAAAGCAAATGTTATGTTTATCTAATCAGGATAATTCCAGAATTTTAAGCAGCGACCTTTATCCAATTACAGAAATATCCATATCAAATTCTGACACATATTCATTTTAGTGACATAGAGAAGTCAAGAGCCACTAAAGTGAGTTGAAAATGAATGCTGAGTGTTTCATAACACTGATCCTATGTTTGAGCCACATCTTATAGGCAGTCCAAAGGTTTAGGCTTATATCAACACAAGCTGTGCGCTAGGTATTTGAGCCTGTTGCAACATGTGGAAAGCCCAGAGAGTTCAGAGGAGGAATCCAGTCCAGTAAGAGAGATGGGAATATGATCACCATGATAAAATGGTCCTACGTTTCTTGAGTCCACATTCCCTTCTGACTTTTTTGGAAAAGATCTTTGCATTTTGCAATAATTCCTCCAACCGTTAGAGGCATTTATCAAGCAGGCATCCCTGCAGGAGTCATTTTTCAGAGAGGAGGGGAAGTAAGAATGGAGCAAGGTGGGAGATGAGGGGGAGGACAGGCAAGGGTGGGAGGGATGAAGGAGGGGGTGCAATCCATCTGAGAAGTGACTATGTACAACTGGATGTTGAGGAAAATCTATCTCGAGTGAACCGAGTCATTGTGAACGCACGCACAGACGACTTGAAGAGTTGTTGGTGCTAACGTGATGCAAAACTAGGTTGTCGAAAAGTACGAGAACCCGAGTGGGAAATGTGTGACAGGCAGAGAAAAGGAATGGATAAATGAAATGAAGAAAGAAAACACTAAAGCATGTACAAAAGAGTCTCGGAGCACACGGAGCCAGTGGGCTGGTATTCGCAAGAGCCCAAACTCAGAGTCACACTTCGATGGGGGGGGGGGTGAGGCGCCCGCATGAAGCGTCTGCATTATGTGGGCCGAGTTAAATGGCTCTCCGGGGGGATTTAAGGCTGGCAGGAACAGGGACATAAATCAGGCGTACTCACTGGGCAGGTGGTGCACAGAGAAGATCTACAGTGTAACGACGGCACTGGTAATGACTGTAGCGACAGGTAAATAAACACATAAACTGAGTGTGTGTGTCTGTGTGTGTGTGTTTGTGTGTGTCAGGCCACAGACTTCTCATAACCGGTGACCAAACAGCTCCATATTCACGACGTTACATAACCAAAGAGAACATCCCCGTTACTGTGACTTTAGAACCGCTGTATAACATTGCGATGCATGATAGACGTGGATTCTGTTTCAGTCAACCTGCAGATGAGAGCTTTTTAATGGACTTCAGCTCACCACATGTGAGTGTTACTTACGTTTCCATGTTGTCGCCCTCTAGAACCGTCTGGACCGGTAGGTAACCGAGCCGAGGATGTTTGGCGAAGTACTTCTTCGATCGGAATTTGTTCTTCAGCACTTTGGTGAAATCACGCATGTCTTCACCTGACGTCGTCTACAGAATGAGGGAGAGAGTAGAAATGAGAGAAAAAAGTTTGGTATTTATTGCATTGTGTGTCTGTTGTGCACAAAACAGCAGCATATGCATTTGTGTGGAAGAGAATAAGTTTTCTTAATTAGATACTTAGTAAAGGTGTTCCTCGTGCAGAAGCCGTTTCTGCCTTGCAAGCAAACAACAAATGAACACAACAGTGTGACCGGAGGGGAAGACGATCCCTTCACAGAGGATTGAGACCCCACACACACACACACACACACACACACACACACACACACACACACACACACACACACACACACACACACACACACACACACACACACACACACACACACACACACACACACACACACACACACACACACACACACACACACACACACACACACACACACACACACACACACACACACACACACACACAATTGAGTTCACTTGGCTTACTAACTAATCCACACAGTTTAAGATGGTAGCTTGAGCGAACGAATAGCAATTACTGAACAATAATACTAAAGACGGAGACTAATTTATTATATTTGAGTGCGTTTCTCCTTTTGTGTGGTTTACTGCCTTTTTCAGTGTGACAGTGTAGTAATGGACAGAAAACAACGAAGGGAGGGAGAGCAAATGGGTGTTTGTGAAACAAAAGCCATAAGAATCTAGTCGGACATGTTGAAGTGTGTGCATCATAACCACACCAACCAGGAGCTCTCTGACGGATTGTGACAATAAAATGACTAAAACCACCGGCCACCAGACAACATCTACACTGGAAATTTAAACGTATTGAAGGTACAGTAATCCATACAGCATAGCACCAAATGTAGCTACTTCAGCACTGAAAGTTCCCATTGGAACGATGAAAATGTCACTCCCATAAAAATGAAAACCTAATAATAAAAAAAAGCAATATTGTGGCCATGAAGTACACGGTACGCAGAAAAAGAGCGAAGGAATCTTATTAGACTCACAAACGCTGCTATCGGTCTTTAAATCCCTGCAAAATCTGTCTTTTGGCGAATCATTATTCGATATGGACTCAATAATATCAAAGGTATGAAACTGAAACACAATTAAGGGAGAAGGGTAATATAATTACATACGCTGCCGATATTTTCAGAAGAAACAAACAAACAAACGGTTCAAGGATTCAAAATGTCACAGTAAGTGGATTGAGATGGGGTTTCATTTCATTTTATAGATTTGGGTCTTGGACACATCGAGCCGCTTGGAACTGAGAGTGGTGATGTGCTTTCCTCCTCGTCTACAGTGCAGCTCAATAAAGCTCTGTTCAGCCGCAGTGATAAATAACAGCAAGTGTCTCAAGATATAAAAACTTTTCAGCGGGATTCAAATGAAAGCTTTTTCTATGTTTTTCTTGCTTTTCTTCTCCAGACATTTCAGTAATAATCTCATTGTATTTAAGGTCAGTTTGAATAGAAAATAAGCTGTTGCACCCGTCTTTGATGTTTGACACCGCGAAGAAGGCCGTCCTCAATAAGTTGCTCGTATGTGGCTCCATGCAGTAGATTCACTGATACTGTTTATTTAGATTTTTCTTTTAACGTTTATTGGCCATTAACTGAATTAATCAATTGAATTAACCTTAACTGTACTTTAGGGTTGTTTGGGTTTTTTATTAGTTGCAGGAATTGGGAATACCAGTCGGGCCTTTACAGTCCAGATACCTGGGCTTTGAGTATCGGCCGATACTGAGCACTGATCTGAGACCAGTTTTTATTTATTACCCTGGCTAGAATGGGCTCAATCTCTTATGTGTAAGGCAACATCAGGCTTAACTTAAACATCCCTTTCCTAACTTTGTAAAACGAAATTTTGTAAAACGACCGATATCCAATCAAGCTATCCGAGTCAGTATCGGACCAATATCTGAGATCAGTATGGGTCCACCATCCCTGAGTGACAGACTTTCCTCTTATGGGAATCCACTGCATGATTTTAAGAAGTGGCACTAAAGAATGATGAATGGCAGAAGGAATTGCATTTATAAAGTGCCTTTAAAGTCTTCCAACCACTCTGCTTACATTAAAAGTCAACATTTACCATTTCATCGACATGCATGAATGCAGACTGGAGCAGCCGGGCATCGAACCATCAGTCTTCCGCTTCCTGGACCACCCGCTTTTACTCCTGAGCCACAGCTGCCCAAGTTGAGGGGAAATGTAGAATCCTCTCTCAAGTCAGGGTTTATTTGCTCCCTTCCGGTAAAGCAGCCAGTAAACACCTGAGTGATGACTGGACCTGATAGCTGCGTAATCATCTTTAACCGCCATTCTAAGTGTTGGTTGCTGCAGCACAAATAAAGTCCAGCAGTTGCTTTGTCATGCAACTGCTGGGCCTCTTAACTCAGGGAAGAGTGGTCACGACTCCCGACAGCTACTCTCCGAAAGTCAATATCTATCCCAATTGCAACATTTCAAAAGAAAATTAAAAGACAGAAATAAGAACCGTCTCCACTTCAGTCGCTCAAAGATGGACGTTAAGCAATATTGAAACGAGTTGGCCCACAAGTGTGCGATCCTAATTGAGGGAGAGGGCAATGTTCAATTTCGCCAAGCTCCCTTTTCTAATATTCTTCTCTCTGCGTAGTAGTTAAGTCGAATATTGCTTTCCGGCAGAAATCATTAAAAGACCTCAGAGAGCCAAAAGCATTTTACCATGTGTTCATGGCGGGAGGGTTGGTTGTTGAACATGTTTGAGAAATCAACTGCATGGGAAGTAGGATGTAGAGGTGTCAGGAGGCATGTCAACTGGCTTCATCTGAAATAAATCTGTTCTACCCTTGGAATGCTGAATATGAAACACCTTCACAACAACACAGTGAGGCTGAATGGTTTTCTGAGAATTGACTCCTTTGACCTCAGAGTCCTGACGGGCCTCGTGGGCTGTCTCACCGAAAACAATCGACCATAAAAAGGTTTGAGTGATGGATTAATGAGTTCGAAGGTTTAGAAGACCTCCAAAAAATACACGGCTCTATGTTTTATCACAAGTAAGGACTTTACTACTTGTGAAAGTCATCTTATCCTTTCTTGACACTCTATTTAAGACAGGGTTCATGCACATGTTGAACAATGGATTTCCATGCCCTTTCCATGACTTTAAACCAAATCTCCATGACCAAACATGATGTGAAATCTCAGTGTATACATGAATGAGAGACAATAGTGTGATTAAAAGAATAAATATTTATATAAATCTTTATTCTTTTAAGTAAACTGTGAAAATGAACATGAGAATATTAAAAATGTCCATGACTTCTCCAAAACTTTTGGGATCAAATTTTTTTTAAAGGACTTTTCCAGGCCTGGAAATAACCATTTTTAAATTCCATGACTTTTCCAGGTTCCACAGGTTTCCACAATCACGATGTGTACTCTTAACAGGTACCCTGTTAAGAGTACACATCGTGATTGTGTTACACATGTGCAGTGCATGTTAACTTGCACATATTCGAACAAAACCCTCAGTTTGTGGTTTTACAGCGTAATGATGCTCGTGATCTTCTCACGAGATGTTCGTCAATCACATATGGGTGAAATATTCAGCTGTCAAATAACAATGTGTGAATGTGCCTTCATTAAAACGGATAAGTGAGGAGTGTGAGCAAGTGGAAGAGAGATAGCGTGCGAGATGGGCTGCTGAACGACGTGTGTGTTGCTCCCTCACCGGCGTGCAGTACTCCACCATGGGGTAGTTGAGCTTGTGGCCCTTGGCGGTGCGCCCGGAGAAGAAGCAGCTCTGACACACGTCGTAGTTGAAATGCTTCAGACTGCGATACCTAGAGACAGAGAGAGAGCCAGAGACAGAAAGAGAGAGAGAAACAGAGAAAAAGAGAGAGAGAGAGAGAGAGCGAGAGGAGGTGTGGAAAGGAAAAAAACACAAAAGTGAGAGAAGTTAAGTTTAGCAGTTGTGTGGGAGGATGCAACTTGTGTGAGATGGAACTTGTGTGTGAGCGCCTGTGCAGCCCAACACCACGATACATCATTCTCCAGGCTCCAATGAAGTCTCCCGGGGAGCTGTCGAAATACCACGTTACTCCCCCACAATCCTCCACACACACACACACACACACACACACAGCCTTCTCAATATGCTGACAGTGTGACAGACGGTTGGATTTCCACAGAAACACAACACCAGTCAGGATGTTGTTCTCCGCAGCAGCTGTAGCCACAAGGCCATTTAACAGCTCAATCGAGACAGGACCCATTCAAACATGAAAGCCTAAGTCTTTAATCTTTCCCTCTTCTCCTGCTCTCCCAAGGTTAGCTGACTGATGAGCTACGAGAGACCGCCATATATCAAAAGTAGCAACAGCGCCATTACATACTGACATGAAGCATATTACTATGAAGAGGGGGCATTAATTCACCTTCACAGCTGGAGGTGCCGAGACAGCCCTCACACATTTGATGAATGGACGCTCCTGTATTGTCTGGCTTCATTAGGGGACAGACTCTTGTTCATAATGACTTCATATTTAGTTCCTTATGTGAACATACACTTTGTGCAGAATCTGTCAATGTATGATCAATTCAAGCCGTGTTTGAAATGGGAACAAAGGAGTTAGGGACATCAATACAAATAGTAAAAATAACAATGTTACAACCGAGTCTGGTTTGTGAGATGTTGCATTCAGCTCATTGTGGCTTACTTGTTATTGTGACAGCCTCTCAGACATATTGTTGGTTCTATTTTGATGTTTAATCTGCACGACACAAATATGTTGATCATTTTCTTCTCAGTAAAATCATAATTTAATTGTCTGCAAATGAATCCTGCAGCTGTCAAAAGGTAAACACGGTGTGTAGAAAACACATTTTGGAATAGCGAGATTCATTTGTTACATGTACCCCTGGTTGGAAATCACTGATTTAACCCTCCTGTTACTTTAGGGTCAATTTGACCCCATTCAATGTTTAATGTCGGTGTTCTTTGGGGTCAATTTGACCCCAGGCTGTTTTTCACTGTGTCAAACATATAAGAAATATCAACTTTTTTATATATTTAAAGGGCTATTTAGGTAGTCAACAAACAAACATAAAGTACCTCACACTTAAACTTGGGAAACGATATTGATTCTAATAATTTTCTGGAGGTTTTAATTGCTGGGGTCAAATTGACCCCGAGGGTAAAATGTATTAGTAAATGTTAAGGTAACAGGAGGGTTAAATTATGACAATAAGAGGATATATGACCAAAGAAATATAACTGCTATCAAAAATAAAAGGCCAACATCTACCTTTCTATTATTATTATTACTCAAATTAACACCAGAAAGGTCTTTTTTCTCATTGACATTTTGTAAAAGAAGCCATTACATTGTAATTATTGTTGGCAGGTCCAACACTGAAAGTAAGTACACAAATGTAGCGCATGTTCAGGAGAAGCTTGCTTTAATAATGGTGCATATTGAATGTGGCTCTGACGATCCCACCAATTTGTGGAGGTTGAGTTGACATTTATCAAATGTAAGCATATCTGCCGACACTTTACGCTGCTTGAGTTATTGGCTGATCCCATGTACCATGCTAGTTTGAAAACTACAACTACTTGCGAGGAGAGAAAAATGAAATCTACAAAATGCCTGCTGTGCATTTTCCTCCTCCTTTCTCGCCGCCATTCCCTCTATTGCTCCCTCTCATCGATCAATGACAGAACTTGGCGGACGTGTGCTTCATCAAATGTCTGACTGTATTTCTCTTTTTGCTGGCAAAGCAAGGAATTGAGGGGACAATCCAGCAACCCGACATCACTTGGCATAGTGTTACACATACAGCCACGGAAAAAACATTTTCCCTGCACAACTGGTCAGTGGAAAAACTAATAGTATGATAAAGTGACTCCAGCTGTTGAACAGCAACACATCTTTGCTCACCTGTTGTTACAGCGCAAGTCCAAGATACGATCAGGAATCAGCTGAAACAAAGGCAGCTGTGTGTGTGTGTGTGTGTGTGTGTGTGTGTGTGTGTGTGTGTGTCCGTCACAGTATCAGAGGGTGGTCTGGTATGGATTATTGCCAGCCAATCAGCTCTTTGTGAACTTTGTGAATGTTGAAGTGCACCGCACATGTGTGTGTGTGTGTGTGTGTGTGTGTGTGTGTGTGTGTGTGTGTGTGTGTGTGTGTGTTGCAGCCTTTGTGAGGATGTGTGTATGTTTCCTTGCAAACCACCGGTGGTATTTAGTCAGTGGTGTATCAGCTGTTGACATTTAGGTAAATGCCTGCCCTCTAGAGCAGATCTGCCCTTTCTGTGTAACAGGAGAGAACAACATGGAACACTGCCACATCTAGTGTTTGTGTGTGAGGCCCGTCACATTTTGCAGACTTGTCTCTATAGTGTGTGTGTGTGTGTGTGTGTGTACCTGAAGCCAACAATAGGACACTCCTTGCAGATGTTACACTTGGCCTGATGTTTCGCCGTCTCCGCAGCAGCCACTCTGTGCAGGACAGGAAGCCAAACCATGGACTGGGGTTCCAGACGCATCCAATCAACAAACTGCCGAGGCTCCAGCTCCACCTTATTGGTCACCTGGGTGTAAAAGGAGAAGAGGCCGAGAGTTAGCAGCATTCCAATCAAAAGTTCAGTTCATGGTTTCTATTAAACACCCCACAAAGCTGTTAAAGTGTGAGGACACTTTGTGTCATGAAAGAGAAATCTCCACAACATCATTCACATTAATGGAAAACAGGCTGTAACTCTTCGCTTGTTACTGAAGGCCTAATAAAGATGCAGATCAATTTAAGATGACTGTACATATAGAAACGACAATTCCCTCAGGCACATTGCAACCTTGAATTGTGGCCCAAGATCAAATAACTTTTACGAGCTCTATATTCAGGTCCATTGTTTGAAATATCAAACAATAAACATTGATATTGCTCCGTACAAGTAGCCGTAAAACGCAACCCAAATCTCCCACCTGCTGCTCGAAACTTTTGGAGATGTTAATGTTTTTCCAACCTACACTGGCTCAGTGTTACATCTATTGTTTTTAATAGTCTGGGTGTGAAACAATATCGATGCTTCTCCTAGAACAAACAGCTAAAGAACAAGTGCCCACGTTCCTCCAACATTTGTACCTTTTAAAAACAACCAATTCATCAATAAGAAGAAACACGACAAGATTTCTTTTTTCACAAATTCTACTTCAGGAGATAATTTGCTCGACTGCAGATTATAATGAGCTCATTGGAAAAACCAACACAGGCTGATAAACTTTGACGTGGCTGTTGTTCCCGCGAAACAATCAAAGACGACCTTTCCATCAGCCCTGACACACAAAAAGGGCAGCAGATGGAGCAGAGGGCTGAATGCATTTGTAACCGAAGGAGAAATAATCAGGAGGAACAGAGTAAGTGTGTATGTATGTACGTGTGTGTGTGTGTGTGTGTGTGTGTGTGTGTTTCCTGATCCCTTCACAAGGATTATGGTGTGCAAGACTATAAATGTCTCAATATTCTTAACATATCCTCCTGAAAATAAATTCAAGCAGCACAACAAGCTCCAGGAACTGGAAGCACATTCAAACATTGAAATTGGAATCAGGGATTGGCTCACTTATTCAATATCTGCAGTTGGTTCGCAGTTACAACATTCACCAGTGAGCTTTAATTTGTCATAGGATGAATGTGTTGAAAGCACAATAATATGTCAAGCACCAACAAGATGTATTCAGATGTGTGCTCTTCTTCACTGATGAAAAAGTTCAAATTTGCAAACTTCAGACTGTAATTCATGAGGTAGGTTCTTGCACAGCTGCCTTTGTTTAGACAACATTGATCATACAGTATGTTGATGACTAACAATAGGCATCAGTTCTGAAACTGCGGTACCGTACCGTGTACCCAGGCCTGAAGATCGTCTGGGTAAATGCATTTCAGGTCATCAATCGCTGATTATCTTTAATGTTCAGTGAATATAATGGACATTTCAAAAAGTTGAAGACCATCAAATTAATTGTTAATTAAGTGTGGGTTCTTTCAGATGAGTTGAAGGGCATACTATAACTTACTTGTGTAAGTTACTGGTAGAAAAATGAGAACACTTACAATTAAACATCCATCCTGAAGACCTCTCAAATCATCTTTACAGCCTTCACCCTTTCATTTGACCTTCCCCTGCACGACCAGAGCACGTTTCTGTCTCTCCTTTCCCAATACGATAGTTTCATCATCTCCTCCTGTCCCGCCTTCGTGTCATCCAACGGCAGAATTATAGCATTTACAGATTAATTACTGCAGGAGAGATGGCTGAAAGGATGGCGAGATGGATGGATGGATAAACGAACGAGAGTGACAAAGGAACAGCGAATGAGGCCATATTTATGGCTGCGCACCTCGTTCATCACCGGCCCATTAAAACAAATGGACTGGGTGACTGCAGTGTCACTGGCAGGGCAGACAGGAGCATACCTGCAAACTCATGAGGGGTGAAAAAGGTGACAACGGGGGGGGTGCAGGTGACTTTTTTTGTTTTTTGTCACCACATCCACGTTGTTTGAAGCCTCAAAGCTTTTAGAACCACAACTACAGTCATTTTATTGTTCTGACCACAAATCTAAATAATGATAATAAACAGTTTAAGACCAAAAGGTTCTCCGCTCTGACTCAGCCCTATAATGATAGTAATAACAAATATACATTGTCATTATATTTAATATGGTTAAAGTCATTCATGAACCAACGTCCTTTTTTTTTTTGCCTGAACAGTCCTCATGGACTTCTCCCTGAATCTGTTCTGTCTCTACCTGTTTGTCACGATACTCATATTATAACTTCTATACATATTACATACCTGCCATAAATATCATGATACCCGATACCAGAATTCAATACACCATACAAACAATATGGTACCATAATTACGAGACTGGTATATTTATCTATAATAGTAATAAATAAAACATTTGTATGGTTCACTTTTTACCAACTTTTTCAACACTTAACAAATGACAGTAATATGAGTATTCATACAGCCAGATATGAATGAAACTACATGGTTCCATCATAGCATTGATGATACACTATGAGGCCGTTAGTCTCTGACCAGATGATACACAGTTCATCAGGATGAGCAGCTGGAGAGTTACAGAACTTTACAGACTGACACATTTCACTTCTGGCATCTTTTTATTTTTTAAGCCGAAGTCTCTAAAGCTGCGCCACTTCTCTCGCTGTGAGCTGCGCAGCGCAGTGTGCGCAGACAGCTCGACACGGAGCAGCGCGTGCGCTCTGATCGCTCTCTTAATGAAGTATCGATACTAAAAATATGCCAAATCACATTGTGTTTAACGTACGGGTACTTTGTTAGCATCGCTACACCGTGCAGCGTGACAGGAGTAGATGTAGCGGACTAACATTCAAGCTAACCTGAACCCCCAAACGCTGTGGACATCTGAACGCTGATTGGCCGAGACGCGACACGTCCATCAAAGATGTTTTATTGCGAAGAGCAACACTTCACACTTTTCTCCGCGTCTCACTGCAATCTCAACGGCAGCGGGCCAGGTGACCCCCCCCCCCAAAAAAAAAAAAACTCTTCGGATCTCCACGATTCACGTGGATGACCTATTTTGAGTTCAAAACGGTGAATTTCACCGAAAGGTGACAAGTTTGCAGGTATGCAGGAGGCTCGGCTTCCATGTGTGTGTGTTTAATAAAAGAGAGAGAGGGACTGTGGGTGACGGGCCTACCTGCCAACTTGGTTTGATAATTGAATGATTAATAAGCTCCTGAACGACAGATGGCACATCAATCCCTGATCAAGTCGGTGCACATGCGCATGCTCACCTCTCCGTGTTGCATGTCTATGTAATTCAGAGAATTCATTGTTGGAAGGATGTTTTTTTCTCATTATTTTGAGAAGAAAAGACAAACAGATATAAAGTTCAAAACAGCCTCACTCTGCGATGTTGAGAGGCGTGTGACATTTATAGCTTCCCAATTTTAATGTTTGGCTTCCATTTATGACATGCGAAGCCCGAGCCAGGGAAGGAAAAGTGAGAAAAATGAACCGGGCGATCCCCGGGGGATAAAGACGTCATTAAATGCCAGTAACGTCGGAGATAAACCAGAGGAAAGTGGTTAGCTGGCTGCTGTAAAACACGAGAGGACGGCCGGCAGAAGACTGGAAGCCATCTGAGGCTTCATGGTTGGTCAGCAGAGCTTAAATATTGAAGCACTTTTACAGGATTGAGAAAGACACGGAGGAGTCCGGGGTGCTTAATGACAATTAACTTTGGGAAGATGCACCGAAACTTAATCTCTTACATCCTGATTACCTGCCACAAACTATTACCAGTAATGTGACTCTACACTGACTACTTTGAGCTACCTTTGGTGACTGTGACTCCAAAACTTGTTCGCGTACATAAAGCCAGACAAACACACGTTTACGAGCCAGTGCAGAGTTTTTGGCAGAGACCGCTGAAGCTTTGTTACAATACAGCGGAACAGAAACAACACGACATATCACCTTTTCGAAGAGTTCAGCTTTTTTAACACTGTATCACATAGATTTGTATTCATGTCAAAACAGAGTGTGACAAGCAGGGTTTTATTTGAAAAAAAGTCTTCTTGGGATAAAAGTGGAATACAAGCCATTGTTTTTGTTGCCATGTATTTCAGCTGCAGTCACCTGATCCGTTTGTAACAGATACAAAACTGCAAACTCTGAGCCCGGGGAAGTTCTTCCATTCTGTACAACATATTAAACACCTGAATATGTGGATATGCTCTTCAGTGTTGTGCCCTCGTGGTTCTGGTGCAACATGGTCATCATTAACTAGCAATGAGCTGCGTTGGTGCTGCAACTATGATTTCCTTTAGCAATTAAGCTGCTAATTATTGTCTTCATTGAGAAGCTTGGTCTATAAAATGCCATAAAATCATAATTGTTTGACCAACAGTCCAAAAATCCTAAACTACTGACGGAGGGCGAAGAAAACCAGCAAGTATTCACATTTGTGAGGTTTGAAGCAGGATGTTGTTGTTGTTTTTGGAGCATTTTACAATTGAATTTGATGATTAAATTCAATTATCAAAATAGCTTTTAGTTAATACATTTAAATCATCTTTTTTAGTTTTATATCGCAATTTATTTCTCTTCCTCATGATCTATCAGGTATTAAGACTATTAAGTGAGGATGTATGCCAGATGTGTGTATACTGACGTGTATGAGTTCAGGGCCCACGACATGCTTGTGTGTGTGTCTGTGTGTGAACTTACGTGCTGGAAGCAGCTGCGGACACTGGGTTCGATGTTGGAGCCTCCGAAGGCGGCCACCTCCCCGAGCTGCCTCGGCACCTGGATGGCTTCATGGAGCAGCAGACCGAGCTGCCTCTGGTCACATGTGTCACCTGCTGACGCTACCTGGCTGAAGAGGTCTGAGGAGTGGGGGGAGGGGAGAGACAAGAAAGAGGGAGTGAGTGAAAGAGTCAACGCGTGGATGTGGGTGATATTTAGAATAAAAGATATCGGTATAAATAGATGAAGAGGGAGAAAGTGTGACATAATAGCACAGAGTGGGAGGGAAAGTGTGACTGTGTGTATGTATGGGTGGGCGGTGGTAGTGAGGACACAGAATAAATCAGAGAAGAGACGCATATTTAATCCAACTGTTTTAATTCTTGCATGCCAGATTCATCCTCCTCTAATCTCTCTCTCTGTCTCTCTTTCTCTTTCTCTCCATCCTTCCAACTCTCCCCCACACCATCCCAGAGATTGACAGAGCTGTTACTGGATATGGATGCCTGCCCGGTGACATGCTGGCTCCGGGCAGTTAACACCTTATATTTCAGATGAAGTTCTGGAACATCTCCAGGGCTTCATGCAAAAACTGAGCAAACTGAGCAAAGAGAGCAGAGATGATAATCCATTGAAGGAGGAGAGGGGGAGTGAGGGAAATGAAGGGCATGAAACGTCTTTCTGCTCCGCTTGCAGTCGGCTTTGATCGCTGTGTGACGACTGGCCCCGATGCCAGCTCCTGTTAAGTGTGTGTGTGTGTTTGTGTGTGTGGTACATACAAATGCCAGCAATGACGCATGTTTGTGACCCGCTTCCGACACACACCCCTCGAGTTGTCTGACTGATCAACGCCCACGTCTCCAACTCACGACCTCTGCCACAAAATCACATTTGACATGCACAGCTGACGCAAAAAGAGTGTGGGATGGCATCACGCCCGGTTTAGTGCACGTGTGTGTTGCACCGCAGCGACATGCATCGGACTGGCAGCAAAAGAGACTCCCAAAAGAGTAAAGGAAGAACGACGCAATCAAGCATGGTTGATACCCTTCTCCGGCTAATAGAAACTGCCAGTGGAACGAATGGGCTCAGGAATGCACTGGCAAGAGACAGGGAGGAGGAAGACAAAGAGGGAAAGGAGGATGAAGAAAAGAGGAAAAGTAAGAGTAAGTAAGACAGGACAGAAGACAAAGGGGCACTGTCGGATGGATGAACAATGGCGTGAGCAGTGACAGCAGTGGAAGATAGACAGAGAGAGATAAAGAACCAGAAACAAAGAGCAGGAAGCCAGGGTGACATTCTCCTCCCAGTGCAGCGAGCCTCTGTTCACGCTTTGCTAATCCTCAAAAATAAATCAGAATAGAAAATTAAATAAAGAACAAGGGAAACGCGTAGGAGGTCTCTCATGCAATTAGACGACCCGCTCTCCTGCTACTCTCTTTCGCTTTCTCCCTGTGCGTTTGATTAACACAGTTGGGATTGCAGCTTTGCAGCTGGAAGAGTAAAAGATGGACTCGCCGCAGACCGGCCTGGACAGAGCGCCGGGGAGCAGCGCACGTTCACATTGGTACTTACGTTTGTATTTGTCCTCCAGGTGTCCCTTGGAGAGAGAGAGCAAACCGATCTTCATGGACAGGACGCGGATCTTTCCACTGCGGCCACTGCAGGGACCCAGAGAGTGGCAATGAGACAGTGTTATATATTGTGTGTGGATATTTGTGTAAAAACAATATGTTTATGCGTGTTCAGTTCAATTCAAATCTGAATTATACGCAACAGCAGTGATGGAAAAGTATCAAGTGCTTGAAAAGAGGATTCTTCAAATGTGTGTGCTTTTGGACTTCTATCATCGTGGGTGAGAGCTGGTGCGATTATTATTCCATTCTCTGAAAACTAAAAACTGCCATCGGTATGCCAAATAATGCACTTGCCTGGGCACATTGCATGTTGACATTGCCATATCATCATATGTATACATGATCGTGTAACTCCGTATAACATAATCATTCTGCCACCAACGCAGATGGATTTACAAACGCCAGAGCAGAGTGATGATGAACTGCATCAGTTCTTCCACTTTCATCTGATTGTAGACATTCCACACGCTGCATTTCAAAGCGCATGTTTACATGTGTACACAAACTCGTTATTATACCAACCCTGATTGAAATGATTGGTTACATTTTCAAAAAGCCGAGGAGGCAGGTGGCGAACGGTTTTGTCATAATCCGTGACAAATCGAGAAAAGAAAGCGGCTGGTGCATAATCCTCCGTCCTAAATGCGACACAGATGGCGTACGTACGTGTCGTAAACGTTGAGCAGCCAGTTGAGACACATGTCGACGCAGAGCGGCACGTTGACCAGGTCTTTGTGCTCCTGCTCCAGGCCGTCGTAGATGGACGTCAGGCAGTTGATGACGTCGGGGACGGACAGCAGCTGATTGTTGTTGGTGAGCTTGTGCTGCTCGAAGGTGTTCTGGGCCACGCTGAGGTCCAACAGATCCACTGCAGAGGAGAGATGGAGGGGAAGAGAAGGAGAGGAAAGTGAAGAAGAGAGGAGAAAAGAGGAAGGTTAACGAGAACAAAGAGAAGGAACATAGAAAAAGGGGTTTTGTAAAAGCGGTGGTTAGAACCATGAGTAACCTTTCCGACTTGTTCAATGGGGCTCTCAGCAGCGGCACATACTTTTCTAAAAACGTCAAATCTGAAGAGGATCGAGGAGCTGAAAATGGCACAGACTATATTCATAGAGGCACTTGTAAACTGCTTGACTGATGTTTTGTCCAGAATAGTTAAAAACAACTGACAACTGTGAAAGTCTGCAGGGAGTACAGACACACAGCAGGCAGATCAGTGTGGAGAAATATGAATATCGGGGAGAAATCGCAACAGAAAAAGACAAACGAGGAAAAATTGTCAGACTTTGAGTCGAGTTTTCTTGTCATTGAATTTGTTGGCTATACCTTTAGAGACAAAGGAAAATATGTGATGTATTAATATCAATATCTCAATTAAACTTCCATCGTCTTCGATAATGCAGCTTTCGCTGATGTATCTCGACAGTAGAATATTTAAGAAAACCGGCTCAGAAAAACTGTCTCCAGGTGTTGATCTCAGTTCAACACCTGGAGACAGCAGTGCAAAAGAAAACACAGGAGCAAATTCACAAAAAGGATTGCACGGGTTTTGCAGCTGCTAAACCTGCACAATCAAAACAAAAAGAAACCACATATTTCTCAAAGCAGACGAAAAGGATGAAATGCATCCTGTGCTGCCAAGAAATGTTGCATCTCGGTGCTCTTTGCATTTATTTTAATTCGGTAATGGGAATACATTTAGCAGAAAATTGTCCCCTTTCAATGCAAATTTGCCTCATTGAAAAAGGTCCAATTGGACTATTGTGTCATGAAAAAGAAATGGATAAAGCTGTACTCCATTTCATTATTGGAAAACATGAGGAAAAAAAGGACTGAAAAATAAGGATATTATAAAAATGAATAAAGCATTGTTTTCTATCCTCTCCCTCCTTTTCCAAATCCTGGGCTCTCCCCCTCACAGCCACTGCCCAAGGCCTCAAGCACATTCATACTTTGCCATATATATTATATTCATATATTTGCAATCAGAAGCAAAAGAAGGGCAAATACCACTTTATGGGGTTGCTGGCGCTGTAATATTAGCGCCATACAGTAAATTGGAGCATGAGACGGGGCAGGTACTGGTTGCAAATGATGCACATTACCTGGTGCTGTCAGCGGCCGTAATCCATTCTCTTGTTGTGTGTTTAATTAGCGGTTAAATAACAGGATTCAGGGGTTACAATTCAATATATTCCCATACATTATTGGAGGCATGGTGATACATTTCAAATGTAATTAGAAAAAATGTCATAATATGACAAACATTTGCACAACATTGGAGTAAAGAAAGGTAACTTCTTTACGCAATCAGAACAGTGGGATCTGCGTTTGTATTCATCACAGTCTCTGTAATGCAATGTGAGGTAAATCATTCATATTTGCCTCTATTAATTAAGTGCTTGCAGGATTTTTTGTTCAACCAATTAAGTATATTTAAAGAGTTAAACAGAATGTATATTGTTTCATAATATTCACAGAACCCTCTATTGATCTGTATGAATCTCTCCCTCTGACTCTTTTCCACAAACATTTAGACTCCCTCACCTAGAGGCTGCATCCCGCTCACCTTCACTCCTCACCTTCACTCCTCATTTGCCCTGTTGCATGCTCCCTGCAAAGCCCTCGACGGCTCCTTCCCTTACGTTACCTCCCGGTCCCCAGAGAGCAGTCATTAGTGTGGTGTATCCGCGTGGAGCTGTCACAGCAGTGCAGCCAACGCTGTCAGAAAGCAAAACATTGCCTCCGTCTGGCTTTTTCCCTTCACACGCCGATAGGAAACTCTGAGATATGAGAGGCTGTGACAAGTTAGCGAGATGCCACGCGAGCTTATTTGTGCTGTACCAGCCCCCTGGCACAGACTTAACCCAATTAGACGATTGATATAAACCCTGTCATGTGTGAGTGTTGTAAATGTGTGTAAATGTGTGTGTGAGAGGGAATGACACAAAAACATTAATGCAAGCACACAAAGTTCTCCAAGCAAAAATTTCACATGAACCCAGGCTAATATCTAATAACTACTGACTGTTCTGCTGTGTGGATGTGCTGGCGTGTGTGTGCGTGCATGTGTGAAAGTGTGAATGTGTGACTGTTCTAATCTAATGAATGAAATTGAATTGCCCAAAGTCGAAATCACTCAGGCTAAAGCGTTCCCATCAGAAACACGCGCATGGGATCAGAGAGCCAATATGAGATAGCCAGCTAAAACCTCCGAATCCCTCAAACTCATTTACAACCAACTAATACAAAAACATTGTTGATACCCACGGTTATACACACACACACACACACACAGTCTGTGTTCCATCACACCGTCGACAGCTGGATGACAGTCAAACTCTGTCAACATTATTACACTGCGCTGAGAACGAGTAGCTGCTGTCGTGCCGGATGACTCCGCATGCACCTGCAGTGTGTGCGTGTATGTGTTTTGTTCATGGGCTTGAAAGCCACCTGAGACTGTAGGTTATCGCTGCCTTTATCAAAGCTTTCATTATAAACGAGAAGACAGCAGCTCTTTTGTTGAGACATTTCTTTTGGGGGACGAAGCAAAGCCGAATAAAACCCCACCTGCGCACACCAAATGAGGCTATGCTCAACAGGTTTCACACGATCACCAGCTGTGACTGTGCATGGTCAGAATCATGCCCATACATACACACACTGCGTGTCATTTTAAAGCCAAAATATCCTTGGCTTCTGCACTGTTCTGGCACAGCAGCTGGCAGAGCGTCAAATCATGACTGCAGCGCCTCGCTGCACTCGGACTTCAAAAGAAACAAATCACGACTGCAGGTACGACGGTGTGTTCAAGTGTACGCGCGCCTTACTTACAGCACAGTGCTTTCTGGAGTCTGCGGATCTTCATGGCTGTTCGGTATGCGGAGAATCTGACGTTGTTCAAGTCCGCTGCAGACGGGGAACAGACACCGAGGTGAAAGGCGTACAGACGAGAAGCAAACGGAAGCAGGAAATCACAACCCTGAGAAACATAAGCCGACCTTCGGTCTTCAAGGACAGACGACTTTTTTGTTAGTTATTGTCTATGGAGATGACTGGGGGAGGTGGACGGCGGGCTCATGTGGACTGTGTAATTAGGTTAGTGAGTTCTGTCTCGGAGGAGCTCGGTGCTATTTGTTGAGCTCGTGGCCTACAGCGTATTACTGATCCGGCTGCTCATTAAAGAACGGTCGTACTGCCCCCCCCCCCCCCCCACCGGGACAGACACGCACATATGGAATTTGTGGGATTGTCCTGATTGACAGGGATATTGTTTCTGGACAGATATATTACAGTTGAATGTTTTTTTATTACTTAAAAATACTTGGAGCACCAGAGAATGAAATAAAACTATTGACTTGATAATAATCAAGGTAACTAGATTAGTAATTAGATAAACTTCCCCTTTATCTCGATGTTTGAATCGATATTATTCAAGATACTGCAGATGCTAAGCGATCGTGTGCGTTTCTTACCTAGCGACTGGTAGAGCTCCGTCATCTTCGGATGGTCCCAACAGGTTGTCTGTGTCTGGTGACTGAAACACAACAATAGCAGAGGACCGTTAGTTTGAGAAACGCAAAGAACACACAAGAAGAACAGGAGCCACTGACACACACACACTGAACTCCTCTCATCACCACAGCATCGTTCTTTTCAACCACCATAGGACATAAATATAAGGGGACCTAGTCTCAACTCCCTGTTTGCATCAGACAGAATCCTCATAAATACACACACACACAAAACAACAAACCAAATCTACTGAAAAACCACAGCTCTAAAAATAAATAGAAAAGGCTGAGCGACAACTGATCAAACATGGTTGACTTCACTCGAAGGACAGCAAAGAATCGGACTTTTCTCAAGCTGCGGCTGCCAGTCCGTGCATGGAGTTGAGCTCTGCCGGTCGGGCTGCAGCTGTGTGCGTGTGTGTGTGTGTGTGTGTGTGTGTGTGTGCGTGCGTGTATGTGTGTGTGTGTGTGTGTGTGTGTTTCATCTGTCTGTCAGAGAACGCACTCAGATCTGTGTGGAATGTTTGAGAAGATTTCTGGAAGACATTTTTGGAAATAAAAGTCTGTTTTTAAATGCAGAGGCTCCCTTGACAGGCAGCAGGAAGTGGAGTGGAGCGCCGACAGTAAAGTGAGATGGCGGCGTGGACGACCGGAGACCTTCTCCTGCACAGACCTCTTCAGAGCCCTTTCAAAGGCATCGTTTAGGCCCGGCTCTTCCGGTGCTGATGACAGGTACACATGAAGGAGGCTGGATTTCCAAGCCATAATTGGCCAAAAATTAATGGCAAAAAATCTTTTTGCCAGTGAAGTGTAGAAGGATACATTAGGGACCCAAGAGAAACACGATCAATTGGCGACAGGCACAAAAAATCTGTATCGAATTTATGTCAACACACACACACGGTATTGAGCATCACGAAAAGATGAGAGAGCCTGCGCTTTCATCCACAACTCGTGAATGTCATAATGATTCCGCCTGGGTTCCCCGGTTCAACAGTACTCAACGCTTTGCCTTCAATGGAATCCCTTTGTAATGCCTAAGCAATCTTTTTGTTGTCCTGTCAGAAGAAAAATATCTTACTGTTGACACATTTAATACAAAGCTGCTGCAGGTTTGATAACACAGCAAGAAACAGTGTGAGGCGAGAGGAGAATATTAAAGAGCACGGGACAAACACAGATTCATTAGGAGACATTTTAAAGCTACTTGGAAATTACAGAAGTACATCCTCATTGAACCGCAACCCAGTGTGACGTCTTCTCAATCAAAACTTGCTTTCATATCAGTAATTTGGTTTGAATTAAGACTGGTTTAGTGTAGTTCTTTAGTCAACTACAGAGTCTAGTTGACAGCTTTCATCCCAGCTCAAACTAAGCGGCCAATTATTTGATTGTACAAGCAACAGAAAATAAATAAACAGCATTTTTTCTCCGTTTTATATGATTGAAAATGTAACATCAGAGTTGTATACTTTATATTTGCCCTGCATATTAAAATAATATTGTGTCCGTAAAATGTCCTTTAATCAGGAGCACGGGTTCTCCAGATGTTTCAGGGGGCAGGGAACTGTGAGCTTCTGGGGACTTTTTGCCCGCATGTGTGACATTTTCCTTCATAAAAAGTAATTTAATGACCTCTCAAAGTAAGCATCAACAAATCAAATGAGGTCACCAAAGGCAACACTGCGGCAGGCGGAGCAGGAAGGATAAAAATGTGTGTTGCCAGAAGGGCGCTGTTCGGGTGTGAAAAAAAAGATGTTTATCTGATGAACATCCGGCAGAAGTGCACGGTCAGACCCTCTCAGGCCAACAGTTCATCATGATAACAAGTAAGCTTTTAAAAAATAATCTATATTTCCTCTGATGTTTTTCGGGGTAGCGTCGCCATTTATCGCTGCTTCCAACAGAAGTGCTTTTGCTCATTACTCACTTCTCTGCTGCCTCATAATTAACCATATCCGCAAATGTCCCCGCAACTAGTGACTATGCCTATCTCTGCAAAAGCACAATAAAAAAAAATCACAAACTGCCAATTCCCCACGGCCCAAGAGGTGGACGTATCCCATCAACACGTCGTCTCCAAACCCTTCTGCACTACACCCTGTGTCTCCTGACAGCTTGTCATTGTTTCACACCCAGAATAACCACGAGTGTGCAGATGAAGGACTACTTGTTTATCTGGATATCAAAAGAGAATTAGTGAAACATCCGAGCAAGAGAAAGATTTTGAAACTTATTTTAACCGGTGACAGCAACCTGCCAGAATTCTCCCAAAGTGTCGGTGACAAGTCAGAAGAGGCTGCGGTTACCACCTGACATCTCCTGTCTTTCACGTCTCCTCCTCTGCTCACATACAATAAAACCCAGCCTCCCAATGTTATCAGCATACTGCTGTTGACATACAGTTTAAAATGCTTTAATTCTTCTTTCCACAAACTGTCACCTCCATAACAAAGAGATGCATCAAGTCCACAAGGATGTCCGTTTGTTTCTGTCCAACCCATCCCACGAAAGGTTTCCTGAACAAAAACACTTTGCAGAGATGCAGTCTCGCTATATTTCCCCCCACTTGGCATACAAGGGGCGTGTGGTGTGAGCCCTCCCCTGAAGTGCCAGAGTGGGTGAAATGGGACAGCATGCGAGGTTGCCAGCATGAGATGTCGGGCACAGAAGTTTTGCAAAGCCATTTGATTTCCCCCTAATACGTCGCCCAAACGCATCACAACAGGAGGTGGACATGCCGCAGCTTCCATCAGGAGAAAAGAGGCAGAGAATGAGAGCAGATGGAAGCGGAAACAAGGATTGGTTTGGGGTAATAAATGTGTCAGAGACTGATGCAGGTGTCCCAAGAATGCCACGGCACTGAAAGCGACCTGTGATTAGTCCTGGAGATGGATTTAGAGTTCACTTTCCAAGCTGCAAATGAAGTGGATGTGCATGAGTGTGCAGCAGCCTGCATGGATATACAGGACTGTCTCAGAAAATTAGAATATTGTGATAAAGTTCTTTATTTTCTGTAATGCAATTAAAAAAACAAAAATGTCATGCATTCTGGATTCATTACAAATCAACTGAAATATTGCAAGCCTTTTATTCTTTTAATATTGCTGATTATGGTTTACAGCTTAAGAAAACTCTAAAATCCTATCTCATAAAATTTGAATATTTCCTCAGACCAAGTAAAAAAAAAATTTATAACAGCAAAACAAAATCAAACATTTGAAAATGTGTTTCCAGGTGTTTCGAGTTAATTAGACGATTCAAGTGATTTGTTTAATACCCTACTAGTATACTTTTTCATGATATTCTAATATTTAGAAATAGGATATTTGAGTTTTCTTAAGCTGTAAGCCATAATCAGCAATATTAAAAGAATAAAAGGCTTGCAATATTTCAGTTGATTTGTAATGAATCCAGAATGCATGACATTTGTTTTTTTAATTGCATTACAGAAAATAAAGAACTTTATCACAATATTCTAATTTTCTGAGACAGTCCTGTATGTGTTTGAGGGAGGATCAGTGAGGGCAGTGTACAGCACAGTCGACTATCTTCATTTTAGTATGAAACAAAAACCACACATTGAGGACATAACCGAAAAGGGATTGATCCTTTTCTTCCTGTTTCTGAGAATCAATTTAATGTGAAAAGGGCCCGGCAGAAGAAAGCAACACATGGTGCGTGTTCACTATGATTGCTGTGTATGTTTGATTGTTGAGTTTGAGCTCGTTTCTGGTTGCTGTTCATACAGTATGCATATTTGGATGCGTGTGCAAGCGTTTACTTGCCACTGAGAAGATGGGAATCTCATGCATGCGTGTGTATTGGTTGACGCGAATACCCTCGTGCACATGTGCTTTGTCTGTGCGAGTGGGCGGGTGCAGGTGCAGGTTCATTGGCGAAGCACCTCTGTGATCACAGGCTGTTGTTGATGCTAAAGTTAGAAGCCTGTCCTCCGAGTCGTTGCCCGTCTCTGGCTTTCATGTGACGCCCCTCTGGTGCCGAGCTGCACTTCAACACAGTGCAGGTGTCTTTATCGTCTGTCTGAAAACATTTGATCTTGACCTCCTTCCAAATGTACTGTTTTAATTAGCTGTATCATTTGGGATACCAGCTTTCCAGAAACTCTGAAACGCACCACCGAGCTAAAGTCTTCAAAAACAGTCCCAAATGTACACCACCGGATTGTAATTTAATGTTTTCAATCTTAAATCTAAAGTCGCTACAAGTTTAATTTCGATCACTAAACATAAATTGATGCAGAAAATATTTCTTTAAATCTCTTTAAAGACCGGTAGGGATATGTTTTAGCTTTTATGGTGGATTGTTCTGTGAGCAATGGCACAGGGGGGATTTGTTTTAATGTCTACTATTTAACTGATCCGGTGACATCTTATCTCCGGGCAAAAGGAGATTTAAGGGAGTCCTGAAAATGACCATCCTAAATCCTAAAGTTAAACAGTAACAGTGTCCAACAGAAACCAGAAAGAAAAACGATGACAGCATAACTGAAAAATAAGGGTACATTTAAGTTTGGTGAGTCAGCAGTTTACTGACGGTTACATGACTTCTGGATAATAAGGTCCTTCAAACTTTGAGAACTGTCGTTCGCTGAACCACGGAGAAGCTGGCTTGTTTGCCAGCGACACAGATATTCTCTCCACCTGCTTTAACAGAAAGCCGCCGGTTGGGCTTGCAAGACGTCAAGCGAAAGTTGTTATATTCACGATTACAACTGTGTGAAAGGCTGCCCAGGGATTCAGCTGGTATTCATCAATTCAAAAGGAAGTGCAAATTAGACTGAATGACAAATGTGGGGTGGAATTTTAACACACACACACACACACACACAAGCTAATGGGCAGAACGAACTTTTAATTGTGAGTAATATAAATGATGTACGTGCATAGAATGCACATGGAACAATGGCTAGCTGAACACTCGTGGGTGATGTATGTGCGAGGTCACTAGAGGTCAGAAAGGGTATGGGAAAAGGTTGAAAAACATTAGATAGAAAAAGATAATAAGCTATTTCACAGTCAGCTATGAACATTGAAATGCAAAATAAAAAATCAACTATCTGCACCATATTACCCACATTTACTCTACCTAGAGGGGGATGTAGCAGATGGAAATCTACTTCTCAAACCATTTACCTTCCAAAGAAGCCATTTAAAATCAAAGATCATATGAATATTCAGTATAATAGGGCTTATTCTGATAGAATTAACCTGCATTTTTATAAAATCTTCTATGGTAGCTGGAATCTCAATTATAGGGCAGCAGTTCCCGGCCTGGGGATCAAGACTCCAACTGCAGTCACACATTAGTCAAAAGATGTTCTGTTCCTCCAGAACCTTCGCTTTTATTTAAAAATACAATCGGAGACAAGAAAATCACTCTTCAATTTAAGTGCTCACAACTCAAAGACCTTCCCCCGGTGAAGACACATAGACAATGCATTGGTTGAAAAGGTCACGCACACAAAACACATTTGAAACCATTACTAAAGATGAAAGGTATGAATGCAGCATTTTTACAGACAATACCCTGACTGCTCCACCTGGAATACCAATCCCTAGAGAACAATCACTGTCACTCACACACTAATGTACACACACACACAGACATGTACACACACACACACACACAGACATGTACACAAAGGCGGAGTAATAAGACACGCAAAGATGGCTTTCGAAAGCCATTTTCCGACACTTACTTGATGTAATATGGAACCTTGTTCTGAGATACGGCACGTTGCCAGGGGAGCTGGACAGAAGCTGTAGACAGAGAGAGAAAGAAAAAGATTAAGAGAAGAAGTCAAGAAAGACAAAAAGACAGGCAGTCAAAATGGAAAAAAACATCTTAATAAGCATTGCACAGTTTTACTAATGACATACAATCATCCATTTAGTGTTTGGGGCTTGACTTGAATATAAATCTCATGTCTAACACTTCCATAATAAGAATAAAAAGGGGACAATAGGGCCTGAAAGGACAAATACATTAAACAATAGAGAAAGATACTGTTGAGAAAAAGGTTTATGTTAAACTTCATGGAAAGGAAACAATAAATAGTGATAGACAAAGGACATGTTAAACATGGCACGCTGATACATCTTTCAAATGAGCGAGATATAAGACTTTAGAAGCTCTTAAGGGAAATTCAAGGCAGAAATGTTGCTTGATTTATTGCTTTCCCACTTTCCCTCCTCCTTGACACAGCTCTAAGCTGAGATAGAGAGATGAAAACACAGTAGGAGAAAGAGATTAAGCGAGATTGGGAGATGTACGAGATGGAAAGACAAGATAATAACGCAGTACTTTATTGATCCCCGAGGGAATATTAAACTACAAGTGTAATGAGAGCGAATACGTGATGGAGTAGATAGTGTCATAGATAGCGCCAGGAAGATGAAAGAAGAGACGGAGTTCTGCTCAGCTCTCAGCAGGGCTTACTGGGTACATTCTTGTCTATGGGTGACATGGCACGGCGGGCCGAGATTACCACCCGCCTCTGAATCACACACCGTCCATTGTATCTCTGTCTGACAGCCAGCAGAGCAAATGGAGAGGGGCAGAAAGAACACTAATGGCCAGATGATCATGGTAAATGACATTAGAAAGAGAAACGCAGGGGGAGAGAGTCTGGCTGATTTGTTTAATGTTCACACTTGTGCATTTATTTTCTCTCTCTAAAGCTCTGTCTCCAACTCTCTCCGTTACTCTCTCTCTCTGCTAATGACCACTCTGAAGAGCGGGAAAGCGAAAGGGAGACAGTGGAGAGCTGTAATTAAGCCGTGCATTATTCAGGAGTGAAGTGCCTCGTCTGCAAACTGTGTGTGTGGCTGTGAGTGGCTGTGAGTGTGAGTGTGAGCGTGCGAGTGTGCGTGTGTGTGTGTGTGTGTGCGTGCATCCACACACATATTCCCGAGCATGCATGACTGGGAAAGCATATGGCCGAAGATTAGAAGATGGGACATGGAGAAATCAGGGGGATATAAAACAGTGTAACTGAGTGGAAACAAACAGAGTCCCCCCCCCCCCCGCCCATATCTTTCTCATTCTCCACTGGCCTTGAACTTACTGGAGAGGAAATGTTGAGAGGACGGGCCGAAGTCTCTGTGGGCTTCTTGAAGCAGCTTCAGTCTGTCCTCCACCGCCACCTGCAAGACAGACAGACGGAAGAGAAGACAGTGAGTTGAGGGCCTGAAAGTTGTCCTTTAGAAAGAGAGCGTCAAGGTGGCTGGACTTGGCCTAATGTTTAGAAAACATTCAACTGCTGTGCAATTAAGCTGAAAGTAGAGTTGCTGGAGGAAGTTTATTTTTCTTTTAGAGGTCTAAACATATACTGCATCATATCTTGAGTCTCTAACTAATATACTCGGTTATTTACTCGTGTATAGCCGTTTAGCAATGTGTATAGCATCTATAAATTATATAGCACAGTTCAAATCACTTTAACTAACTGAACTGAACCAGTTTGCTCCAACAACTCATTATATTGTTTCTATCCCGGAGACCCGAGGGAGCTAACACACAGTGTGATTACATACACACTGGTATCCTGGTGACACCCTACCTACACCAGAGCATCAGCAGCAGTCCTCCATCAATATTAACAAAGGAAGTAACATAACCACGGAGCATTCAGAAGTGTCGGAAAAGGGAGGAAAGAAAGTTCTCAAGGTCATGGATGCGAGCCATTACTTGGCCGGTGTGGATAGCTGCATTGATGACTCCACACACTCGCTCCCGTAGCCTTGTGAAAACTGTGTCCTGACCTCTCAGGCTGTGCACCTGTGCCCTCTGAGGCGGTGGTGGTGTTGCTTTGCTCCATGAGGCTGACAAGCAAAACAGTATTGGCAGACTGTAATATTAACACACACACACACAACCCTCAGGTGGTATGGCAGCCAGACTACAGCTGTCCACACAGGGATCTTGGAACTGGGCATAGAAGGGCCAACAGCTCAGTGTCTTTCTGGCCACTAATGGCTTGACGGCAACTGCCCCACAGAGAGGAAGATGGGAGCTGTCTGCATATGAAAAGCAATCCTCAACCTGCACAGCCAGATCTGGCTCGTTAGTAAAGCTGCCGCCTTCCTGCAGACTGAAAGAAAATGAAAGTGAACGGACAACAGAGAGAAGTGTGCAGACCACTGAAACTTTGCTCTCCTCTGACTCAGTATTTTTGAGAGTTATTTTCATGCTCCAGGCAGAAGGACTGTAAGTGAGTTTCTGTCCAGTACAGGAGAAATATCACAAGGCCACGAATTAGCCCAGCTACCCAGTGTCGCACTTTAAAAAGGCTTGACTTAAGGTTTCCATCCAAGGTTTCACTTTTTTCTCAACAAATATCCCTTTTCCTGCCCCAACTCATTTATCTACAGCAACAATGCCGCATGACTGCACAAGAGAAAAGCCTCAAAGGAAGTGTGTAAAAGTTTCCATCACATTGTCTTTGAAATCCCGGTCCATCGTTGGCTGCTTGGTGTCCTTTGACTTGATGCCATCTCAGCTGGGCGGTGTGACCTGCATTCACTTCTACCGCCACCGAGGAACACAGGCATCACCGGCCAGCTGAGCTCGGTCAAGGTCCCCAAAAGCGGAAAGGGTCAGTGAATAAGGAGGAAAATACTTTCACGTCACCTTTCTCTGCAACTGTACGATAGATTTAGAAACGATGCGTCACCCAAAGAAAAACAGAGCCAGATGAGGACACGAGCGTAAACAAATTACCTAGAGAGGGACAGTGGACTTCGCTTTATGGGGAGAACGTGTCTGAAAGAAGTGACACAACTCAGGCGCTCGTCGTTTTGAATTGCAGACTGAACCGAGGGGATTCCACTCCCCAATTACAAAACCGACATCACTTCTCCTCTCTTTTCTTCTGATGACTCGTAAACACGCCACACAACTTTTCCTCTCGGGCTGAGCCACGCTGCACTCTGACAGACAACACAGCGAGTCCCCCAGCGGATCCCGTCAAGACACTCAGGTGCCTGGAGATCCGACAATGTGACTGGTGTTCTGTGAGAATAGTGGCCATTGATGTGCAGAGACAAAGTGTTGCAGTGAGCACTGGGCTGCGTTTAATAAAAACAGGTACACAGGTAGAGGGATGACTCTCAGTCTCCTGTGTGTCTGGCTGACAGGAAGGGGAATCAGCACACACACACACACACACACACACAGCGAGAGAGAACAGAGAGAGAGAGAGAGAGAGAGACAAAGACAGACAGATAAGATAAAAACCTGATTGCAGATTGTAGGAGAATAGAGGAAGTGAAAGATAGAGGATCAAGATGTATTGAAAGCAGCATTCATTTAGGCAAGCGGGGACAAGATGCTGCAGCATGAAAAGGGGAAGAGAAGCCAAGAGAAAGGAAGAAAGATATCCGTGTCTGCTACAATGTCTGCATAGGATTTTCGGAGGATTTCAGTTACCTGTAGTAGTTTCCATCTAATGTTGAGCTGGTCCAGTTGTCTGGAGGCAGTGGAGGACAGCTGGATGTCCAACGGCGTCAGCTCTGCAGAAAGCTCGTTGACGATTCGTACGTCCTGACTTAACGGGGCGATCTCCTCTCTGAAGGTCTGAACACAAAGTTTACAGAGTGACATTTTTGTTATTGGAACCGTATTAGTTTTATTATTATAAACGTAGGTTGTTTAATTACTTTAATCGTGTGATGTTTGTGCTTTCACAAGCAATAATTGACTTTCTGATGCATAGAACGTTGGTTATTTTCTGTTTTTCCAAATTGCTGTTTAACTTTTCCTTGGATGCTGTGTTGAACTCATGACGTCAAATTGGAGATAAACCAAGTTTTCAAATATGTTTTGTTGTGCTATAATAACCATTTTAAGTCTCAACTATAATATCAATATAAACGTGATGCCTAGCTACTTTGTGTGTGTCAGATACTGTGGACATGTGTTTCCGATGTTCCCAGATAGATTTATTCAGAGTGGATGCTTACATGATGAGGATATTAAGACTGTCCAAACCACAACAGATTATAATTTCATGTTGACTATTTTACTGCCACCATTTCTCATTGACCACGACATTTATTTATTGTTGACAGTTTATGAAGTCGTCTTTCTGCCTGTGAACTAAATGTGCTGCTTGCTTTTTGTGTCCTGGTGTCGTTGGGAAAAGACACCCTCACACATGAGTGACAAACACGACTCATCAAACCCAGTGGCATTTTGCTCTGTAAAGAAAAATGTGGGAAGTGGAAAATGAGAAAGGAGAATTCACAGACACGTCTCACTCGTGTTATTGTCGACTTATTTCCTGGATGTGTAGTTTCGGCTCATAATACTGAATCAAACCCCAATTGACAACAACGACTTCACTGTTAAACCAGTTGGTCTTATATGAGATCCTGCAAGAAAGACTGCATCAATTATCCATGTTGATTCAGTTCTGAAACCTTAATGATGAACAGAGGGGTGGAGCGTGTAAATCCTGACATGATGTCTTGATGATGAAAGGGCTTTGGCAGTCGTGCCGTCAGTCTGACTCACCACGGTCTTGTCGATGTGGTCCTGCAGAGAGTCGATGAGCAGATCCCCCACAGGCTGCCAGGTGACCTTAGCCTCCTCTGCCCGGGTCAGCCGCAGGTCGAGCTGGTCCATGGAGCTCTGCAGGTCCTGGAGTCGCTCCAAGGCTCGCTCCACCTGACTCTGCCAGCCACTCATGTGTCCCTTCAGACGCTCCCATCGCTCCCTCACCTCGCCCGTCTGCTTGCGGATGGCCCGGGCCAACCCTCGAGCCTTCTCCTCTGGGGTGAGGTCTGGAGGAAGAGAAGAGAAAAGACAGGTTAGGAAAGAAGCTTTTTTTTTCCTGACAAAGACGGTTTAAATGACTCGTTAATATATACTTAGGCTCCATACCACTACATGGTAGGCAGGAATATCTTTCTACAATCTTTAAAATATAATCTCCTCCACCAAAAATGAAACCTATGGAAATCCTTTCATCGAATTTAGAACATTTAAAGTCATTCAATATTCTGATCAAATGTTTTCATATATGTTCTTTTATATACAAGTTACGATTCAAAGAATAGACACATTCTCCAGTCAGTCTTTATAAGATATAGGGGTTATACAAATGTTTTCTTCCTGTACACTACTTTCCTTTCGATTTATTTTAGCTTGCGGAATAAGGAAAGGAAATGTCAACAGGAGAAGGGAGAAGAGAAGGACAAGAGATGATACAAAACAAGGATGTCAATAACAGTGAGGGGGAAGTGAAGGCAGCCAAAGCATGAAGAAACTAAAGGAAATAAAAAGGGTGAGAGCCACAGAGAGAGGAAAATATGTGTGAAATATCAAAGGCTGCAGACAGAAAGGGAATTTGGCAGGAGAGAAAACTACTCCCCAAATACCCATGTTAACAAGAAAGAAAGCTGAGTGGCTTTTATGAGAATTGAAAACAAGCCATCAACAATAAATGTCAATTTAGTGGCAGAGACAAAACTCAATTACTCAACGACATAATGTAAGACGACAGAAGTTGTTTGACTTTGTTGCAGTGTCACTTTACAAAAGCCCATCTCCACTGGTAAAACGACAAGCACAGCATCCCAATTTAGATCAGCTTTCGATCTATTTATACAATGAGGCGGCGCTTTGATATCCGTATCAAAGATCATAGACAACAAGCCTATCAGAAGGCACTCTGAAATCTTACCACACCCCTACACAGCAACTTGGGGAGTTTAATTATTTACACAGTGGAGTTTTAGATGGAAGAGAAATGTGCTGACTTAACCACAACTTCAATGGAGCATCCGACAGAGACAGAGAGGGAATGCTGAATGAGTCTGTGCATATTTTATTGTCGGATATAGATATTGGCATTACTACTTGCTCAGACTTTAGTGAATGGTGTTTTAAAAGCACTTAACCTCAAAACTAGCCCAAATAAGTGCACGTGTTTAAAGACAACCAGACAGAGTGCTTTTTGTTACAGGATGTACTGAGTCATGTTGATCTGGTACTCTGTGCTGATTAACAAGAAGTCTATGATGATATTCTGATGACCCAGGGTTAGGGTGAGACACTAAATATGTAACTGTAACATATAGAGCACCATTTTTACCCTCCGCCATTTTCACACACAAAAAATGGATTGTCCATAGCATGTTCACTTTCAGGTAACAATCCCACAATGCAATAAGTTACATTTTATAGAGGCATTAATTAGAGTTGGGCAACACTACACAACACAGAATCCACACCACAGTGTATACCACGGAGTGTCTAATACATATAAGGGATTATGTAGAGACTTTCTTATGGAGAGTGTAAACATGCCTGTTTTTGGCTGCATGGTCTTGCGTGGCTCTCCGGGACCCTCGATGGGCTGGTCAGCCAGAAACATCCGGGCTTGATCCAACGTACTGATCACCAAGTACTCGCGCTCCTTCAATTCGGACCGTACTACCTGCAGGAGAAATGCAAAGCAATGGGTTGAAGTGCGCTAGGAAAAAAGTTAGTGTTACTAAAAACATCAAAAAAGGACTAATTGAAAAGTGTGTTATCCAGTAAACCTTTTGTGCAGTCATAGAAGACAGAACAAGCCATCTCAATGAGAAAGAAAGTGCATTTGAGAAACGGATAATTCATTTATTCCCTTTGCAGGTACGTGTATGTTTATCTCTTTATCTCGTCTTAGGGGCAACAGCGGTCGTCCATTAATTAGAGGATCGGCAGGCTGTTTCTGCAGTGTATAAATGGTGAGATAGTCCTGATGGACAGGTGGCACTTTGCATGGCAGCCCCTGCTATCAGTGTATGAATGGGTGTGAATGGAAAAAAAGTGGTTGGAAGAATAGAAAAGCGCCATACAAGTACAGTCCATTCACCATTCATCTGCACCAGTGAACTCCAAATGAACCTTCGGAACAAGGTGTCGTATCCAGATTGCTGCCCCCCCCCCCCCCCTCCACACACACACACTTAAATACCTCCAATCAACCAAATCTGTTTAAATCTGCTCTAACTTTCCTTTTCTTCCAAATGAGACACTTATGATTTCCTCGCACTCACTCGTATGGCAAATTGCAGAGTCTTTCCTCATTAAGGGCGAAGGCGAGAGATAAAAGCCAGAGAGCAGCTATGTCGGGGGGGGGGGGGGCAGCGGCAGAGAGAACGCGGTAAACAGAGCGCCGATTTAAAGGAGAAGGAAAGGGCAAATAGGGCATTTCTTTGGGGTCGCTAGGAAATTAGCTGAGTGATCTGCAGAGTAAAGTGAGATGCTTGGAGCTAATCATCATGACAAGTGATACCACATATCGCAGCCATCTTCTCACACTGCGATACACACATTACGACACATGTAGCCATCTACACACACTCCAAGTCCTCATGAAAAGTCAAAGAAATAAGAAATGTCACCTTTCTTAACCTCGTGTCAAGGAGTCATCCTCGCCACAGCCGGATTTAAAGCATGCCGTGTAACGATATAATTATTCTGGCTTTAACACAAGTGTGACCCCTGGGGAACTTCATTGCCTATCGGAGTGTGAGATTGCTTTGTGAGGAGGCAATGTAGTCGAAGACGCTGCGAGGAAAGTTGATTAGATTGGACCACTCGCCTTGATAAAGCCTCACACTTGTCGGACTCATCAAACGGACGAGTGCGGCTAAAATGAGACGGCAAAAATTCAGTTTTGTAGTCATGCATACGACATTGACTGAGCGGCAGACGTCAGACATGCTGGGTTCATTGGGATCGTGTATTCAGTACCATCTGGAGAGTTGAAACGATGTGTGGGAGGAAATAGCAGGGTAGGAGGATGGGAAGTAACAGTCTGCGGCTCTCGGGCCTTGGAGATTCAAGATTCAAGATTCAAGATGTTTTATTTGTCACATACACACACAGGGTGTGCAGTGAAATGAAAGTGGCAATGCTCAGCAGGAATGTGCAAGGGCAACAAGTACTTTTTGTTCTGGTTTTAAAATAACAAAGCTAATTTCAGGGAGTGAGTTGCTGTCGAGGTAAGTTTAGACCAGTGCGATGACATTTTCAAAACAGCGTCCTGTGGACTAAAGTAGCCTCGCGTTGAAATGGAGCATCCAGCTGAAGACCAATTAAATCACACCTGCTAATAAAGGAAGCATAAGGGCACTCAGAGAGCGGACCTTGAGAGATGAACGAGAGGTGATTGAAGAAGAGGAAAAGAGGTGTGTGTAGAGTCCAGATAAAAAAAAGGAGGGTGGGAGCCAAGCGGCCAGGACAACTACATTGGGCTTTGAAAGGGATCACATTGACAGTATTTGCATAATAACATGTAAAATACCCCGATATCAATATTTTTGTTCCTGCAAATCACAGATAGCGGCGCATGTGAGCGCTACAACATCCCTGTTGGATAAACTGGAGACGCCCGATTACAACCGGATAAAAAAAAGAAACTCAAATGGCTGCTGCTGCGAAAATATTTACCGACTTTGACTTTTTGTGTGTAGTTAGTATCATGATTCACAGATCAAAGAGTACATTGCAAAATCTCAGAACTATCTAAGGCTACAACAACAAATATATATATATATATTATAAGGGAAGGGGGAGTAAGGGGATAACAACAGACAAGGAGGGAGAGTGATGCCATGCTCTGCACAGGTAGACATCACTCTGCATTTTCCTCACAGCAAATAGCTGTCTACTGCTAAATCAACATTCTGATGTTAAATACAGCTTTTCTAGTAGTGTGACAATGATATAAAAACCATATCACACAGCCCTAGTTTGATAAATGCGGTGTTATTGAAACTATTCCAATAGATGTTGAAATGTATGACAGTATATCATCGTTTACAGTGAAGTGGCACTTAGATAGCACTTACTTATGGTACTTTTGTAGTTCGACTATGTTGAGGAAATGTTACTTCCTGTATTCTTGTTGTTCTTAGTTTGTACTCTAGGTTGAAATGCACTTATTGTAAGTCGCTTTGGATAAAAGCGTCTGCTAAATGACATGTAATGTAATGTAAAGTGGTTTCAAAGAGACACAGAAGGCTGGAACAGTGGCAACAACAAGTCATTCCCTCTGTTAGAGACAGCCTCTGTCTGCCATCCAGCCACTGGGTATCCGGGCAGTTCAGCCAGACGACCTCTCCAGAGACCTTTCCCCAACACTCAAACAAATCTTTTGAGAGATATTTCACACCTGCACTCACATTATCAGAAAGACAAACAAGAGCACACTTCAGAGTATGATTGCATGAACGTAAATTTCAAACAGATGCAGAGCTTTAAGGCTGAATAAATGTTTTAATCAAACCCCAGGTGGCCTGTGAGTGGTCGTCTATGTCAAAGATAAAAAGGACCACATGTCTTTCCGATGTTCAATATGGTTTCGGCCGCTGTGAATTGTGAAGACCAGAAGAAGACGGGGCTTCTGTCAATCCCACATTACTTGATGAGTTTCTGTGACCTTGGTTGTGTGTGCTTCGTGGGTATAAAAATGATTGTGTCCATGTCTGTGATTGTGTGTTGCCGTAGTAACACAGCAAACTCTGATCACCGTGTGCCCTGTGCTGCGGTGGAGATAAGATGCCATCGCAACGCCGCTACTTTCCGAGCTGTGCCAAACATCCCTCTTTTCCGCTCTCAAAACCCTGCAAGCTCAGCCTCGCCGCAATATTGCCGCACCCCTAATCTTCAGGAGGAAAATAAGCCTCCGGAAAGGAACACTACAATATCCCAGATGTGAATATCAGAACAGGAAGCGACTGAGGCTCAAGGAGCCTTCGAAGAAATACAAAATGTTCAAGAAATTCTTAATAAAAATAAATGTAAAGAGTTTTTTTTTTAATGTATTTTTTAGTGAAGGCAAAACTTGTAGTCTGACCCGATTTCAATTCACAACAGAATTCAGTGATATGTTTATTTGACAACGTTGCTGCCACTTTAATGATCTTTCGAAGGAATTTATTCAAACGAAGATACAGCGTCTGTTGCTTCTGGCAACAAGTATTATATTCAATTCCCAATGCAAATTCTTAACATGAAAACATGACATATTTTTGTAATTTGTCGTCACAGTGATTAATGAATGTCTTTGTTGACTTGTTGTTTCACATGTTGTCTATGGCCTAAATGTACTGGTGTGTTAGTGATTTAAGGGCAGTGGAGGAACAGCCCTGTCTATACTCTGTTTCTAGGTATGACTTATCTTTCTTTTTAGTTGCTTCACTGTGAGTTATGTCTGCCATGCTGGACAGGTGTGGTGGAATTGGTTTTGAAAATGCATTTGCTAAAAGAGCCGCACACTGTAGCTGTAGATGAGGCTGATGAGAGGAGTGAGAATTAATCAAAACAGCCACGCTGCGGGGCAGCGCCACCAAAACAACGAGCTGAAAGACACGAAAATGCCCCGTTGAGGTAAAAGGAACTTCAGATTCAGGTGATAAATATCTGTGTTTTTTTTACAGTGAGCGACCGCATTCACATACATGTATTGCTTTTAGCCGTTAAGACAAATATATTGATCATAGCAGCGTTGATGGTTTGTGCTGCTGAGCAGGGAGACGCACCTTCAGGACACAAGTCTGCCATCACAATGCAAAGAAGAAACAATAAAAAGTTACTCAAAATAAGGCAATTGAGTATTTATAAATAGCCGTCCTGTCCTGAGAGATAAGGGTCCAGGCCGGCACTTTAATTCATTCCATTTCCATTCTCATTTACCACGTCTCTGTTCAGGTACAAATGATGCTCATCAATCACGCTGGCACAATGATTAAAATAGGTTCTCTAGCGGAGTATTAGACCCTCCTCACTTTCAAATGCGTAATGGTGCCCTGCTTAAGCATATTATGCATATTAAGAGACTGTTAAAGAAACCAAGTTAAATACAATTAAATTGTTTGCTTAGTTATTCCCTCTGAAACATTTGGAGAAGCATTTTAAAAGACTTAATTGTCCTAACAATATAGACAAGAAGCCGACTGTTGCTGCACGATCAGAGTTGTCGAAAATACCCACAAGCCCTCGGTGCCTTGTTCCCGTTTCTTAAAGCTGTTCATTTAAGAGAGAGATTGATGAGTTTAATCAGCTGGATGCTGACAGAGGCTTTTTATTGGATAATTGAATGTGCAATTAATAAAGGCAATTATGGCCATTTTAGCAAAGAAAAACACAGACACAAATCAATACAGAGTAAGAAGCACAAAGTCTATGAAGTAAGACAGGACAACGCCTTTACCTCTCTCTCTGTCTCACACACACGTTGTAAATTCCTCCTCCGAGTTGCCAAATAAACAGAAAGGCTTCCAGGCAGAATCTAATGCAATGTTGTGTTAGAAACTGAATATCCTGAAAATAGACAGGAGCAAGTGCCCCATGTTTCTACCTCTAATAACTTTTTTTCTTCCACACATAAACCCCTTTCCTCCTCTGTCTGTCCATCACTCCCTTCAACGGTTCGGACAACCGCTCTCTCGTGTTTTTCTCCCCTCTGATTCCTTAATAACAGCAATATCAGTTGCTCTCTGTTGGGCTGAGTGGCTCAGCCTTCCCTTCATATTTATTTAAGTCTCCCAGAAAGAAAGAGTGGAAACAGACAGGTTTTTCCACTTAGCCCTCCGTACCTATAGATACCTATTCCCATATAGCCATGCACTTTCCCCCCATCGCACTGACCGAGTAGCCTTGTATCACTGAGTGAAGTGTGAGCGCAGGGGTATAGCATACATGTGTGTGTGCCGGTGTAAGCAAGTAATAGAGCATGACATGTTCAAAGGCCCAGCTCTTTGTGCTGCTCAGCCCCCTCATCCCTTTCAGGGTCGGCGAGACCCCCAGGCCAATCTAGTAAGAATATAGTCAAAATAAAAAGCGAGCCTTCAACTCCCCCGTTCCATTATTTCCTATTCCAGCGCTCTCAAAGCTGGAGACGAACAAGGAAACGGAGAGAGAGGACAGAGTGAGAGAAATACTGTAAAGAAAGGGGATACAATGGAAAGGGAGAGCAACTGCAGGACGGACACCACGGAGGAGAAAACGAGTTAGCCGAGCTGAGAGAGGGCAATGAGAAAAGGGAGGTGAAAGTAGAGATGCAGGAAGATTGTATTCTCCTGCAGTTATTATGTGCTCGCAGTCCGATTCCTTATTTAATGGACCTACACTGATCTGCTGGGTTGAGGCCTGTCTCTGTTTTCTGTCAGTTTCTGAGAACAAGATACAGAGCGACATCTCAGACCTCGTTTTGATTAACCTGGGCATTTGTTTGCCTCGTGGCTCAAAACATAGACAGAACTGAAGTCCTTTATTCTAGGTCTGGCAGGAGTATCGCTCTTTCTTCCCATAACCCTAAGCATGAACATGTTCCTTTTAAATTCATACATCTTTTCTTCTCAGGCTGAATATATAATGGGAGCAATATTATTGTATTTTTTCTCCCTGAATACATTATATTGACATGGTGTGGGATTTTCCTAGAACAGCGTAGTTTAATAATATAAGATTTTAGCCATTCTTTTGTAAAGGACTACTCTTTTACATAATCAGTTCAGCTCTTGAATGATGATTCTCCATTAATTCATTTAAAGTATACACTTAGCAGGCATTATATCCACCAAGAAATTGATTGTCTGCCCATGCAAAGAGCCCCACTCTGTCTCTATAATCGCTACGTTATCTGTCAATGTTTGGTCTTTGAAATTAAAGGGTGTAAAAAATTACATTTTTCTGATGTTGAAGCCTTAGTGCCCCATTTCTTTGTTGGGGGTGAGGATGAGGATTAATATTCTTCAGGTTTCTAGACTTTTAAATGTCAAATCTTTTCTTATTTCCCTTATTACATGTTCTTCCCCTTCCATTTATTAGTATCGAAGAGTGATTGATTTCCCTCCTTCCGATAAAGGACATATCTTATTTCAGCTTTTTGCAAAACTGATAGTGTTTCTGTGTGCAAAATTGCTTTATTAGTTTTGACTAGTATAGAAGCGACCAAAATGAAATAAAGAGGATGTGATGTCAAATCTAGTTACATCAAAATGTAGAAATTGCGCTTAGAATTGTCAGTCAAACTCTAATAGCACCGCACACGTCCTTAAAGCAGATACTCTCTTATCAGGAGACGCACACAAATGGAAATGTTGTGTCGTCAGTTTTGTAAGTGTGTAAGCATCATAGATGAATCCTCTCCTTAAAGTCATATTAATTCTCAAATTCCTCGAGCCACCGGCTCACTTGCTATCTTTCGTTTCTTTGGTTCTGCCATATTTGGTCATCTGTGGAAAAACTTCCTTGATTTCTTTTGTTTTGTGGAGAATCTGCCTTGTTGAAGCCAGTAGACCACCTAGTAGTGACCCTAAAAGAACTACACTACACTCAAGTGCAGGTTTCATGTGTGGGCTATTTTCAAGATATTTTTAGAATATGAAATGTTCCAGGGGCCGAACTTTGGAGACCCCTGATATACCCACATGTGATGGATGTGTGTCCCAGAGGGTGAGAGGCTGTCGATCCGTCCGTGTGTGGTTGTGACGCTTCGCCTACTCACAACAGCACGTGTATTAACTCTCGAAGGCATAAAGTAGGAAAATAATAGCGTTGAGAACGGTGTGAAGAGCGACGTCAACAGCGGCAGCGGCCGGCAGACTGGGAGTTAACGGTGGCCACAGGGTGAGCCGTCTATCGGAAGGCAATTACACTCCAATGCACCATCACAAAAACCAGCGGTTACAATAAACAATACAGTGGGGAACACGGAGGACAAATAGCAGTATAGACAACGGTGTGAATGGGTCGGCACAGAAAGATATTGATCTTGTTAGAATAAATGATAGTGTGGCATAAGAGAGACAAATAACAATATTTCTAGGAATGACACAGAACACTTATCGTGTCGTCGGGATTTTGATATTGGTCTTGAACTCTGCATTGACACGAGCGCTGTGCATGTCGACTGCCGAGTGACCAGAACAACACTGGTTATTAACCATGGAGAGGTAAAACATCCCGCTGTGGATCTGCTCGACTGCTGCAATCTGTACTTCTTCCAAGTGTACTGCAGTCAGCGTGCTGACCAGCCTCATGTAAATGATGTCGGGGTGATTACAGCCACTGCTTTACAGTAACAGGATCTTCTTGTGGTCTCAGTGGGGACGGTGTGCCAGTTGTGTAGACAACATACAGTGACTGAATGAACATGAACACTTGCACCGGCACTATAAAATACTGTTCAGCTCCCTGGATTATCATCTTTGCGCCGGATCATTACAGAGTAGAGGTAGAGGACAAGATTAGACTAATCCAGCGTTGTATTGCCTCGTCTAGTCTGGGAAGTCATTCTCAATTAAGCAGGACGGCACAGGGTGGTTAAGATGAATGAAGGCGTAATTCAATTTAAGTGATGCAGTCAAATATAATTAAGTCCTAGTAATGTTATGAACCTGATGGTTATTTATATTCTTAAAGACTTAAAGGCACTGCAAACCCACTCAGGTATGTTTATGTATTCTGCCTCATAAAAGCTGCTCAGTTGAGGTAAGTCTGTATGCACCAAGGAGCCTTTAAGAAAGGTCAGATGAGGCAAGAAGAGTTAAACTCCTTATTACCCATTAAAGTAGGGTTTTTTAATGAATGGTTACAACATGCTAAAAACCTATATAGCAGAAATGATATATCTTCTGTGAAAAACTCAAACCTTTAAGAAACTTGGAGAAAACAAAGTGGGACGAGGAATAATGAATCTCATACAGAGTGGCGGGTGCGTTGCCTGTGGCGACGGAGCCTACCGTGCAGTGGTTCTGCTGTTGCAGCAGCGTTGGCACATCTCCTCCAATTGGCATCTGCTTGGCCAGCTCCTCATCCTTCATGCAGATCCATCTCCACAGCTCCTCCAGGAGGCCCAGCAGACGAGACCAGCGCTCAGCACTCGCCTCCAGGTGGGCCCTGCCAACAAACACAATCCGCTCACTCTATTATTATCCTGTGTGCATTTTAAACTCAGTCTTGTTCAGACATATACATTTATACAGAAGTAATGGCACATACTCTTTTATTTTTGAGAAACTGATTAGATAAAGAAAAGAGCGCAGCTCACCTGGTATGGAGCTAAAAATCGGTGTAAAATCATTGTTGTATAACGAGCTCTTGCTCGACCTTCTTCAAAGTGAGAACCAGGTAACTGATTATTTAAAAGGGTTTATAGCTTGTGCAAATATAATCAACAAGAAATCAATGAAAAAGCCTTTGTACTACAAAAAGCCTGTAAAAACCTGATCCCTGACCGCTCGAGTGGGAGATTATATTCATAAAGGGGAACACAGTTAGACGCTAATTGTGTGGGTGGTAGCATGCAAGCAATATGTGTTGATAAGCACTTTAGTTTTCCTCCTCTGCTCTAGGCATAATGTTTTTGAACATTGTGTACAGAGACCTCCCTTTGCCGCTCGCTGAGTTAGCCATAATTACACATGTACTGCAATTAAGGCATAATGGGTTATATACAATCAACAAACCTGCTACCTCGTCTCTCACCGTCCATTTCTCTCTCGCCTGTCCTCTGTGGAGCATGTCCAGCAATTATGTCTGCACTGCTCGACCTTGACCCAAGAACTTTCCAGGGAAGAATCTTCCCCTGCACCTCTGGTTTCTTTCCCCTCCTCAGCCTCTCTAACCCTTCCCCTTCCCTTTGCCCCTGAAGCTTTGTCGTGCTCCTCTGCTGCTTCTCTCCATCTTCCCTCCTCCTCGTTGTCTCCATCTCCATCTGGCCCCGTCAACTTCAATTTCACCTTCATCATCTTCACCCTCTGCATCGCCAACCGTATATATTTATGCCGAGGTTGCAGCTGACACGGCATTGTCTCCGTCCTCAGATGTTTACGTCGCCACTGTGGCAGCTATGATGTCCATTTGGATCTCCTCCATGTGCTTCATGGCGGACATGTGGAGCACAGCAGCTACTGTATCCGCACAGCTGACAGGAAACAACAACCTATTTGAATATTCCACAACATGCAATATGTCACATGTGCTTTTCCATGAATCCAAGACATGTGAGCGGAGTGTAGGGAATACGCCAGTCAACAGGGTGGGAGATGTATTATTAGTTAAATGCGGAGGTAAGTGTAAGTTAAGAGTTGAACGTTAGTGTTTGTTGGACTATTTTCTTCTTCCCAGGGTTGAGGGCAGAACACTGAAATCCGAGCTGCCTGACTACAAACACTGGAGCAAGCACAAGTATGCGATGAGGTTTTACTGACCGGATGTTGGCAGATTTGGCCTTCAGGTCACTCCAGCGTTGGTTCATGTCATCCAGTCGATGTTGGAGGAACACAGCTTCATCCGAGCTGCCCAGAGCCTTGACCATCTTCGACTTGTTCCCTTCCACATTCTTGTAGATGTCATTGTGGGCATCGATCTCAGCCTGGATGTCCTGCAAATACACAGACAAATGAAAGAAGTGTCAAAAGTGAACATTTATTGAGGGAAATTGAAGTCTCTGAGAAAATTCACAGTCAAGAGCAATCAGTCAGGCAAGTTTATTACAAAATCATCCAAAAGATGGACATCAGAGTATTCTCGGCTGTAACAGCCTTCAACAGTATTCAAGAACCGAAAATAACGTTGTATTTTATCTTAACAGCTTGAGGAAGTTCACAGCGAGCACACAGCATATCCGGGGGGCGGAGAGTTTTATGAAATGTCCTCAAGGTATTTTCTGACATATTTAGCATCTACCCTTTCACTGACTTCAAGGCCGACCCGGACCACAAGCAAATCCCCAGGCAATGTTGGCCTCCATGTGATTGCTTCATTAGGTTAAACCAGGGCTTCACCCAATCAAGCTTAGTTAATTTTATGCTGGGATACAGTTTGCAATAGTGTGTTGCAGTGCTATTCCAAAACAATGTGATCGCGTGTGTGTGCGGCTGCAAGATGGGACAAAGTACAATGTTCCCATGTATACAAGTGTCCTTAACAAGGCTGCACTATTACACAACCACATCTCAAAGGGTATGTGAGTGTTTGTGTGTGAGGGTGGAACCACAGGAGGGGATGACGCAAGAAGAGGATCCTGTCAAATGTTTTATTTTTAGATGTGTGAAACTGCTCCATTTTCTCCTCTCTCTCTTGGTAGTGGGGCTCCCTTCAGATCAACCCATTTGAACTTCAGCTGTATCATATGGATGAGCATTACTCTGCCTGCAGCAGAGACAGATTTGCAAAAGTGAAGAAAGGAGTGTCGATAAGAGCAGTGTAATTAGACATATAGCATATAGAATGGTAATAACAAATATTGTGCTCATTGAGTGTGAAACAACCCCTCTTTAGTTCCTGCAGTTGTTGCTTGTGTATCCATCTCGTCGTTGGATTACAGATTGGAAATGACTGAAATCCATCAAACTTTTCATTTTACAATTCCTGTAAAACTGCTGTATCTAGGGAAATGAAATGCATATTTCTGCACTGTTTTCTCGTAGCCTCTGCGATATGATAATGAATATACATCACCAACAGAGGTTTTTAAAAGGCTATTAAGAGTGTTTAGTTTGCCAATGTGCCTGGATAAAATGACAAATCACACACATAGCAATATACTTATGGAGATAACATATATTAGAGGCAACATAACGTGGAAACCAACCCCTCTTCCCCCCATTATCACACCGATATAGACACAAACATCCCCATCAGCAAGGGATTCAAGGCTATTAAATGAAGGCTGAGACAACACGAGATGTATGGTGTAAGTAACTGGAGCTGCAATGCTGGAGAATCATGTTTGTGTTGAGCCTTTCGGAAAGTGCAGCCTAGGATGCACTGATCTGACTTTTTCAACTCCAATACTGAAAGCGATGTCTGGAGTTTTAGTATAGATACCGAGTACCAATCCAATACCTGTGTTTAATTAAAATAAGCTTTGTGGAAGTGACCCTTCTTTTATTTGAAAGGCAACATCAAGCTCCTTTTTCATCATTACTTTCCAACTTTGTAAAAAAACATGTAACAAATAGATAGATATAAATGCACTGAATTATTATTCATGAAAATAATGGTATCCGGTACAGATGGGCATATCACCTGTACCAGATCCAGCAATTTGAGTCAGTATTGGACCGATATCTTTATTTTTATCGTTGCATCTCATTTTACTGTGCATGTATTGATATGACGCTGGGAATTCTCTATTTTAACGTCCTTAAAGGGATCGAGGACATGGCGCAGCACATTGGAGACGGAGTGGATGCAGGTCCGGTGCACATAACAACATGTGGTACAGTCAGTGGACCGTGTGAACACCGCTCAGCTTCTCTCTAAACGGTGTAAAAACAAAACAATGGGCAAAATACAATCCAGCTACAGTAAAACCAGACTACTCTCAAAACAACCATCAATTACCACAGTCATCCGTGGCAGCGCACCGCAACTCACTGAATGCCAATAGCCGTTTCACAAAGGATGAAGCAAATGCCTCCGCTGTGATCTGCAAGGATAATCACCCGCTGGCTTATTTTACACAAATCAAATGCCTCTTAAAGGTTATAGAAGAGAGGAAGAGACAGCAAGCAGAAGGAGAAAGAGACAGTCAGAAAGACGGAGAGAACGCCAGATGTATAGGAAAAGAAAGACAGAAGGACAGACAGAGTGACAGACAGTCGTTCTGTCACTTCGCCAGCTGGCCGTGTTTCAAGTCATTACCCAAGTGCTTCCCTTTCGTTTTTCTTTGCACTTCTACTTCCACTAGAAGTACTACTGGCTACACACAGACCAGCAGATACTCTCACATGCACAGAGGGCAGACAGAGGCACATATTCTCATTTACAAAGCTCCCTTTAAATTTCATTTCACCCACTGAAGGACTACTTTGAGCCAGTGGTTTACGTACGTCAGTGTGTGTCCTGGGGCGCTTTAAGTGTGGTGATGGATCACTTATTGTCTCTTTCTCTTTAACACACGCACACAGAACAGAAGACATTTGTGTGCCACAGGTCACCGTGTCAGCTACAAAAAAATCTCTGTTGACATTCTATGATTTATTTATGAGTTATTAATAGAAACGTACTCAATATGGCGTATTCAGTCCGGGCTAAGGATTTAAAATGCACGTCAATAATTTAAGGCTAATCGTAAAGATACTAAAGACAGTGGAAACATGATATATCAGCACAACATAAAAAGCACACATGTACATTTTCCAAACAGACAGCTTCTGAATCAACTGAACCATTACTTCAGGGAGGGAAATTGAAAGGTTAATGGGTTCTGAATCGTGTGCACACTTTAATGAGTGATAAAGATTTGTTGGCAGGGGGCTGGTTGGAGCACATATAAGATGTGACCGACTCTCCTACGGTAACTGAGGTAATACTGAAGAAAAAAAGCCTTAAACACACAATTAAGCCGTGGCTGAAGTTAATTACACCCCAACAAAATGACCCTTTGATGATTATTTTGCCCAGAATAAGTCATTCACATTGACCAACAACAAGGACCCTGACTGGGCAAAGCCATGTTTGTCTTTAGCCCTCAATAAACACACTTACTGTAAAGGTTTGCTTGGACAAATTAGACCTAATTCAAGGCTATGGGTCTCATTCGATACTAATTCTCTCTCTGCACGGTAGCGTTCTCTAATACCTAGCAAAGCAGACTAGAACAGATCATTCCATTGTAATGAGTGCAATAATGACCGTTGAGACCTTATAAAGCAGACTACATTAGGTCCACAGCCACACACACAAGGGGAGATGGAGAATCAATGGTGACTGTGTTTGTATTCATGGTGTTAAATACTTAAAAGCTACTGTGAGACTGAGATCAAGCTGTCATCAGAAATGCATCCCACGATCAGTAAATATATACCTGTTCAAGCTTTCTGAGCATCTCCTGCAAGCTGAAGTTCAAGCCAATCATATTGGAGCGTGTGCACAGACTCCTCCCGCTCCTTCCAGAGTCTACATGTTCTCCCCTTTCAAACAGGTGGAAGGTCGGCAAGGAGTCAGCACAGGTTGGTAAGTCCTCCAGCGGTTTTGGTCAAAACAGATACCTTCAAGGCTTGGATCAATATTATATCCAAAGGTCGAACAAACTTGAATCCAACCACAGAGAAACCCGGCTGTTGGTAAGAATTCAAGAGCAAGAGGGTCAAATCCGGGTCGCAGTCGCAAAATAGGCAATTCACACACCCCTCGGCAGCACCTGGGCATGCGTAGCGGTGTGTGTGCTCGCCCAATCCCGCCACATGTTCGTAGCATCCTCTTTGGAAAGGCAGCAGGGCTGAGAGTTGGGGTGACAGCTACCCTGCAGTCATGCTTCAGAGCTGGAATTAGGAATAACGGGAAGATTGGTGCCACTGGAGGTTTGACAAAGTCGAGGCTGGAGGCTGACAGCTGATTTCCTCTGGCCAGGAACGGGGCACTACGACTGGGAGAGAAATCCAACAACTCTTGGGTGGACGTCTGCAAAAGGGATACCGGTTTGTGTCTTGAGGGCCGGGCCGGCTGATGAAGATCTCCCGATGGCCGAGGACAGGTCTGGCTCTCTCCTTCAACTTTGCTTCTGGGCATGAAGAAAGCTGTTTACAAGATGTCCGGCAGTCCAACCCAGAGCAGGGCTGTGGGATTTTCTCTCAATTACTTGGATAAAAGGCACTCTATTCCTGCGAGTCACACTACTCTACACACCTCAAGAGGAGCAGCACAAAGAGGCACATGGTTTGCCTTCTCGTTCTCCTGAGAAAAAAGTAACGGGCTCAAAGAGACAGTCACCTTAGTGTCTGCCTCACGACCCACCCCTCAGGTCTCCAGCCCCGGTCTGGCCTCACTCTATCACACCCTGTTAATCACTTCCATGACTGGGCCAGTTAGTCAAAGAATGCCTTCTTCTTCTGGAGCCACGTGTTCGCAAGGAGCTGCCTCAAGACTTGGCATCCCGATCCCGTGTTGGTAGCCGGACTCGCCAGCCGATTATCTTCTCTTTACCTCTTGAGAGGGAGGAGAGGTCGATTCGTTGGTTATCCTGTTTGCTCTCAACCCCTCCGGAACGAGGAAACTTCCTTAAAAAGTTATGTTTCTTCTTTGGCTTTTTGTTCCTTTCGGGGGTCACAAGCTCTCAGGCTGATGTCCACATCCCTCTCTCCTCTTCTTCTGTTGCTCTCGCTCTCTCTGCCCACTGGCCCCACTCTTTCACACAGCTGTATTATTTTGATCAGTATCCTCCCTTTCCCCCTCCTCTGCCTACCTCTCTCGCTCTCTCTCTCTCTCTCTCCTAAACTAACTCAACACACTACACACCCACCCACTTCCTGAGGCGTGTATGGGCAGAGAGCATGATATAGAGAGGAACGTTTAGAGTAAACTGTATATGTAATTGATATGGAATGCAGTGGTTACAAAAGGATTACAATGTAAGAACGGCTAAAAGTTAGAAGTCAAGTGTGTGCAAGTGGAAAAAAAGAAAGAAAAGTGTCTCTGGGAGGGTTAAGAGAAAGAACGTGAGGGCAGAGGAACAAGTGAACAAAGCTCCACCAGTGAACTCTTCTACCCATCTGTCTCAGGGGGGATGACAATCTGGCTGTTTTGTAAAAAGAATAAAAGATAGGGCAGACCTAACCTTCTGTACAGAGGACATTTTTCATGCATTTTAATCAATGTTCAACACCTTTTTTTGACAGCTCCAGGAACTACTGAACTACTAAAGCAGTTACAGTTCAGGTCCCATCATTTGAAAACCACCAGCCTGAAGACGACTGCCTTACGATTCCTACTACAGAACAAAGTGGATGAATAACATGTTTGGAGAGGCTTGTGTACGGGCTGTCCTCTGTAGGGCTATGCAATAGAGATGCAGGTATTACATTTAAAATGCATTCCATATATCAAACCTGTATGCGGAAGTCTTTGTGTTTAAGTGTGTGTTGGCATCTTGAACAGCAGGGTAGACATGTGGTGTTCATCAAAGACTCGCAGACAGATGGCTGTCGAGTGAGAAAAAAAGAAAAGACACAATACAATGTTGCATATTCATAAGAGAAAGACTTTGAAGTGCGCTGAGCCGATTAAAAATATTGACATACTCGAGGCCCTTAAGCAGCTTTTTAAATCAACGCAGACAAATATATACTATTTGAGGGCTTTTCAGCAAAGGATGTGCAATTACCTGTGGGAATTGCCACATTTGACAAGCATAACTAATTCAACAATGAATGGAAACTGAGATTAAGTAGAACAAAAGAGATGAAACAACCACTTTGATGGCATTTTTGGCTTACCAAAGGTTTTGAACTTCGTGCAAGCAACTTCTATCATTCACAAAAACAGCCACTTATTAAGATTGCAAACACGCACATATGTGGAGCTTAAAGCAGGAGACTGTGGGGTTAACGCTGGGTAACATTACTAAACTAAACGGATTAGGACCATTACAGGGGTAAGAATGGAACGGTTCCAATCCCTCAGGAGAGGAGTAAAAAAATGGACTGATTGAGGAGCGAGAAGCAGCGACGACAAGAACTGAGGAGTAACACGTATACCGGGGGAAATAAATAGTAAAAGTCATCAGTGAAGAAATCATGAGATAAGAAAGAGAGAGTGATGAAGAGTTGAGAGAGACAGAGAGAAAATCAAAAGATGGCGGGGAGAAAGAGATTTATTTGAGGTATATTGGCCGATAATTAATTGCCACTAAGAATCGGAGCTAAGAAAGGGGAGAAGAGGAAAGAAAATGTTGAGATATTTAATTGGAAACTCAACCAATTATACTATGTAAAATCAGGATAACAGAGGGAAAGAACAAAGATCTGAGTGTAACATGTTGTACAGGTCAGCTCAGTCAAAAGCGTCATCTCCATCCCAGATGTGGCTGCTGCATCAGGGCTGTGACTCACTCAGACGTCGTGGCCTTTGAATCTGACAGAAAGCAAACCTTTAAAGCTGTCTAAATCAATATTCCTATTGATGCCGTTAATAGACACATTGGACAAATAGTTCAGGTTGAGTGTGATGCCTTTATGTAAAAAATAAATATAGAAAAAGGAAGGCCACTTACACGAACAACAGCCTCAGATGCAGCTTACCTTTGGCTTTCAAAAAGATAACCGCCAAAAGGGAAAATGTAAACGAGTCAAAGAGCAACAGCAGAAAGCCAGGAAGAGAAGAGTGTAGCTGTCTCCAATTATGTCAAGAGGGAGCAGAGGCCATACTGTCTAAATAAAGTTGGGCAACCATACCGCAGGACCGCAAACAGAGCACATTATTCCCACAGTGAACAAACACAAATATGGCCGCATGAACACAGATACACAAATACACCCAGAGCCCGACGAGAGGACCTGTCGGCCACAGCGGAGGCTATTCCCCAGTCGGATCACTTGAGATTCATCCAATCCCGTGTAATCCAGACTTCCTACATCTACAATGTATAATGCCAGACAGAAATCTATATAGTGGCAGCATTCCACTATAATTCTCACAAATAGGCCACATCCGATGAAATCACTTCCTGTGCCCCAAGGTTATCACTGACACTCCTCTTCCTGTTAGGAGGGCAGCACCCATCTGGGCAGATTAGGGCCCCGACTGTGTTTGTATACACAGTTTGTGGATGTGTGTGTGTGTGTGTGTGTGTGTGTGTCACTGGCAGACAGAGGAGCTGGAGCAGTTCTAGTTGGCTGCTGCTCTGGCGGTACAACAAGCCCGTTAAACTGTGGCTCAAATCACAGCAGGTTTGTCTAAATGAAAAAGCTCTTCATGTATGTAATAGGGGCATTAGTGCTCTTTAATCAAATGTGTATACACACTTCTATTGCAACACTTCACAGGTCTTTAAAATTAAGTGGCACTTCAATTTCAACACTCAAGAATGTAATCCTTTATTTTATTCAACATGATTACAGAGCGAATAGTAGCTTCAGTCGTCACAACCTGAACACAAGGTTAGTGCAGCTCTCTGTTTGAGTGGTCAGTAGGAGGAAGAATAATGGAGGGAAATAGTGATCAATAGTGTGTGTGCCTCAACCGCATGATGTTTCCACATGCTGTGGAAAGGACCATCTGACATACCTATTCTGAGACACACACACACATATATACATGTACTGTATATATATATACATACACATATATATATATATATATATATATATACACAGTACATACATATATATATATATATATACATAAACTACACATATGTATACACATATATACACACACATATATATATATATACATTCACATACACAAACATACATAAATACATAAATGACAAAGGCTGTCCATATGACTCAAATAAAGGACTTACTGTCTAAATCTTAAGTTTTGTACATCAACACAACTACAGATCTAAACAAGAGTGAGTAGAGTGTGATGGAAATGGGCACAACGCTGACCGCAAACTTAAAAAAATAAAGCATTTCCCTGAGTCTGCACACTTTATTGTGCACATGAGATTGACAGAGTTGCCACTACAGGAGACAACTGGAGTCAAAGGTCACACGCATCATAAATCACTTTTTCCAGGGATCCAATAATGGAACACGAATCATCCTTGTAATCATTGTGAAAAAGGACATCCTGAAATGTATATGTAACTCCTGAATGGGGAAATTAAAATCGATTAGGAGCGCAGTGTACTGTTGCCCAATAATCAGCTATTGATTCTGTTGGCTCTGCTGTGTTTTTGCGCGTCTACAAAACACTTGAGCCCTTAAGACTGAGGTGAGGTTGAGAGGCTCTTGGAGACTAATCCTTTACAAGAGATGACCACAGTGGCTTCGGGGTAGTGTGCATGAGACCGACCAGCACTGACAAATACATTGTGTTGCTTGTGACTGTGTAGTGTTTTATTCCTAAAGGTTTCGCCAGATGAATGATTTGAATGTAAACTAGCAGCAGTAGAAAGTGTTGATTTTGTATCAAGAATAACTTAAATATGTAGGAGTTTCCTAAAATACAATGTAAAGTAATCTCTCTCTCAATCACACATGAGTGTGTGGCGGTGTCTGTACCTGCAGAGACCTCGTCCTCTTCCTGTATTTCCATATCCATATTTTGCTACGTGCAAGACGTGAAACAAAAAGTCCAAATAGCGAGGCAAAAAGCAGAGCAGACACAGCTCGTTCTAAAATGAAAGTGAACGTGGCGCTGGTTCTCACTGGTTGGCGGGCACCCCGAACCGAACCACAGCCAGGGGGCCGTTGAGCCGGGGAGAAGAGTTCAACTTCGACTGCTGTGTTTACAAACCACAACAAAGCAATCCTACTTACTCCGTCATTCATAAAGCTCATATAGCGCTGATGAGGCTGTTGGAAAAGGGAAAGTAAATCACTATAGGAAGATATAACGGAGACAAAATCACAATCAGCAATGCTGGACTGCAAACACAAACCGAGAAGTAATGCAAATACGTTGAATGCCCTTTCCTGGAATAATGCCGTAAACAGTATCAAAACGAGGTTAGATTTCATAATAATCTTAGGTGTTGAAACTTTTAACAGTTTAAAAACTCAAACTGAGGTCTCCAAAATGACAGGAAATAATGAATTCCTGGATAACACACCCTTTTAGGCAAAAAGATTTCCACTCCCTGCATTTTAAATCTGCTGAATGGATTGGATTATAAAAGCAGAGGCCCGCTGAGCTCTTATCAGCCTGCTCTTCACTCGTGTTCAAAGATGACAATTGCCTCTTTCCTTTTATCACTGCTTTACTCCAGCAAGGCATGTCTTCCCCTTTCTCCCCAGTCCTCAAAACTATTTGAAGTGGTGTGGCTCATGGGAACAGAAGCTCTTGACCGTGGTAGGTGGTCCGTCAGCGAGCAGGAAGCAATAAAAATGTCTCGCTGACGGGATTGCTTCTGCCGTCTCCGCGGCGGGCGGCGATAGGAGGCGGCCACCTGCTGCGTTGGATGGGGGGGAACGGGACCTTGAAAGTGTATGTGACTGCAGCAATTAGACTGTCGAGCTAACTGCGCTGTTCCCACTGGGTAGCGTCAAAAATAAATGAACCATCACGCATCATAACTAAGAGTTGGAAGAGGATAAACAGAAGCTACAACACATCAATAACAATATATTTTGCCACACAATCTCAATTTAACCCAAACACACAGAGGGTCGAAAGAAAATTAAGAAAATGACTAGTTCTGTCAATTTACGAAAATAAAATAAAAAGAAACGGCAATGGTATTTGGCCTGGCATGAAACAAGAGAAACTGAAGGAGATCGATATATAATAAAGATGAATGAAATAAAACAGGAATGGAGAAAAAGTGAGAAAGAAAGATGAAGCGTTTAACTATGACAGGATGACCTCACCTTATTGGGTTATTTTTCAATCATTTGAATGGTTCGTTTTGGGACCAGAGAAAACAGATGGATGCATAACAGGTAGTGTGGGAAAGGGCGTGTTCCTCCACTGCCCGCCCCCCCCACATACACAAACACACACACACAAAAACAATCCACTGTCGTGTCTGATAACAGCGCCAAAGTCCACCTGGTACTCATACACTTTCCTGTGAACTCTCATATTCATCAACATCCCCACCCACACATCCTCTTTCATATATCCACCCTGTATAAACTCAATATGGGTTTAAAAAGAGGAGAATGTATTCATTCATTATTAATTCTGCCCTGCGTTTGCCCCTCAACGTACACTGCATCTTTGCCTTCAAGCGACAAACAAGAGGAAAAACAAAAGCACCATTCCGCGATAAAAATAGGAAGACCTTGAAGTCTGGACACTGCTCTGCACGTGTTGTTTACAAATGCCTTTTGAATTGACGTTAAAGACGAGCTGTGGCGAGTCTGAGATCTTTCATTGAGCTCACATTGTTCTCTGGAGGGCAAGAGTTACCCAGTCGTAGAGACCCTGCGGCTAAAGGTTCAGCTTTGAGCGTGAAGAGATAAAACAATCGGACCGTTTCCGTGCACCCCTCCGTTCTGCCTCAGTCTCCGTTTAGTGAAAAGTACCATGTCGATGTAATCAAGCACTCACAACAGCGGAGAGAGAACAAGCAGCGGCGATTTCATGTCAGATGATTCCCGTTTCCATGACCTGAAAATCAAACGGCACAGGGGTGTGTGTGCCAGATGCTACAGACACAGTTCCTGTCCGGACCCACGGGGACGATCCACGGGGTGGGACTCACCACAGCAGTGCAGCTGAGGAGGAAAGTTTCCAACCACCAACTGCTACGATGAACACTCATTCCTAGGGACTTTAGGGAATAGCTGTACACAAGAAAATAGTCGATGGAACTGGGTTTGTATCAAAGACTTAAAAAAATAACAACAAACGATTGGGGATGCTTGGCGGTCTGAAGGTTAAAGGCACTGACCATGAACAGCAACAATCACAGTTAAAGGCAATACAGAAACAAACTGTCTTTTTTAAATACATGTGAAGTTGTAGAGGACACTGAAGAGGTATTCAGGGAGACTTTTTTGACCAGGTAAAAAAACGGTCAGAGAGAGACGGAGGAGGAGAGACTCAGAGGAGAAACACCAAACAAACACTCTGCCTGACACACATCACACACCCTGTTGGATAATAGTTGGATAATATAATATATAATATAATGCTGGGGGCATCAGTTGCTTGGTCTGCCCACTGTACTGTTATTTTAACGTTACTTTGAGGAAAAAAACAATGATATGTTTTACAGCTTTTACATTCCTCCCCTCCCACCTCTCTGCTTCTCCACCCGAACCCCTCATATAAACTGCTCACGGCTGCTTTTTTCTCTTTGTCTCTCTCCTCCTGCCTCTGTTAACTCCAGCTCTTCCCTTTCCCTCCCTCTCTCCTCTCTTCTCAGCACCTGTATTTCATTCAACTCAACTGTACTCTCCTCCTTCCCAGTTAGTTTATTGCTCAGGCAAGGCGAGTGACCTCCTCAGGTCCCCCTCTAACCACAACAACTGGCTGGCGGTTGGCTCATTACTTCCTGGAGTGTTTACTGTAGGAAAGCCGTCTCGGTCTACATCACTGTGTTTTCTGTCATGCTGAGATACATAACTTCACCCATCATTCAAGCAACACTCTGGTTTCAGGTTCTGTCTTCATGTGTCCTCCTCCCTCAGCTTCTCTCTTCAAGTATCGCTCTCTACTTGTTGACACCGCATGCTGCCGCTTCTGACCGCAAGCTCGTAACCATTTGCTAGTGTGTGAAATTTCTCATGTTATGGTCTGTAATCCCTAATATCCAGTGTACCAATCAGCTTTAGAATAGTTTTTACGCTAAACTGATTGCATATTGCACAAAAGGCTATCCTTAAACTTTGGATTTCTAAAGAAAGATTGGTACAAGGGGATTTTGGAAGTTCTCCCTCTGGAAAAGTTGACCCACACCCTGCATGACAATGTCAAGAGATTTGTCAAAATATGGAAACCGGTCTTCGACATGGTGGACCCCTCCGGGATGGACTTTGCCCTGCCAGATTAAAAACACCGATGCTGACCTGATTTGATGATATAACCTTAAATATGTACTTATGTTAGACTGGTGGTGTGCGAATGTGTTATTTGCTGTGGTTTTTCGAATTATTTTGTATCTATTTTTTGGTCTGTTTTTTGTTGTTCCTTACCCTTTTATTCCTCCTTTCCCCTTGTATTGTATCCTTAAAGTCCTGTCTTGTGGATTTGTAAAATCAAAATAAATATATATATTTTTTAAAAGAATAGTTTTTTCTTTTGTACCTTAGTATAAACTGCTTCAAACGTATACGACTTCAGTTCCGTGTTCAGTCTGCCCCTGAGAATCCATTACAAGTGTTGATGAGTGTCACTCGCGTACTCTCCGCTCTGAAGATGGTTTGCACAGTGCAACATTTTAGTACATGACGTGGACACCTGAGCTCAATTTGCTTCCTCTGTACAAACACTGAGACACTTTAACTCCACTGGGTATACGGTGAGAATAAGAAAATTGAAAGGAGAGCGTGTGTCCTGTGTTCCCAATGGGGTTTCTCTCTAAGCTCTTCATCTCTAGAGATGCATGTCTCCTTTTCATCGGTTACAAAAGCAATGTTCTCTCGTGTCACCATAAAAATATAATCCTTAAATAAATCATCTTTTCCTATGTTTTTCCCCATCTCACAGGTCTTGGTGGTTCCCTATTGACTTTTACAAAAGACAGAAATTGGGGGAATAACTCCAGTTCATGTCATATTCTGTGTCTTTATGACCTTATCAGGTTTCTCTCCGGGGGATCAGATCCAGCTCTACGATTGTAAACCTTGAAGTCAGGATGACACGCTCTACTCCAAACCCGACTGTACTACTACTCCCTCCAGAGGAGGAATCAGGACCACTTGAAATAACTTTTTTTTGTTTCACTTTTCAGCAGCATGCACACTTTCACTAGAGTTTGAGAGGCGTCTTCTAACAACACCAGGTGTCTCAGGGCTCTGCTGTCACTGGCAGTCTCCAGCAGATTTCATGAGCTCCCAACACAAAAAATCTACCAACAAGCACAAAAGAAATGCCCATGGTGTTCAAAAGTCTGAGTACGAATCTCCAACGCTGTCCGTCATACTGGTTGGCCAATTACTGAGATATGTTACATTTAGTAAATATAATTAAGCCTCAGCACTCCTTCACAGATCATAATAAACTCCTTTTGTCAGACTGAGATACAGGCCGACGCAGATGTTATTAAATCTATTCAAAGATGCATGCCGTTAAATATTTCTGTGTGCAGTAGAGATGCTTTATCACCTCACATGAACATTAAATGATCTCAATTATTCATCACAGTGATTAGCTTGAGTCTTGACTCCATATTGTACACAACTTGTTCCTGAGACTAATGAGACGGACTCTGTCACGTCACTGAGGCTCAAACTGAGGTCACTGGGCTGGAATGAGTCCTCACATTAGTTCGGTACCCCCAACATTGTAACCGCCTACATACTCTAATCAAGAAGATGAGGCCAAACGTCAGTGATGTGGCCCATTGCAGATCATTAAGGGCCACGAGGGGCCAAAAGAAAGGGTGAGACAGGTCGTCATTAATCTGACAACCAATCAGTTTTAACCCAGTGAGGGATGGCAGTTGAAAACAAGCAGGTGTCAATGTAACAGTGGAATAGTGTCATACTGTGTCACTATAGGTTTATGTGAACATTATCTTTTAATTGTTCGAAGAGTTGTATCTTAGTGTGCTATGTTTATGTGATGTTGTTTTGGAGCAATATACACAGAAAGTATCTCAACATGCTCAAGTTATGGAATATATATATACAAGTGTGTGCAGCCATCATTCCCTTCAATGACATCACACCAACACAAACAAGAACACACACAGCTGATCGAATGCGTTCTTTCTGGTCCCGTTGTGCCGGGTCTATCAAGGACAAGCAAGGGGAAGACACAAACATCCCAGATGTCAGATCAGTATGGCAGCATGCATTCATCCGACACCCAATTCATTCAGATGACGAGCTGTGATGCAACATGCATCTAGTCTGGAACAATATCATCTGTCATCTGTTGTAAGGGTTTCTTCACAGACATTTGTCATTATTTGAACTCCTGAGGAAAAGGAATGTTTGGGGTTTTATAACAAAACAGCGCAGTAGCCATTCAAGGTTAAAAAAGAAAGTTGAAAAAGATAGTCTGAAAGAAAAAGGACGTTCTTTCAAAATGACATGAACTATTAAACCCCTGGATATGGCCGTGAACCAGGATACGACACCAACAACAGCTTTACTATGTTACGGCACTTTGAAAGAAATTGGATGTTCATTATTACAATATCTCTTGTCTTTATATTCTATAGTGGATGGCCACCCATTTTCATACGGCACTTTGAAAGAAATTGGATGTTCATTATTACAATATCTCTTGTCTTTATATTCTATAGTGGATGGCCACCCATTTTCATATGAGGAGAAGCACACATGTTCATGGCTGTACATGAAATCATGAAATGAGCCACAACTACTCATTTCATTCCACCCACTTATTTTCGGTGACAATCTGCCTTTACACAATCAAATTTGAGGAGAAACGGTCAGGCTGTACATGAGATCTGGAGGGGCCACACATTGGTTGACGGGGCCAATTACAGAGGATTTGCCTTTTCTGTGTACAAGCACACCAAGACTGATGGCATGACATAAATCTGTTCTAAAGTTACATGCGTCGTCATCAGAAGTTACACAACCCTTTGAGTAATCAATGAGGAGAAGTTCACTCCTTCCCTGTCCTCACAAAGTTCATGCTGTTCCACGAATAAGAAACCCGACATCGTCCATCTTTGTTGTTTCCAAACACCTCAGAGTGGAAATCAGGGCACATTGCACCCAAACAGGTCATGGTGACAGCTTTGAACTTGCACTTGCAAGTCTACCAGAGGGTTACGCAAGTTCACCTGGGAAGGTGGGGAGAGCGACGTGAAGATCAGAGGGACAGTGTGTGGCCTGGAGAGACTGACATTACCTTTTCACCTCGATTTGTACTGAAGGAAATCGTTTTGAGCCCGTACGAAAAAATACACTCCCCGTAGTTTGACTCGTCTGTGCCTCTTCTCTTCCTCGGACTTCTCGACTGATCAAACAAAAGCTACAATCTGAGGAGTGATGTCGCGAGATGAGTGAGACTCTTCAGAGCAAACTAAATTCAATTGCTCTAATTAGACGAATAAACACAGATAATGAGTGTGCAAAAAGCGAGATTGGAGGGGAGAGAGAGAGAGAGAGAGAGAGAGAGAGAGAGAGGTGTGTGCTAAAAGTAAAACAAGGTGTTGGAGTTTGTGTGCGCGCGGCAGAGTGTGTGTGAGCATGTGCGGTTGCGCGGGCACACCCTTGAAACATTGCGGAGTATGCCTGCTACCTAAAAGAAGTTAATGAACAAACAACAGCTGCTGCCATCACTGAGGAGCCGGAGCATGAGGAGTGGGAGGGGAGATGAGAGAGACGAGGAGAACTGCTTGTGCTCATCTGGGCCTCTGTGTTGCCTGCCATGGCTCGGAGCCTCACATGAAGAGGGGGGGTGGGTCGGGTGAGAACAGGGGCAGACACGCTCAGACTGGGCCAGCCCCGCTGAGGTTTCGCTGCACACTCCTCAAAGGAGACACAAGTGTTATGCGAGCGTGCCTGGTGACTTCAAAGCCACGGATGGATGCGAATGTACATGTTAAACATCTTTCTGCATGCCTGGGAGATCTGTGTGAGTCATGCTGGATCAAGAGGTGACATGATGAAGTGAGGCCAGCGATGCAGGCTTTGAATGGACAGGAGAATAATGAGGCAGTGAGCATAACTTTCAGAAGCCACATGCTTTGTAAATATAGTACATGACCTATTACATATTAGGAGTCTCAATAGATGACCAACTGATTCGTAAATCAGCCCAGCCGATGACCCCAAATTGTTTTTTTATGGAAAAACACTACATTAAAGTGTTACATGTCCTCATTTCTGCCTCCACTTTGGTCCTCACTTCTCACCATTACTCATCACTTGAGGTAAATGTTCTTGGTCAGTTTCCCAGAAGCAGAGAAAAATCCATGAGCAGACGCACGAGCAGGAACTTTGAGTTCATTATTGCATCTCAACTATATATTGATGTAGTGTTATTCCTGGCCTGTTAAACATATTGTGCGTGTTGACGCAAAGCATATTTACCAATCACTACAGAAATGAAAAGCAAAGCACTAGACTACTGGGATTCAGAGCAACCATGAACAAAAAGCAGTAGTTTTATTATATAATAGATTTTTTAATTTTGTTTGCACATCGGCTTTTGCTGTATTTGCTAAATGGATTCACATTAATGCAGTCACGTCTCATTAACCGGCGGGAACAGTGGAGTTCTGTTACCAGGCAACCTAACTCAACGTCGTCATGTGTTTCCACTCACTTTATCAGTTTAAAGTTGAGATTAAATGAACAAATACGTTTTTTTTTTATCGTTTTAGATCACATCCCAGGCCACATTATGCACCTATTAAACATTTTTAAGCAAAATAAATTAAATTATTCCGTTTGGCTGGGGACTAAATCACAGTCCAGAAGTTAAAGATGCTCAAACATCTATTTCACTGGGAGTTCAAGGCACCAGCAGAGCTGCTCAGTTAACATTACAAAGGTTGTTGTTGCTACTGATGATTCGACTGAGATTCTATAACCCATCTACAAATTATATCCACTTTCAAAACTGTGGGCAAGCGCCTCCATTCATTGAAGCTTCATTCATTATTTTTTTGACATCCAAAGGTGACATAGCTAGTAAAGAGAGATGAATCGGAGAAGCCAAAGGGACCAAAACAGGGTTCAAATGAGTAAATGTTGGACTGGATCTCCAGAAGCAGCAACGACACACATTAAAAAACAGACTTTAATGGGAAATCTGTGTTTCTCTGGTTTGTTTTGGAGTCTACTATTACAACTTAGTGGTCACGATCACTTTGTGAAGCTTTAAAGTCCAAACAAGCCAAAGTTGGATCTCTGCATCAAACCTTTAAAAGTATTTCAGATGTGTCAAAATTCAAAATGAATGCTGTGCTGTTAACTGAGACGAGGATTAAGACCAACAGATAAAAAGTGACAGAAAAGAAAAGAAGAAGCTGACATCCGTGCTCTCTCAGATGTTCTTTTTGCGTATTCACACACACACACATGCATAGTTGCATCCACATGTGCACACACGCACATATTTATGCCGTCTTCTTTATAATCTGTAAGTGCTGCCTTTGATCTGCCGAGATGAGGAGACACATAATCAAAATCAGCATAAGCAAGAGATGAAAGGCCTGTTCAATTATGGTGAACTAAAGTGATCCTTGAAATATGCAGTTGTTCATAAAACACTTGTACACATTAGTTTGATACGCTGCAAAAAGTCCATATGCCAACACAGACATAGAGAGGCAGTTTGACACAGTATTAATATATATATAAATCTATCTATATATATATATATATATATTTAGAATCCTCTACTCACACAGTAATGTCCTTGGTTATGCTTAACCACAGCCTCCATCCCACCATACAACACATTACCAGAACACATTTCCTCAGAGATTCTTAAAAATACTGAAAACATGAATCCAGTAGGTCATTTGGGTCTACCACATTACTTAGAGTGTTGTTGTCTGTAGTTAACTTTATGTTGGTGGCATCAGTTGTATGATCATTTGAATGGATTGGTCTTCATTCAAATGGTTTGTGTGGATTACTTGTTAGCGTGTCTAATCATTGAGGTTTCTGCTGAACATGGAGATGCTTTAAATAGAGCAAAAAGCTGACTTGCCAATGACAACTGACTCAGCCCCGTTTTTAAAGGACATTTTTTATTTAGTGATCCCGAAGCACCAAAACATAGCAAGTTTCTTCAAAGCAAGGAAGTTTGCATCTTATTTTTGCTCTGAATACCATATAAATATCATCTATGATGCAAACTAAATCATGACGTCCGCACGCTAACAAAATAACCGACCGATATTGCCATCTCTCTAACCATAGAGATATAAAAACATGCAATGAATTAAACAGTTGAACTGGTGGGTAGTGGTTATACTCAAGGCATAACCTCATTTACTGAGAGCTCCTTCCAGTGGAGGCAATCAAATGACCTTTCATGTCGTCTAAAAGTTCAAACAGCGACGCGAAGCTCTTAAATGTAAAACACCCTAATAAATGCATCAGCATGTCTCATGCAGTCATGTTGAAATGGCAGTAATATCCATCTTGGGTAAGTGCAAGATGATCACAAAGATCCATTTTCATGCCTACAATTTGCATCCGTTTAGTGCTTGCGGGCGTGAGTGTCAGCAGCTGCTCACCTTTTAGTCCCCAATTAACCCTTCGCTAACCCACTGTACATTTAGCAGCTGCATTAGGAAGAAGAAAAGGGAAGAGCGTGACTGATTCAAAAGGAAAATACTGTTCCATTTTTGTTTGTGGACTTGATGGATTCAGTCGCCTCCAACAGACGGTTGGAAACAACAGAAGCCAGAACTTTATTCAGCCAACACTGATAAAACAGCAACAAAGTAAAACCATAAGCACTGAGGCTGCAGTGGCTGCAATATGAATTAATTTTTATCACACACATAATCAGTGAGATGGAACCTAAAGAGAATGAAATGCCAAGTCCAGAGTTACTGAGTAATATGAGGTGATTATTCATCTGTGGGAGGTCTGTTTTAATATTCTCCAACTATCTACTCGTGCTGAGCAAATAAGTGTTGAAATCCACTTCACAGATTCATTTCATGTTAATATAAAACTGAAGACATAGTGGGTCTGTAGTTCTGCTAAAGGTGTTTGTCCACAATGTCCAGCAGCTGAGGTTTTCCTCAATATACCGTGAACCATAAAGGGTCGGTCTGCTTCATATGATTAGAAATGAGTTTTTACAGTGGAAACAGCCGCACAGCTCCATGTGCATATGTGTACTTTATATTAGCATATGCCTGTTCCTGGCTGGCAGTACTTAAATAATAATAATAATAATACAGTTCCCCTTGTTTTAATGAAGCCTGCATTGTTTAGCTGTCCACCCTGATGATAGCAGCCCCTGTAATGGAGCCTAGTATGTGGCTGATATCCTATTTTTCCAGGCTAAAAATAATGAAAAAATAACATGCTTTGAAGAATCCAGGACATCCTGATAATAGATGTGTACCATTACGAATCTTCCAAGCTCACAACAACAATTCCATTCAATGGGCGATGGCCTTAAACCGATTTCGCTAAAAACAGAAAGAAGATTGAGCACAAAAGAATGTCCATGTGAAAAGAAAGGAAAAAAAATGTATTGTAACCAAATTCAAGGTTCTAATACTGCTCTTAGTTTCCACATTATTCTCCCTCCGCCACCATGACAGTCATCAGACCCGCATGGAGGGTAACGGCGGGATGTGATTTACGCCTCGTGTCTCGCTGTTAGTTCACTTAACCCTGACTGGGAGAGTTGTGATGCCGTAAATTAATGGGCTTAACGCCCAATCTCTAAATCACGTCGCAAGCAAAGTCCAAGCCGCATGCACACACAGCTTCACATATCATCTGACATTCATCTTACTCGACTTGACCACTTCTCCGTGACACTGCCCTCTTTGGACACATTAAGATTCTCCACATTACCACAAAGCTAATAGCAGCCCGTGCTGTGAGCTTAGAAACATACAGGTACATGCAGGCATGTGCCCAGACATTTTGGGGGGCAGGTGCTCAAACCAAAAAAAAGGGCACCCAATGCTAAAAAAAAATTCTGACAGAGTTGAAGCATTAGCAGCAATACACTGATGATGCAATACATCCTCGACCTGCGTTTCCTCTGGGCAGCATCAGACCACTAGCTTACATTTTCTTTATGAATAAAGATGAATTATTATATAGCAACAACAGTACAAGCGTTCTGATTGGCTAATGGGCGTCATGCCAGCCACGTATCGCCCTCCTCGCTGGTCTGATACGGATCCGTATTGCCCTCTGACGTCATTTTCAAAATGAGCGATATTGATAGACATCAACAGCCAAGAGCAGTGGTCCTCAAACTAAGGCCCACGGGCCGGATACGGCCCGCCTCCACATTTGGCCCGGCCCTCTGAACAAGAGAGGCCTTATGATTTTTTTTCAGTCTGGCCACGAAAATCCTAGACTAGCCCCTGTTAAATAGAACGGAATAAGAATTATCTCTCTCTCCTCTCCTCTCTCTTCTCTCTCCCTCTCTCTCTCTCTCTCTCTCTCTCTCTCTCTATTCTCTAAACATAACTAACGTTATTTATTTCTTCCTACGTGGCTGTGATGCACTGCTCACTTATACAATCGTAATCGCCGAAATGGATATGAACGGGGGCTTGAAGATCTCCAGCAATATGTTTGTGAATGTGTGACGAATCTGGTGAGCGAGACAGAGCCCCGCTGCAGATGTGAAGAGAACACAACACACGCACGCGTAGGGAAACCAGTAGGTTTGAAAACCAGTAGGGGTGTAACACCAGCGCCTGACGAAAAAAAGTCACTTGCGCTCCCCCCCCCCCCCCCATCATGAAGGAGTTATGCTTAGGACACCAACATGGTTAGCAGCGGTACTGGACATGGACTTTAAAAGCAGTGTATATGGTTTGGCACGGGCATATTTTGAGTTCTGATATTGGGCTGGTTTTAATTGGCCATTGGGCTGGTTTTGTCACACAGACCTGGCAACCCTGCGGCGCTCACGAGCCCCCCCTCCTCTCCCTCCCCCCGCCGCGCTCCTCCCTCCTCCACTTCCTCCTCCGCGCAGGTCTCCTCGCGCCACCAAACGGGTGCACCTCCTTTCCCTCTGACCCGCAGCACCAGACACACATTCGGGGCTAATGACGTCTTTTTATAAAAATATGTGTTTCTTCATGTGTGATGTGTAGTGCTCACTTGTACAATCGTAAATAAATGTGACATGTGGCTTCAAGAGCTCCAGCAATATGTTCATCATTGTTTTGTGGATAGAACATTACTAGTATTCCATTCTTCCTGTTGTTCAGTGTTCGCAATGTTTCTAATCTCTGTTCACAGTACCATCGTCATTATATACTCGTCACGAAAGTCAATTAGTTGTTGTCGGTATTGTGTGGCTGTTGCGTTGCGAACAAGCATCGCTAAACATGTTTCAAAGTGTAAATATCCGAACAAGGTAACCAGTTGTTTCAGATCCCCTCCGCCAAACTGTTCCATGAAACAAAAGATGTGACGTAATGGTTGAATATATCAATTACTTGAGTTGAAACTAATATCTGGTGGCGCAGCGCACAGACTGCGCGGCTTAGAGTGCAGTCTCATTTTGCGTGACAGAGATCGAAACCAGGTCGGGCGATCTTTTTATTTTTATTTTTTATTAAATGTATTTCTTCCTACGTGGCTGTGATGCACTGCTCACTTATACAATCGTAATCGCCGAAATGGATATGAACGGAGGCTTGAAGATCTCCAGCAATATGTTTGTGAATGTGTGACGAATCTGGTGAGCGAGACAGAGCCCCGCTGCAGATGTGAAGAGAACACAACACACGCACGCGTAGGGAAACCAGTAGGTTTGAAAACCAGTAGGGGTGTAACACCGGCACCGGAGCTTTGCGGCGCGCACGAGAGACGGAAATCGGAGTCGTGTTAACGCGACACGTAGAGACAGAATGACGACCAACAACAGACGTATTGGAAGCTCATTCTGCACATGCGTTAAATGCGGTAAAAAAATTTAACTAATTAATCCTGTAATTTAATCATAACGCGTTATTTTTCACAGCACTAATATATATATATATATATGGTTCTTTGAAATAAGTTTTTTTGAGAAATCATAGGTTAGGGCACTTATAAGCTAGATAGCTTCAGCCTCGACCCTTTCGGTCAGCCACTTTCTTCTTTTGTTGAATTCTGATTGTTGTATATTTTGCTGATCGAAATAAACTAAACTAAACTAAAATAAACTAAACTAAACTAAACTAAGGGGTTAAAAGGGCCACATTTGTGAACCCACAGAACCAAACCCACCCCGGGATGGGGTGTAGGAGTAATCACACGAGGTGATTCTCGCCAAACCGTCCCACCCCGTTGGGGAGGTAGGCGATTCATAATCAGACTCGCCGATGAATCGCTCCTCCCGTGTAGGCGATTCTGAACCGCCTATCGCCCACCGCTCCTGTGAGATTCACAAATCCCTGCTGCTTTGCTGGAAATCACTTCTACTTATAGACTCTGGTCCGGGGCTCCGTGACGTCACTAGCACCAAAGTGCTTAGATGTCACGTGACAATGTTTCCATGGTGACGGACAAGGTCGCGGAGATCGAAGGCACTGCGCGGATGTGTCGGCGTGTACGTGCTGATCTGGAGTCAGTTTGGTAGGATTTGGGTATAAATTAATTATTTCATTTAAAATATGGATTTTTATTTAAAGATATTAATGTAATTTGCATGCAAAATAGGTCTACCCGAACCAGCGGACAAAAAATTCAACCCGCGGCAACAATTCAAAAGTAGCCCAATTCCGCGGGAAAACCGCGGACCTGGCAACACTGGCCGCGGAGCATGTCGGGGCGAAATTCTCACAATAACTCAAATAAATGCCCCGCCGGATGATAAATTAAATTATTAAATATACACTTTTATTAATCCCCAAGGGGAAATTAGTTCTCTGCATTTAACCCATCCTTAGTTATTAAGGAGCAGTGGGCTGCAGTGATGCGCCCGGGAAGCAACTGGGGGTTCAGTGCCTTGCTCAAGGACACTTCGACTTGCAACTAATGGGGAGAGCGGGGATCGAACCCACAACCTCGCGGTTGCAGGACGGCCCTCTTACCCCACTGAGCTACAGCCGCCCAACACATTTGGGGGGACTTGATGACAGAGAGGGTAACTTTTATTCTTAAATACGGATGAATAAAAAAAATGTTTCTCCAGCAAAAAGGGCACTTTTCTCATCCAGGGCAAAGGGGCTGGTGCTTGAGCACCACTAGGGCTCTATCTGTGCACGTGCCTGGGTACATGTACTAAATGCACTGCGCCAGTGTGATGGTCAGCGTCACAGAGCTTCTATTCCAGTGAAGTCCGTATTCATTTGAATTTAAATGAGGCGCTCTAAAGCTTTCGGACAATTGCAGCGAGGCTCATTTCTCTCCACTCGTTTACATATTGTGGTCCTAAAGAATCAAAAGGTTCAGCACTGCAGCACAGTCAGTGCGTTTACATGATGGTATAATTCGAATCTTGCTTTAGTCGGACTATGCTATCTTTTGGGGGATCTGCTGTTATCCCGATATACATGGCAGTGAGTAATTCGAATCATTGGCCTTTGAAAGCATGTCATATCCGATACGATAGGTGGCGCTGTTTTCATTACAACTCGTGGTGATACAGCCATTTCCGCTTGACCTCTTCACCACCACCAACAACAACCACCAACAACAACAACAACATTTCGAGAAAGAACCATGAACTTTAGTATGTTCAACTCCTTCAATACATGAAGCATAAATTCTGTCTGCTCTTCGGTCCAGAATGTGTGGCTCTTGTGTTCTCCAGAGCGTTGTTTGCAGCGCCGCCGCTCCCATAGCGCACGACGCGCTGCGCGTAGGGCACCAAGTCCTGAGGGCTCCACAAAATAGGCAACTAAAAAAATCCTCATAGTTATAATCATTATAATGCCGATATTATTTCAGTCTAGAAATAGTAGGCGCCTTTTAGGCATGTATATCACAAAACAGGCAGAACAAGAGATATATTTAATCGCTCAGCACCCCGTTAACACTTCTCGGGTCGCATCGCTCTGCCGTGATGCGCCGACACATCCGCGCACACAGACCCGATCTCAGGGGGCATCATGAGGAGTTCTGCTTAGGGCACCAACATGGTGAGCAGCGGGACTGGTTGTTTGTTTGTTTTCTGCCAGCCAGGTTGCCGGCAGTGACAATTTATCGTCACTTTCGACTTCCGGGTCACGACATGGGAGGGAGGGGGGAGGAGGGCGGCGGGATCTGGAGCATGCGCAAAGACGCAAAGTCCAGTTCCGAATCGAATTCAGAGTTACATGCCGCGAGAGTCGAATTATCAACTGGATCGGACCGAGCTATCCAGGGTGTTAATCGGACCGAAGTCGGACCGCACATAGTCCGACTAAGGTGTTTACATGAAACGGATAATTCGATTTCAGTCCGACTAAGCCAATAATTCGATTGCATGTAAACGCACTGACTGAGGCCAAATTACAAGCTCCCAGCTCCACCTGTGAACACACATTAGGAAGAAAATCATCCAGACAGGGAGCATATTGTTTGTTAGGCAGTGTCTACTGTGTGCAATTACAAGACTTTTAGAATCAATCAATTCAAATAAAGCAAGAGCTGGCAACTCTAATGTTGAGAGGCACTCAGGAAAAAGAGACTATTAGCAACACATGCTAATTTGCTATGACCTCCAAAGTGCCTGGCACAAGAGACAAGGACATGGCACGAGGGAAAAGGGAATATGTGAAAAAATAAGAAATAGCTGCATCGATGATCTTCCACTTATTCTGCCCTCAGGCACCAAAACCTTTGTTTTTGTTTTCATGGACTCAGATACAATTTATTATTTAATTTATGTGCAGCAACTAAGTAAAACATGGTGAGGGGAAGGAAGACGAGAAGCCTGTGACCTAATTACAACTCTGGCTGAAAAGCACATGCAGGTGACTGTTTTGCTGGCTTCAGCAGGAAAGATGAGGACGTACAGCAGAAGGTCATCATAAGAAAATGTACCTTTGCTTGACACGATCTAAAAAGATGCAGTTCATGGAGCGTGTGTTGCCTTCCTGCAGGAGCACAATGCGAGTGCGATTCATTTTAATGGGTCATTTCTCCTCCTTTTAGTGCATTTTACTCAGATGACCGGTTCATCGTGTAGAAATGTGATTGGCCCAGCTGTGACACGAATAGAGAGGTACATCCTTGCGGTCGATGGAGGGAGCCGACCTCATGTCCGAAGACTTAATAACGTCTGTGCCAGTTGAATATGAAAGTCTCAGGGCACTGCTACAAAAACCACATAGGGCAATTAAGGAAATACTTCAACTACTCACATCATGTTACCTTGAATTATGAAGAAAATGTTGGTTCCAAGGTGAACGGGAGATTAAAAAACAGACAGAAGTCATGATGAATTGGAGTAAATGCTTTCCTGAACATGCAACGGTTTGCATACATTGTGTAGAAAAGATGTTGAGTAATTCTGATCCTGTAAAATACAGTGAGATGAACTCAAGGCACGAACACAAACATAACCACTTTGGTCACTGCCTTGTGTATAGATTTAGTTTCGTCTGTATATTTAGTATTAGTATTTAGTATTGTTATTGTGTTTTATTTGTATCTTTTATTTTCTATTAATGCTCTAATGTGCACCCGCTGCTGTGATCATGAAATGTCCCCACTGTGGGACTAATAAAGGATTATCTTATTTTATCCACCATAAGCATGGAATTGCTGCAATGACTTCTGTATGCTGATATGTAAATGTTTACTTCCAACTAAACTGAGGTAACATCACATATACACTTCAACCTTTCCGATAATATTCCTGTAATTTGTCTAAAATGAGGTTCTGAATCCATAAACAGGCAGTAAGTGCATCGACGGCTTTTCTAATACAGATTACAGTGGTTTCGAGTTAACACTCAGAGATTCATAGATCAGATGTTCTCACCCAATATAAAATGCAACAAAAATGTTAATAAAGTTAATACACAAATCAATTGCCCTGTTAACAGCTTGATGGTAATGCATTTCTAATATTAATCAATAAGCATGGAAATTGATTTGTACCCCCCTCAGTGTGTAGAAAACAAGCAGACACCATCCATCTCATCTAAAATATGAAAATCACCATGTTAGCAAGTCACCCACCAACAGAAATATGCAGCACATAATATTATCATGAAGGTCATCTCATAAAACTAGACTGCATCAATTAAACTAAATGCCACAGAGAAGCAACACGGCAAACCATCTCAGCACTCAACCTTCAACATCAATAAAAAAAATGTAAGATAACCTCGGCTGCAATGAAGAAGAACATAAAATCATAATTGTTCCTCTTGATATCATAACAACAATCCTGTACTGAGCGAGGGATACGTTGATGAGCTGGAAGGTACCTCTAAGGATGGAGAGCAGGAATAAAACAAAAATCTTTCGCAGGAAAGTTGCTCTCTTCGAGAACTGCATGTCTTTGTACAGTCTGAAAATGTTCCTCGTATATTTCGTTGTAGGAGTGAAGCAACAATGAGTCACCATTGCAAAATGAACCAATGACACATGCCACTTATAATACGCTAAAATCAGTTCAACTCAAACTAAATGACACGTTCTCGTTCTAATTATTTTATTTCAGAAACATATTGCTACGAATTGATCCACTTTCAGTACTTGAAAAACATTGAAACGGTGGCTTCCTGTTTGTATCAGCAGTGTTGTTGTTTCTTTGTGAGGGAATGGGCCGTTTGAGATGCATCCACTTATGACGAGAAAAACATTGGAGATGTTGCTGACGGCATTTAAATCACATTTGGAAGTCAGATTCAATCACAGGAGTTTCCAAACAACACATCTCAGTGCATCACAGACATAGCCCTCATGAATAGGAAATACATGTAAAATCAAGTTAACATGAATGTATTAGTTTCTTTGATAAACTGAAAGTGTGTGTATTTTATCAAATATAGCTAAAATGAATAATGAAATTACTGATTTCCTTTGACTATCTTTTTTTTTTTTTTTTAAAGCCCTTTAAGCGACGACTATCCAGGATATATATTCACCACTTTAGTAATCCCAGTGCATCATGGCCTGAAACCATTTAATCATTATAAAAGGAAGCAGCCACTTATAAATGTCAGTTCAGCCTTAACAAGGCACTCGGTACAGTGCGGTGGAGGCAGGGAAGAGGAAAAAATACAATTGAAATTGGGAGTTGGAGACAGTGTGTGTGTGTGTGTGTGTGTGTGTGTGTGTGTGTGTGTGTGGCGTCTTAACTGTGCAGCTAATCAGCGTTACAATCACAAACACCAGTCAGCACCTCCAGCGTTAAAGCCATTTATCAATGTAGTCTGCTCGGTGACTAACTGGAAAAACTGTGTGTGTGTGTGTGTGACTGTGTGTGCGTGTGTGCATTGGTTAATTGAAGGATACTCGTGAACTGAGCAATTAGGTGAAGAGTGACATGCCTATGGAAAGGTCGGAGCCCTACATGGATTTCCCACCGAGCTTAAGGGGCCTGTCAGTTCTCGTATATAAACGGAAACAAGTGGGCTGAGACAAAGGAAAAGTGGAATCGCACACATACTCCCTCTTTAAAGGCACCGGGGCACATCAGGCCATTCCCAAAAAAACTTCTACGAAAAATGGGAATGAGTAGACAGAGACGAAATGGAGAAAAACTGCTCCGTGTTATTGCTCTGAACTTAAATTGGAAAATAGAAATGAATAAAATCCACGATAGCCTGGGAAAAACTGAGTTATACCACAGACATAGCCGGAGGCCATCTTCCATTACGGCGGCTATTTGTCCCCTCCAATTCAGCCCCTTAATACTCGCAGTTTCCAGAAGCAATTCAGCAACACAGAACATCATCCCAATATCCTTCACACTGCTGGGAAAATACAATCCTAGTGTTGGGAGCCATTCAATCAGACTTACATCTGTTTCAATTGATGAAAGGGCACGGCGGCAGCAACATCGCCTGCAATGCCCAAGAGAGCTTTGGCTGGACATTAAGATTCAGCGTGAATTCACATCAGAGTTCTAACTGCATTGTTTTTACGGCTCTTTTGTATTATTGTATTTGTGTACAAGCAACACAGAGCCACCTCATTAATTTCCATTCTAATCTTGCAAATCAGTCCCTTCACACAATCATCCGCTGAGTGTTCATACACACAACAATGGGGAGAGCAGCGGGAAGCGTTTACAACTCCTGCTGAACACACTGGCTGAGCAGCAGAGTTTCTAACAACCACTGAAACCACTGCCAGCCAGGTTAATCATAATTGAAGGCATTATCATATCTGTAGCAGAGATTTTAATGGCTGGGAATGAACAATGGACACCCTCTTGAAGCCAGAATATAAATGAGCACCAACGCTGACTCCCCTCTCTAAAATACTTTACTGCCGGTCTGGCCTTTCTTTCAGCTTGACTGGCATTCGTCATAAAAATGGAAACGTTCCTATATTTATTTGGCTTATAAATCACTTTCCTTTGATTGAATCTATGCACTCAGGTCTTCTTTACTGAGCATTCTGGACCCTGTGCCATGTCTTGCAGGTTATTCCGATTAGCCTCCGTCTGTGCCATTAGGGACCGGTCGGCATTGTAGTTATTGCCAGTAATGCTTTCCGATAAGATAAAAGTCAAACAATCACAGCCTGTCTCAGCGTCGTCTTACTTTAACCTAACCTCAAACTAAATCACGCAAGTGCAAGCGACATCATGCTGGTTTATGTTGTTGTGCGTGAGTCGATGCTGTCATGCCAACGAGCATCAATATGCTGAGGAACAGGAGTAAACACACGAGACCTGGAAGGACCGGTAAAGAGGGTCAGTGTACGAAGTACGCAGTGCTTCATGTGGAAGATAAGATGACATGTCGTCTTCATTCATTATTTTTCCTTTTCGTTGCCTCTGCCCACTCGGCGGTCCTTTTTCTCTTCCGGCCAGGGACACTGTCATGGCAACCAGCATTAGCAGTTGTGGCTGTATATTATTATAGTATGTACACCTCTACACAATGAAGTCCACACGTAACGCGAGCAGTCTTTTCCTACAAAGACGAGTTGTTTTGCGATGGAGGAGGACACAACTACCCTCTTTGTTTACTGACGGTAGATGCTTTGGTAAACAATGCTCTTAAAAAATATATGAATTAGGTTTTTCTAAAAGTCTAAATGTCAAAACACTCAAGTGAAAGAGCGAACAAATATTTAAGAGAACACTGGGGAAGGGAGGAAAGCTGCAAATAATTAGAATACTTCAAACAGAGCAACAACAAACATCATCAGCATGATTCCCAAAGCATGTACTTTAAGGTAGCCACGACGCCAAATTCAGAAAGCTACTTCTGCCCATCTTGAGACAGTAAGCTCAACGAGCTGGAAAGTTAAAAGTATAATTAATACCGTTGCTAACAAGAACCTGAGTGGTAGCTTTGCTGCAGAGTTAGTGGCGAGCACAGCGACGCTCCAGGGCACCGATTCATCTTCCTGACAAACAGAGGAAGACAGATAGACTGTGAAAGTGAAGCCGCTGTGAGTACAAAAAGGGCCTAACGATAGAATTTAGACTGGATGTAATATTTATGTTGCTGTACGTGGGAGAATGGGAATGGAGCACCATGGCTGCAAATGTGGAGGAGAGTTTCAGAGTGGCGTGTGCTGGAGATAACGGGGACCGGTGAGGGGGCATTCAGACTTGGACCAAATAACGATTAAAACTGATACGGTCTTAAAGTCCAAGACTTGAATGTGGCTTGCAATTGGTGTAACATACTTAGTATTTTCTTGTGACAGCATTTTCAGATAGTTGATGCAAGTTTATGTTTTTTGCAAGTGTTGCCGTTTCCTTTGAAAGTTCAGCTATTTCCGCTCATTTTCTCACCATGACATTCTTGTTTTTCTCAATAAAACACTGTTGCTGCTGCAAATATAACACTTGACCTCCTGTGTGCCGACTCTGGAGGCTAAGAGCTTGACTGCTTACGTTCTAGAGGATTAGAAAGCATATTTCATACCGAAGATAATGTCAAAAGCTATCGCTTATTCGCTTGTTAGAGATATATCTCAAGTATACGCTGTGTAACCATTATTGTTTTCCGCTAGCTTCACTCGAGTGATAACCTAAATGTTCGACATTGTGTAATGTGAGATAACAGCCGTACCTTTATCCACACCACGATTGTTATGATTAGTCAATAAGCACAACTGATAACTTCATTTCGTCCTCACTTTCTAATGGCAATTCAAACTTTGAGAAAAAAAACTGCCAGCTCAGCTAATATCCAGGCACCGAGGTTGAGATTAAGTAGTAAATGTGATGACGTCCAGTGAAGGTGTGTGTGTGTGTGTGTGTGTGTGTGTGTGTGTGTGTGTGTGTTTTATGAGCCGCATCCCCTCCGTGAGTTGGGTACTCTCTTCGTGAGAGGGGGCATTTGGCAGAGAGGTGTGAGGACGTCCAAACTGAGTTACGGTCTCACACATGGGCGGTGCGGAGGGAAACTAGACAGTCAGACACCAGTGATGTCACAGGGAAGGTCACCAGGAGGAAGGAGAGTGCCAGATGGGTTGAGCATGCCTGTCGATTGCCCTGTCAATCATTTGGTTGCCATGCCACTGTCTGGCAGGGCGGGGCCTAAAATGGGCTATAAATAGAGCAAGGCAGGATGGTAAGAGCACAGAGGACAATCACGACACATCAGCCAGGGGTGGAGGTGTCTTCCTGCGCACGTGCGTGTGTGTGTGTGTATTTTCCCAGAGAGGTTAGTAGTAATTAATGGTCACTCTACAGGATAGAAAACATCAATACAAAATTAAATCTTGATGAACTACCACAATGCAATGAACTTGAGGGCACACACACACAAAAATTAACCCAAACCGTGACCCACTTCTTAATTAATAATATACCCAAATAGAGGAATAGTTCACACTTCATTTGAAATTTGGAGGCTTCCTTTGATTTTTTCACAGAACACACACACACACACACACACACACACACACACACACACAGAGACTGACCACGCCTCAGCTAAGAGCAGGCTTCAGTAATCGGACCCGAACCCGACGCGTCCAGGCGACGGATCGTGTGTTGGGATGGTTTTGTTGCGTAAAGCTTTTGGATAGATTATTTTCTAATTGAATTCAATATGAAAATGATCTTCCTTTTCTCTGCGAATCGATGCGAGTAATGTGTTGCAAATGGATACACAATGCCCATCGGGAAGCAGCGAGCGCCAATGCGGTTGATCAGAGCAGACGGCACTAAAAGCCTCTTCAGTGGAGCGTTTATCTTCCTCCACAACTCCTCCACTTAAAGAGCAGTTTGGACTTTTGACCAGTTCAACTGAGAAAGACATCGAGTTTACAGGCCACATTCCCAATACGGGGAAAAGGCATGGTTGATCTATTAATTGTTACGGCAGATTATTTGAGCTCCTTTTGTGATACATGCTGTTGACTAATATTTGTGTATTGCCACTAAACCTGTTGCTCATCAGCTCGTACAAGTTGTTCTATTGCTGAGGTCAGTTTAGGTATTTGAGTTTGAGTTTAGTTTAATTCGATCAGCAAAATATACAACAATCAGAATTCAACAAAAGAAGAAAGTGGCTGACCGATATATATATATACATATATACACATACATACATACACATATACATAAAACAAAACAAACAAACCAGAATTTCAAGAACTTGTCCCAATTAACCGTGACTTATTATGCTTCATCAATGCTGTTACGTCTATACTTCTCCAGTCATGTCTTTACATTTTTTCTTAAATATCACCAGATTTTTACTTTCGTTGATGTCATCAGTTAAAATATTCCACTGTTTCACCCCACTATTTACACTCAAGGTTCTCAAAACCATGACACACACATAAATCTCTAGTTTTACAAGTGAACACAAAGCATCCTTTGCATTCAGAAAGATCCATCAGTGTTACAGGAAAGGAAACACACACACACACACACACACACACACACACACAGACTTCCCTCTGTCTACCGTCTCCAGCATGCAGGGTTCTTCAAGGGCACTCCGCAGTGAGTCTCAGAGAGATGATCTAATTACTGCCATCAGTAACATCTAATTGAAGCATGAAACGATTTGCTCTGGTGCTAACTGTGCTAACCTATTTTAGGATTTTAGAGCGCAAAAACACAAATACGCCAGAGGGAGGGAGGGAGCATGCGAACTGGCCCATCAGAGGGCGTATCATTTGCCCCTTCAACCTCATAAACAAACACACGGCGGCTGTAAGAGGCGTAGGGGAACGAAGCCCCTTCCCGACCATCTTAACCTCCGCCCCTCTTCTAATTAACAATCGTTTTAATCCTCCTTGAATGCAGAAGACAATTGCACAATTTGTCCGCGTGTTTGTGTGCGTGATGCACGCAGAGGGTCCCTCACACCGTTCACCAGCTTAGTCGAGCTACTCCTCGCCAAGCGTTGCCCACAGCGACCAAAGGTAATTGCTTTTTAATTAAGCCCCCGGTGCTAATCCCAATGATATTTAGCAGGCACGAACTGGCACACAAACTCAAGCTGCGCTGAAGGCGGGACGGAGATCAGATGAGGGAGACGTTCAACACGACCTACCTGGGTGTAAAATGCACACATGTGTAATAGGCTTTGCTGGTATTTTTTTTTTTCCAGCAGTGGTAAGCAAGGCAGTTGGTGGAAATGAAGTCGATGTACTGAAGCAATAAATGAATTTTCACCACATGTCCAATCCAAGAATATGCTTCGACTGAAAATGAGCACTTGGATCGATCCAGCATGCGTGTGTGTGTGTGTGTCGTTTCTCCAGTGACCCTTGAATCAACCCTGCAAACCTCAAAGATGTAAAAAAGAAATTGTACACGTGTCTCTACCATTTCTTCCTCGCTCAGGTTTCCCATCTTTCCGACTCTTTCTCCATGTCAAATTCACACTTCTACTTCCTGTCACAATATCCCTCTTCTTTTATTTCCCATCCTTCTACTAGCGTCATGTTCCGTCTTTCCTCATTTCAGTTCTTTTCCCACTTCCTGTTCCTTTTTTACGGCGGAGCTGGACTCATCCCCTCCGGGTGACGAGTGAAAATGCCCCTCTTTTCAGACATTTGGCTGATAACTATGAAATGTGCTGAACTAATGAACACCCACACTTGCAGCCATGTCGTGAATCTAATTTGATTCCTCGTCACGTCTTACCGGCGAGGAATGTTCTTTGATGTCTCTGGTCCGATGTGTGAAGGTACCTCTCAGGCGGAGTTAACGCTGATGTTGGACCGTCTTTCTCAAAAATGTTCGCTGCTCACACTGATCCGTTTGCTGTCATCTCTGATCCCTCGCTCAACTTTCTTGAATCTCACACATTTGATAGAGCCGTCTCGTGTCTAATCATATAACCACGATGTGTGGAGAGGACATTTCTGATTTTGAGTGTCTTTTTAGCTTTGCGCACAAACTTTATGTCAACAGCTGGAACTCCTTTGGGCAAAGTTAAGAAATTATACTAAATGTAACATGCTGACTACAGATCATATGACTCTGGCTCCTCTTGCAGGCTGTACCCTCCTGCAGATTACAAACTATATATAGGACGATTTATCTTTAATCTCCCTGTGATTTAACAGAGGAAACATTTTCAGTAACCCTTAGTTTTTGCGCACCACTGTATTTACTATCTCCTGCTTTAAGCAACGGACACTGCTCTTTCCTTCAACACTATACCTTCTAATAGGTAATATGTGTTCTGTTGTACTTCTTCTGTATCTCTTTTTGCTCGTTTGATCCCCCGACTATCTTCATATCTTTTTTCCTCTTCATTTAGGCCCCAAGTCAGGGGTCTCTCCATGACAGAAACATGTAAGCTCAAATTTTAATTGAATTTTGTTCAACAAAGTATTCAGAAGATTGACTAAGTGATGTCTTCTTGGATTAATTGTGGACATATTTCTTAATTGTATCATTAACCTGCAGATATTTACATTCTCTCATTCACTCTAAAGAGGCTGCAGAAGCAAAACTGACACATACACAACCTCGAGCGGGTAAGGGGGATCCCATATGATGTGGGAGTGGGCATTTCAGTGAGTTTCAGTGATGGAAACTGGCCCCCAAAGGATCTGACCGTGCATAATTAGATGTTGCAGTGTCAGAGAAAGCATTTGATCAATGTTTCATTAGCATGTAATGATCTGCTTCATAAGCGGGATGTCAAAGCATGTTCAAGAAGCATGGTGGAAGCCATCCGGCTAAAACTTGAGGAAGAGATGGGCCGAGGGTTTTCGAAGGATGGGAGGAGAAGAGGGAAAGCATGAATGATTTAAGAGTGACATGCAAAGAGCGGATGACGACATAAATGGAAAGAGGATGAGCTTCCTGGTTTACTGAGGGATGGGTTTATAACAGCCGAATAGGTAAAAGACAGGTAAAGCCAGGCGAGAGTTTGGCTTCATACTTTTCAGCTAAATAAATGATTTAACATAAAACATTACACTCAGAAACAGCTAAACAAAGACTTTCACTCCGACGTGAATACAAGATGTTAAGAGTGGTAAATCACTCAAATGTGCCACAAAACAGAGGATATTCAAAATGGTTTTGTCACCACAGAAATAAAATGGCAAACCACTGAGACATAGAAGGAGGAAACTTGACTCTCAGCAAATATGCCACTTCTTTTCAAAGAATTAATTACCCTCGACATGAGAGAAAAAATGGGCAGAACAAATGGAGAAAAAAGGAGGAATGTAACAGGAAGTAACGGCGAGAGGATGAAAAAAGTAAATGATTTCTAGGTCAAATCTGCATAATAATGAATAGGTCAATACTCTTCTTATCATTACTCTGGCCTAATGTTAACAAGTGTGTGTGCGCGTGTGAGTGTTCGTGTGTGTGTATACACACCACAATAACTCCAATTTGAAACTGATCTCTCTCAGCACCACGGAGGTACGGAGGCTCACGTACTGAGAGGGAACACGATATGGACAGTGAGTCAGCACTGAGTTTGTGTGCTTACCATAGATATTGGCAAGGAGGGACACCGGTGGGCTGAGGAGCCCAGGCCTTGTCCCCCGTAGATTGATCGTCATGCCAGGGATAGAAGAATGATTGCACCCCTCGTTTTATTTCCCCCATTTAGGCTGACACCAAACTCTGTGTGGCAAACCGTCTGGGCGATGTAAGAGGTGTGTGTGTGTGTGTGTGTGTGTGGGGGGGGGGGTTGGGAAGGTCAGAGACTTCAAGCTGGCAACATCACCGCTTCCTGCCTCTCAGCCTCTCTCTCGGTCAACGTGTCCCCGTCTCTTTTTCTTTTTAATGCCAGCCTCTCTGTACTTTCAATTTACATTCATTTTTACAGCGATTCTCCTCCAGAGGGAGAGGTGGTCATGGCCGGCAGGAGAGAAAAGAAAGGAAGGCAAAAACCTTGCGATGGAGTTGAATGGAGTTGAATGCTATGTGCCTTTTGTCCACAGAGCCTGAGGGGCATCGTTATCTCCATCCTGTCTCAACGTGGTGTGATCTGGCTCTGGAAGTTTGGGCCGGCCATAGATCATGATGTCCGGTGAGTCAGAGAGTTTGGGACAAATCTGCTGTCTGCAGACAAACAAGTGTTGTTGTATTGGACTTCAATACATTTAGTGCACACCTGAAATGTGTCTGTAGTACATTATGTATAGCATTGATTACTTTGTCTTGTTTAAATATTTGTTATAACTTTGACAGTTTGACACTATGACAGTTAATGTATGGCTGTGTGCGATGAGTTTGGATTTAAAAGTGATTTACAGGATGCAACTACTTCATAAGTGAGTTTTTCACAATGCTGTTTGTATACGAACTAAACAAATTAGATACAATGAGTAAATTAATTAATTTCAGGGGTGCTTATCATGATATTTCTAAACTTTCGGGAGAGCCAGGCAATCTGTTTCTGTTTCTCTCCGTTTTCAGTCTTCAGGTCTTGAGCTAAGAGGCAATTAGCTTAGCATAAATAATTCCAGTAAAAATCAAGCTCTACTTGCCAAAGGGCTGCATCCATTAGCCCACACTCTCTCTCATGTAATAATTAATTATACTAAATAGTTATCATCAACATTATCCAATGAGGGAAACAAATATAATTGTGTTTACTTAATCGAGCAATGGAGTGTGAAACAATATTCATGCACCCATAAAACTACTTTCTGCTGTCACCCTGACCGTCGCATGTTGAGGGGCTGGCGGTTCCAGAGCTTCCAGCACCCTCAAATTCCATCTTACGATAAACCACTCATGCATTAGCAGGTTTAGCTTGCTGCTGCCTGAAAGCCACTAATGGAATTGTGTGCACAAAATCCATCGCCCACGTGCAAATACTGGCTCAATAAATGGGTTTACTGGATATTGGGAGACAAAAGGAAAGAGACAGAGACAGAGAGAGTTTGAAAGACTTTCTCTCCATTTATATTTGCATCTAATAATACAGTTTATTGCAGCTTTCATCTAATCCCAGGATGACATTTGTCAATCACATTGTGAATTTCTCCTCCATCAAACAGTCACTTGCTACAGAAATGCCCATTGACAGGACAGCAGCTTAGCTCTGGGCTGTGTCCATGATTTAAGTGCTTTTTCAAATCACCACTACTGCCATTATCAGGTCCGTCTGCGGTGATTTACATATAATGTTGATCGGGGGTAGAATTTTCTTTTATTGTCCTTGCTCTCACCCAATATTGTCTTGATGAATGTAAGTTATCTACATTTATCTGTAAACATATCACTCCCCGTGTCTGGGACTCATCCCACTAGCTTGCTGTGGAGTGAGTGAGTGAGCGAGCGAGCGAGCGTGTGTGTGTGTGTATACTTGTGGCTGAGCGATTGCGCATGTGTGTGCGAGATAGAACAGAATGCATTATGGGCATGCGTGTCCGTACACTAAATTTGTCTAAGCGTCCGTGAAATAAATAGAAATCTGTGATTTGAGTGCGAGCCAGGTAACAGTGGGAGGAGTGGGGGCGAGATCCGGCTGCACCTGAGGCTCCAACTGTTCATGCTAACGCTTGCTAATAACCCACAGGACCACGTTGAAGCTCAAGGACGAGGAGGTCAGACAGCTGGGCTGCATGCCCATGCCTGAGTCACCTGTCCTGGGGTAAGAGTGAGCCACAAGCAAAGGTGGATGGAGTGTGGAGGCCAAAGGCCAACGCCTTTGCCAGAAAAACAATAGGAAAGAGAAGGCATGACGACGATCCGTCAATGCTTTGGGGCTGTTTCTGAAGTGGGTCTTGGCTGGAAACACTCACACACACAGCAGGAGCCAATGCCACAGTAATGAGAGTAGGAGGACACTCCTCAGGAGGGAGGTGGGTCCTTCAGCCAATTCGCAGCTAGTGATTACAGACAGAGAGGCAGAGCACAGCAAAAGGGAGGAGATGGGATGAGCCTTGGTTTGCCTCAGTGTCAGCCAACCAGGCATGCTCCTCAGAAGTGCTCTGAACCAGAACACTACTCACGTCACCGATCTGCATGCATGCAAAGAAGAAGCGGGAACACTGGAGAAGAAGGACCACGAGGTGCGTGAACGTGAAAAGAAACAATCAGGACGGTACAACGATTCACATTTCAGGAATTAAGCTGGTGTGTTCAACGGTAGTGAAGGTGGTTCTGTGTGTGGCATAAATACACGATGAGAACACGCACATAAACAAAGCCTTAGGGAGCAGCACTGTGTAAAATATCACTAATTAAACAGCTCATTAAACAGTATTGCTTTGAATTTGAATGCTGGAAAAAATAAATACAAATAATAGATGCAATTCTAAAAACGGCTGAATGGCTTCTGCTTGCAAAGTCTGCTAAGTGCAGTATTGTACATCACATAATGGATGCTGTCTGTTATTAATGAATGCTGTTAAAGGGGCACACAAACACCCAAAAGCTTCCAGCGAAACACGATTAACACGAGGAAAAAAATAAAAATGTGTTGGTTACGACTCAGGAGACTTTATAAAGTTCCCATCGCTCATAGCTTGGTGGACTGGCACAGCGGTCACCCTGCTTCATCCTGCCAGTTGAGAGGACCAATATGATGGCGGTCATTAAGTTTTAGAAGATAAGCTTGGCTTTGCGGCTTAATTAAACTGCCGACCGTAAAATAAAGCCTGCATGTACTAAAAAAAACTGGTCATTGACATGGTCAGACAGATCTGCTGATGATTATTGATATGCTGATGTCCAGGATGGTCCATGATGGTCCAGGATGGACGCTTTTCATAACTTCTCTAGTTATTTCTCTTAGTGGTTGTATATCATTGAAATCAATTATTAGAGGGGCCACTAGTTTATTAAAGTTGGCTCAAGTACTTCTCATCCTGAGTACAGCCATGTGGGCTGTTCCAGGCGCCGTCCTGAAGCAGGAAGAATAGCCCGAGAGAGTGAGCCTCGACCAAATCCATCACGCAGAAGTCACTGTTCCAGTCTGGCAGCCAGTGAGCGCGCCCCAGGGAGGCAGGACAAGCCCAGCATTACTGATTCCCCCAAGGGAAGGCCAAACGAAGCTGGAATGACTGATGCGACCCAGGGGAGGGTAATCGAGTGTGGAATGACTGATGCCTTCCAGCAGGGACGCAAACCAGGAAGGTGTAACCTAAGGATGCCGATCGCAGCCAAATAAGCGTGTTTACACATTTAACGAGAAACAAGAAAACCGAAGTGTTGAATGTGCAGATTTTGTACACCTGCAGGGCAGCAGGAAAGATCTGATTTCACTTGTTCTCCCCAGAATTGGTTAAATAAGCAGAAACAAGCAAAGCATCAACAAGATAAATAACTGAGACTGAGCAAGAAGAAGAAAGTATTGATGCCTAAAGATCCGTTTATTTCTCCCACCCGCACAAAGGGCACTAAATTGACCTGTATTCATAGAAAGTAAACTGACAGACAACCAAACACATGCACTAGGGGGGGAAAGGGTGGAGCCCTAACGAGCGCTGGATTCATGGATTAAAGATGGATTAAAGATAGATTAAGTCCAACCAGCACATGTTTGTTGGAGCATGATTGAAGCTGGCACGTAATCAGAACCTGGTCGGATGCATTAGTCTCTCACACTGTCAAATCTCAACAGCTGGTCCCCTCTGCCCTCTTAACGAGAGCGGGCCAATGTTACGCAATGAAGATCAGCATCCAATGGTGATCGACAGTGGTAGAAAACGAGCACCACAGAGCAGCAAGCGCTTCCTCTGAGGGGAAATCGACAGAGCAAAAAGATACAACCAGTTTATTTTTTTCTTCATTAAACTTAAAGAACATAACTCCCGATAACTCTTTTCTAATTAATTTGCTGTGTGTGATTTTAGCTACGTCATTTATTTGAGAGAGTAAATCCTTCATTACGGCCGTTATGTGGAAAACTCTCCTCAGTCGTGTGAGGAATGCGGCTCTCCTTTCAGCAGGAGATCTCGTCAGGAAGCCGGAGACGACACACTCACTCAAAACCAGCACATGCTCGGCTCTACCTTGTTAGTTTGTTTACGCCGGCACCGCCACAGTCAAGACTCACTTCAGAACAGACAATCCACACACACACACACACACACACACACACACACACACACACACACACACACACACACACACACACACACACACACACACACACACACACACACACACACACACACACACACACACACACACACACACACACACACACACACACACACACACACACAGTATTTGTTATGCAGAAAAAGTCCTCATGTCGGTTTATATTCATAGATATATCTGCTGGGAGGCAAACCCAAACAGGCGTCACATTAGTAGAAAGAGTCTTAAAAACTAATTAAAACGCCTCAAGCAGACTGAAAGTTTCATTAAAAAAAAAAGAAGGGTAAAAATGAATTTCCAAGAATCGACCTCGCACATGTTGAAACTTCAAACTAAATTCCATCCAATTTAGTCAAAGGAAAGGAAGAAAAAACTAAACCAAAAACTCAGTCCTCCAGCCGCTCTCTCTCTCTCGTGGAGTCCACGTACCTTGCAGAGTTTCTGGTAGCGCGGCGAGGAGATGGCCATCCTCTGGAGTCTGTGTAGGAAGACCACCACTTTCTGGAGGGAGGTCCGGACCATGGCCATCATCTTAGGACTGCTACAACTCTGCAGCAGCCTGTTCCTGGTACGCATGCTAGCGCTGCCCTACCCGCTCATATTGTTCTCCCTCTCCTCCCGAGCCCGCCGACCAGACCCCAGCCAAGCTGACGTGATGCGCGCACACACACACACACATGCACAGAGAGAGAGAAAGAGAAACACACACACACACTTACAAGCGTACTCAACTCAGCATGCCCCCTGTTTTGTCACACACCCACTACACAGCCTCAGTTATCCCTCTCTCTCTATCTCGCTCTCTTTATAAACTGTCACTCTCACACAACTCTCAGAATGCACACTCACACACACACACACACACACACGATGATGCAGCCGAGCGGGACAAGACGAGACACTCACTTTATCCTCCACGCGGACATTCTCACGCGCCCCCCCACCCCCCTCCCCCGACTGCAGAGCCAGAAGAGAATCAAACAAATCACTTGAGACGGCAGAGTCGGAGGAGGAGGGTGACGAAGAAAAAAAGAAATGAAGAAGACAAAGAACGAGAGGGGGAGAAAAAAAGAATTAAGAGGGAGAGAAGAGTGGAAAGTGCCGACAAGCGGGCTGGAGAGGAGAAGAAGGAAAGCACGAGTTGAACTGGACGAGGAGGAAAGCTGATTGCACGCGGTTCACTTTTTACTGCCAATGATCCGGAGAGAGATGGAGAGGAAGAGGGACACAGGACTCCTTTTGGATCAGAGAGAGAGAGAGAGAGCGAGAGCAGGAGAGAGAGAGAGAGAGAGACGGAGAGCCGGATCAAAAGCAGCAGTGGAAGGAAAGATAAACACTGCCTCTGCCGTGAAGGCAGAACGACATTACGCAAGACAACCAGCGGATCAATGAGCGAGAGACAGGCAGAGAGAGAGAGCGTGCAACAGAGAGAGAGAAAAGAGAGAGCGCAACAGAGAGAGAGAGAGAGAAAAGAGAGCGTGCAACAGAGAGAGAGAAAAGAGAGAGAGCGCAACAGAGAGAGAGAGAGAGAAAAGAGAGAGCGCAACAGAGAGAGAGAGAGAGAAAAAAGAGAGCGCAACAGAGAGAGAGAGAGAAAAGAGAGCGCAACAGAGAGAGAGAGAGAGAGAAAAAAGAGAGCGCAACAGAGAGAGAGAGAGAAAAGAGAGCGCAACAGAGAGAGAGAGAGAGAAAAGAGAGAGCGCAACAGAGAGAGAGAGAGAGAGAAAAGAGAGAGCACAACAGAGAGAGAGGGCAACTGAGCGAAAACTTGGTGCACAAATGAGATGCACACATACACACACAGGCACACACACAGGCACACACACACACTAAATAAATAGAGTTACGGAGAGAGAGGAATTATTTTTACCGGCCAGGTTCCTGGAAGTAAACGTCTCATTCATTTTCTGCCTTGGCAACGTCAGAGACTCGGGCAGACATGAGCTCTCCTGGTTTACAAACCCAAATTACAAAACTGTTACTTAAAAAGAGATAAAGAGCATTTGGGAGACATCCAATCGCAGTTTAAGAGTTTAAGTTTCGGACGTGTGTGCGACTGCTTTGCTTTCAGATTAAGGGTCGATTCGAAGGGATTCAGAAAATTTCCAGTTGCAACAGCGATGCATTCAAAGCCCGTTCTCCATTTGGCAGCCGAGGCTCATTGGTATTGTTGTGTTTAAAGACATCTGCCTGACCAAACTATATTTATCACAAAGTGCATAGCTTTTATTTGCATCTCACTTTAAAAATACAATCTACGTGTTTGTTTCTATGTTGACAAATACTGAAGATTTGATTAAGAAAGGAAGATACAACGGGGGAAAACAAATATTTCAGACTCCAGCAGCTCCTCCTATATTGCAACCGTGGGGTCTATGTGTGTGTGAGAGAGAGAGAGAAAGATAGAGAGAGAGAAAGAGAGAGAAAGAGAGAGAGAGCACGTGTGGCCCAAATTCAAATTTCAAAAGATTAACTGAGAGGGAGAGATGGAGGCCTTACTGGAAAACTGTAGATAAATGATGATGAAAAAGAAAAGTGGGAGGAAAATAGAGCAGCAGGAGAGAAGGTAAGAGGGCGAGGGCAAGAGAAGATAAGATAAGAGGCTTTTAGGCAACTGTTATCGATGCGGAATAAATCTGAGTACCGGAGAGATGACATCAAGGGGCGGGAGGAGAAACAGAGAGCCACGTAAGAGCAGCGAGAGGTGACCAACGGTGCGTCCATAGGGGGCGCTAGGGCGCCGCCCCGCTTAAAATTTTGAGATGGGAAAAAAAAAAAAAAAAAAATCCTGTCAAAAAACATTATATGCCAAATCATTTAAATAGTAAATATACCTTGTTGACGCGCTAAATGTGTGTGGGAGACCGTCAGCCTGTCAACAACCACTTATCGCCACTCATTATCACCGAGAGAAGCCCCTCCCCTTTTTCGGGACACTGGCTCAATGTGTGTGTAGCGCGAGCAAACATTTCAGTCGTTTCGGCAAGGACGGCTTCTCATTGGCGGATGAAACGTGAATCTTGGGGCACAAAAATGTGCGCTCATTGGCCAATGACATCGTTTTATTATTTCACGTGACTGGACTATTCGGCAGATCAGAGACGTATCGTTCCCTCAGCCAGAGAGCTCCACGGAGCTACGGGAGCAGGTTGCTAACGGAGCTGTCAGCTGGTGCTCAGTGAGTAATGCACTGTTTAGTTTCCCCTGTCTGTTGTTCCAAAGTCCTGGGACTGAAACTCTCTGGACTACAACGGGGTGAGGGATCTAAAGAGCTGCAGACAAGTGTAAAGCACGAATCTTGCCGCAGTTATCTAGCTAACAGCATGAAGCTAACTCGCTAACAGCATGAAGCTAACCCTGTTTGCAGAGCAGCAGAAGGAGACCGAACTGGCATCGAAAACACAACGAAGAAGTTCTGAAAAACAGACACATTCCCTCAAGAATAATGGAAACAGGCTGGTTACAGACATGATTGACTTTAACCAGAGAGTTATTGAGAAGTTTGACCACTTTAAAGAGAGGAGGCTACTTGTCTTTACAGTAGTGGGTCTGCTCTGTCACCCAATGTAACATGTGATCTCTTTCTGACTCTATTCTGCTCTGAACCTCTTTCATGTGAGGGTGAAACTCTTTTATTTTGCAAACCTCTGAAACCCAACCCAATGTTCCTTAAAGCTGCTCTGAACCTCTCATGCCCAAAGTTACAGTGTGTTGATAGTTGTTATTGGACCGTGTTGAGCACGGTGTGTTCTTTAAATAAAGCTTTGTTTTTTACAATATTCTACTCAAAACCTCTTTTCTTCTCATTGTTGAGTGCTATTTAAACTGCGCCCCCCCCCCAAAAAAAAAATTCATGTTAAACACCGACGGGTCCCGGTAACTACGGCTCGTGCATTTAAAATGAGCACACACTGGCACACAAATGCAAACGGGGGCTTTCAGTGCAGCATTATGGGATGCATTACAGCACTCGGTCCCCGCTCGCCTGGTCTCTTTATGCAGAGGAAGAGACTCCGAGGCGGAGGGAGAAATAAACACAAACAAATTCCTTTAAACCAACATGCAGCTTACCTGCGTAGCCAGCTAGAGTAATCAGCATTTACCGTAAGGCTCGTGCACAGACACACACACACACACACACACAGACACACACACACACACACACGCAGTCACTAAGAGAGGGTCTCATCATGAGCTTACTGGAGAGCTCTGTTTAGTTAAGGTTTTACTTGCTACAGCATCCACTCACAAGGTATCAACTCAGTTTTAAGATGTCGTAGTAATGCTCACATTGCTATGGTCCACACACACACACACACACACCATGAGTTTGATAAAAGCAGGTCCTCCAGCTGTGTGCACCTCTGCACTTCTCTGCTGATGCCATTATTACAAGACCTTCCAGCATGTGTGCACGTGCCAGGTGTGGTGTGATGGGGGGGGGGGGGGGCTTATATAAGATAAACCACACATACCGGCTCCAGGGAGAGTTAGGAGAAATGAATGAATGTACTAGGAGATGACAGAATTTGTCAGAGGTCTTCTTTGTTATGGTTGTATTGAACTATTACAGATAATTAATGAAGACGGCTTTGTGACAAAATTGGATTTACACATAATGTGTTCAATCACACTTCCACTCAGTAAATTATACCCCATTGTACAACACATGCAATTTAAATATTGCATGTACTTTAATGAAGGATTGTAACCAGATTACCCACATGCAACTCAAATGCATAGAACAGTATTACAGCGACGGATCTGTCTAAAAATGTGTTTTAACTTAAAGTATTTATTCTATGAGAGTCTAAAAGCAAACGTAATAATGGAATAGTTACAGTATTCACTTTTCTTGCTGAAGGTTAAAGAGAAGGTCGATCACACCGTCATGTTCTTTCATGGGCAGTAAGTCGTGGCTGGAGCCAGGAGGTCGATCAACTGGCTTAGCTTTGCACAAACAGTAGTTAGCGTAAAGATAGAGTAAAACAGGAGAGGAATACAAATCATCTCATTCATAGAAATACAGGTAATCATTGAGTACCAGTTTATTTAATGTCAATCCCACGTCTCAGTTGAGAGTTGATGAATATCCATTCAGCCTCGATGTTTTCAGGAAGTTTCAGTCAATGTGCCACATTTGTATTCGTCACTGCTCCTAAAACCACTAACCAACTGTTAGGTTGAATATAAAAACGGAAATCAGAACGATAATGACTCTTGGACAAATATTGTGATTAAAGAAACCAGACACTTATCGGTGGCAGAGCAATCATGTGAGTTAATGAAAGGGTTGTGGACACACACACAACTCTCCACGTCAACACACATCCTCAAAGGCTCAAAGGTTGATTTATCATTCCACTTTCTACACACGAGTACCTTCCATAAATCTTTACTCCAACGGAGACGGAGCGATGGAAAACATTTAAATAAAAAAAGAGTATGCGGTGACCAACTCAAGAAGATCTGATATGTTAATGCGCCAGAGATATTAAACTAAACTGTTGCATAATTTACATTTTTCTTGATTACTTTAACCACTTTGAAAGGGCTTAAAATGAGAGATCAGGTTTGACACAACAAATAAAGATCACTGTAACGGACAGATGAAGGTGATAATAATAAGAACCATGTTTTCAAATAGTCAGAATTGTATTAGACCAAATCCAAACAGAGCTTAACAATGAGCTGCACACATCTGTTTGCCTGCACCCATACCAAGATAATAAATCCTCAGAAATCTTTGGAGCCATTCATGCAGTGTTTCAGCGTCATTTTTCTCTATAACCATGGCCTGCTTTTAACTAATTGGATACTGGAACTGGGAGTGAGTGAACTGTGGCATTCAAGACAATGAAACCAAAAAGTGTTATTGGCCTTAAGCTTTCGTTTTCTAAAAGATGTACGACACTGCAGACATTTCTCAGGGCCGAGGAGTTTATCCAAAGACCAAGAGGAAGCTGCGATACACACGCATTAACCAAATCTTTGATGTCTCGAAAGAAGGTTGTGCAAATGACAGCCCCTCAGCGTACCATCCCAAAAAAGGTGAGGACGCAACTGACAGGTGGGGGCAACATTTCTAAAAACGTTTCATCCGTTGTACGGGTGAGGTGGAACGATTTGGGGATTAAAACGTTACATAAAGCATGAGGTGATGTGTGTCAAAAGATCCCTGAAGGGAGTTCTGGGTAAATGGCAAGATGGTGGGAGGAAGAGCAAGCAAACACACACACATCACACACACACACATACATACACAGGCACTGAATTCCTAAGCAGTAAGAGACAAGAGGATCGATCAATGAGCAGCACTCAATGCATACATGCACTCACACGCCCTCTGAATGCCCTCTCATTCACACACCTTAAACCAGCCACTTACAAATGGATGCACTCATACCACACACACACACACACACACACACACACATCTGCCTCAGTCCTATTCGTGAAGGATGCCCTAATGGAGGATGACACTGAGATAACAGGCTAGCAGCTGTGCACAGATTCCACACACACACACACACACACACACACACACACACACACACACACAAAGTGTCTCTATCTGTTCATAGCCCTACCTCTAGTTGTCGCCTCAGCTCTTTCACATGGGCGGAGTCCTGCGACAGGTCTTCCCTCTGGGAGGCGTCGGCCAGAACGTTGACCGTAGTCTCGGCCTCCTGGAGCCATTTGAGGAAGGACTCCAGCTCCCTGAGAGACATCTGCAGGCCCTTGAGCTCACTGTCCAGATGGGCATGGCGGTCACTTGCCCTGCGAATCAATAACGATGAATCATCCACGTGAGTTGTGAGTTCAACCACTGAAGCAGGTAGTGCGCGATTAAATTCTGGCAGCAATAGCAACCCCTCATGCAAACACAATCAAACTGCAGGTAAACAGGTGAGTGTGTGTGTTCACCTGTTATTGATGCTGTTCCAGGCAGTGTTGTGCTTATCTGTGACCTCTTTGATCCTCCTGGTGTCGTCGATAGAATACTCCCGCAAAAGATGATTGGACAGCTCGTTGAAGCCAACAACTGTAGCCTGGCCTCGGCCCAGGTCTTGGAGGAACGCCTATCAAACAATCACACGGTGGCATCAGGATCATCATGACTGGAAAAGTTACAAATGTGACTGAACAAGTATGTGTCACTGGGAAGGGCCCTGTTGGCACTGCCTGTTGGCTCGGTATCAGCTTTAGTTAATGACCTTTTCTACAAACTTTATAAAAATCTAATTAAACTTCCGGCACTGAAAACTCAAAGACATTTGTTATTCTGCTGCTCAGCAATCTGACATTGTTATTTTAACCTCTACTTAATCAAGCAGGTTACATAAGACCCAACTGTTATTCATGAGGCCATATCATTATTTCCAATTTAGCATTAGCACATAAGTCATCCAGATTTGACCCCTATGCTCCTGTTCTTTTAACAAAAAGGTACACATCACTATTTTAAATGGATGATTACTCATCATTACAAAAGCCCAGAAACCCAGAGTAGATAGCCGTGTGTCTAACCTGCTGCATTGTATTAAACTCAGTTGCCCTCTAGTGGTTGGTTCTTGCAATGCGTCCGACACACTCACGAGGCAGAATTTGTTTCCAGAAACTCTCGGACAAGTCATCCTCTCAAATTAAAATGATGGATGATGTAGAGTACCGAGGTTATAGAGGATTTATTCATTCCCTCCTTGCACAGACCTATACAGTCGTTAAGGGACCTCGAACGATTATATAAAAGTAAAGTTTGGTTGAGTTTAAGATGTTTCTCTCAATTAGGAAAGCGAGCAGACAAATTCCCTGCAGTATGCTTCTCGTCTACCGTAATGACGCAGATATGGAATCACAAGTGACCAACGGAGGGACGGACGCCCAGAGGACGTGGAGAGAAAGTCTAGCAATGACACGTGTCCCTAACCTTGTTGTCAGCAAGCTGTTTGGTCAGGGGGTCGCTCGACTGCTGAAGGAGGTTGTGGAAGCGTCCTTCGTTGTGCCCAATTAGAGCGTGCGCCTCCTTCCTCTGCTCCTCCCACTGGTTGCTGTGGCCAATCATGTTATCAAGCTGCTGAAGCCGCACCTCGACACCATGCTGAGTGCTGTCCCACTGGCTGCGTACCTTCTCCACTTGAGACAGAGACACACGCCGTCACAAAAACAGAAAGTAACGACAGCCCCGACACGACATTGTTTTTGTTTACTTTGGGAGCGGCTAATCCGTTATAAACTGCTTTCGACATACGTTTCTCCGTAATGGATGTGCGAACGTCCAGATTAGAGGTCTTGTTCTTAATGTTCTGTGCCAGCGTGAAAATGTCCTCGAGCTGAGGGTGACGCTGTTCCAGGTCTCTCTTCGTCACCTGCCAAGGACGAGGCACAAAAACACACACCGTCACGCAAAGTGGAGCGCCCATAGGATTTGATCTACTCTCCCATTAATAAGCGTTCACCACACAAACACATCCTCGTCTGTCCTCTCTGCTCCCCGTTTCTCACCTGAAGACGTCCCATCGTCACCCTGATCTCCTCCGTGTCCCCCACGGTGACGATGTTCGACTTGAGCATCTGTGTGATGAGGAGAAGCCAGTCTGCCAGTTCGGTGGCCGTCTCGTTGAGGTCGGTGGGCGCCACGGTGTCTGGTGTGTGCGGGCTTTGGTGGTGAGGCTCCTCGCTGACCATGCTGGCCATCTGCACGGCTGAGGGGACGGCAGACACTGGAGCGGGGACGAAGGAAAGGCAGGTGATGTTGACGTATAGAGCTTCTTTACGAGGAAATGATGCAATGAACATCCATGAACAAGATGTTAGAGCGAGAGAGGAGGTGCTTCTGTCAAATGGCTCTCACAGGATTGTGGCATCTCACTAAATCATGATGAATGAGGCATCCGGGTTTGTTTTAGTGCTCAGGATGTTGTTGCTCACCTCCTATTTGTTATTTTATCCTGCATTTTCATGCACCAGATTAAGCCAAGCCTATAAGGAATTTGATATCTGCCACCTGAGAAGTTATTACCTTTAATACGAGTACATATTAATATGTTTTTCGCCTCCTTTTAATGATCCAATATCGAATTGTTTCTGTCTCATTAAGGCTTAATACTTAAATGGGACTGCATTCAATGTTTATCGATTTACCGCTGATTATTTATAAAAACAGAGCTAGGGATACAGAAATTAGACAAATCATGAGTTCAAATAGGTGCAGTCCGAGATAACTTTACCAAGCTGCTGGTGCTGGACGACATGTTGGTGCTGTTTCCATGGGGAGACGGGTTGCTGCAGAGCTTCCCTCAGTCGACCATCCAGAGCTTTCCAATCCCCTGCCAGCTCCTCTACCTTCCCCTGTCAGCATGAATCCATAGAGGGGAATGTATAATTAATGACAAATCATTAACTACAGGAAAACAAGTGCATCAGCTTTTAATAGGACAGCCAATTAAACTTGTGGCATCTTAACAAGCAATATGGCATACTTCTATGTAATAATTAGCAGTGTGTCATTATTAAATCATATTGCTCTGCAAACTGGGACCTTTTCCTGAGGCAACAGCTGCTGGTGTCTCTGTAGCTCTATAGAATGAGCCAACAGGTCCTCCAGGTCCTTCTTCCTGTCCTTCATGGAGGCGTCCAGAGCCTACAACGGGAAAGAACTCGTTTTAAGTACAAGATTTACGTTTGTGATAAAAAACGCTTTCCAGTGATGTTCGGTGTCGGGATTCTTGTGATGTAATCAGATGATCTACCTGCGCTTGGCCAGGGCTCAAGCCTCTGGTCATGATGGTCTGGTGTGTGACAACGACCCAGTCAGTGAGCCTGTTCATCCTGTCCTGGAACTGGGCATGACTCTGCAGGTTGGTCTCCAACTCCTTGACTTTGTCCATCAACTCATGTGTCACCTGCAGAGGAAAGAAGGTGAATCAAACATGAGTAAAAGCGAGAGGAGAAAATGTCAAACGCCAAATGAAGACAACGGGGAGGACATGACTTGTTGCAGCTGGCATAGTGTTGTGAAACATGGTCAATATTTCAGTATTACAATGTTTAGAGTATAAAGTTACTTTCACTTTTCCCCCAATACAAAAACTTGGGAAGACGAGGCAGAACAATATCCTTATGAAAAGTTCGTACCCTGCTCCAGCTGAGGTTGATGGCTCTCAGTTTGCCAACATGCTGGTCTCTGCTTTGAAGGCTCACACTTGGACTGGCCAGGATCTGAGGAGCGTGCTTGTTCACCCATCCGAGACGTTCATTCTGTGCATCCATTTCCTCGGCAAGGACCTGCAAGGGAAAAAGCACTGACCATTAATCGCATAAAGATGGACTGATTTGTTGGTGAAATAAATAAAGAGAAATCAAGAAGTAACACTGTGAAGGTCAGCAGTAGCACATAGAGTTCTTCCATAAAGCCACAGAACATCTTTCTTCCTACTCTTTACAAAGGAAAGATCTGGTTGAGGTTGTTGTCAGGAAGAAATCAAGACCGAAAACACTGCGTGATTGTATTTTGTTCAAAAAAACGGTGTTGTTCAAATCAAGAGATGTGAGTCTATATATTTACTGGTTTTGTTTGTGGTTGAGATACAGAGAGCAAATAAAGGTGAAAAGGACAAAGGAAAAAAACAGCGCTGGCAATAAAAATTGCTGAATCTTCCAGCTCTGGAGCAGAAACAGAAGTCCCCGTGCTCCCATGAATCACACCAACATGAGCATGTTTGGGCCTCTGTGTACCTTGAGTTCTCTGAGGTCGCTGTCGGTGGCAGTGACGGGTAAGGAACTGACAGCGTTTTCTGCCTGCTCCAACCACACAGCCAACGCCTCGCGTCTCCTCACCAGCTCTGACAGGGCCGGGTCCCCTCTAACCAGTCTACAAACACACACACACACACACACATTATTTACTCAGATTAGGATCTCCATTTCCTGCAGGTCGCAGGACTATTCCTAGAATTTACATTTAAATGACTGCTATAGACTGATTGGCCACACTGATAACGTTAACCTGGCAAACACTGATAAAGAAACAAAGACTGTCTGTGATGGAGAGAGACCTCTCTTCTACATTATACTATAAAAACAAATATTATACAGTCAAGACACAGCAATGATATTTATCATCTATCAAAATGCACATTTGACCACATCCTTCTTAATCTTTTCCATCCATTGGGTAAGTCGTATCCTGTGTGTTTGACCAAGTATACATTACCTGCGCTGTCTCTCAAGGACATGGCGGTTGACAGCTCTCCAACGCTGACTTAGGGTATCTAGCTTCTCCTCAAGCAGAGGTCCATCAGGGGAGGACAGCTGCCCAATTATCTGCTCCCCGGTGCGGGTCAGTTCAGCCAGGACGGGCTGGTGGCTGACAAGACCCTCCTCCAGCTCCTAAAACACATAGAAAAGAAAGAGAGCATGAGCACAAAAAAAAGTGTGTTCAATAAAACAGCGTAAGCCGATTCTCTCGGGTCCAAATCCCCAGCTCAAGTCGGTCTCTCCAAACAAATCTCTGATTGACAAGGAGGCATGACTTGTGGCACATCAAGATTTAAGCTGCTAAATCTCTACTTCCACCAAGAGAGAGTTAACTTGCTAAGACAGACCCCTAAAGCAAGCTGAGCGATTGTGATGTCCGCTAAAGGGCGACTCAGCTAATTGATCTCCCGATGCCCATCCACTTGATCCCTCACATCAATCTCAGCAACTGTGAAAACGTGTAAAAGAGCAAGACAAATGGAGTGGAGCTCAAACTTTACAAATGACACCGCTAAAGTTGTTCATGGCAATAGTGCAGCAGCTCTAGAAAACCTAATTCTAAACCATGAAAACTAAATAAACGTGTTGAAATCAAACAAAGCTAAATGAGACGCCTTCTTAGTTCACCTCTCACTCTGCAAAATGGAGAAGTAGATAGGCAGTGTGTTTGTTTATTATATACTCATTTCCCCCTCGTGGAACAAACTGTAATTATCTCTGGTTTAACGTTTCCAAACATCTTCTTTCTAATATATCAAACAATTTACTAGTGCACCCTGGGAAGGTAATAATCTTGCTTTACGCTTGGAAGCATACTGCATGGGATATTGTGAGTCTATATTTGATTTATTAATGTTATAATGACAACGTTGGAAAACCATGAAAGTTTTCTATGATGAAAAAAGATATGCAAGAACGTATAAAACTCTTAGTGAGGTCTTTGTGGTGGTGTGAAGAAATGTGAAGATCATGGGAAAAGATCCCAGTATGCATGTAAATTCAGGCCATCACACACACTTGCACGAAACACACACATGCAGGTGCTCCGTCACTCTCCACCGACCTCTTGGTGTCGTCGTGCAGAGTTCAGGTCCAGCTGTCCATCAGGGCCAAGGCTCTCTGACAGCAGCGCCTCTGTATCGGTCAGCCACTGGTTCAGGTCATTCTTGTCACAGTGGAACTGCCTCCACTCCTCTACAGCGCGGTCAAAACTCCTGCAGCAGAACAAACACACACACACACAATGTTTGTATGGTAAACATAATAAAGTAGAAGGACTGATAATAAGGGGGGGGAACTAACTACCCCCTGTTACATACATCTATAATGAAGTATGTAACAGGGAATCTGACAAACAAAGGGAAAGTGTGTAAGACTTGCTGGTATCCAAGTGTGTGTGGTTGCAGATTGCAACTAACGGATTACTACTTTGGGACATTGAGGCAAGATGAGCCGCCACATGCAAAACCGTAGTAACGCCTTTTGCTTCGCTCAGAGGCAACATTACCATAATTACACTACTTCTATTCCTGACAATAGATCCCCCAAAATGCTGAACACTGTCCCTTTAAAGAAATCTCATCATATGGCAAACATTGGTTGACATGTGAAACATTTGTAGAGGAAACTATTTATGCGAGACTAATCATCCAACACACACAATAAAATCCCAACACCGTGGAAGTTTAATTCACATGGATATCAAGCATCATTTTATATTCATTCGACTACTTGAACTGAAAGCTCAGTTCATTTTGAGGTTTCTGGCTTTAATTGCTCCGAAAGAAATATGACAAGTATTTTCTTCTTTAATCTTGTTTGGGAGCGAGAGGGTTAAATATAGACCGGGATGAGAGATTATTGAATTCTGATCTCTCACGGTACAATTTAGTTTGACCACTGGGAAATTTCTTGATTTATGATGAGGAAAAATGACACAGTTGACCTCTATTAAACACTGGAACGTATCATAATAGTCAGGAACCCCTGACAGCACAGGAAAGTTCACAGAGATGTGATTGAATAAATCAGCATGAACAGACCGATTACTTAAAATGCCCAATATAAAAAAACAGATATTTATCGCATTGATGGTCTGCATGAGGGCTATTCCCTCTTACAGCTCCGCTCGGAGCACAACCAATCTGATGAGAGGGACAAAGTGTGGGAATTAGTTTTGGATGAGCAATTTTACAAAATAAACTTCATTCTTTAGATGTTTGTGATGCCCAAAGGTTATTGTGATTGCAGCCACAGTGTTTTAGCTTTTGTGTGCATTCTTCAAAATTAGCTGACGAGTTAATTCTATCATTCGCACATCCTGTACTCAGCAAATGAAGACTGTTTACGCCAAAGGAATTGTTTTAGTGGTAGTCAAGGTCACCCAGTGTGTGTGTGTGTGTGTGTGTGTCAGTAGTTAATGAGTGAGTGAAAATGTGAATAGGCATGAGATTGTTTATGCCCGAGGAATCGTGTTGATAGTAATCAAGGTCAGAGTGTGTGCCTTGGTCTCTCTCTTTATCGGTTCCTGCTGTCTCCTGACTAGCGGACAGCTGGCATTTAATGTCCCTGCAGCTTCGACAACATTTCCTGACACACACATTCATTTGAAAATAGAAGTTTGTTCCCGTCTCCAAAGTCGCACGTTTTCTTCAGGTATGATTCTACACATCATTTCTAGTCGGTGAATGTATGTACAGTGTGATATGTTGCGTGTGTGAAGATGGCGCACGCACCCGTTGCGGTGGTTGTACATGCGGTTGAGGCGGTCCCACTCGGCGTTGAGCTGCGTGAGGCCGTCTCCGATCTGGGCAACCTCAGCAGGGGACGCATCGCAAACGGCGTCCGGCTGTCGCTCGTGGATCCATGTGACCCGCTCACCAACACGCTCCAGATTCTCTTTGATATTCTAGAAAAAGACAAAGAGGACAGTGCAGCACCGTGAGAACGTGAAGGGGCGAGAAATGTCCACACATGTCAGAGTTCTTAAGACCAGAACATTTTGTTTTCTAAATCCCCCCCCACAGGGGGCAGAACGAGTCAATCATTTCACTACAAATAGTCCATTAACTTGACCTTTTGTGTTTCTTTCCTGTTAATTTTGTAAAACATGTTAAACAAAAGCTAAAACAATATCGAGTAATTGTTTTGACGTTTACAATGACAATCTTTGGCAACACACCCTCAGTGTGTCCTCCTGGCTGGAAAATTCTTCGTAGAGCCCGCCGCAGAGCTCAGAGGAGTTCAGAAGCAACTCGTTGTCGGCCATGGCCAGGAGCACTTTGTTGATGTCCAACAGGTAGTCGGAGGGACTCAGTGAGGCAGCGCTGCAACGCTCCACTGAAGACATCTCCTACACCGCAGGAGAGCAGGAAACCAATCAGAGCCGAAGGGAGTGACAGAAGGAAACTGTATTCACACATATTGTGCCACCTTATAATATAGAACGTCACACTCTGCTCAATTAACACTAAAGTCAAGACAACCAAGCAAAACACGCAGCGTGGTCATGAAAGTGACATCTGAGTTTGTGTCTGTGTACAGACCATGTGCTTATCCATGTGCGAGTCCCTCACTTCGGCTCTTATCTGCTCGGTGAAGATGTGAGGAGACGACTCCGCGGAGAGTTCGGCCTGCCGGACTCGGTGCACCCTTAATTCCTAAAACAGGCAAACAAACACACACTGACTTGAGAGCTGCATTTTCTTAGAATAAAAAAACATTCCCAAATAAATCTGGTTTATGGAAGAGACAACATATTGTTCATGCTTCTTACCCTGTGAGCAGAATATTGGCTCTGCAGCCGGAGCAGTAGGAGCCTCAACTCCTCCCGCTGGCCTTCGTCGGAGGTTTGCTGCAGCAGTTCGTCTCCTCTTCTCAACAAGTGTTCCACGCTGGCTTTCTCCTCATCCATCTGGTGCAGAGAGGCAGATAACATGAAGAGTTCAAAAGGCTGCAATTCAAATCCAACTTAATTGCAGATTATTTTTTTGTAAACCACAAAATTTCAGTTGCCGTAAGTAACAACGTACACACCAGAAGCTGATATCAGCTGTTAGTTGCTCGCTTGCTTCACAAGCAACACATTGTTCAGAATGGAGACCATGCAGACGCTTCTCAGGAAAATACTGTTTCAAACACTCAGAGCTTCCCGACTGGAGTAATGACCTTGCTTTGGACTGGTCAGGTCTGTTCAGGCTGTGTGTTTTACGTCATAAACCTTGATAACAGAGTGAATTCCGGACTTGTTAGGCCTTGAAATGCCCAATCAAAGCTGGTTTTATCAGGTGGCAGCTTTATATAGCCTGTAACCTCACATGTTAATCATAGAAAATCCCATAGAACTTCAGAAAGAGAATAATAGGAAACCTGGGGCAATGTTCTGTGCACGTTTTCAAATATCTGTGGAAAATAGCTGGAGATGGCAAACCGTAATACTAAATCTTGGCCGGACAATAGATAGAGAGCCCTTTTCCTTATCCACAACACGACAACATGTGATCAATTTGAAAAAGCTATTACTGCTTTCCTGCCATATGCCTCGTGTATGTGTACATATACATCTCATGATATTAACATCAATATGATTCTGAGTAGGTTCTATGAGAATTTTAGAAAACAAAAAGGAACTTGTGCAGGAGGTGACCTTGTTTACCTCGTCGTCATCCAGGATGGTTGTTGCGTCATGCTGCTGCTGCAGCGCCCTCAGCGTGCCCTGCAGCACAGCCTGAAGGTCCGTCACCTCACTGAAGACCAGAGTCTGACTCCGACTCTCTTTACGGATCTCCTGGCTGCGAATGACCTGATGACAAAGTCAAATACACGTAACTACCTGATTGCATGCTTCAGTATTAACAGAGTGTTCCGCTGTGGTAAAATCTGTGATAATACACAGACTCAGACTAAAGTCTTGCAGTAGTGTCACTCAAAGGCCGCTGTATGTAGTTTGGATGAAATCTTTGTACCTGCCGAGGTATCTGCTGGTTCAACTCAACACCAGCTGATTCCAGACTTGTCATCATCTGAATGCAAAAAACAGACAAGAAGCCGATGAAGTGGCTGTACCAACTATACCACATGCTTTCCATTGCACAGTTAAACCTCTTACGGTAGAGCAGAAGTTCATTTTACACTGTTTTGTTCATTAGTAAATGCGTTATACAATATTGGCTTCTTTTATGCAGTGTTTCTAGGTTGCATGCAGGGCTTTTGTACCTTGGCAGTTTTGATGTGTTGGGAGACTTTGTCGAAGTTATAGTTGAGATCAGCCAGTTTGGGCTCCACCACGTCTCGGCAGGCGGGCCCCCTGCTGGTCATCAGGATGATGGCCTGGTCCCTCACGTTGTCCACACGCAGGCTGATGTCCTCCAGCTCCTCGAGCATGCGCTGCAGACAAACCACATAACAACTCAAATTAGTTTATGCCATCCGTCCTTCTCTCAGACCGGATGGCAGTGTAGCCTTGGTACAGAACAAAGAGCTGAGCACAGCATGTTCTGATCAAGGGTAGCAGGGCCACGCCGCAGCGGATATTGAGTGGAGACCTTCTCGTCAAGGACAGCGGTAAAATTATTTCATACAACTGTAAGATAAATTATTTTACGCTACGGCAAAAAAAGACTCTTTCCACATTTTCTCACTGTGTTCTTTCCACCGTACTTCAACAAACCTCTCGCTTTCACTCTTTCCTTTTGCAAGTGAAGCATGGTGAAGTTGGGCAAAAATGGTCCATTCATGAATGATTTATTATAACCTTGCTACTCCTTTCATGAAGAAACACATTCAAACCATCTATATACTACAAGAAAGTCATTTAAGCTCAGCAAATTCTTACATATTTTCACAGGTACAATCTAATAACTTTGCAATGATAGTATATGGAATATATATCTCCTTTGTACAGGGTGTGCTCTATCCTCCCTTTATTGAAAGTGACGCTTCTCTCTCTCGCTGTGAAAACCTCCTGCCTCACCTTCACCACCTTCTCCCTCTCCTTCGAGGCGAGCCGCTCCGCCTCGTCCAGGTGGATCTGGGTCTGGTAGAGCCAGGTGCTGATGTGAGCCAAGTTCTCGTCAAAGATTTCCACTTCATTCTGGTGACTCTGCTCTCATACAATAGAAAATGAGAGCACAAAGTTTCCATTAGAAAATAAAGAGGTAAAGGTGCCCCTGTGTTTTCATCTCAAACAAAGACGTTTGAAAGAGTCTCTGAGGGTTCCTTTACCTTTATATGACTTGCTGCAATGCACAATTACAAGAAGAAAAACGTCAAATACTATATACAGGACTGTCTCAGAAAATTAGAATATTGTGATAAAGTTCTTTATTTTCTGTAATGCAATTAAAAAAACAAAAATGTCATGCATTCTGGATTCATTACAAATCAACTGAAATATTGCAAGCCTTTTATTCTTTTAATATTGCTGATTATGGCTTACAGCTTAAGAAAACTCTAAAATCCTATCTCATAAAATTTGAATATTTCCTCAGACCAAGTAAAAAGATTTATAACAGCAAAACAAAATCAAACATTTGAAAATGTGTTTCCAGGTGTTTCGAGTTAATTAGACGATTCAAGTGATTTGTTTAATACCCTACTAGTATACTTTTCCATGATATTCTAATATTTAGAGATAGGATATTTGAGTTTTCTTAAGCTGTAATCAGCAATATTAAAAGAATAAAAGGCTTGCAATATTTCATTGATTTGTAATGAATCCAGAATGCATGACATTTTTGTTTTTTAATTGCACAAAAATAAATAACTATATATATATATATTATATTGAATAGGTGATTTGCATGTCCTTGTTTTGTTCTTGATTTCCAGGTGTATTTCTTTACCAGACTTAGACAGTAATAATGAGGAATTGTTTATTTGGGTTATAAAGGGCGGCTTTAGCTCAGTGGGGTAAGAGGGCCGTCCTGCAACCGCAGGGTTGTGGGTTCGATCCCCGCTCTCCCCATTAGTTGCAAGTCGAAGTGTCCTTGAGCAAGGCACTGAACCCCCAGTTGCTTCAGCGCTTCACCGCAGCCCACTGCTCCTTAATAACTAAGGATGGGTTAAATGCAGAGAACTAATTTCCCCTTGGGGATTAATAAAAGTGTATATTCTAAAGAAATAACCCTGTAATGCCTTTTGGTAATTTAATAATTTAGTACTGAATTTCAAAACCAAAACTGAAACTATTCCAGGACATTGGATGTGTATTCTAATTGAAAAAATAATTCTCAATAACATGTCATACTAGAAGGCCTAAGACATAAATACATTGTGTTCGCCTTTGTTCATTTGCAAATGATGGCAAATAAAAATAGAGTTTAAGCATAAAACCATAAAAAGCAGGTGGGAGTTGTGACTTACTCAGAGAACATAAAATAAAGAACACAGCAGCTCTTTGTTCACGAAGCCTTACTGTATGAAATAAGTGCACTCACCAGCACAACACTGAGCCAGTCCTCGGTCCAGGTGCGGACACGCCCCCAGGCTTCATTGAGGCCACAGAGTTTGTCCTCCAGCGGAGCCTCGCTGCCCTCCACCAGAGTCTGCAGGCCAGCACTGGTCTCCCTCAAGCTGGACAGCTCCCCCTTACGGCTCTCTGACTCCTTCAGCAGACCCTGAGGGAACAATTCAGTCGACAGTCATCATGTGACGAGTATTGTCATATCAGCTAGCTGTGCACACAGTCATGCTTACCAAAAATAAGGCATGAATCAAGTCAATATTCATATTTTCAACTGCACATACATTTGAAAAGCTGAACATGTGTATATGTTGAAGTGCATTTCGAGACTTGAAGAATCTTTCTAAACATTTAAATGTCCTGTACTGTAAACCTGTGCCACCGCTTCTATTTTATTCCTGTAGCTGAATCTTTTGTGAGGGTCAAGAACAGGTCGGTTCAGTGAGTGGCATCGTAGTGACGTCCTTTTTACTGAATTGGGATCTCAGAGAGAGAATAAGGTGGATGAACCCTCTTCAACACAGAAGCACTCAACAGCCTGTTTTCAGGAGCGTCTCACCGTTGCAGCGCTCCACCTGCTGGCCACAAGTAGAAACATTGAGCAAGGGCTCTGATGAAATGTTTGGACTGCTACTCACATTAGCCCACGCTACTTCAGCATCGATGTCAGCTGGCATGTCTCCGCAGCTGTTCTTCTGCTGGAGCTCGGCCTCAGACGTGGTCAGCCACTCCTCCAGGGCGGCGCTCTCTTTTTGGAACTTTTGAGACAGCGACAAAGCTTTTTCCAGATCCTGCTTGCCCTCCGTTACCTGTCAAGGCAGGGAGACAAAAGGTTTCTCTTGAATTGGTCTCAGAAATATGGAATATTACTTAAAATCCAACATGAGCTGCATTCAGAACAAGGAGAATGAAATCTAAAGAAGTGACCTGCGCCCCCAGGTCATTGTAGAGCAGTTTGAGAGCAGTGAGCTGTTCGTCCATCGCCTTGGGGTTCTCCGTCTGCTGTTTCTGCACAATCTGTCGACCGGTTTTTATCACCGTCTCCACCTCCAGCTTCACCTCACTCAACAACTTGTATAGTTTCTACGATAAAAAAAAGAAAAACAGAAAGGACAACGAGCCTATGAGGTCGCTAGGCTGACAGATATGTGTGTTTACGTATGGCCCGTAATGGGCACACAGAACAGTTCACACACAATCTGTGACGAATCAAACACTCGTGCTTTGAGACGTGGAGAAAGCTCTCACCATGCAACCACTGAGGTGGGACTGGAGTTTTTCCGGATCCACGTCCATGGCATCCAGAATGTGAAGCTCGTCCTTGGCACCGTCCAGAACTCTCTTACAGTCCAACATGCGCTGCTCAAAGTTAGCCGGCTTCTGGAATAGCTGGTACTTAGTGGATATCTCTCTCAGTTTCCTCTGCAGTGGGTTATGGGAGAGATATAGTTATACATCTGTGTCACTACACAGATAACACACACACACGCCTTACCATGCTGCCAACATTGTTTCTGTCACTGCTTTAAACATGTCAGTATTCATGGTATTCCAAGCTGATATGACTTCATGCCGTTCCTGATGTTCCCCAGTAGAGGTCAGTGTTACCTGTAGCTGGTCCAGCATAGTCCCACCTCGAGCAGCTTTGCCATCAGCGGTGGTGGGAGGCAAGTTGGCCACGTTCCTCTTCCTCATCTCCTCCACTGTCAGCTCGTGGGCTGCAATCTCTGCCCCGATGGTCTGAAGGACCAGCGGGAACAAACACAAACACCATGAGTACATGTGCACTCACACAGACAGCCCAGACTGATGCTGTTAGAGATGAATGACCTTCCAAAGCATCTGTGGACAACCTGATGTGTACGAGTGAATATATCACAGCAACACTTTGTATTAATATTGTACTCCTATTCCATGGGCCTCTAGGTGAAGGAGGGCCTTCCGGACAAGAGAGATGACACTGCACGAAGGAAGATTCATCAAGTTCGGATGCTTTCTTGAGTTTCACGTCTTGTCTGGGAACTGTGCGTGAGTGTGTAATGTACCTGTGCCTCCTGTGTGAGCTGGATGGCGTCGATACGGTCAGTGAGGTAGGACGTGAGCGTTTGGTCCAGCTGGCTCAGAGACTCCTGAAGTGTTTGGAGCGCCTGCTCGTTCTCCTTCAGAGTCTGCAGCTGCTGCTCGAGGCTGACCTGCCGGCTGACCGCCTGGAAGGGGATACGTACAGTGTGTAATGTGAACATCGCACAATTTCAATATCAAGCAATTATGGGGACATGTGCGTCTTAGAAATATTGCCGGAAAAGGCTGATTATAAGCTGCTATATTCACATATTAACGATATACTCGGTAACATGAATACGACAACAAAATATGAAGGAAAAAAAAGTGTTGTATCTAAGTCGTAATAATGCAAAGAGTACATAAAATGATTAAAGAGTTGTATAAATATACTGTGTCCTAAGTGCAACAATTATAAAATACAGTTTGTGCTTTTAGAAACAAAAATATAGTGAATTTGACTATCACAATATGATAAAAGCTAAATGTTGTCTGTATCATATCAATGTAAATCTCAATATACATTCACTGGTGACAATTACCTACAAACAACCAACGGATGTTTGGCAAAAATTATATGGTTGCATATTTGCGAAGGATGCATTCCAATAACAAATCTCTACAGTAAAATAAAGTGCATATGTCTGAATTTGGTGAAAACAAAATCCAAACAAAAGACATGATGGATGCCTTCTTTCTACAGTAACACACGCACACGTGCATCACACATTGTCTTCCACACAAAGCCGAGGTCCTGACCTGGTGGTTGAGTTGCTCGTAGCAGGAATTGAAGGCCTCTAGTTTCTCACTAATGAGTTCGTCCAGAATGCCCCCGTCTACCAGCGTCTGACCCAGCTCTCTGATTTGCGTCCGGTTGTCCCCGGGGTGGCGAAGCGCGCTCTCCAAACCCTGGTGGCGAGTGACGAGATGGACAAGGTGGTAAAGTTATGAGCAAATCGTTATAAAAAACAAGCAAAAAAGAAAAATATAAATATTCCATAAAACGCACCATCGTGCCTCTTAACCCTTGTGTTGCCTTCGGGTCATTTTGACCCGAATCAATATTACACCCTCCCCCCGCCTTAGGATTAATTTGACCCCATTCAATGTTTAATGTCGGTGTTCTTTCGGTCGTCAACAAACAAACATAAAGTGCCTCACACTTAAACTTGGAAAACAATATGAATTCTAATAATTTTCTGGAGGTTTTAATTGCTGGCGTCAAATTGAACCCAAAGGGTAAAATATGTTAGTAAATATAAAGGTAACAGGAGGGTGAAACATTGAATCGGGTCAAAATGACCCAAAGGCGGGGGGAGGGTGTAATATTGATTCGGGTCAAAATGACCCTAAGGCAACACAAGGGTTAAAGAATGAGATCATGAAATGGAGAGAAAGATAAAAAGACTAACGGTCTATTCGAAGATGACCGATGAATTTAATGTGATTGCAGCGTGTGTGTTTGTACCTCCAGAGCTTCATTCACGGCCTCACTGCTCTCTGGTAAGTTCTCAGTCGCTTGAACCTTCTCCCCCAGCGTGTTGAGCCAGATCTGCTCCATCTCCAGATACTGAAGCAGCTCCATCCAACAGGACCAGACCTCCTACACACAAACATTGAAGTAAAGCTGTGCACAGCCAGATAACATGTGACTACAAAGTGACGGCTGTGTTACGCATGGCCTCGCTTACAGTCTTAAAGGTCAATATGAATAAAAAAAGTAATTAGGCAGCAAAGTTTTGCGGACAAAGAGAGAATAGTGACAAATGGACTTCAGGCAAAGAGTATACGCAAACATAAACACAGACCTGCAGTCTGGGGGATGATAATCTAAAACTGCCCCAAACTATGGCTTTACACTAACAGATGAGCTCTTAATATCAGAACAATTGCCCTTCCAGCTGCTCCTGCTCTTTGCATGAAAATGAACAAAAAGGAGCCAGAGAAAGGACACATCGTGTAAACAAACATGTCATTCCAATACTGAACCATGGGAGTTGCACGTTAGCGGCCAAATTGGGGCATTCGTGCATAGAATTATGATTGTATTCTCATTTCCATGGGAATATGTGTGACCGGAGTTTTTTACACTGGAAAAAACTCACTAAAAGCCAACTTAAATCTACAATAACCAGGTGCTTCTTATTCTTCTCTATTTTTTACAACAAAAAAAGCATAGGTCGACATCTCTTTTGACTGAAGCCAGTAGACTTCATCAGTCAGACAGACATCAGGACATCACACACACACATTACCTCCAGAGTGTGACACTTGCTCTTGAAGCGGTCACAGAGCTTGTGGTAGTTGGCGAGAACCCCCTTGAGCTCAGAGGTCAGCTCCTCTGAAGCGCCTCGACCAGGGGGCGATATTCTGGCCACCAGCATGTTGATGCTGTCCTTCAGGATCTTCACCTTCACCTCCTTCTGCAGCACATCCTCTTTAGCCCTCTGAGAGGTGAGAGGACCATGGTGACAGTTACAGAGGAAGACACTTAGACCCACATTCAAATTAAACAGTGACATTTGATTTCCCAAAGTTTTGCAAAAGTTCCTAACCAAGCATCCACCCCCCCCACCTTCATCTCCTCCAGCGACGCTTCCAGCTCCTCAGGACTCTTGTATTCAAAGTCTCTCATAAGAAACTCCTCATCGACCTGGGTCATCCATTCCTGCATCTCCGCCAAGTCCTTCCTCAGGTTCACCTGCCTCTCCCGACTCTCTGCCACGCGCTCCTGATGTTTCAGCAGCTGGAGTCACATCATCTTTCTCATCAAAACGAGACACTAAAATCTCACTGAAATGATGTGAACGAATCCAGGCGTACACATACAACCGGACGCCTTATTTCTTCCAAACATGAACTGCAGGACATAACAGCACACAATGCAAACAAGAGAGAAGTCATTCCTCACCTGTTGGCCCAGCGTGTCCCATTTACTCCGACACTCGTCCAGCGTATCCTGACCCCACTTGGCGAGCCCTGGGACTGCTACCGACTGCACAGCGCTCACATTCTCTCCCATCTGCCTCAATGAACCTTCCACCGACTCCAACTCAGTCACATACTCCTTGTGAGCAGAAACAAAGAAAGATAAAGAGTGAAACTTCAAATCCAGCCTCAGTCTTCACATGAAACAACTCTTTACCATTAGAATGTCAACATGTGTACAATAGTGTTTTCATATTTCGCATTGTCCCCTAACCTTGCACTGGTTAAGCTCTTCCTGTAGACTCTCTTTGTTGCCCAAACCTCTAGCATCAGGAGACAACAGCTCCTGAACCGCATCCAACCACCGCTCGACATCCGCCGATCGCACCTGACGACAACAGCAAACAAATGTATCGCAAACATTAAAGTTAAGACAAAATACACTCATAGGCTTTCTATGTGACTGATTACAGCGACTTTACCTGATTATCCTTCATGCTACCCAGGATGCACTGCAGTGTGCCCAGCTCCTCACGGGCCCTGGAGGAGAGTTGACTCCATCTTTGTAGTTCTGTAGTATCAGAAGCGTGCTGTGTTTGCTCAATCTCCAGACACAGGCCCTGAGGGGAACGAGAGATCCGGCTTTAAGGGACACGTCTAAGCTCCGTGTGATGGGCGGCCATGGGAACGCTTTTTGTTCGTGAAGCAATTTGTTACGCAACAACAACAACAACAGTGCGGCGTCTCTTGTTGAGGGGAAGATAAGAGGTCCCTCATCTCTTTGATTGACTGAGGCTTCACAATTATGTAAACATTTATGCCTGTCATGTTTTACATTTTCCCCCAAGTAATTTGTTTGTGTGCCCCAGAGTGATGCTATATTATTAGAAGTATATAGTACTGTTTTGTAAACAAAGACAGTTATCCTCAACAAAGTTCCTCAGCAAAACATATGCAGCTGTTGTTTCCTACTGATTGGTCGAGATGAGAAAGATTCTCCCGTTTATGACTTTATGAGCATTTAATTTACTGGACGACTCGTCACAGTTGTCTGACTGCAGAGTTGTGGTGTGAGGGTTAAAACTACTGAGACTTAAAAATATAATACTGTAACCACCACATTTGGGATTAATTATCTTAACAACTTTGGTAGAAATGAGGCATTCGTTTTGTTTGGTTTTCAGGCCCTTCAGAAGGATTACGCCGGAAATCAAACTTTAAAAAAACGTTTCCACTTGTAATTAAACTTGGACATTGATGAGAATGCTACTTCAGCTGGAAACTGGTCATTACAATGACTCCAATCTGACGTGAATGCGGCATTACAATTTACAAGCAAAATAGTGTGAAACTGAAATGGACATAATATAACTGTGTGCACTGGGACCGACTCCTCAAATCTCCACAATATGCCTTTAAGAATGTCATTTTAAAAACATACTGTTCACGATGTGGAGAGATGTGTTCAATGATTTAACGCAAAGTGTTTGCACAGAAGCAATAATGTTGTTGTTTTAAAAGATAGCAATCACATTAACTTCCTTAAACAGAGGTTAACTCACAATTTGAATTTTTATTATGTAATTATAATGAATTGATCATTTCATAAGCAATTAAAATGTGTGTGTAGTGAAAGATGAATCTATTTAAACTGGGCCAATCAGAGGACTATCACCTTCATCATTCATCATTATGCTAATATGGCTATTGGGACTCAGAGATGTTGTCACGGGGTTGTGTGTGGTGTTCGTCAGGCTGGATGACTGGTTGAGCGGCCCCTCACCGAGCTGTTAGGAGCTCCGTGCGGCATGCTTGGGCACGCTGCCCAGAATGTGCAGAGTCCCCGCCCCTTTCCCCGGCACTGTGCCCTATCTACCATGATAAGAAGAGCTCAGACGGAGCCACATTTCACCAAAAGAGAGAAACACACACAAAATACGACAACGCATATCACAAAGCTGCATTCCAAAACACACACACACACACACACACACAACACTACACTGAGGTTTGATACAGTGCAGAGGGAAGTGACTGGCTGATAAAGGGAGCCTATTGTATGCTTGAAAAAACACACACTCTGATACAAGTGGAGACACACAGACAGACACAACAATGACATTATTGTAGTTTGGATGTCAGTGGGCTACCAGATAAAACACAAAGACAAGAATTTAAAAACAATGTTGTTGTTTCTTTAAATCTCTATTATCAAAAATATCTTTAATGGGGTGTTGGCCAACCAATAAAGGCGAAAATGAAATCATCTTGACACAAAATATGTTATAAAATGAGCATTTAACAACAATGTGGATTATAAAATAATAAATATAATTGCCAATAAATAAGAACAACTGAAGTGATGTGTGAAAACGTATTTGTTTGCTGTGGAAATGTAGAGACAATTGAATACAAATAATTGAGCAATACGAATATTATAAAATATTGTATCCTAGAGACAGCCTCAACGCATAACATGTTAGCTGATTCTAATACTGCCAAACATCAATAATGAGTATACTTTATATGCTAACCTCCTCCTGGAAGTTCACGTCTTTGGTTCCTGGTGATCAGAATATGTGTACTTTACCAATTTCAATGTAATTTGGTGCAAAGTTGAGCAAGATTTTCCCTCATGGTTTTCAGACAGTCATAACTTAATTCATCAAGACTATGCACGACTCACCTGTGCACTCTCTACTGCTTCCTCTGCTGTCGGGATGTCTACTATTCCTTCGCTCAGAGTGGCCAGCCTGGCCGTTAGCCCGTCCACCTGGTTCGACAACACCTGGTTGGCCTCGAGACTCGTCAAAGCTGGAACAAGTAGGAATTAATACGTTATCAGTCATTTTGCATTGGAATTTAAGCATCAAGACTAAAGCCACAAGGGGGCAGTGAGTGGGTTTGGGATTCCCCGTGTGTGTGTGTGTGTGTGTGTGTGTGTGTGTGTGTGTGTGTGTGTGTGTGTGTGTGTGTGTGTGTGTGTGTGTGTGTGTGTGTGTGTGTGTGTGTGTGTGTGTGTGTGTGTGTGTGTGTGTGTGTGTGTGTGTGTGTGTGTGTGTGTGTGTGTGTGTGTGTGTGTGTTTTCCAGGCTGCAGGAGGATCCCTGATGTTTGACATTCTCAAAGTATGTTTTGCTGTGCTCTTCTACCCAACTCATGCATATGTTTAATCATCCAAGTATCAATGCCACAAGACAAACAGCATGGAATTTTATCCCACGAAGAAATTGTTATTCACATCTAATTCAATTTAATATCTCATCCATACTATCTCGGACACATATTCAAATGCAATCATTCTTTTAAAAATACCCTCCTGGTCACTAACCAAAAGGAAACCATTCAATCAACATCAAGACGATATAATAAAATGGTAAATGGACTGTACTTGTATCGTGCTTTTCTAGTCTTACGACCACTCAAAACACTTTAACACACAGCATGTCACCATTCAGCTATTCACACCCGTCCATACACTGAAGGCAGGAGCTAACATGCAAGGTGCCACCTGCCCATTAGAACTCTAACTAACATTCATACACAATCCGGTGTGAATGCGGGAGCAATTTGAATTTACGTGTCTTGTCCAAGGACACGTCGACTCGGACCTGCAAAGCCGGGGTTCGAACCGCCGGTCCTCTGATTGAAGGACGACCCTGCTCTATCACTGGCCCACAGTGGCGACCATCTCCCCTGCCCCCACTGCACTTTCACATTCTAACGCCCTGACTCTTTAGACCTACACGGATAATCTAGCCATTCAATTGTACTTTCAGATCCAAACCAACGACTCCTTACTGCTCCACTTCTAAGACGCAACACAAGACAGGAAGGCATCACGAGATCAAAGGTGCCTGCACCTATTCCAGGACAGACTCACAAAACAATTATGGTCAGAGACAACAAGCCATAACATCTACTACACATTTCAAACAGACATATAAACATGCAAGGACGTGCCAGATCTCATAATCATTTTGCTCACTCAGCAAAGTCTTTACAAAAAATATATGTTGTTGTTGTCTTGTTTGTGTCTTTATAATATATTGTCAGGTCATTGTGATTCTGTCTTATGTGCTGCAATACTAGTTTTAACTGGGTCACGCCAGTTTAACGTGAACACATTAAATGGCACTTTTAATAATAATAAATAATAATAATATATGAAAAATGAAATAAAAATAATCTAATCATGACAAATGCATTTAAAAAATACAAAACAGTTCAGTGACTTCAACCTAATTTCTTTTAAATGATGATATTATTTTCTGTTTCTGCTCATCTTACTGTCTCTCGTATCATCCCCTTCTCTGTCAGTGTTTTAATTACCAGGTTATTTAATGCTTAAATAATATGGCTATGTTACATACACAAAGAGCAGAGGTGGAGCGGAGCGTCACTGGGAGGGAACTAGAGAGAGGCACTGGTGGGAGGCAAACTGCCCTCAAGCAGAAACAAAATGGTTTTCCTTGGCCTTCATCCAAATCCTCTCAGTCATAAAAGCCAAGAAGGCACAGTATGAAACACACACACACACTCCCACTCTCCCCCACCCCCACAGACACACACACACACACACACACCTGTCATCTGGAGTGGAAAGGATCATTCAATCTCTATTTACAGACTAATTTTGTGCCAATAAGAGTTGATGTAAATTCCAGGGTTAAAAACAGTGACTGGTTTTTAGGACGGCTCCGAGTCCAAGTCACGCCCTCAGGTAGAGATGGGGCTGGCACAGAGCGAAGACCTTACACTCACGCTTTTGTGAGCTTTAGGAGGCCATATAAGGACATGACCCGTTACTTGTGGCTGTCCACAGATTTATATAAAAGCTGATGTCAAATGTTTCACAACCCCTATAGCACAGAGTTCTGCTGATCTGAGCTATCGCTCTTTTAGTCTCCCTATGAACCTGAAAGCTTTGAGCCAAGAGCAAGAAGAGAGGAAAGAGAAATGTGTCTTTGTTTTAGAGATGGCTTAAATCTCAAGTACCGCAGCTCTCTGAAATGGGAGGATGCCTCAAGGCTGTCGGGCTCTGTGAAAAGCTCATACGGTTAATACCGATAAACCTCCTGAGAGTTTCCTCTGCAGCCAGTTAAAAGATCAATATGATGTAGTTTAGCAGAAGTACCTTTGTTGACCTCTTGCTCTCTGCTCTGTAGCCGCTGCAGTGTGGAGGCGTGGTGAGCCGAGACCACCACCATGTTGTCTTTCAGAGAGGGCAGGGCGCCCAGTGGCCCCGCCTCTGCAGAAAGACGCTCCAAGCGGGGACTCGCGGCCGTGACCTGGAGGAGCCGGGACTGAAGAACACAAGAGGAAGACGCAAGTTCATTCATTTATAAGAGCAGAATTGTTCAAGGAGAATTCAGTTGGGAGATGGATGCTGTCAACTCCACACAGCAGGAAGGGTTTTATCTTAATCTGTACATATTTTACTGACTTTGTAAAACATATGAGGCATTTGATCTGTGAAAGAGTTTCATCTCTGACGTGAAAATGGAAAACGTTGATGAAATAACAGCACGAGCTGGATGTAAGAGGACTGAGGAAAGGTTTAGAGGGGAAATGAAAGATGAATCTCACACCAAAGAGCTCAGGGTGGATGTGGACGGGGACGATGACTCTTACCCGACATTCTCCACTGAGGCTTCGGAGCTCAGCCTCGTCACACTTTTCGACAGCCGCAGTGGAGTCCAGCCACCGATCCGGTTCCTCGAGGGCTCGGTCCAGGTCTGCCAGCTCTGCAGACACCGCCTTGACACGGCTTTGAGTGTGAACCCGCTCGCGGGCTGCGTGCAGCTCCCTCGCACACACATCCCACTCAGTTTGGGTCAGGTCTATGTCGGCCCTCGCGGAGTCCACACACACACCCTCTACAGGGAGATAGAACCCAACAGAGATGAAGGCCAACTTCAAATGTACTAAACACACAATTAAGTAGACTTTAAGTGGGTTTACACATCTGTCACAGTCTGTGTTGGGAGTTTTCGGTGTGAGAAGAGTGTACGAAAAATTGGAAAACAGACAGTCAGGATGAGAGAACAGCAGATATGAGGCAAGAGATTACGTTCAGTTTAATGGAAAATGTTATGTTGAACAAACATAGTCCCACTTAGCAATGCTAATCCACCGCCTCCAGAGCAGTGTCAACATAGAAAAGAGTGCCTCTTCATGTCACTGAGCAGTTATATGAAGTCTGCAACCCACCAGGCTGACAGATTTTACTACTCTGTCCACAAACAAACACACATGCAGAGTCCGGACATTGAAAACTGAAAAAAAAACGTATGCTTGTAATTACCCACAAAAATACCAACCAGCTGTGGGAAAGTATTTAAATCTTATAAGAAAAACACAATTTGGGAAATTAAAGATTTCCCACGAGTCGGGAGCATCTGTGAACTTGGATGGGTTTGTGTCACATTGTTTTGGTATTCTGTGTATCGCATTGAACCAATTCAGTGTCAGGGAACAAGGAATCGTACCTCTCTCCAGCTGGTCCATCAACACCCGTCCCTCCTGGATCACTTGACTAACTGCAACTTCCTTTGCAGTGAAGTCCAACTCTAAACCCTGCAGTGATTGGTCAACACATATTTACATTGTGACTTTAGTGCTCTGACTTTAGGTTGGAATTGTTTGTTTTGAAGGCGTATCAACTTCACCTTCAGTGTCTCCTGCGGGTCTGGTGTGGTCGGCGTAGCGTCAGGGTGTGTGGAGGCCAGAGTCTGAGTGGACGTCTTCCATGTTTTGATCCAGCTCAGGACCTCAGAGAGCTTCATTTCAAACCTGCAGAACCCAGAACACAATGTGGTTTGAATTCTGACACTTTATAATGGCAAATGCGGTAAAAGTGTGTAAAACATGTCCCAGAACAGTCCCAGTTCTTACAATTGTCTGACTTCTGCATCTGTCTCCACCAGTCGTTTCTTAGGTGGAGCAGGTGGGGCCAACTCCTGGTCAGCACTTATAGTAACTGCATCCACGACGACCTGCTCTTCCACCTGAGTCATCCCAGCATCCGTCACGGCTTCCATCACCTGAGCAGAGAGATGGAGCGACCGTGAGAATGGGACGGAAATCAGCAAAGAAAAAACTAAACAAGCTGGAACAAATTGAGAAGGATTCACATTGCAACTTGACTTGAAACTTATTCGATATACTCAACAACATATTTAGCACTCTTGAATCTTGTTCCGGATAAGGTCAAATGTTACACCCGTAACAGTGTTTTGGTTATCCCGAGTATTTAAATAACAATAGAAAAGATGGAAGATTTGTATGTTATCGTTTTCCCGTGAACTTCCACCCATCTTACTTCCCCTTATTGTTTTTTATTCCGAGACCACAGGAAAGACTAAATCAACACAATCACACTGCCCACGCAGCGCGAGTCTCTTTTTACAAAGTAGGTTTGGTTATCTTTGGTATGAAGCTCCAGTTACAGATACAACTTTTTTCAAGGCAAGCTTTGTTCTAGTTCATCTTCTTCCAAAGCGATAGCTTCCCCAACACTGACCGCTACATGTTTAAATTAATCTAGCAGCTGTGTGCTTTATGCTTTAAATTGCCTCAGTGAGTATCCGTGTAGCTCTACTAGCTCAGGTGCAGGAAGAAGAATAAAGTTACTTGCGAATACAGGATGAAAAGTACACACACACACACACACAGAGAGAGACAGAGACACACACCTGGAAGGAGCAGTCCTCCAGTTTCTGCACTAGGTTGTCCCATCGATGTGCCAGCTCCTCGGTGTTCGTCTCGATCTCGGCTCCCGCCTCAGGGCTCTGCAGTAGCGATATCACATCCTGTCCTGCATCAGAGAGCTGGTCGAGGGTCCTCCTCTTCTTTTCCATATCGTCCTTTAAAATCTACAGAATTGAATCACAAACAATCAATGGCAACGCTGAACATAGAACTGGTTAAAGTACTGGCGGCAGCAGCAGGGTGACTGCAAAGCTCGGCAGACGACTTACTGCTAATCGCCGCACATTGGTATTCATTTCACTTGGGTCCTTAAAGTTGCTGGTCTGTACTTCACTCAAGGCCTCCTCTTGTTCTGCCAGCCACGCGAGAAACAAACTCTACAGAAGAGGTGAGAAAATAATATGCACTTTAAATACAATGCAAATATGACAAAGAGAGAGTGTTGGTGTTTTGGAGCCGTGTTAATGTTTAGACCATTTTGAAGAACAATTTAGCAATCATGGGAAAAAAAACTAAATTCAAGAACTGAAACATTTGTAACTCAAACACCAGAACATGAACATGAAGTGATTACACTCAAAATAGTGGATCTGAAACACTGAAAGGACTTTACAGAGCAGTTTTGAAGATTCAACTAACGTATTCTACAACACAGTGCAGGAGAGATCGCTGTGTTCCATTATCTTTGATTATTTAATGAGAATAAAGGAAAAGAACACCGTGTGCACTTTTGAGCTCGTGTGTGTTTGTGTGGGTTTGTGTGTGTTTGTGTCAGCAGTATGGAGAACGTGCTGCATGTCCAACCTGGTCTGAGAGAAGCTGCTGCCACACCATGAAGACTTCCTGCAGCTTGTGCCACCTCTCCTCGGTCCAGCGACACACAGCCGCCCAGCGCTCACCCAACGACTGGAACGCAGGATGAAGAGGAACATTAAAACAAACATGGATGCTTTAGAAACACAATGTACAGGAGAAGGAACAAGTTGAATACATAGGATTTATTTTTATTATACATCAATTTGTTGATTATTTTCTCGATTATAGGGTAACAGGTCTTGATTAAGAAGGTAGCAGAAGGGAAAGCATGTTTAGAACAATTGACAATGTTATTTTTCCTGATGTTGTGTTATAAGGTCGGCACAATGTATTAGACTCTCCTCCTTCAGCTGACAAATTCACAAACACATGGGTAACTCACTTGTAGTTGCTCCTCCAGGGCAGCGGTGGCACTCTCACCACTGTTCTCATCGACCACCACCACCATGTGCGTCAGAGAGTTGACCTTCACCTGCTCCGCCTCCAGGTCGTTCTGAAGCTCCTGAACAGAAACGCAAATAGCTAATTCAGCATGGTCGCACATTACCCATTAACAGAGCCGGCCGAGAAGCCACTGAGTGAATCACTCCTGGAACTTCAGGACCACGCATGTGACCAAGTGGTGACAAGACTGTTTCAGTGAGACTGAATTATTTGTATGTTCTACCTCATTGAATAGATTTAGGCTTTCACAGAAAACATTTGAATGGGAAACCATATTTACTTTGTGCTGTTCTATCTGTTCTTTGTAGAGCTCCAGATCTTTAGCCCCTGGTTCTGTCTCTATCTTTTTGATTCGCTCTTCTGTTCGCGACAGCCAATCAGAAAGCTGCTGTAACTGCTGCTGCTGAAGATCCATCAGGACTTCATGGAGCCTGGAGAGGAAGGGAGGGAGGGAGAAATAACATGAAAGCTATCTGTTTAATAATCTTTACGATAAAACTGACTAATCAGCTGCCTCACAGTAGCACAATCACTACAATAAGGGACAATGCTGTATCGAGACTTCACGGCCAATGAGTCGTGGCATGCACAAGCACATATACTTTATATCAGGGTCAACAAATGCTCTGTTTCTAATCCTTGATAACATAGATTAAGCGTTAGACTTGTTAGGCCTTGGAGGGCTCAAGGTTTATCAAGCGTCACCTTCCCTCCGTTTGAGGCCTTGCACATTCTTCACAAGAAAAACACAAACGTATGAGGTCAACAGTGATACGGAGAGAAAATGACGTCTGCTCGGCAATTTGTGGCTCGTGATGTGAAGGGACTGCACACTGCACTGTAAATTAGTTTTTTTTTGTTGCAACCTTTTTAAATTATAGTACAATTCTCGGTTAACTGTTTTTTTAAGGCTATCTGAATACCATGTTGGGGCTTTGAATACGGAGGTGACAAATATTTTAGAAAATTCAACAAATATGGGGCGCAACGATGACAACACAGGCTGTCATACTTTCCTTAAACTTGTAGTCATTATTTACTTTCTTGTGTACTTTACTTTGCTATTATTGTCTAATGAGGACGACAATTGGACTTTAAGGATTTTCCATTTTATTGAAACCAAAATGTGCAAAAATCACGTCAAATAAATTAAAACAAAGCATTAAAAGGCTTATAAAAAAATGAATTCATAAATATAATGCGGCCTATGGTAAAATAGAAAATAAAAGACCTGGCTTTGAAGTGACTGTCTATTGAACTCTTCAGTGCCCTGGAGAGCACAGACGTCAACACACAACAAACAACTATTTGTCTGAGATAACTCTGAATAATTAGTGTTGATTTGTTATAAATAATGTGGGATTACTCTTCTTTAATTCATGGGCTATTTTAGATTTTTTTGGGTAGCATACATAATAATATTTGTTTTCTTCTGACTGAAATAACATTGCAGCTGTCCGTACTTCAAGCATTCCGATCAACCTTACAGGTTTTGACAGAATAAACTAAAATCATGTAATATTTTCAATGAACAGCAGCTATTGCAACACCTCGATAGGACTGAAGTAGGTGTACATGTATGCGTATTAACCTGGCCTGGCGGTCCATGCTGGCCACTCGGAGGTTCTCCCAGCGGGAGTTGAGGAGGCACATCTGCTCTCGGATTTCCTCTTCCTCCTCATCTGTCAGATTGCCCTGAGCAATCAGTTGGTTACCCGCTTGGAGAACATTACCCACACTGCTCTGGTGCGCCGTCAACTCCATCATGAACACCTTTTACGAGAGGAGAGGTAAAAGAGTGACGGTAAAAAACATGTTTTACAATTTGAAACGTTGGTCTTGCAGCAGAAACAAAACAGCCATTGCACCTCCATCTGTACGTGCACTACGTAGAATAACATTCCCTTAGCATGACTCAGATTCAGCCTGACATGGAGACCGAACATTGCTTCTATAATCTGAGACAGCATGTCGGCACTTGGCATCCAAATACTAAAACCTGGAAGTGTTTCACTTCCACCCCTTTCCCTCTGGCGTCACGAGGTAGAACACTTAATAATGGCCTGCAGACGCGCAGGGCATCACCTCTGCACTCTTGCATTAACGAGGGTTGCTGTGGCAACAGTTAAACAGGCCTGTGAGCACAAACTGAAGAGCAGAGTCTGTCAAGCAGCCAAACGAGGCCAATTACAAAACAAAAGGAGGAGGAGAGATGCTTCAAGAAGGAAAGCAAGAGCAACTTTTAAGGAGTGAAGTTGCTTCTCAACTCCTTGGAGGAGATTTTGTGCTGGTAATTGTTGTGAGCAATATGAAGCCCAATGAATGGAGTTATTGTCAGTTTTCCATGAGCTCTCTGGATGAGTAAGCATGTCCGACTGCACCTCTGAGCACATTGTTTTTGATGAGGCTTTGCTGGAGAAGTTGGAGTAAGTATGTGAACAACGAGGCCGAAACAAACTGGAGTGATTTGTTTAAGACCTCCTCAAAAGCTGTTAAAGAGGCTTTGGGTCTTGTTGCTCAGTCGCACTACCAGCTTTCAGCTTTGACCTGGATTCCAGTTATCAAACTTCACAAATATTCACATGTCAGCCAATGGAATGCGGCCAAAGCCCCTTTACACACACGCACGGACACAAACCACGCTGCTACGCCTTCTCAAGCAAGCTCTGTGCCAGGGCTCCATGGGGTGCTGTGCGCCGCTGTTCACAGCAGAAGTCTTGGCATTCCCAACATGTACGGAGCATGTACAGTTGGTTGTGGGAGGGCTTTATCTCTGGGATACTATATCTAGGCTCAGCCATGGAGAATAAAAATTGAGCATCTAGCTTTTGAGATTTAGACAGTTCTGGACTTTTCATATATTAACCTTTGAGAAGCGCCACACAATGTGTCACTTTGTCATTTTCAGTGTGAGAGGTGTTATTTATTGATTTAGTTATGTTGATGATCCTGAGCTCATGTTTACATCTTTGCAAGCCCTCAGCCAGTCTGCAGGTCTCCTACCTCGTGCGTGTGAAACTGCTCTTTGACTTCTTCCACATCGTCCGACACCTCATCCTGGATATGTAGGGCATCCTCGGCCGACAGCAGCCAGGTGAGGACCTCCTCCAGCGTGGTCTGGTAGATGTCCAGGTCCACTTCCAGCAGGCTGCCCTCCGTCGGCCCCTCTGTCTCCGTCAGGCTGCTGGGGGTCTCTGGCCGGGGGCTGCTGCCTGCTTTCTCCATCTGCACATTCTGTAAGACAAGAGGAGGGAATGAGGACCCTGGCTGACTTACATCTTGGGTTATCATTACTGTGATAATAGGAAAGGTATAATAGTAAAAGTAATTAATTTACAAGGTAAAAACATCCATTTGTCTTTTCATTTGGTTTTAATCTGAGCTGAGATTAGTTGGAACAGACATGGCCAAACATCTAGGAGGGGCCAGTGTTGCTCTGGAGCACGCAGAGCAACACTGGCCTGCTGGTTTGAGGAAACAACATGATAACTGCAGGCCGATTCTAGGATTCTAGAAGGAGCCTTTTGAACGCTGGGCAGGGCAATTCTCATCCTAGGAATAGCAGCAGGTTTATCCTGGGTAAAGTTGAGTGTACAGTCAGATATGAATGGTGAAGGAGAAATGGCTTGAATTGCTTTAAGGACGAGAGGGAAAGCATGTTTGACAACTTTGTTGTGTAAAGACAGCAGTCACGTCAGTGCCGTGTTCCTGAATAAATTTATAAATCTAACACCATAAAATAGAGGCAGTGCATAGATATCTTTAACATAATCTCACTAAACCAAAAAAATAACTTAATTTTCTGAAGGAAAGTAGGAAAAAGTTCAACAGAGCTGAACAAATATGTCTGGAGCTGAAATAAACGAGAGATAAAATCAAAGATGACAGAAATACTCATGGTTTGTGTGGTGCAGTAATAAGTAAAATGGACCTTTATTTTCCAGGATGAAATTACACAACAAAGTCATGTGTCTGTGTCGCAAACTCAGAAAAAGGTCACCTGCTGAAAATCTTTGATGACCTTTTGGACACTTTGGTGAAAGTAAAACAAATATTGAACAACATTATGTTTGACATGGAGGCTGGCAAAGACAAGGTAACAACGACGTAGGGAAAGGGAGGGAGGAGAGAGGGAGAGAGAGGAGAGAGGAGGGACAGAGAGAGAGTGAGATAGAGAGAGAGAGAGAGAGAGAGAAGACTGCAGCCTTGCTCGATTTATAACTGGCTCAACAGAACGCTTGATTATCACCAGATGATGCATTCATCAGATTTGCCGTTGAGGTTCTGGAACATGAATTGCATCATCATGCATACGTAAATCCGTGATATTCCAACCTTGATGGTAAGGCAAAAAACTTTGCTTAGATCTCAAGCTGTCAATATTGAAAAACAATCATTATCTAAAATTGCCGTTAAGAACGCCACGACAATAGCATGACCCAGTAGCATGAAGTTCCAATATCGAGAGGGAACTAAACACAATTATCAGAAATAAAGAGCCGGACATTTTTCCTCCACTCTCTCACTACCAGCAGCATTACACATCACTTCCTATGGAGAGAGGAACTTCGCCAGGAAAGCAAATCCCTTTTGGACCAATCAGGACATTATTTAAAAAATCTTTTCCAGCACTCGTTCCAGGACGTGTGAGGTATGCGCCCATGAGCAATAAAAACGTAAGAGGTTGTTTCTGACTTCTGCCTAAAACCCCTCTGAAACACCCCCACCAGGGGTGTGTACATACAGGGCTGCAGTTTGATCTGCTGTCGTTACTAATCACAAGTTAGTCAAACAGCGGGAAAGTCCAACTGAACTAAGGTGTCGGAATAAGACTCTGAAAGGCTCACAGATGTTAAAACATGAAACAGTATCGGTGTGTGCATGTAAAGTCTCCTGCCCACCAGCACACAGGCATCTGTAATGCTCAAACAACCTTCCCCGTCACCTCTCTGCACACACTCCCATTCTCACCAATGTAATCCCTCATTTCCTTCCAGCCCTTTACAGCTCGGTCTGGTGGCTAATGTCAGAGGGGTGAGTCATGGCTCCGCTCCCTATTTGCCTCTCCGCCTACTGTGCTTTTCATGAGCAGCGCTGGAGAGAATGAAGGAGTTGGCTTCTTCAGGCTGGGAGTGGCTCACACAATGAGACACTTCACGATATTCCTTACGCTTGCACATAACGGCGTCGGTGGCCTTCAAACTGAATGTTATCAGAAGCGCAACATGGCAGCAAAGGTTGAAGCCGTTATGGGTTCAATTATTTATTTTTGCCCCTTCAGCTTTTCAGTTGTTGAAGCTGACATTAAGGGGCTGAACTATCATCTCTTCGTTCATTGGAAGAGATAACGGGTTGTTCCCACGGGGACCGACAAGGGGGGTTCAGACCGGCAGCCACTGGGGAGCACTGTGTCACTCTTCAAATAACTGAACCATGTGGATAAAAGAGATAGATTACTATTTTGTTTATTTCTTAAGGGGTGTATTGATACATCGCATTATCATAAACAGGATGGGGCGAGACATCCACCATGCTTTTCACACAATTGTACGTCCTATGAACTAAATAGTTACATTCTAGTATAGGACAATATATTTGCAGGAAATCGTATACTCCATGTTGGCATTTGCAGAACATAAATCCAAATATTCAAGTCAAATAAAGTCTTGGAAGGGTGACGGATGATCGACTGTTTGCTAACGCATGATAGTGAGGTTAGCCCAGCTCATATGAAACCGAGCTAGCCACAATCGTTATGTCACGAAGGAGAACGTCTCATTGACGTTTTTAAAATAAGCTCTTAATATTCAATAAAATAATCCTCACAAATTAACTGTTATGATTTCTTAAAGGCATAAATGCAATCATCAGAAGTAAAAAGACGTACGGAGATAATAAACTGTACCGTGGTCTTATGACTTCACGTCACCACCCCTAAATTAAAGGCGGACTAGTGTTCGACGTAATGACCTTCAGTAACCTCCTTTAGCCACTAACCTAGGTTTGTGTTTCCACAATCAGTTCTGAACGGCTGTTTTTGATTCTAGTTATACATTCCCAAAGTTTGGACTCAATGTGCGGTTTGTCTACATTGCCGGTTACCAGCTGTGGGTGTTTAGGGTTTACACATAAAAGAGCACCTGGGATTCCTTGAAGAAACAGATGTCTCCATGGACACCATGGCGGTTTAAAAGTTTGTGAGAATAGTACAGTCAGGGTTCTTACACATTTTGATCAATGGATTTCCATGACTTTTCTATGACTTTTCCATGACTTCAAACCAAATTTCCATGACCAAACTGAAATCTCGGTATAAACATGAACAATTTTGAAAATTGTGCGTATTGAGAGCGTATGCCGGCGTATATTTTGAGCGTCTTTCTTTAAAAAACATACTAATTTTTTCAAATTCGGCGTAAATAAACATGTGATAACAAATTTCCATGACTTTTCCAAAACTTTTATGATTTACGGTTTTTCCATGAGTTTTCCAAGCCTGGAAATTACCATTTTAAAATGCCATGACTTTTCCAGGTTTTCCATGACCGTACGAACCCTGACAGTGACTTTCACCTTAGTGTGGACTTTACCCCACAATCGTTGTTGGTGGTATATGCAAGATATTGTACCCTTCTGTATCATATCAGTACCAGCATACTTTGTGGTGTGTTTTACCTGAGCCCTGAAGTCTGGACCTGCGCCCTCAGGCTCCACTTTGTATTTGCGTGGGAGGGTCTCCACTTCTCTGATAGCCTCCATGCTCACGTCTTTGGGCAGCACGGCGAACAGCGATGTCACGTACATGATGATGGACTTCTTATCCGGTAACTGCACCGCCACATCTGAGAGAGAGCGGGCGAGGTGGCGGGAGGGAGGTGGATGTGGGGGCAGAACAAAAATATCAGAGATAGAAATTAAGCTCAGGAGAAGCAGGAGGAGGAGCAGAGCAGGGGATAGAGGTGAACAGTGCGTGTGGAGAAAAGCAGCATGGTGCAGTTAAGGGTGACAGGAGGAGATGACATGGGAAGGAAGGGGAGAGGGGAGAGAAAAGGGCAGGTTGAGGCAAGTCGGACAAATTAAACAAGGCTTTGACACAGGTCAGGTGTGACTGCCATCGGTCATGACATAACAAGAAGGCTCTGAACATAGACGGCTCGAGTACATCTTCAGCTGCTCCTTGAACTGTTCAAAACATTCTGCACAGCCCAAAGACACCTCCAAGGTATTTGCTCCACCGTGAGCTTATCCAACAGCTGGCAGGACATGAAGGCAGGCTCCATGAACACAGGCCATGTGTTCCACAGCCAACCAATCTTTAAAAAGGTAGCCCCTTAGGTGCCTTTGCTTTTGTAAACATTTTTTTACAATTTCTAAAAGAATCTTTCTGCTGTTATTCTTGTCCAAATAATTACAGTGGGTGTGCAATGTGGTGCCGTGTTTGAAGCCGCTGGATCAGGCCGTACCTTCGGCGTCCAGGAGCCGCTCAATAGCCAGCTGGTCTTTGGCTACGGTGAAGGCATGGTCCAGTCTCTCCACAGCGCTCAGCCCGACGACCTGATCCCAGCTGAACGCATTTGGCCTGAAGACACAGGAGAACAGCGGCGATGAGAGCAGCAACATGGAGACTTTAACATTTAAAATGTCCAAAGTGAAGGAGACACTCTCAGATAATAAACACAAACATCAAATCCGCATTGCTGGTGCTGTTGGAGGGAAGGGAAATCACTCTACCTGAGCTGAATGCATCTCATTCGTGGGTTTTTGAAGAACACAGCTTCTGTTTTATGCTCACTCGTGTAATGAATGTGTATACCAAAAACTGCATAATTCAGAGGGTGGCGGTTTCTAGATAATGTTTGGACAAAGAAATGACCTGAGCATTTGAAACATATAATCTGTTCTCCGTACAGAACAGACTCTTCCCTTAGTTGTACAGGAGGGACTTGTGTTGAGGCCAGTTGGGTGTGGAATGTGTGTGTTCAGTTATCCACCTAAACCCTGGCCCAGGTCTAAACCAACACTGGCCTTTCTCACAGCTCACAGGCCTGTGGGTGTGTGTGTGTGTGTGTGTGTGTGTGTGTGTGTGTGTGTGTGTGTGACTAGTAAAGACAAGGGGTTTGAGAAAACGGGGAAAACCGCCTTAATGCTTCTCCCGCTCCCTTTCTTTTCACACAGCAGCTTACACACATACACCAAGCGTGTGTAAACAGCCGCATGGCAGGCGTAAACAGAGCAAGTCAAGCGGTGTACACACACCCGGCAGGCGCTGACCTGTCAACCTGACCTCCTGCCACTTAGCATGGGTAATAATGTGCGCGCACACACACACACATGCACACACGCCATTCAAACTCCAGGAATTGGTATTTGAAGCTGTTGGTCTGGTTTTCAGATGATTTACATTCAGTCAGAGGACGTATGTGAAATATGCAAAGACTTTAAGTGGAAGATTCCCTGAACAGCAACAGATATCCCAACATGGCACATAAGAAGGTACGGAAGAAGTGTTGCCAGATGTTAATGCAATTTGGACTAAATGTACCGAGATACAGGGACATGAATGAAGACAGAGGACGTTGTCCATTTCATCAGATCACTGCAAGAACATGTTTGTGAAAATGACCCCATGTTGCACACCAGCAACCTCCATGATCTAAGATCTCTCCTCACCTGAAGTGATGTAGGATGCTGTTGAGAGCCAGGCCGTCAGCCCAGCTGGTGGTGAAGTTCAGCACATTGACTCCTGGGTAAGAGCGGGTGCACTGACGGACCCAACTCAGGAGGATCTTCTCACTGTTGGTCTGCTGCAGGTTGGACATGATATCCTTCATGATATCTTTCACCTACACAAACATGGAAAAACAAAGACACGGGTGAAAACAAGCAGATGTTGTTTTTTTGCTGATATGGAAAGTGATAATTGTTCGAATGATCATTTTACTAATCAGGGGACGATGGCAGATTAGAGCATCATGTGACTAGCTTAGATTATTCAAATGTGTCAGTAATTATATCACGATTTAAACTGTGGTTTTATGAAATAATGTTTGCTTAAAATGATGCATACAGTTACATTAGTGATATTATTATTTACTACGAATGAAAACCTATTATTGAAAACTTATTCATACAATATATAATAATGTATAATAATATATAAAATGACACTTTTAATAAAACTTTTTGATCAGCAGTTGTCCTTCAAATGTTCGACCTGCTGACGAAGCAGTGGATGATAAGCATGTTTAAATGCGTGTACACATCATTAGTGATTTTCCATCATCTGTATTTTTAATTCCTCTGGGTGATGAATCGTGAGTTCACGGTCAGAGAAAAGTGTGTGTGTGTGTGTGTGTGTGTGTGTGTGTGTGTGTGTGTGTGTGTGTGTGTGTGTGTGTGTGTGTGTGTGTGTGTGTGTGTGTGTGTGTGTGTGTGTGTGGAAAGAAAGGAACGGCACATGTGTGCTCACCTGCCAGTGGAGGATAATACTCCAGATGAGGCCCAGAGTCAGCTTGCGGTTCCCATCCACAATATCTGTCCCTCCTATATTTACCAGATCAACCTGTGAGAAATGACAGACGATGAGAACGAGGCTCAATGGAAATAAATAACTAATTATGCAGGCAATGGCACAAAGTTGGGTACTAATTGTAAAGTTATTATGATATAAAGTATTCCTGTTTTGAGCAGATTAGTTGAAAAGCCAATCCAGCTGCACACATTAGAAAATCTTTTATTTGCTGTCATGGTAAAATATTTTTAAAATGAAGCTGGTGATAGCGTGAACCCTTACAGTAAAACACAAAGTAACATCTGAATGTCTCAATCAAGTGGTGTTCTTACTTTTGGTTTGAATATTCATGTCCACAAAGAAAATATCTGATCTATGCATATTCACCTAAAAGTGGATTTTACGACCCTAATTACACCTTCCAATGGTGCCTATAGAGCGTGTCTGCAGCCTTGTCAGACACCAATCACATGAGGAGAGTCCAAGTGAGGACTGATTACATATAAATATTGAAGAGAGGATCAAGGCACAGAGTGGAACATGAGGTCAAGTGTCTGGTCAAACTAAACATTGACCTTGTCTACGGCAGAGTTGACCTCTGACCCTTCGTCCCAATGAGCTCCATCCTCCACACTATCCCTGCTCTTTCGTTCTGCGCTACACATACAGATCGTTACACTTCTGCGTGGGTAAATGTTTCTTTGCCCAACTTCTAAACTAGGACATATTGTCCTGTGGACTTGTATTTTCCCAAAAGTTTGAATAAAGCAAGTCAAATCAGCCAGCAACACTCTATCACACAACTTTAACCTCTCGTCATTTGACGGCCATAAGGGAGGGAATGACTACAATAACACTCCAGTTCCCCACACCTCCAGTTCTTTAGATGCAGCTCTAGAAACATGTTACATGTGCAGAGTAACATTTTTCAACAAATAGAAAATCAAGGAGAACAAAGTACATGTCAGCAATAAATGTGGTTTCTATACTATAAATAAGTGTTTTTATAATATCTATTTATTTCCAAAAAGCTTCCAAGGCTTTGTTTAATTTTCTGCTCGCATTAGACTTGAAAGGCTCGTGGAAACTCTGGTCTTCACTGCCAGCTGACGAGTATCTGGCTCCTGAAGGAGAGAAACCAGCAGGGGTTGCATGCTATCTCCGGCCTCTGTGACTTCCCATGAGCATTCCCATTATCTCCCAATGCTAAGGTCACGGCATTAAGAGCAACCAATGTACACAGAGAGGAGGAGGAGGAGGGATGAGGGAGCGAAGGGGCGATGCAAAAAGAAAAAGAAAAAACTCAGTGTCACCTCAATGACACATTCAAACCGGACGGAAATGTACAAATCTATGACGGAGTGTGACAATGTCAAAAGTACCACAGCTAAAGCATTTGTGGATTTTCCCTTCAGCAAAACAGTAGCAGGTATGTGTACAGTTCATTATAGTTCATTATTTATGGCTGTGCTATGCTAAAACAAAACCCTGCAGACTCTTTGCGCTCAATAGCATCTGGTGAAGAACCACTGACGTACGAGATGTGGCTAAAATCATCCGTCAACAGCTGCTGACGACACAAAAAGACTGCAGAAAACACCAGATACTCACATTATTTTGATGCAGGACTTGAAGAACTTTGTTGACGTTGTTGAGCGCGTGTACTCTGGTTGAGCCTCTCTCTTTGGTCTGAGGAACAGGAAACACAACGCGGATCAGCTGACGGCACGCTCAGTGTTATCATGAGCCTGCAGGAATCTTGGGCAGTTTATTTAACTCATCAGAGATACACGGAGCAGTTCCGTGAAAAAATTGAGTCTGTGACACATTTATTCATTTATTTATTCACACTCGTGAAAAAATGTGAGGTATTGCTACACCGAGAAAAGGAATGCCATCACTCAGCAGAGTGTTTCTCTCCATACGTTAATCACACCCATTACCCTATCAGCAGTGTCCACAGGCCGACTTATGGAAAGAATGGCAGCATGAATAGCTGCCAACTGCAAATCCTTTTTAAGTCTCCACATAACTCAATCACTCATTTGCACCCCATTATAGAATTAGTATTCTGGCATCAGAGCGATAGTGTGTGCACATGTATGTGCCTGTATGGATGGCATGGAGGCAGTTGGCACTTGGTGTGGCTGCAGGTGCTAGAAAGCAGATATGCTGTTGAACACCGAGGTGCCACTGCTAGAAAGGGAACAAGAAAACTGCATGGTAGGTCACTGAAGATACACATAGAGACGGACACTGACTTTTTTATATTTTATTCTGTTTCTTTACAAACTCTTTTTTAAGATAGTGTTTGTTAGAGTACAATATTAATTTAACCCCGTTTTCTTCTGTTGAGCAAAATCTTTGGTGAGATGAACTGAAATGGCTTGCTGAAAATAACTAACAAGCCGAAAATATGACAATCAAAAACAATACATCTATCGTTGATGAAATGGGGGGAAAGTAGATCGTCTTAAATTAACAGTTTCTATTCAAGCATCCAAACTATATCTGCTGAGATCCTCTGTGAGGCTCTAATGTTTGCATTAGATTTAACGTTGGGCTAAAGTATTTGCTTGTACTGTCCTGAGTGGCTGCAGCAGTCACGTTACAGCGACTAAACACTGCTCTCCTGTAATTCCATTGCATTGCATTTAATGGTGATACAACCCTGGCCGAGCCCCCCAAAAGAACTTTGAAAAAGTATTAAAGAAGTCAACCAATACGAGTTAAGCAAAAGAAATATCAGGAATTTTAGGGTCAAATGACAACTTTCTTTATATTTTGTTGCCTACTGTGTGAAACGATGTCTGCAAACCTTAATACACAAACTACAAACTCACCAGTGCAGTGCTAGTTAGACCCTCCAGCAGGTCCAGCAGCTTCCTCCCATCCCTCAGGTCAGAGAACATATCATTGATGGCTGCCTTCCCCGTCTGATACAAGAAAACAATACAACAGTTGAGGTTGTGTGTACAATGTGTCGGCACCATTGATGAGCGCTGCAGTGAGGCTACAACTCAGAAATAATAATCCAGATGTTAATAAACAAACCAATAACACTCAGATATTGATACTTTAAGGTTGGACGCAAGCAGGACATCTCAGCTAGATTTACTAGCTTTAACTGACCTAAAAAAGTGCCACATGTTCTCCTTTAAGGTATTAACTTTGAATCAACCATGTGATCGGCTCAAGGAGGATATTGACTGACTGTCAGATCGGCACTGAGAGGAATTGTACATGACAAAGGCCGACAAGAGAAGACAGTGAAACTTAGGCCAGGATGTAACAACTGTCAAGTCTGTACGCTCCGAGATTGGATCCTTCTCACATTGGGATCTGATCAGCCGGACTACATACTGAGGCGGCCTGGTTCCGCACTCTTGAGGTGTGGAAACCAAGGAAAATCGATCTTGTCAATTTCAAACGTAAGTTTCACGTTATCTTCACCGCCTACGGGAGTTCCTCTCCCAAGGGAGAGCAAAGAGAAGAAAAGAGGAAAAACAGGGCGGGAGCCTTCCTGAGACCCGCGGTATAAGTTACTGCTCAAAGCTTTTAAACCACGGGGGACTTTTATTGTGAAAAATTTTGAGCGATTTATGACCACAAAATATATCCCATCACTATCTGATCAGCAGGTTGCATTGAAGAGACGAGGGTAACGCTGGCATGAGAGCATGTAGGAGCTTCAGAGAGCATTTTGGCAATGTTTATACAATCTACTAAGCATATTATTTTGTTAAACACAACTGTGAATGATGAGATAGAAGAAGAGGACCAGAGACTTAAAGCCAATAGCACTCTGAAGAAAACTGTTGCTGGGTAGAGTAATGAAAACAAAGTAATGTTTACTTCATTGTTCTGAACATTTGCAATTACAGTTTGTGCTTTGTTTTACCAGATTACGATTAAAGTACATAATATAAGAGTATCAACAACATGTTCACAATGCAAGGTTAACATTTCAACAGTTATGTCTGCTACCCTGCTAGCAGCAACGCTAAACTGCTGCAGGCCCGTCGCCTCATCACTGTGGGACACGACACAAAATCAAACCTTTCTTCAGAATTAGACAAAACATCTTTGGACTGAAATAGCTTCGATATATATCCCGACCATTTCAGTCATTCTATAAAGTATCAGGCAGATGAAGTTTTTTTTTTAAATCAATAACTCTTTCTGAATACATTAATCTGTTTCAAGCCGTGCAGGAAAAGTTTGTCACTTGAACTGGTCTGCAGTCGTTGGCGTTACCTTGGATAACTGTGCATTTATCCATTTGGTGAATGTTTTCTTCTGTACTGTATCATGCTCATCTGTGGAGGACAAAGAAGAAGAGTTGTTAGAAAGGTGGTTAAACCATTAGACATCAACAGCCCATCGTATGACGCCAGGATAGAACATTGTTAACACTCAAAGTCCATTTGCACTCATTTATTTCTGAGAACACACAGGCCAAACTCACTCTACCGCTGCCGTGCTTGTGGATGTGTTATGCATCTGGTAGCGTCACAGCTTCAAAGCATCATGATCAATGTGGCTGGAACACCAGAATATTACAGCAACACAATGAAGGCGAGAGCGGAATTTGATCATTTGTAGAACATGTCTTAAGGGTGTGCCGCGTCAGTAAAGGAAACCTTTGTGAAATCTGTATCTGTGCACAAGTCGTTGCCTATTTATACTGTTCCCCTGGTCTCTAAATCCAAATGTACAAATATTTCACATTCTCTTCCCGCTTGACTCCCTCGCTGCTGCTCCTGCTTCAGTCTCCCAACATGGCTCCCCAATAAGGCCTCATCGTGTGTCAGGCAGAGGGTCAGCTGCTTTGATGTGCCTGGCCGCCTGACGTCACGGACCAGAGTGGCCCATACGAAGCCTTGGACTCAACTAAGAACGTTAGTTTTACACATTGTCCCACATTGAAAAAAATTTGGCTTAAAATTATCCATTTAATTATTAAGACTTTATTTCAGATTGCGACATATCTGTGAAAATTGGAAAACATTTGTTAACAATTATAAAAAAAGATTTGGTGGCGCAACCTTTGTGAGTAGAACACCGTCAAAGAAGAGGCCCCTGCAGGTGTTCTGTACAGTGTAGATTAGTGATAAATGAAGCCGACAATCCAGATCTATATGCTCAGGAAATGATGAGAAAATGTATCAATGAACACCTATCGTATCGGATATGACATGCTTTCGGCCAATGATTCGAATTACTCACTGCCATGTATATTGGGATCATAGCAGACCCCCCAAAAGATAGCATAGTCCGAATAAAGCAAGATTCGAATTATACCATCATGTAAACGCACTGAGTGTCATTCAACCAGCCGCTGTGTAAAGTACCATGAACTGAACAAAAGGTCAGAGGTTATGATCACCAGCCCCAACAGTCGTCGGCTTCTTTGTTTGGGGTGTGTGGAGTGTGTGTGTGTGTGTGTGTGTGTGTGTATACACACCGCCGCTGGCTGGGTGAGAAGGGGCATAAATGCAAGAATGTCCTGCAAGCAGAGGCCAGAGGTGAGAGGGAGAGGTGAAGAGGTGAGAGCATGAGATAAATGGTGGTGGAAGAGACTAGACCAGACTAGACCTGAGATATGATTCTCTTAGAACTATGAAGGGTGTACGTAGAGAAGGCGCTGTACAGAGAATTAAGTCCTTGGAGGGAAATTTGTGATTTTGGGCTTGACCAAAAAAGATAAGATAAGATAAAATATTACTTTACTCATCCCCAAGGCGAAATTTGGTAAGTAGACAAGACAGGTTTTATACATATTTGACTGAATGTGGAGACATTTTAGTTGTCAAACAAAGTTGCTGTCAAGTATTCTTAAGAACCAGTTTCACAGTACACATAAATATGCATACATGAATGACAATGTGTGTGAGGAATGAATAATCTCACATGATTCTAGTTCATGTGTAGCAGTCAGTGGGAAATAGGCCCACGTAATGTATCTCGATCTGAAAATAAGACCAGAGAAGATGAGACAACATGAGTGTGGAAAGAGACGACTGGAAGGGTGAGAGTTGTAGGTGGAAAGTAAAGCAGGAGAGACGTTACTCGTATACACTCGCGCTGTGTCCTCTTCTCTGAGCCATTGTCTTTAAAGGCCTTTGAACCGGAACACTGTAAAAGGCCCTCCTGAGTATGTTGACCTATTTTTTCACATAAATCTCGGGCAGCAACAATAAAACCTAAAGAATTCGTTCTCCGGAGGTGAGGAAGACAAAGAGGGGATAGCTGAAGGAGGTGATGAATGAAGAAGGTGATGGAGAAAGGGATACAGGAGACAAAGACGGTCTTGGGGTCTTTCAAAAAATCAAACGATAGCATGATTGACAAAAGGGTAGGGGACTCAACCGAGGGCCCAATAACTGTTGGCAATCAATCACGGTGGATAAGTTACCGGTGGAATGGTTCAACGGGACCTGACAGGCACGGAGAAAAGAAGAATGAAAGACAAAACAACAAAGAGAGAAAACAAGGAGAGAGAGACAAAAGATAAAAAGAGGCAGCCAGAGGGGGAAAAATGCTGGCAAAAACATTGAGACAATAACTCACAAGGAGCAGGACCGGAATAGGACTAGCAGGCTTTCAACGCAATGTACATTCTCCTTTCCTAAAAAAAGGCCATGCGGCGGCCTCCTGTCCTTACAGTCATAGCAGCACCCCGTGGAGGGCCTCTGAGGCCCGTGGGGAGCGGGTCCCTGTGGGCTCAGGTCTCTCCACTTTCGCACCTTGACAAGACAATACACTCGATTCATACACTGCTCCACCTCAATCTGTCTGCTGCTCCTACTCACCACAGCACAGGAATGTCTTACTGGTGGACGGATCAAAGCAGCGGCAGGTCGGTGTGTGTGTGTGTGTGTGTGTGTGTGTGAGAGAGTGAGAGAGAGAAAGAAAAATAGAGAGAGAAAGAAAAATACCCTCATCCAGCAGGGTCTGTGTAAACATCACTTACACACCATAACATATGTCCACTTATGTCACTTTGCTTATGACCGCTTACATCCGCACAAACAAATCCTTCAGCCATGGATGTCATACATTCCACTTTACATGCTGACTTTTATATGACTCTTACGGTTAGTTGTGAACAAACTGTGGTCTAACGTGTGTGTCTGTGTGTGATTGTGTTTGAGAGACCAAACTGGAAGTCCTTTAAGCTTCAAAGCTTCAAACTGACAGGGTTTGAGGGTCCAACGTTACACACACACAACATTCATTTGAACAACTACACTAGCTTCCAATGAGCTGTCCGGCCAAAGAGATGCTGACAACTTGGGTTATATTCAGGGGGGAAAAAAGAAAAAACAACTTAAGGAACATTGTTTCTCTGGTCTCTTTGAGGCCCTTTGCCATGTAGAGTATTGAGCTGTGTCCAGCTCACTGATTTCACACACATTCCTTGGTGTTTAACTTATAATGTAAATGAACTGCTGTTGCTAATTGAAGCCAGTCAACCTCTCATCTCGGCCTGGTGTGTATATTCAAACCAACGAAAGGCATCAGTAGAAGCATTGGATATATCGAATGGTGGATTCCTTTCAAGATAAATACTCTGCCTTCTAGTTCTGTTCATGTTTACTGAGGAAATAGAACCATCACTGAACTTGAGGTCCTACTAATATTAAAAAGTTAAGTTTTTTGTCTGGTCCGCAATTAAGTAATGCTTTTCCGAGAGACCCATCTTTATGGGTCAGTTGGTCATGTGATAAAGATCAGCCCAGTGAGTCGAACTAACTACAGCCACATTATTAAGTAGTTAACCCCTGTCAAATAATCATATATCCCATTACTGTTGTGTCCAGTTAATGTGGTGAGAAATAAATGATTTTCTTCCTCGACAGCAGAACAGGAAGTAGTGATTACATCAGGAATGGTAATCCCACTGGTGTCCTCTCACAGTTCACCGAGCACACACATGCTCTCAATATATTGTCATGTACACGCTTGCACGCTCGCACCACAACAAACTAGCTGTTGTGTATCGGCTTCCCTTTCTAAAAAAGAGGAATGATCTTACTTGTGCTCGCAGTCGGTTTGCAGAGCTTTCGATTTCGGTTAAAAAGATGAATGAACGCAAAAACTACCAAAGCAATAAATTCAGGATTTTTTTAAAATGCATTTAGATATAAGTACACTTTTTTGAGATATGATCTACAAAAAATGCCCTGTTCCTCTCTGTGTCCTTGACTGAGAAGTTTGAGAAAAATGAAACGCCAGCAAACCTCAAGCGAGGACATAAGCAGGCAAGAAACACACATGTTCTTCAGAGCAGCCAGCTGGGAACACACAGCAGACACATAAAATATACAGCTCCAGTTAGTGTCTCCCTCCCTCTCACAGGTGGAGAGAGGCTGTGACCACACAGCGGGGAGACGGGGGAGAAGGTGGGAGGCACCGAGGTGAAAATCAAACAAACCGCCAGGGTTTCCACGGCAGCGTCACACAGTAAACATGAGCGCTCCGAGATTAGACAAATAGAGATGTTTACAAAGTTTAGCAGCAATTACTTTTAGCTCAGTTATACCTCACAAACTAAAACTAAATGATCCCAATCAGTGATATGATAAAGCTTAAAGTGCATGTGTGGCCACTGAATGTGTCCCCAGTATCCGCTGAAGTAATTGAAAGTTTAATAAGCAGAAAAAAACAACTGGAATGTTTGTTTGAAGGTTGTCACAGTGTTGAAATAAAACTTTTTTTTTGCACATGCTTTACTGGGGTCATTGGAGATGAAATCAAGAGAGCCTCATGTCTTGGCTATAAAAGGGACTCAAGCAGAAGGAGGCTCAGCTGTCGGCTGTCTTGTCCATCAGTCCTGCCCCAGCAGCAGCCCAGTGGAGGGCACTGATTCTTTAAACTTTGTTGATACTCACGCTTGGCCTCCGCGGAGCTCAGAGCATGAACGAAGGTGTTTATATTCGATGGCTGCTTTATTCACCCAAACAACAGAGGGCGCACAAAAGGAATCGTGAGGAATCAAAAAGACAACGAGATTTAAGTGTAACTGGCAAAATGCCATAAATCAACCTCCACAATGCAGAGGAGTGATGGTAATTCTCTGTAAACTCATATCTCGTGTTTATGTACAAGTCATGGAGAAACATGTCACGTATCACATTCACTAAAGGAAACACAGGTTTAATATCCTGTAAAGAATTTGATTTGGCTTTGTATACTCCCATGACATTTAAATAGAGTTGTTATCAGTGCTCGTGTCCATCACTTAAAGTTTGAACTTTTCCTCATATATATTCACGCAAAAACAGTGCACATAAAACTCAATCCATTTCACAGTAAGATGGCAGAGATGTGCTTTATTTTGACTGTGTACGTTGAGTGGAATGCATCGAATTCCTATAATTTCCCCGTGCATTCCTCCCTCCAGTGGTCACTTGTCTAAGCTTGTCCCAGCCGGCGCAGCCTTGTTGACAATCTTTCCTCGCCAAGATCTGGGAATTTGGAAGGTCAACATTTCAGAACGTCCAAAAAGATTAACCCATATCCCCACTTAGCAGCATGAAAAACATCCCTGTGGTGTGTGCTCGGGAAGGTGAGGGGTACTGGAATTTCGTGAAGTCAGAGCGAGATGAACTGTAAGAAGTGAGCCGAGTCCAGAGACACAACGTGAAGAGGTACGAGAATAAAGCAAAGAGTGATGAAGCTGTAGCTTCCCGTAAAGGAGCATCTTTAAGAACACACTTGTAAAGTAACGCCTGTCGTAAACACTGTGGCGTCTTCAGTGCCTTTGCAGGAGAAAGTAAATACAATAGTACATATGACATGACAATACACTTTAAAAATATATATCTTAATTTCATAGCATGAACGTCCTGCTGTTGCAAAGCGTGCATTCACCTTGATCGGAATCTAAATCGCTGCAGCATTCGTCACCATGTCTGGAGTCTGAGTCCACACTAAAGTGCCCCACCTGTAGCCATGCGTCACTCACACACCTGTCAAAGGTTCCTACCTCTGAGGTTGAGCCCACACTCTGCCATCATTTACCAGAAGCCACCACAACGCTGAACCGAAGAAGCAACAAAAGCCCCCCGAAAAAAAGAGATAATCCAAGAGTTGTTGCACCAGATAGAGTTTGACATTCACGCCTCACTCTCCTCCTCTCTCGTCTCTCTCCTCTGTCTCCGTCGCTCCTTGACCGACGAGGGAGGAAAAGATCAGAAGAATGCTGCGGCAAAGAGAGAGGGGAGGGAAAGAGGGACACTGCCAATGAAAGGGAAACAGATTGGGGGCAGAGCAGAACACGACAGGGCAGGCCTAGTGTGGGGAGTTGTAATGCATCGTGGGATCGGGAATGAACGCAGGTAAACACAGAAACGCTGTTCGGCACCATCCCAGCGTGCAAAGGGGCAGAGTGCACGGGCCGTGACAAGATGGGGGCAGAAGAGACAAGGAAGGTATCGCCCAGAGATCACCCCAACACGTGCTGGTGGGGCAGAGGCTTTCACTTTCAGATCTGCATCTGCTGGAAATCCTCCGAAACGTGGAGACCTTTAACTCGTGTACACAACGGAGCGGTCGCAAGGCAACACAACACACGGGAGCCCGAGTGCGAGTCATCTAAGATACTCGTGATGTTAAGAGAGATAAGCTCAACAATGTGGCGAGGTTCACCAAGAAAAGCTGTCGCCTCGTTTCACTTTCACACACCTTTTTTTTGCATCGACAAACATTCTAGCGTAGTACAATAATTGTTTCTACATGATGAAGGTGAGAAATCTGTCCGTTCATTTAATTTAAAAAACAAAGTCTGATGCCAGTCACACTAAGATGCTAAAGATACAGGTCAGCAGACTCAGCACATCACTAAGAAGTGTCCCATCGCTGAGGTTCTCACTGCTCTTCGCATAAAGCGTCACAGATCCAGACTGAAGGTCTGTGGGTATGAAAGACCGTGACCAGCTACTGGCATGTTGAGAGCATCATTGGGACATTCAGTTTTGGTTTCACAGACTTTTCAACTAAAGATGATAAAGTGCCAGAATACGTTGTGAAGTCTGTAGACAAGTTAAGTGGATAGACAGCTTAATTTCCTGTGATGCTTCTTTGAATTCATTGTTAAACTCCTCCACAGCTGGACAGTAATACAGATGTGCTCATCCACTTACCGAGATCAAGCTTTCCTTTCCTCTTGGCAAAGTTACGCCTTCGCCACGACATCCACTTACTCAAATACATGATGGAAAACAAGTCTAGATACAAAAATAAAAAGAGAAACAAAGAGAAACAAATCCGGAACAGGAAGGCAAGAAGGTTGTGGTGGTGAGGGGGAGAGAGAGAGCGAGAGAGCGAGACAGAGAGAAAAAAAGAGAAAAGAGAAAGAGGAAGTAGAGGTGTGGGAGCATTTATCAAGTACACTAGGTCTGATTATTTGGGGTGCTGGGCCGGCACTGTCAGAAGTGACTTCACACACACAAACACACACACACATGTTCACACTCGACAGGAGGCGGAGACGAGTGAGTGACAAGACCAGGGGCTGCTTCAGCAGGTCAATTAAAAGGTAAGTGACGTCGAGGTTTTGCATGTAAACACAATGCTGTAACTGACAGCTGATTCTCCCCTGAAAAAACTACGTACCGACGTGGTCAACAGCTCTCATTCTCCCACGCCGCAGAGTGACAGCGGATAGACAAGACCCAGAGGGACCTGGATCCTAAAACATCCTGCCGGCACCTACGGGCCTCAGCAGCCACTTCCTTTGCTACCGTTTAAATGAAAGGGAAACCTTCGACAATCAAAGAAATGAGTCGGATTGAATGCAGGACATGCAGTCAGAACATGTAATGCCAGTCTGAGAGCCAGTGTGGTGGAACAGGGAACAGGGCAAAGGTCGGAGTCTGTTTGCTCATTGACATATTTAGTCAATGAGGGGCAACTGAACAAACAACTCTCCTCCCACCGAGAGGGTGAACTAGCGACAGATGGGAGCAAGAGTAGAGCGGGGAAGGGGGGAGGGCAACAGTGAGAGAAAGTTAATGTCTTTTGTTGTCTCTTTTTCCTTCCTTCAAAAGAGGAAGTAGAGGAGGAATACCAGCCCGGTCCCCCCGTGACCAACTTCCCCCAGTCTGACATTTAAATCCACTTCCTTCCAGAGAGAGTTGTAGCAGCTGGTCACAACTTGGGCTGGGTGGGGCTAGCTCTGCTGGGGAATGAAGGATTCAGAGAGCAAAGGGGACTTTCCACTCGGCTGCATCAGTCCAGGACCCAAAGTCAGGCGTCCCCCTCCGCCATTCCATCCTCACACACTCGCCCGAGAGCATCCGTCATCAAACTGCTTGAATGAAGCCGTGTGAGTGCATATGCACATTGCACTTCCATAAACATCTCTGTCTGTGTAACACACACAGACACACACACACACACACACTTCACGTTCTCATGGGAGCAAAATCCCATGTCTGTCTCACCACAAACACTGCTTGAGTTTACATGGCATTTAGAGCGGCTTGTTTACTGGATGGTTGCTATTGGAACTTGGGTAAATTGCAGGACTCTCTGTATTTATGTTGCTATATGAATCCAAATAACTAATCCTTGTCACAAAGCATAACAAAAACAAATATGTCGAGCTACAAGGTTCAGAGTTGGGAAAGAGAAGTCCCCCGACTGTGTATCCTCCTCTGGCTGACCGTCAAAGCCTCCTCGCACACAAGCTCAATAAACTGCGCAAGATTTAGACATCAAAAAATAAATAATTTACAATCCAGGATAGTCACATGGCCATGTCTTCGACTTACACCAATAGGCTTCACTGTTCTCCACTGACAGAAACGTCCATTGTCCTGTCACTCTTTGATGGCCTGCAGACATTTGTAATGAAATAATGTAGTTAATGTTATAGTTGTGCCAGCTTCCTCTTTGATTTCTGTTTGTGGCCTCCGCCGGTCACCAAACAGCAGTCGGAGTCCCACACATCACTCAAACTTTTGCTGAAACAACCCATGGTGGTTGAGACTACTGATTTACAAGGGACTTCTCCTCCAGTGACAGATGTCTTTATGATAGTTATCTCAACATACAGCAGCCAACAGGACCACAACATTGAGGATGCTGAAAATGGTTGCTGTTAAATGTGTTTGTCCTTTGAAAATACCGTTCCAGAAGTGGCTGATGTGATCAGGTAATCATGGCTGTGCGTCTCACAAACACACGAAGACAAAGAACAGACGGAGCATTATCTGAATCAATTATATCACATCTTCTTACACATATCTGTTGCACTTCTGTCCCCCCGGGGAGAGGGACCCTCCTCTGCTGCACTCCCGAAGGTTTTTTCACTTTTCTTTCTCTCCGTTTAAGGTTATTTTTGGGGGAGTTTCTTCTGAACCGATGCGAGGGTCCTGGGAAAGAGGATGTCGTGTGTACAGGTTATAAAGCCCTCTGAGGCATATTTGGGATTTTGGGCTACACTAAATTAATTGAATTGAATCCTCAAAATCTCTTGGTATTGGTGCATAACATGTACAGTAGCCACACTGTCCCGAGACCCTTTCTCACCCAGTGTGTCCTGTTCATCTTTACCGACCATTTTATGTAGTAGTGGAAAAACAAGTTGTGATGGATCAGTTTTTGGTTCTGTTCTCAATTGTCAGAACTGAGAACGCTTTCAAATGTTTGCACAATTCACTTAGTATTAGCCCATAAATAGTAGAACAAGTAACACAAACCTATTAAGAACCAATAGACACAAATAAAACCTCAGCAATATAAGAAAAATGGCATTTGAAAGAATTCAATCTATTATTTACTCAATGGTGAAATATACCACAGTATCTTTTAAAGGGTTAATCTAAACTCTCTTTGGTTTTAGTAAATCCTGTAATGCGAGGGGTTAGAAGTTAGATTGGGCAACATGGCGTTGGAAAAGGGACTGAAAGGGGGATTCAAACTAGAAGGACTAGCTTCGGAAAGGGGAGATTCACATTAAAGAGGAGATCGGTTTGTATGTGCTCAACAACCACAGGAACATTCAACACTGATCATATTCTGCCATTTCCAGCCTTCTCTAGAGGAGTTTAAATGTCAGCTGGGCGTGGTGTCTGAATGAGCACACACATTCACATGGACCAAAGAGGCAGAGTCCCACAGACGACCACACCCAGGGGAGATGTCTTGGCCAGTACTTCCATTCCCAAATTTCCAGGCTGAATTTTGCAGAGCTTGTTTCCTCCCACTTTCCAGGCAGCCAGATCTAGCGAAAAGCAAAGAGGCGAACACCAACAAACACTTTGTGTGTGTGTGTGTGTGTGTCTATATAAATATATATATCCAGCTGCATTCCCTGCAGACACTTTGCTTCCTAAAAAGTCAAAAGATGCGCATACGAAATCTCACTGACCACAGACCATAGGCAAGAAAGTGAAACTCAAACACCAGAGGCATAGAAAAATAAATAATTCAGGTCATCACATCTCAGAACGTGAGGGCGGCAACAGTCAAAGCCTCTTTGTTTTGTGTTCCATGCTTCCCACACATGCAGATGTACACCCATCATTATGTATTTGCATAACACTGCATACCACTGCACTCCCTGACAGACCGTTTTTTCCTGTCTAGCATGAAACTTGTGTTCACACTCAGTGCACCCTGCTGCGAGCAGCCAAGGTGACAAATAAGGATCAATGACGTGTATTTGAACAAGTATGGTGCCAGATCTTCAGAGCAATCATCTTACCACACCTTCACATTCCCGTTCTCACAAAGCTTAGAAATTAGCACCAGCATGCTTCACTCAGCAGCCCAAAAAACAAAACAATGGAACAACTATTCACTAGGTTGACAAAAAAGTTTCCAATTCAACAATATGTAGTTCCATCACACAGCACGTCACACCTAAACAATACTGCATAAGGAGATGGTTCTCTGGAAAGTTTAACGTGTGAAAATTACAGAAATATAAGACTCTAATTCAACAAAACAAAACCCTTTTAAAGTTGCATAGACTCAAGGAGCTGGAGTCACACACCAAATCTTTAGCACATTGCTTGGGACTGCTGCCGGTATACTCTCACATTCACAAACGCACAGTCACTGAATAACAGGGTCGAGTCCTGAGTGAGCGGAAGACAATATATTAAACAGCAGAGAATCGAAAGATGAAGAAGAACAAGACCAGTTCAGGTTACCAGTCTCTTCCCCTGCAAGCTCTCAAGTGACAAATATACCCAGAGGAAATAAGGTCAATACTGGGTAATGGTTGTTAAACGACAGTCCTTAACCCTGTGGATGATATATGACTTTTCACCTTTGTTTGCACTCTGGAATTTTGTAGGGGGAGGGGAAGTGCACAGGCAGGATAGGTAGATAGGGCTTCAGGGTGTTATCGGATAATTCAACCAGGACTTATTTAAAAAATGCTTGTAACTACTTAACATCTGTTTCAGCCCTTTAAAAACAACTGTTCCATGACCCAAACCACACACACACACACACAAAGCTGGTTCTCAACCGAGCCTGTTACAGGTAATAGTTCTTTCACTGCAGTCTGTCTGGAGACGATTTCTGTACGATTTAAGTGTGTTTAAGACAAGTTGCTAAAGCTCGAGGTTATGTCTTCAGCAATGCAAATACTTTGCAGAGCAGGAACCAGTTAATCTGTTTGATGAAGGACTCAAACAGGTTATTCATGTTATTTAAAAAATAAAAATAAATTTTTAAACGCTACGTCCCACCAACTCGCCAATGGAGCAACGACAACCAGCACTTGAGTGTCGGGCTTACACGACGGGTACAAGTTGGGCTTTTTCTTTTTTAATGCGTAAACCCGTCAATCACAAAAAGGTTCACACCTAAACAGAGTACGTTTTCCCAGAAGCACCACTTTCTCCGGCTTCACGCGATTCTACCCCGCACATTTTCTCTCTCTCCCTGGTCCATTGCGAGCTTGCATAACAACTTGACATGCTGGAAAACATGAGCCATGAGCCACCCGCCACCCTCCCTCCCTCCCCTCCACGCCCCTCAAGAGGCACAAGTGTGCATGTGTGTGTGAGTGGAACAGACTGTCTAGCTTGATGACCTCCATCATTAGTGGTGATCTCGCTCGTCGTACTCGTTTACAGATGGAACACACGGGAAGCTGAAATAACTGAAACAAAAAGGTTAAAAATGACTCATTCAGTTTACTCTCTCCGCAAGATCGGGGTGACCGGTGTTAACTTTCTCGCAGTCAGCAGTGATGACGAAACGGAGAGGAGCGAGCGGCGTGCGCGCAGGCTGTTGGAGCACACACGCCACTGTTGTGAATAAAGACTTCACGCCTTTAGACACGCCCCCACGGCGGCTGGAGAGCAGATGAACAAGTGGGCTTTTCTAACAAGGCTCCTCTCAGCTGTGAAAACATCTTTCCACCTGCCCACCACACACACACTTGTCAATCACCTCTGTTAGCCTGTTTCAAAAATCTTAATCTCTCGCATCGCAGGTTTGTTCAGCTTTCACAGGATCAATAAGAACAATCGGCGTCTCCAGCTGGAGCAATGCCTATTCCATGTGTCCTGGTAACAAATAAATTTTTCCGCATTTGCCTCATTATGAGGTGCTCTCCTTGGTTTGACCTGGATTTACAGAGTCCACATACTCTGAATGAAAGAATAAAACACCGCTAATTTCAGCCATATTTCCGTGAGGCCAGAAAGAATTTGGTGAAGGCCTCGACACGAGTGTGCCCTGGAATTTTCGGCGGGTTGTATTAGTGTGCAGCTAAGCTACGTGCTGAATGTTCCCCTCTTTGCCAGAAAAGAAAACATTACTTTTGGGGTTGCTAGGGAAACCTGAATCTTTGTAAGAAAAAGCATTGTGGTCTGGAGCCAAGCGTTGTAAATTACAAACTCCTGCCAGCACGGAATCTGCCAGCTTTCTCCAGGCTGCACGGACGTGGAAAGCTGGCACATGGACTGGACAGGGTGGATGGACCTACCCACCTTTTCTAATAGGACTTTTTTCTCTTTCACAGTTTACAGTAACGAGAGACAAACAGCGAGGATGAGGAGTTGGCATGGGGGACTGGGGAAGGATGTCAGGCCGATTTAAATAGAAGCACATGGCAGACAATCACTTCTTGATGCCAACAAAAGCATTTATGTGATGAATTCCAGGAGCACATTGCAGTGAACATGATCAAACTAATGGAAAAACACGCCGAGTATCTGCTGCTTTTAGGTTTAGTTGTTGCTATAATTCCATATGACATACATGCCTCAGTTTCGTTAAAGAGATGGCAGTGTTGGATGTTCTGTTAAGTTTATGCCTGACATTACCGTCTTTGACACTGATGAATAAAGAACCATATGTGTGCTTGTTTTTTTCAATTCCCCTCTGTATGTAATGTGATACAGTAGCAAGACTCAAGATGTGGGCTGGATACCACTTGTGTGGATGACACTTGAGTTTAGTTCATTCAATAATTAACTTTTAAAAATCATCGTTATCAATATCATGAACTAACCATGTTATCTACCAAGCAAGCATATCCAATTTGGAATAGTTTATTGATTGATTGTTTTAGCTTGATATACAAGTATCGCTATATATACATATATTATTAATTTATAGTGTGAAATGCCTTTGTCAAGTTTTAGATTAAAGTCCTGTTTGTTACGTTATTTGTTATCATTGTTTCTATGTCTCCCTCAATCACTTCTTATCATCACTCCAAAAGCCATCGAGAAATTCCATCCGTGAGCAGAGATGGACCCACAGTAAGTATCAGGTTCTACATATGATATAATGTGCTAATCCTGAAAGTTGACAGTTTGCTCCTCCTGCCAACAATGTGTTTGTGCGTGTGTGTGTGTGTGTGTGTGTGTGTGTGTGTGTGTGTCTCTCTCGTGCGTCAACAAAGGAGTAACCTATGGAATGCAATGAACCACAGAGAAAGGGATCCCAGGGTGTGGCTCCTTAGAGTAGACCCATCCCTGCATTCTTGTCCTCTGTTTTCTCCGCTGTCATTGGCCATCTTGCCAGTGACTTTCTCGTTTTCCTTGCGAACAGTGTGACAATCAGCCATTTGTTGCTTCGCTTTGCCTCCCTCTCTCTTCCCCTGCCTCCATGGGAACGGAGGTTAACCATGCACAACAGAATTTCTGGCTGTGGCAGTGTTTCATTTTCAGCGACTGCTCTTATGCACGTACGACATTAAAGTTCTCACAATATACGAATAAGAAGACGTCATTTCGCTAAAGACCACGAAATGATCTGACAGCTTTCGGTTTAGCACACATGTGCAGACGCTCTAGCGGCAGGTCCAATATGGAGCATCAAACATTAAACATAGCCTCAACAGGACAATCGAGAAAAAACATACCAGATCTCCACTTTATGATGTCATTGAACTCTTCGTTGGCTCCTCCCTCTGCGATGTCCCCGTGCGACGACATGGTAGCCGATAGATCCAATGTGTTATCAGCTGGAATTGTGTGCAATACAGTTCCCGGCTTGTTGACACACAATGCAACAGCCCACTTGTTCCACCTGAAAGTAAGAATAAAACATAAGCTCCTTTCTGCTTTACAGTGATCTTAAACAGAGAAAATAATCTTTAAAATGAGGCCTGGAGAGACGATGGGTCACATGCATTTGAGAATCACACACTAAACATTCAAACATGGTCACATAGCGCGCAGGAACCCGACGCTTCATGAGGATCGACGCAGGTCGTTAAAACACTAAACAGCTGTTTGAGACTTCACCTCCATGTCCACCAAACAATTCTGGGGTAGAAACAAACTGGTGTCGTGGCCTCCGCTGACAATCTTGGCATTGAGTTGTGTAAAACCAATACCATCAGTAATTGATGGTGTAATAATAGACAATTATAGTGTACACTTGTGTCCAGGCTCGTAAAATGCCAGCCAATAACCTCACCAGCCAATAAGCCAAGAAGCATTAAGTGGAGGTGAGATGAAGTCTTGGGTCAGCCACCATAGAGATGTGTTCAGTGTGCTTATTTTTCTTTGGTTGGTCGACACAAACCATCATAACAGTCAAAGTTTCGTCAAATCGAATGCATTCGTCTGACGCTCAGTTCTGCTGATCTTCATGCTGAATTATAAAGTTGTTCAACTTCAGCGTAAGAGTTTCAAATACATATAGTCTAACTTCCTTGGGATGATTTGCATTTAGTCACTAGCTGCTTAGTTCATTTAGGACCCTGACAATGATTTTAGAGGTATCTGTGGAGGAAGGGTAATGGGGAAGGTTTATCATCATGCAACCCTGGTACAGAGCAGTTGACCCTGGATTGGGAATTCTTGCAAGTGGTGCGAGTTCCAAGTAATGAGCTTTAGTGATGGAAATTTCCTCTCTTGGGGATTAATCAAATATCATATTACACCAAAATTTTAACATCTTGTCATGTGCTGGTATTTGCAAATGGCACGGTGTCTTTTGTTGTTTTTAAATCATGGGATGTGCGCTTAACTTTCAATAAAGCTCCAAAAGATGAAACAACATATGTCATAATTTCCACAGTTCAGTTTGACCTTGTGAAGAGGTCAGCTGGAGCTGCACTGGTCCTTTTTCAGCACCTGCTTTCTAGTGGAGGGTTAATGCTTGTGTTTGTGGTCCGTTTTGAATCAGGGTATCCTTCCATTAAAAACTCAAGCATTTCCACTGCCAAAATAGCTTGCTTTTACCATGAAAGGAGTGCATGCACAGTGTTATCAAGGAGTGCTCGGTGAATTATATTTCTTGAGAAATGATGCAAGACCCAAAAATAACATGTAAACTGAAGGAAAAGACAGTGACATATCTGGCTGTACAATGTCGGTTCCTCTCGCTGTGAGTAAAGTAGTTTTGACAACCACAACTTTAAGATACACTCAACCGGCTTGATCATAAGTCATTGAAGCTGTTCAACAGGTGCAGTTTCAGTGTTTTCTAGTGTATTTTTAACAAGAGCAGTGTCAATGCTTTGGTTTGAGATCAATACATGTGTTGTATCAATCTGACGAAAATATCGCTTTCCTGGCAAAAAAAAAACTCACACTGATAGAGCCACACAACACACACAGGGACTTTTAAACCGTAAACCGATCGAAGTTAATGTTTCATCTCGTAGGTATTTAGAGCCGACTGACTTTTCATCAGGCAATTTCCAAACCGGTCGCAATGTACACGGAGAGCCCACGTTACCTCCGCACAAGACCTCATGAACGTTTTAACTTGTAACGGCCACTTTACACCCAGAGTCGGACTTCTAACTTCCCACCAAACATCGTTTCCCGTTGACTCGATGACGGGTCCGGTGAATGTTTCAGGTCTCGAGGCGTTTCATGGATCCAAATCAGACACTCACCTCCGCTGTCACCAAGGAGTCAGAAGACGTGCTCCCTCAAAACAAGTCCAACGCGTGCCGAGTCTGGATACACATATGACGTCAAATGTATTGGAAAAGTTTTTTTTGTAACGTTACATTAATCCAATTAATCTAAGGCATTTTTTCTACTCGGTGCGAGGTACTCTTCTTCTTTTTCTTCTTCTTCTTCTTCTTCTTAACTGCGTTAGCTGACTAAAAAGAAGCGTCCTCAAGCGCATCCAGTCTCCACAATGTGCCAAAAGGGACGCCTCTTTGCAACGTAACGCACAACTACGGTAGTCTTTAAAAAAACACGGCAGGCTGTCGCTTGGAAACTGAAAGATGGTTATTACGTTTCACGGGTGAACGCCGCGGTACTGTGGGACTCGGGTCCCACAACTTTGTTCCTGTTGCTTACTTGACTCGTTCTCCCTGCTGCCTTGCAGCGACGTTAAGCTCGCCCGAGTTAGCTAAACATGGCGGAAATGCTTAGAACAGGTTCTTCGAAATAAAAGCTTCGTCGTGACTTCTAAAGTAAACAGGTACATTGGCTACCCATACATGACATGTTAAATAATGTACACAACATGTATTGAGATTGTAACAACATAAGTGATGATTACATTTCATACGGATTTTAGTTTTACTCTTAATAGTCATGATTTGAGGAGGCTACTCCATACATGTAGCGCCAACTACATTTATTGTGAATGTTTCAACCGGAAACACGGAGTTCCCTCTGGGTGCTTCACACTCATCTCAAGTTTTTTCCTGTAAAAGTTTTCCTGACGCGAAGATGGAAACATGGCGCGGTGGGCGTCACGTGACGTAACATCAACGAAACCAGTGATTCCCGCTGAGAAACAAAACACTTTACAAGAAACCTTCACTGTGGAATACGAACTGGAATGTTAACTAGCCCGATGGTCTTCGAAACCTTTCCACGTAAAGACTCCACAGCATTCTTAAATTGACTATTTACACAATGTCATTTGATCCATGGTATGTGTTGTATAACAAAACACCACGTGTATAATATAATGACAACGATTATTTTATTCACTCCAGCCATCAAGGCCAGCTAAACTTTATCTGCTGGCCTAAACATAATCACAAAGTTAGAGCTATTTTATCTTCTTTTTTTTGTAATTCTCACAAATACACTATTTCTAATTATTAAGTATTATAACTATTGTTCCCTATTTGTTTATAAGAGCTTTTATCCAATCAAATTTCACCTATATGTCTCTATGTAAGACGAGAAGCCCGAACCTTAGCAAATTAAAGTACATGGGGATTAGCGTTGATTGTCTTCAACCAATCAAATCTTTAGTTTGCCTATTATTTGACCTGCCAGGGTGCTAGGTTAGCATTAACGAGCGCTGTGATTGGTCAGTGGGCCAGCGTGACTTTTGTCCAACAGAAAGCTAGCTAGCATAACTCAGTCATAGCAGTAAGAATAGTTCAGATTGAAACACGTGTAAGAGAAGTTAGAACAGTTTAAGTGTTTTGCTTGGTGTATTTTTTTACCTAGCTGGCTTTTTTAAACATTGAATGTCTAAAGGAAAAGAAACGGACTTGGTTGGGGATTTATTGACGACGCCTTTCTCACGAAGGACGTTTCAGGAAAAGCGGTAACGAGCCCCACAGCTAGCAGCCTTGACCCAGCGAGTTAAAGCATGTGTTCGTCACTTTCAGTCCACCAACTAAGAACGATTTCTGGCTGTCAGCATCTCAGAAGAGTTGCAAATTGTTTTGCGTCATCTTTAAGGACGGGCATGTTTGGCGCTGGCTATCCCAATATCGACTGCCACTGTCCAGCGGACATTAATAGGCCTACAACGCAACTTTGGAGACTCGACTGACATCAATGGCGTCCATGCGTATCGAGAAGGACCTGTTCCTGGAACTGAAGCCACCGATAAACTGTAAAACCGCGTCATTGTTAACAAAGAGTATGTTTTTTTCTTTAAAGTCAACAGCATTTTGTGAGTGAACTGCTTTTTTTTTAGCTTGTGTTGATTGATCTATGGTGTTTTTATTATTTAGTAAATAGCGTTCCTTATGTGAATAATATGTGAATGTATCGTACTCTTGAGTGTGTGTGTGGTGTTTTAGTGCCTCAGTTTTTATATGAATAAATGTGAATGTGTTCTTGTCATTGTGCTAATTACGTTGATGTGGACGAGCTGCATGCGCGTCTTTATGTGAAGTTAGTGTCGGTGTTGCGCTTCATGTAACATTTTATTTCACTTGTCCAATGTTGCAGTTATATGAATGAGGTGTTAACACGAAACAAATAATTAGCTGTGATGTCACAATACGGTTGTTGGGTTGTTCAGCTGTAGTAAGAGGCGCAGGTATAAAATGCAAGGCCTGCTACTATAATATTGCATAAGAGAATTAGTACATTTAGAAAACGCTGGTATTTTGCTCCAGTTGAAGTAGCTTGATCACAGAACAAAAAGCTTTTATTAAAAAGAAAAAGTCCTACATTCAAAACGGTGTGAATGATAATATATCAGATATGGAATTTAATATCCTTCACTTTAGAATAAGCCCAATACATATATATAGGGAACAGGTCACTAAATTACGAATCATGCTGTGACTCGTGGCCTTTCATCCTCTTGAAAGTGTGTAGTAATTGGCAGCATCTAGTGGTGAGGCAGCAGATTGCAATCAATCAGTCCCATGTCCCAGGAGTTTAGGAGAACTACGGTGGCCGAAAACATGGCCGCAAATGGCCCTGTTTACTGCCAGTTTGGTTTGTCCGTTCTGGTTTACTGTATCAAAATCACTTCCCTTTTGGTACGAAGCTGCAACACAAATGTTTAGATCTCACACAAAAAACTTGTTAAATACACGCCATTTACTTTCCATTATTTGAGAATTCAGGTATTTGAAACATAAAATCTTTCACTCAGTCACAATAACATTCTTTTATAGAGCACCTTTTTATATATGACATGCAAACAAAAATAAGAGAGCAGACAACTTGACTGTTAAATGGGACTAAACGCAGAAGGAAGTAACAACTTAAAATAATAGAAAACAGTGCTAATATAAGTGACCTTAATGATATTAATAAAGGCAACAGATGTCTTTACAATCAAACCTTTCACCGCCTCTTATCTCAGGTTTCACCATATTGTATTGAGTGATTTGTTGGCCTGAAAAGCAACAAGGGGACTGAATAATAGAGTACGGCCCATTAGAAAGAGTCTGGGGCTTTGGGGAAGCAGAGATGTTGATCATCCATTGTAAACCCTCATCCTTCCCCCTCCCTCATCTCAGTTGCCAGGGCTCTTTTGTGAATGCTTCCTCCCACAGCTCAAAGAAAAAAGCTCAAGTTCACAAATTAGTGCTCTCTTGGGCCTCAAACACCTATCCAGTGACAGCATATTTATTGAGCGGTGAGAGGGGAATGCTCAGCTACGGTTCACTGACATTTTGAAATAGTTTAGTAAGTAAAATAAGGACGTCTGGAGTATAAATAACCCAGTAAGAAACAGCCTTATACTCTATAACAGAACAGCCACACATGTTATACACACTTTTTTTTTTTACTCTGCAGTGCAAAAGACCTGTATGTGATTTCATTGGGTGGAGAATGTTTCAAAATGCTTATTTTACATCCACACCTTGGATCCATGAGACTACAGTGCAAACAATGTTTGAATGCTACTTTCACAGAGCTATTTCGAACTGTGAAGCTCTTCCTGTGGCCGATGCAGATGACTGGGTTTCCATGAGCCCATGGCGTCGCCCTTGCTGTGAAATTATAGGTGTTAGAGTTTGTAGGGAGGCCTTCAATGAACCAACGTTGGACTCAGCCCAGAGACGACAAGACAGGGTTAGAGTGCCCTCTTCTGCCCCAAAGGTATAACTACTCCAAAAGGCCACGTTCCCCTGGAGGACTTGACTAAACAAATACAGCGTACAATGACATATTCATAAATGTATAAACATGTTCACCACAATCAACATAGTTGAACATTATTTGGTATAACACAAACATATTCACCAAATATTGCAAATGTATGGATACTTTATAAACCAGCAGGAGGTGGACTAATGTAAGATTATTCAGCATTTGCTTTGTTGCCAGTCTTGACTAATCAAACTAGAAAAAAAATGATTTAGACATATCATAAATGAAAGTAGACGTCTTTTTTTATCATAAAAGAATTCATCAGTAAATTAATATTTTCACTTTTGGTACGTTACCATTATTTGTGGATGGTATTTTTCTTATTTTATGTCTACCAATTATCTCTGAACTAGGTGCGTACTCTTTAATTACGTGAAGGTTCGTCTTTATTAAACACTTTCCCTAAAATGAGTTAACATGCAGAAAAAGCAAAAAGCTATACCAGGAGTGGGGTTCGAACCCACGCGGACATATGTCCATTGGATCTTAAGTCCAACGCCTTAACCACTCGGCCATCCTGGTGTATACATCGCATAAGGCTTCGTTATTCCTATATGAATCCGGTAGCTGCATCTGTATGACTGACGTAATGCCAACGGTGTTGGCAATACAACATTTATTACAATCATCTAATATAAACAATGTATCGTCCTGGGTAGAAGAACCACGTTGTTCGCGCAGCTAGCAGCTAATCTGGAGCGAAGTTGCTAGAATCACGATCGTTGACAACTAGCAAGCAGCGATCATTCAAGATGAGCCACTATTCAGCTGGGATCAGCGCGAGCGACACACAGGACGGATAATAAAAAGCCACACAGCTCATTTAGAGAGGCGTAAAATTGTGTTTTATCGCTGCAATTATGAAGATGTGTCACCAACGCGAGCTAATCTCAGCTAGTTGGGCTGACGTTAGGATGCTTGTTTCGTGAACGGTGTGTCTAACTTCCGTGTTTGTAGTTTCCAATATCGAGACTCGTATACATTTTGATGTAATGGTCAAACATGTCTGTTCGGGCTCACAGCTCCCATTACCCCTCCAAGAAGAAAGATGAAATAGCCACGACAATGTAGAATAGGGCTAGTGGTCATATTCAGTTCTACCATGTTTTACTTTGCACAAACATTGAAGCAAGATCGTATGTGACCTAGGAGCATGGTGGCGATGACGACATGAGAAGACTACAACGTCATTGCTGATATTCATAATGGACTTCAGCAAAACAAAATTGTATTGGCAATACAAGAAGAGGGTAGCTGAATATGGAAGTTAAGAGGGTTTCTAGTCAGTCGGCACACACCTGTAAACAAAGGGGGAAATATAGGTAGTATGAACAATGTGAAATCTGAATCACACTTTTATATAATTATGTTTTCCCCAAAATGTGATGGCGTTCAAAATCAAAACAAAAATATTAACATTTGAAACTACTTTTGCTCGATATAAACTTTTTATTTGTGTGTATGTGTATTTCAGATGAATTTACATAATTAAAATACAATTTAGAAGGCTACACCAGGGACATGAACCTCGACACGCACACACAGTGATTTGGTTGTTTGTGCACATGATGACATCGTTATGCAGCCTATTTAAAAACAGGTGCGATTTGTTTACCTTCTATAAATGTCTAGCAAAATATCTGTCGACAAGCCACAGAAGAGCCACAATGTGGAGAATTTCCTTCTTCTTTTGATGTCAACAAAGTAACACAATAAGTACTCGTTAACAAATAATACTGACTCGCATAACAATAAGTTATTTAAGTGTAGATTACATTTTAGACAGCTGGTAACTCCAAACCTTTAACAATGTTAAGCCTCACACCTCGTGAGTGAGATACAGTGTGCTGCTCTTCAACAGCTAAACGGTTTGTTACATGTTGTCCTTGAGCGGCGTGTAAAGTCTCAATTGTTCAGAAGATTTACACATTGTATAACATCTCTATTCAGCCAATGACTTTTTACAAAGTTAAACATATATTTTATTTTTCAATCATCCATAAAAAATACCTAAATGAGTTAGTTTGGTTTACAACAGGATAGACAGGGACAACATTGTTGGAAAGGACTCTTCTTTCTGTACTTCAGGGCCTTCTTGATGTAAACATTAATTTTCTCTGTATATTCCTCTGTGCCACACACAATCGCCTCAATGTTATTAAGCATGGACCCCTGCTCCTCCACCAGCATGGCCATGTCCAGGAATAGTTCATGGACCTCCTTCAGCCGGGCCTCCAGCTCCACCAGTTCCTTGTGTCTGCCTTTGATCTCGTGCATTGCCCAGCGGGACGAGTGACCGCCTTCGGTCTGCAGACTCTGGGACAGCTCGGCCCATCCCTCACCACCTTTGTCCACCATCACGTCCAGCTGGTCATCTGTGATTTCAGTCCCCAGTATGGAGGCCTGCCTCTGGATCCTCTGCCGGCACGCATCCCTCTGCACCTCCTCTGCCTCATTGTAGTCGCTCATGGCCGCTTGGAAGGAACGGGACAGTGTGTCGTGCTGAGTTCGGGCAATGCGACTAACAGCAGAGTTGAGACCTTCCTTTGCCTCCAGCTGGCTGCTCTCCCTACCCAGGGCCTGCAGGCGGACGGCCAGAGCCCCCCCGTGATGCTGGATGCCCCTGGCAATCAAGTCGGAGTCCTTCTTGAGGAGCGTGAGACGCCGCATAGAGGTGCCAAAGCGTTCGTTATTTATCGCCAGATGCTCCACCTCTAGGTGGAGCAAGGAGATCTCCTTGCGTATGGAGTGGGCCTCCCTCAGGATGTTGTCAATAGTGGAGGAGTTCTCAAACATCACGGCCTGTTGAGACAAAGTCACCTTGTCTGGGTCATCCTCAGTTCCATAAAACCCTGGCTCGTAGTCCTCTTGCTCCTCGCTGATGGTCTGCAGCCTCTCCAGCATGTCCCGCATGTTTGCCTGAAGGAACAGTGCAAAACAAGATCTTGGTTACGATGAAAATTGGTTAAATTCATAATGCAACATTGGTATAGCATGTGTTCTACATGTTGGGCTGCAGGCCCCACTCATTATGGTATAATCCTCCTCAAAGTGATGGCACAATGTTGCCCATAAAACAAAACAAATGACATGTACAGAGTCATAGTTCGTTTACCCAGCCAGAGCCAACAGGTCAAGTGTTATACAACTACAGCAACAAAGACTGCTCAGCTTATCTGCAGTAGGTTTTCTTTCTGAGATGAATGACAATGTCAGTCAAAGCTCAAAGGAGTTGTTGTTTTTTCAAACCAGGAACAAGGAAGACATCATGTTGAAAAACAGACATTTCCTTTGAAAGTGGGGTTACGGCAAAAGATACTGTTGTTTGTTTCACAGCATTAATTTTGTCAATCACGCACTGCACAACATAAAAATAATATCTGGTGCTTGCCTAAATTTCTGCGATTAATTATTCCATACAGTGAAACAGAAAACCCATTTGCTCAGACCGCATTAGTACAAAACCAATATTTCAGAAGCAGTCACAATGTATGGACAAGCAATCGAATGGCATCTTCTTGAGTCATTGAATCAGCCCTTCATTTTTGCACCGATTGGGTCCAATTATCCACTTGTCTCCAGGTGGCTCTGCTCCACATATGACTAAGAACACCATATTATTAAGAAAACTATCATCCAACTATCACCTCAAAGTGCCTTACCTCTTGTGACCGGCTCCCTCAAAATCAGAAAGCAAGTAAATCCCTTCCAAGGTTATCAGGCTGATTGGTTTGGTCCGAGGAGGGAAGAAAACACATCTTTTATTCTGATGAAGGGAGTCGACCGCCTGCTGTGCGTTCGGTGTGCATGTGACTGCCGCCCCTTCCCAGGCGACGGGCGTGGGCAACATGCAACACTTCCTTGAAGGAAGACCCATTGTTTTTGGTTCTTGTCATTTCAGAGAGCATGTGCGATTAAGTAAGACTACATTCCTGTCAAACGATGCATTCAGGACAAACATCCACAAGAAAGTTACTGAAAGAATGTGAGGAATAAGATTTGATGGTTGATCATGGTTAAAAAAAAGTTACAGATGAAACTGCTTCCAGCAAAGTGTGTGGATTATAGTGAGTTAGCAGGTCATGATTTCCAGAAAGAGACGTTACTGTTGAGTTTTTCACATGTATTTCTTTTTGGCGGCATTTTGAGCACCACAAGCAGAGTGCCGTAGAGTCCGATTAATATATTGGAGGGAAGGAACATTTCTCCAGACAAATTAACAGATTGATAAATAGCATTACCTGTCAGGAAAAACGTACATTTCATTTTTGGGAGAACTTTCACTTTAATTAATCGACAGCACTTCACCGGACTAATGCAACACAAGCTGCTACATGTTCGGTCAGTGATGACCACCTAGTCCGTGTCAGTAGAAGTGTGTGTCCGAGGGGACCAGGCCTGGCTGGTATTAACACGTCACACCTTTGAGTGAGCATATTTAGCCCAACACTTTGTGAGTCAGTGACTGAAAACTGAAATTAAGACATGTGTTCATGTTTACAAAATGCTTTCTTCATCAATACATTTTAACATGTTTTTATTTTCATATATTGATGTAAAATGTCCCGTTTTCACCAAAATAAAGCCACACACAGTGATTTTAATAGAACCGTTTATGTAATATATGACACCATAAAATAAAGGAAATAGTTATAAAATAGCAGTGAGAAGTAACATCACATTCTAGTGTCCTCAAACAAGACAGTAAATATAAGAAATAAAGTTGGGGCTTTTGAAAATCTGAATGGCTGGTTACTTTCAACCAAATGTTATCATGTATACGTGTTTATATTATTGTAGAAAATACATACAATCGAATCAAGAACCACTGAACTACAATTTCTTTGAGCCATACCTCAAGGGCATCCATTATTACATGTACAAAATAATCTTTGGGAACAATGGTCTGAATTTGAATAGGATTTAATTTAGTGCATCTGAAACCACCGGGTCAGACCTGCATCTCTATGAATGTGGCTGCAAATTTATAAACAAACACAGAATATCAGCAGCCTACAAAAACAACTATTTTCAGAGACCATTTGTTTCAGGTCCGATGACAACGGCGGGATGAATTCTGATTTTTAAAACCTGTCATCAATGGAAGCAATTAAAGAAATTAATTGTAAAAAAATTTTTTACCCCTGTCTCTCAATCTAGACACATAGTTTTAACCTTTCTATGAAACCTTTATTTGACTTCTTGGACAATATGCAATAGCTCTACAGGCCATGTTGATAAAGACTGTGACAAGAAGAAGTTATTCTCATGATACACAGAAAATGCTCATTGTTTTTTTGGTCATCTTTGTCGTGACAGCACATGGCATACGCTCCTGTCCCTCGACCCTCTCTGTCCAGTCATCAGTCCACACACGGGAAACAGCTGCAACACATCTTTTTAAAAGGGTTGTTCTTGTCATGACGTTTGGCCCTGCCCAGTTTGACGAGGGCCTCCTGTATGCCTTCGTCGGTTTTCTGAACGTTGGTTTGGATGGTGGTCAGCATGGGACCCTGCTCCTCCACCAGCAGGGCGACGTCCAGGAAGATCTCATGGATGCCACTGATACGGGACTCCAGGTCCACCAGCTCCTGGTGGCGTTTCTCAATCTGGCACAGAGCGGACCGAGCCGTTTTACCTTCGGCCATAATGTTGTCATTAAAGATGTTAAACTGACCTTTCTCAAGCATCTCCTCCACCTCCTCTCCCGTCACCTCACGTCCCACTATCTCCATTTGCCTCTGGATCTGGGCTTTACAGTTCTCCCGATGACTCATCTCAGCCGCATTGTAGTCAAACATGGTATCGCGGAAATTGTTGCTGAGGCAAGCGTACTGGGTTCTAGCAATGCGTGTGATGGCCGAATTTGGGCCGTGTTCTTCTTCGAGCTTGTGGGCCGTGCCTTCCATTTCCCGCAGGTCTGCCAGCACACCCTCAGCCCGAGCCTTTATATCAGCCCCAATAGCGTTGGCGTCCCTTTTGATGGTGCTCATGGTGGTGACGCCCTTGACCATGCGAGAGTTCTGCTCACGAAGCCTTTTGATCTCCACGCGGATGAGCTGGATGTCTCTGTGGATATCCTGCGACTGGGAAAAGACCCCCTCCAGTGCAGGGCTGTTGTCGAACACCACGGCCTCGTGGTCCAGCTCCTCCTCCAGGTCCACGTTGCTTAAGGTGTCGGAGAGAGTGGAGTCGGCGTACTCCATCTGCTCCACGTGGTCCATGTGGTCGCTGGACATTTCCTGCAGGGTGCTCAGTCTGTCCCTCATGGTTGGGCTGGAGGATAAGTGAAGGCTACAGGTGTGGAGAAGATTTGCTTCGTCCGGTTATCTTTCCTCTTCCAACACACATTGGTAAAGGCGACTCATTTAAAGACGGTTGACCTGTAAGAACAAAACAACAACAGCAGATCTTAAGATACAAAGCTCATGAATGAAGATTGTTTTCCACCATATACGTCTTGATAAAGCAAAGTGCAACAGATGACATTCAAGATCCAAACAGACAAACAGTTGCATGTTTTAACACACCCAGTGTCTAATTTAAGCTGGCATACCTGTTTAAAAGCCTTTTCCTTCTTCAGCCGTCATCCACCCAACACTGGCCTAACAGGTTCTCCATGGAATAATCAAATAGTGTGTTCCTCACCAGGCTGGTTCTTTTAAATTGTCTGTCTGACGTCTTTATCTAACAGGCATTTTGACGTTTTACCAAACTAGAGCATAAGACTCATCAGATACAGAAAGATCTTGGCTCTCAAGTTTGAGAAATACTCTTTAAAAAAACATTTCCCATGTGGCATCATTAGGGTGGTGACATCATTAGAAGGTTTATCCAAAGGCTACAACCAAAAGTTCCCAAACTTCAGGGACTCCCACCTGATCTTGTTGTAGTCTTCCTATTTCAGCTAGGGATGATAGTATTTATGTTAAAAACAGGCCTTAAACAAGTTATAATGATTACTCAGATGATCTGCAACTGTCTAGTTAAAAAATCTGAATAAATGGTAGCAGGCTACATACAGGCATGTTGTGGGCACCTACAGTCAGGGTTTAATGTATGGTAAACAATATAGAAGCTACGTTTTTATAAGATACATTAATGTAACGTAGAAATATAATAACATTATATGCGACCACAACACTCACAGGGTATATAGATGCATTATTCCCCACAAGCCCAAAGGAAAGCTCCTTACCTGAGTGTCTGATACCAAACAATGTCCTTTAATGTGCCCGTGGTGCCACAGCAGCATGCTACAGTCATACAGTGGACTGCTCCGGACTGTGAACACGAACAAAGAGCCCTGCTCGTAATATCGTTGGAGCCAGCGCTGGTCTTCAGCTGTAGTTCTGTGAGGGTGGCGGATTGCGCCACGATACGCGACTGCGCTGCTGTGACTTCAGGAATGAGAGCCGGTCGGTTTGGCCTTGCGTCACCTGGATCCGACGAGGTGTGTGTGTGCGTGTGTGTGCGTGCGTGTGTGTGTGTGTAGAGAGAAAAGTGAGTGCCAATTTGAACTCGCAGGGTTCTTTGTTCTAATAAAGTTGGATTTAATCAAACGTAAAAGGAAAGCCGAAGACAACTGTTTTTTACGGGAGCCTCAAATGCGACACTTGCGCCAACGTTGTCCCTTGGGCAGCCTCAATGGAGGCATTTATTTGCAACTTTGGAGGAGAGTGATACTAACATATTCCCACCAAGGCGTCAAATAACGTAGCCCGGTAGACAAATATGTCACAGTTGGTTTAATATTGTTCCACTGAGGCAGATTTGAAATGTACTTACGGTTGCTTATATATATATATATATATTATTGCCTAATGTAGTATTACATTTAAAAAATAGTAGTGTATCTGTTATGAACAGACAGGGTGGCACCTTTTTCAAATTATGGTTCATAGGCTACTTGGATTGCAGCAGGGAGTTGTGTTTGTGTGAGGGATGCCTTTTTGTTCTCTCTTCATATACATGTAGCGAGTATTTCATTGTAATTGGGAATGTCTTGTTTGTTTTGCGTCCTGTGTGTTGTAAACCCTGACCAAAGAAAAACTGTACTCAACATCAGTCAATCATAGGGTACATGTTCAATCGCATGCTATTGATTCCAATGTGACTGATTTAAAGCCTTTGTTTTTGATAGTGTGCATCCATTAAACTGTTATATACGTTAAGTTGTATGCTGATATGGGAGATCCCGTTTTAGGCGGTTCCTGCTTCTTTTTTCCCAGCTGTTGCTTGTCATGTTAATTAGGCCCACTTAAGAGTAATTGAGTACCTGCAGTGTTCTTCCTGTGTAGAGCATGTGCCTTAGTTTAAACATTCAATGTAACGTAAACTGTTGGTTATCATTCGTAAACGTGTTGTATTCACATGTAGTCCTTACCTTTGGTATGAACAGTCACTAGGCAGTTAGGTGCATGACATTTTGTTCCTGATAATTCCCTAATGATTGGGTTGAATGGCATCTTACTTTGGCATCTGACACACGTATCCTCCCAAAGACCAACTTAAACTGACAAACATTTAATGCCAAGCCACACAGCAACTCCGTTTTTTGTATCCACGATTAGGCTTCTTTTTTTTTACAGCAACAAGACTTGATGACCACCTTTTTAGCAGCAGTGTTTCCAACGATTTATTCCATACATATTTCTTCCATGTGGTAGTAGATGAGCTGATACATATTTTACTTTGGTAAATATTCATCATGCATAAATTGCCATATACAGAAATGTTACTATAATAGGGTGTGTCCCTGTGCCCATATATAGACAACATACTTTTTTAAAAAGTAGTCCTAATTAGTGTATACAGACAGAGTTTTTGAACCCGTCCTAAACTGACATCCCTTCTTTCTGTGTCAATAAAGCATGTTGATGTCCCTTCTTCTGACGCCTTCAATTGTACCTCGGAATTTCAAATAAACTCGGCCAGGGTACCTGGTGGATAACAAAACATATAGGACATGTGCAAACATGTTCATTGCTTTCGGTCTTCCAACAACAGCCGAACTTTAGAAATTACATTTGGACAGGAAAGGCAAACGCACATTACATTATTTTGGCAAATTGATAATTAAATCATTACATTACTAAAATGTTGCTGAACAATAGGCTAAATCTGGGCTACAATCAGAGAACGTGGTATCCACATTTCCGCGCCCCAAAGTCAGCTTATTTACATACAGCGTCACATTTGTTCCTCTGAGTGGTCACATTTCCGACTGCCCCTGAAGACAGCATACCTCCATCAGGACCCTGTTGCCACTTCAACTGGATGTTTTTTTCCCACCCGGAGGTTGGATCCTCAGCTCCTCACTAACAAAGACAAAGTTGGACGCCACAATTGAAACACTTTTAAAAACCTAAAAGAAACGGCCATGAAGTTGTCTATAATTCGGAGTGCTTGTGGCAGCCTTCGGATGCATCCAGCCCGCCCGGGGAGCAGGGTCAGCGGCTTTACTCGGAGATGGCAACCGGTGGGTCCTGTCAGCGGCCGCTTGGTTATCCGCGCAGCAAGCGCTGCTAGCAGCGGCGGCACCAACCCCAAAGTATCCGTCAACTTCGGGAAACGGTCCCGGAAGGATGATGGGTTTGAATGCGACAGTTCATTGAGGTAACGTTACGTGTGTGTGACCTAACATCTCGCTACTAACTATTGTCTTTGTGTGTTTCAAACCGAAATAAAGTAAACTGTCGAGTAGCATTGTTGCCGAAGTGAAGAATGGTAAGTATTTCCTGTCTCGTGGACGTTTTTCTTCATGGTTAGAGCAGTCAGTTCCGCACGTGTCCCCGGTATCATCAGATGGACTCCAGCCAGCTGATGTAACTTTTCTCTGTTGTTACCAAACACACCAACCTGTGTTTTTCGTGGTATTAATAATGCTAATAACCACGTGTGGGTGAATGGGTCGTGTTTTACTGTCACGTTATTGAACGTGTAACATCACCAACAGCATGTGTTTACGGTTTGTTAATGTTTAAACGGTGCGTTTATTTTTTTAAACTAACGTTACTCTATACCATACTCTAAATGTGAAGTGCATTGCATGATGGAGATAACTAAAGGTGAATTTGGTCTAGACATTGTTTATATTTTGGACAACAAAGTAGGTCAGTGTGTTAACTGGAGACCTTTTATATAGTAGCTCCTCCCACAAACTGATACATGCGCAGTAACACTCACAATTTGTTTTTAATTTAATTATATTTTAATGATGGCAGTTCTCGTTTGTGGTATTCCTTAAACTGCAGCAAAAGTCGTCAAACAATTTACATGTTTTGACCGGCTTCCATTGGGTGGATTATTGTTTTATTTCAATTGTGCAAGCGAGAGCATTTGAGGCATAATTCCCAATTAAGTTTAAAATTCTAAATGCTGTCTCGTTTTCTGTTGGTATTACCTCTTCTGGTATTTGTTTCATGTTGATTGAAAACCAAAACGCATGGATGAGTGAACATTGCTTACCAGTTTATTTTCTCTCCTAGCGAGGTGGTTCAGAGCACCAAGGAAGCGATGCTGGCTCTGCAGAGAAGACATTCTACAGTCCAACCTTTGTTAGCCATTGTACAGGTATTGTAAGCAAACCCGAACAAATGTGTAGGATTTGTGTTTCCTATTGTAGAATTAAAAATACTGTGGAAGAAAATGTGCAAGATCCGATTTTGTAGAAGTTTGCCTTGGAATATTGTCAAATGTACCATGATTTATTTGTGTTGTGCTAGTAGCGACATTTTAATCTGTTTAATGAAGCCATTGAAGATGCTTGTCATAAGGGGTGTGTGTGTGTGTTTTTGAAATTATGCAATTTTTTTCTCAAAGGCAGGTGAAGATGACAGCTTGTTGGAGATCAGTAAGAAAATTTCAGGAAGGGTAAATTTCTTTCTTGCTGTTTCTATACGTCAATTTGAGCCGTGTTGTCGTTTTCTTTTACAAATACACAATGATTCAAGCAGTTAAACTTATTTTTGTTTGTCCCATTGTGTCCACAGATTGGCCTAAACATCACCCAGATTTGTTTGACAAAGGAATGCAGTGAAGATGAAGTAAGTGAAGCTCATACACAAGTTTGGTGATTTCCCCTGAGAGCATTTCACAATACAAACTCTTCCCACCCCCTCATGATTTAGTCATTCAGTGCATGATGTACCCTTCCTGTTTGGCTGTGCAGCATTGTGGTTGTAATAAACATCCAGGTAATTGGTGCTCTCGTAAGCTTTTATACTATTCAATCTTTTCATAATGTATCCACTGTTTCGTGTCTAAACCCTAACTTCCTAATTGATTTAGTCCTTTCTTAGGTTTTTGTTCATTTATTTTTTACTTCATAGTATTTTCCAAAATGGGATGCAGCCTCTCCGCTGTGCCTCTCTTTGCCCATATTGAAGAGGAATCCTGTGAATAGCGTTTCAGCTGAGATGACCGGATGATTTATTTTACCATTATAGATCTAAAGGGCTAAGCCTCTGCTCTACTTTCACACATCTTTATTCTCTTTGTTCCCAACACCCTCTTCTCCCTCTGTCATGGCAAGTTCAATTTGATGGTTAACTTGTGCAGCCCTTTTTAACTTTTTCTTAATCAGTTCTTTATTCTCAAAAGATCAAAGATAACTTTACATTTTAGATGTGAAGTGCATCGTTTTCTGGAGGCAAAATACAGACAGAACTCATCCCAGCACATGCGATATTAACAGTATAGCATGTTGCATTTACTGTATCTACTATTGCAACACTGGCTTATAAATACTATGTGTGTTTTGTCTTTGTGTGACTGCGTGTAGATCGTAGAAGAGGTGTTGAAGCTGAATGAAGACCCACGGGTGCACGGAGTCCACCTCCGCCTCCCGCCTGCTTCCCTCACCAGTCGAGTGTTAAACGCACTCAAACCTGAGAAGGATGTAGATGGGTAAAAAACACGCTCACTAGCTAACTAGGATCACACACTATAATCACGGCATATAACACCTGAGTTTTCTGTTCTCGCATAGAGAGACAATAATAGTGAAGAGCATCTATATCTCTTCCAAATAGCAAATGCTTGGGTGATTTTTGCTTTGGTTGTTTTTGTATTTCATCTTTTAACATGACGTGACATATTGTTTAATGTCAGCAGAAGACATTTCTATGGAGCGTTCTGCATGCATCAGCTGTGCGTGTTTCTCTTTACCAACAGAGATTAATGTATTTACTCACATGGTTCACTCAATTAAAAAGGCGCTGCACATAATTAAGAATGTCTGAATGCAGCATGTGACTTCAGCACATAAGTGAATTTGAGTAAAATGGGCAAGGCACCCTTGATAATCAGCACAAATTGAACAGCACTGGTTGAACTGAGCAAATTGTGTAGAACAAAGTGATATAAAAACTGAGATATGAGGTCCTTTTGCTTTACTCCAGCCAGCTACGTGATATCATTTTAGTGTTTGATCAAAATGTTGTTTTTTACCTGTAATCCGAGATCTCTCTTTAGCAATAAAACTATACTAGTTACTTTAAAATGTTACTCAGCCATGTTGAGCTTCACCATTTGACTCATAAATGATGTGTGCCTTGTGTGCACCCCATTTAAAAAAAATCTTCTGAATGACCTTAACACTGTCATTGCACTTTAAAAAATAAGTGCCCAGTAAGAGTTGATTGCTTCCAGGTATTATAATTCCTTATGTCTTTTTATGTTATCTATTTGTTTCCTGTTATAGGATATCCGATTTGAATATGGGCCGACTGGTGCGTGGAGACCTCAGTAAAGGCTTTGTGCCCCCCCGAGCCAGCGCTGTCCTGGATCTACTGGAGAAACTCGGTATACACTTGGATAAATGTAGCTCACTTTTCCTCCTGAAGGAACTCTTTTAAAAGACGTCAAAGCATGCAACATGCAGGTGTAGCTGATCAATTTATGTTTGATCAGCTATAATAGAGGCAAGCACTGATAATCAGTATTATTGTGGCACACGAGATCGTAGGTGTTAGAATGTTAGAAGCAGCTGTGTCTACCTGTGACACTGTTCCTGTGTCCCAAATGCATAGCATCACATTATTCCGACTGTTTGGAGTAGGTTGGTAAGTTAGATATGTTTAATACATGAATGCTCAATGACATTGACACACATTATACTTGGTATGCGATTGTTTGTTGCAGAGCAGAAGATTATATTTTACTATGTGTTGTGCCATGTCAAGCAAACTGCAGTTTTGGAAAACCCGTGATAAATGTGAGAATTTAACAAAGCTAGAAAATGATTACATTTCTTACCGTTGAAACTTTTTTCAGTTTAAACACACAAAGAGCCTCATTCACAAACAATGTGCACGGACACATCTGGGCTTAAACTATGTGTACACATGTTATACGCACAAATCATCAATATCTGTCTTACCTGAATTTGTTCTCCTCTGAATTCTAGAACTCCGTCAGAATATGTATACTCGCTTCATGTAAACACACACCGTTTACCCTAAATGCTTCTCACATTTAAACCGCAGTCATTAAAAACAGACTTCTAAATAAACAACAGTTTCAATCAGAAATTGACACATTTTAATGTTTGGAGCAGTCAAACAATGTAGCTATGACTAAAATCTAATTCTTCAAATAGTGTAATATTAATATATATTAATAATGTAGCCTTGATCTTAATGCAAATGACTTGCCTGTGGGTGAAAATCATTGCTAGATTTTCCTACTTCATCCTAATTTCTTTGACATATCCCACTTGTATGTTAGTCCAATGATTGAAGGGAGTCTCATTTCAAGCTGACGGATCAGTTGGAAATTGTTCTCCTCCACCTGGTGCCTTTTTGTTCAGCTAGGTCTTCTTCTTTTTTTTCCCACTAAAATATTAATATCAAACCTTTTTTTCCATTAATTTTTAACCTGAGTAACAGTCTGTTTCTCAGCTGGCATAACATTCACCGCCTTGCAGCACAAGCCTCTAGTTTCATCATCGGCACTCGTTTTTTTCGAAAGTTGTTATTCATTTTATTTATATTCTCTCACGACTTTTTCCATGATAAACCTCTCTGTAAAAATGTTCTTCTAGATAAATGGTTGCTTGGCACTAAGCTGAATAAAAATGATTCTGAATCGCTAACATACACTCAAGGTGCTAAGAAAAAAATTGGACGGTGCACACGTCACGATTCCAACGATAATTTAACCCAATGTGCTTAAAACTAAAAAAATCACAAGAACATAAAGTTAGTGAGTCTCACTGTTTTTATAATACATGTTGGCAATTATGTGAGGATCTGAAACTGCAGTGCACCAAAAATATTGTGTCATTAGGACACAAGAACAAAATTCTGACAGACCAGACTAACTATTGAGTTTGGGACCAATTTTAGACTCGAGTTCAAGAGGTAGGGGTCAAAGTTCAGGTGTACATCGGGTCACAGTTATTCTGAGCCTCACTGACAGTTAGTTGCTAACATGTGATCCAGTTGCAGTAGTATATGGGGTGGTGCATTTCTAAATATAAAAAGAGCAAACTGTTGCACACCAGTAGATCAAGAAGTACGTCAGAGAATACCTACGACCGACGATATAGATCCCAAAAACTCCTGGACACGGACTTCTTCACATGCATTCAGAGATACTTTAACCTAATGTTCTGTCTACTGAAACATTTTCACTACATATCTCTGAATGCTTGTTTATATATCGGGCGCAGGTGCAACTGACAGATAAAATAATGCATGGGTGACTGAGAGATCACACGTTTTTTACAGCGAACAAGACACACCAGAAGGAGACCAGGAAACTAATATCAAGTTGTATTGTCAGTCGTGAACTCTAATTAAACGGCAACCTCACCCAAAGTAACAAACGGCCTGGAATCTCTTTGTAAGGAACAGGATCTTCTCCCGCGCCCAGCCGTGAGGCTAGTCCCGGAAATCAGTCGCTGTATCCAATGTTGCATTAAAATATTTCTGCAGATGCTCCTTTGGAAGGGAAAACGGTGTTGCTGGTCGGAGGAGAGGGACCCTTTGTGGTGGCCCTGCAGTGCCTGATAGAAAGAAGTGGACTGGTAGCTCTCAAGAGTCATTGGAGCTCCAAGAGCCTACAGAGTCAGGTGTGTGTGTGTGTGTGTGTGTGCGTGTGCGCGACTCAACATATTTTACTCCAAATTATTTTGTTGTATAAATAATTGTTAACCACTTACTCCCAGTGTGCTTGATGGGTAGCTCTCAACAGTTTGTAGTTTAGTCCATGTTGGTGGTCAGCTTTTATATTATTTTCTGTGTTTGATAACTTTTTGGTTTGAGTATCATTTGTTTGAAAAAATAGTGCCATGGCTTTAATAAATGGAAAGCCTTCTTATGCTCCATGTCCTCAAAAGTTTATCGTCATTATTCCGTTGTGGCAGCTCCGGTATGTTCTGTTCTCGTGGCCGACCACAAGGAGTCTCTGCTTTACAAATGCAAAGTCATATAATGGGATTAGTTGCAACAACATCTGAACAGTTTTGCCAGTTAAGTCATTTTCTCATGACACTTTTCTTTAGAAATATTTGGGGTTTTATTTGTCTTAAAATGTATTTGAGCCTGTCATGGCCATTACTACACTTACAATCTACACTCGATATTCACTCAATTGTCTTTTTTTCCTTTTGCTTTGATTCTTCATATCTCATTTATTCTCTTTTCCTTGATCCCAAGGTGATGCAGGCTGATGCTGTGGTCCTATTAGGAGCTGAGAATATGGATGTTCTACCCACCTGGGTTCGACCAGGGGCTGCTGTCATCCGCTGTGAGCCCACCCTGGAGACAGGTATTATGGAGTATATTGTGATGGTCATAAAAATCACCCTGTATGGGGCACCCAGGTATCTCATTTGGTTAGAGCGGTTGCCCCACGTACCCAGGCTGAGCCCTTACTGCAGCAGCCAGGGTTCGAATCTGACCTGTGGGCCTTTACAGGCAGGAAATGGCCTGAAAATGTATCTTAAAAAATATTTAGAGATATTTAGGGAAATAAAATTGTATTGGCTTTTTTTGCATTGTAGAATTAAAAGATTTGCAGTTTCATGTATATATCCTGAGCAATGTTGTCCTTCTCCTTGTGCCGTATGATGGGACAGCGTGTTTATTTTTTGGTCTCTGTCCCACTCAACATGTTCATTTGTCATACAGTGCTTGTTTTGTTCCAGATGACCACACCATTGAGATGTCCTCAAAGTCTGGGTTAGAATACCTCACAGCTGCTTACAGAACACGGGTGCGCCCCTTTTTTACTGTCTCTGTTCTCACTCCAGGTGCTTACGACCTTTCCTCTTGACCTACCTACCTGCCTCGTTGTGTCTCTTCTTCGTCTACCAGAACGTAGTGCGCAGTTGCAGTCGGTGGCTCCAGGCGCAGCAGTACCAACCCTGGCATTTGCACTGCCTCAAACTGCAGCCCCTGACCCCTGTACCAAGGTATAGACCACCATCTGTGAGGCTATACGCCACGTATCTCCACCCGCCTGGACATAGGATCTGCTGTCATGCCACATTGTTCTTCAAGTTGATACAATGTCCATTTGACACTTTAAATGAAATGCATGTGAATGATTTGTCATGCTTTCTGTATTTGATAGTGACATAGAGATTTCCAGAGCTCAGACGCCCAAGCCAGTGAACCAGCTGGCTGAGGAGATTGGTTTGCTGCCAGAAGAGCTTGAAGCCTATGGCAGGAGCAAAGCCAAGGTCCGACTCTCCCTGTTAGACCGCCTCCACAAACAGCCCAATGGGAAATATGTACTAGTAGCTGGGTGCGTGTGACTTATTGATCAACTGACTTCTTTTTCTTAACTTTCTTCTTTCGGTGCCCCATAGTACTTTGATGTGTTATATAAAAGTAAGCCCAACTGTTTCGGTAACAAAAGCAATCCATCACTCAATCCCTGCTTCCTTTATGGTATTACCGTAAAGCTATGTATCAATTATCTGGCTGCAAACTGAATATGATTATGACTTTCAGTTGAATACAAATGTGATATTACAATGTTTCTATGTGTTCTGTTTGTCTAGTATAACTCCCACTCCTCTGGGCGAAGGTAAAAGCACGGTGACCATTGGCCTCGTCCAGGCGCTCTCTGCTCACCTTAAGCTCAACTCCTTTGCCTGTCTCCGACAGCCTTCACAGGGACCCACTTTTGGGGTTAAAGGTCAGTAATGAATACTTGAGTCCTTATGCTCATTGCACATGGCATATCCTGTACTTCAGTACAGTAGTGTCTTCTTATTTTGAAGGTAATCCTTCCAAAACTCTGTTTACTCTAGAACTTTGTTTCACAAGAAAGCTAATGACGACTTTAGTTCCACTTTGTACAGAGATGTATTTACATTTTTAGAAAGGCTGGATGTTCTTTTGGAATTCAACTCTTAATTTTGTCGTTCTGCGCATTGAGTACATCAAGTGGAATTTGGACATGGTCAGACAGGCGCCCAAGCAGGCAGTTAGGAATGTCTGAACTATCTATGTGATAAGCTATCTTTGTCAGCATTTCATACCACGCTACATTTTGTGCCGGGGTGGAGTAGTTCACTCGGAGTACACCGCTCAGCATTCCGCCTTTGTGTGTCCCTGTCCTGTTGCTCTGCCTCTGACTGTGCTACCTCTTCTCTGTGCCTAGGTGGAGCTGCAGGAGGGGGATATGCCCAGGTCATCCCTATGGAGGAGGTAAAACACACAGGCACTCTCATTGCTCCCTAGCAGGACTAATGCAGGCTTCAAAGAACTAAGATATGCAGAGACTTGCAATATTTTTTCACATGCACAACCCCTGGAGCGGTGGCATAATATTGTCTGTGACTAAATCACTGTCCGTAAAGGGAGGGAGGGCTGAGAGGGAAGCAGACAGAGTTTTAAACTGCAGAATCCTAGTCGTCTTTTCTCATACAAAAACATCAGCCTTTTTCATCCTTTTCCTTCTACCACCTTTTCCTCACACCTCTTTACAATATTTTGTTTAATTTACATTTAACAGGCTCATGCCGAACAGACTATGGTGTAATATTTCTAAAGATTTAGTCAAAACCATAAGAAGATTACTCAGTTTGTGATTTCATCTGAACCCCCATTGTTAGAGGTTTTAATTCCACCGGGACCATCCAAACACACAATGTGTGCATTGCATTACAAAAATAGCACTTAGATTTTCTTCATTTCAACCTTCTTTGTTTGTTTTTGGTTCATCTTCAGTTTAACCTCCATCTGACTGGTGACATTCATGCCATCACAGCAGCCAACAACCTGGTGGCAGCAGCCATCGATGCCAGGATGCTTCACGAGGCGACGCAGTCGGACAAGGTGACCGTGGGATCGGGATCTTGTAATAACTTATCCTCACAGAGCAAGAAATGTGAAACTGTGGTTTTGACCATCCCAATGGTATATTTGGAGTTGTGTGCAACATCTTTGTGATTTAAGAGAGGAAATGATAAAACTATTTATCATCTTAATATATTATGTGTACATTCTGCTATGTTGTGATGTCCCTGGATATTCACAGGGAAGCCATACACATGTGTCAGAGACAATTAACTAATCTATGTAAGAACATGCTTGTTATGTCCCAATTACATTTAACGGGCTTAGTGTGTTTGTGTATTTGGAGTGATGCCTTCTATTCAACAAAACATTTTAGTCCTCTGAGGTGCAATTAAATGTATTTTATATGCATGAACACACACAATATAATTATGTGTTCTTATTCTATATTCCTTCAAGGCCCTGTTCAATAGACTGGTTCCTTCAGTGAATGGAGTCAGAAGATTTTCACCCATCCAAATCTCCAGGCTCCATGTAAGTCTGGAAGTGTCATCAATCCTTCCGAGCCAGAAGCGCCGTTGTGTTGAGCTCTGATTTTAAAAAGACACTTTTATCCAACGGGACCTCAGTGAGCCCATCTTAAAAAGTCACTTCTTTCTCTCCACCATATCCTCATCTCCAAGTATTTATCTATGTGTACAAGTAGTGCTGTTTTTTTTGGTATTGATGAAGAATGCCTACTTTTTGATAGATAAAATGGCACATATATGGAGATGAATGTTAAAGATAAACCAACTGAATGTGTCTCTGTCCTGTTTGAAGAGTACTTAAACTTATAAAATATTCATTGGTCTTAATGGACAGACTGAGATTAGAGTCGTGTTTGTGTGTTTTTAAACGGAGCACTCCCAGTGAACCCTTTGAACCCGACAGTGAGTTATTACCATTTATTCTGGTTTGGTTTATACATGCTGGGATGATGCTGTGTCCAGCTGATGTAGACTTAACAAGAAAAGAGCCACTACTTGTGTTGGCAAAAATATAAGTTCAACGATGTCAGATTATCCTAAAATAACAAATGCATTACTGTATCTAGCAGGAGTGGCACAGCTGGGACTGAAGCCAACATTAACACCCAGCATCACATCTCGCTCACAGATGACCCTCTAATCGTCTTTCTCTCTTCAATTCCAGCGTCTAGGGATCAATAAAATAGATCCTGCGTCTCTCACGCCCCAGGAAGTCAGCACCTTTGTTCGGCTTGACCTTGACCCCTCGAAGATCACCTGGCAGAGAGGTAACTAATAGAAGTATAGGACCTGTTGTCTGAGAAATATTCACTGGGATTCTTTTCTTCTGGATGCAGTGGGCTGTCATCCTTTCAGTCTGACAACATTATCATCGAACGTGACGTATTAATAATGAAAAGGTGATGTTGTATGGCATTGGCACGGTTACAGTAGTTTAGTTTTTATTTTATTTTAGTCTTTCCTTCCCTTTAGTTTTAAATAGTCAGTTATTTTTGTTTTAAACGATTGGAGAAATGTGTAGGTGTGGCCATGATATTAGATGCTTAATCTTCGGCCCACTTAAATGTCGATGCAAATCAATACAGTCTTCTTTTTTTCGGATCGTCATATATTGTAGCTAAGAAACCTGGCAATATTTTCACTGCTTTCTTTTCATTAGTTTTAAATGATCACACGTTTAAGAACTTTTTTTTTTTTTTTAACAAAAACTATAAACAAATGCTCAATGCTTGCTAATCATCACTCGGTATTTATCATGCCAATCTAATTTCTCACTATCCATAAACAAAAAACATGTGGTGTTCTTGTCAATGGAAATCTGCTATGAGAGCTCTTTATGGCCCCTGTACTCCTATGGATTCAACACCTCTAATGTGAAGGTCATCAGTGGTGTGTATGGTGTGAGTGGGAGCAGCTACCTCAGTGGTAGCTGTGTTTGGTTTGAGGTTGTCAGTGAGTGCCACCAGCTGGGTGCAGCTATGACTGATGTGGTATTTACACCAGTGGCTCCAGAGGGCACTCTTAAAAGACGGACCCGGGAGATTAAAAAATGATTTACAGCCTAATGTTATGCGGGTGTGACTGTTCATGAAACAAACCGTGGTATTTATTTAGTTTCACTTTTCAATACATCAAACAAACAGGAGGGATAATGTTTGACTAATGTGGTCTCCTGGCTCATTGTAACAACCATAAAGCCCCAGATTTCTAGCCACATTATCAGAGAGTCGGGCGAGTGCTGAGTGAAGAAACTTGAAGTAGCAAATCCCTCATAGCATAAGCACTTTCACTGTGTCATCACCTACTCTCAACTGATAATAATCTCTCGTCAATTATTGGATTTACGTGTGTTTGTGTCTGTATGTAATCTGGTGGATATGCATTTGTGTCTATTTAACATGTGTGGAAATGGATTTTTACATTCTGGCCGATTCAGCTGTAAAAACTAATCTTTTTGTGTGTCTGAGGCATCTACTTTAAATACATTTTTGTTCTGCCATTGATGTTCTGCCAGTTTTCCTGCTCAAAGTTGTGATTTTTATGAAAAATGTTGCCGGAAGATAAACTTCTTGTCTTTGTTCTCCAGTTGTTGACACAAATGACCGTTTCTTGAGGAAGATCACAGTCGGACAAGCGAGCACTGAAAAAGGACAGATAAGAGAGGTATGCCGCGCTCATGCCGTCACAATCTTCCTTCCTCTGAATTTCTGACGTCCTTTTGAAATATTTTTCACCCACCAGCTTCGTTTTTTGTATTTTATGTATGACCAGAAGTTTATCCACGAACCGATATGTTTAATTGCAAATATTTTCTCATTCACTCAGTGTGACAAACGGTGATGTCACTGCAGGTTGTCTATTGCAGAGTGATCCTTTGCTGGTTGCTGTCAATAACATGGGTCTAATGTTATTAAAGGGATAGTTCAGATGTTTTGAGTTGAGGTTGTGGGGTACCTAACCAGTCGGTGGCTGGGAGAAGATCAGTTAACGTGTACAGTACATTTTAATATTCTTTCCCGTTTTACTTTACCATGAAACAGCCTTTTCCAACAGGGAACTGAAGTACTTGTAGCCGTCTATGTTCTCGCCTGTTTTCCAGAGTCCATTGGAGTCCAGCGTCATTTTAACTTGCGGACTATAGGGGTTGCTGGTGCCTTGTATGGTTAGTAAGTTTGTGTTATTGTGAGACTTTGGTGAATCTGAACTAACCAAAGTTTCCCAATAACACAAAAGCCGGTCATATACTGTAGCTAATGCATGGATACGTAAATCTGTCTGAACTATCCCTTAAGTTGGCATGATATGCATGTGTTTTAGGTACTCGTACAATACAACTATTAGTGTGTGTGTGTGTGTGTGTATATATAAACTTTCCAACACACTTGCACAATCCCCTCCATATTCCCTCTCTTCATAATAAAGGCCAGATGTATTCCACCCATACGTCTGTAGTAATGACAGCTAAATGAAAACCTGTAAATAAACACTTCACCTCAATGGGAAGCAAGCAGGCTTAAGTGAAAGCAAATGTTTGAAGGAGAAAAGTGATCCACACACACACACACACACACCTGGAACCGCCACTGAGCTAGTTCAGCATGTGTTTACATTTACCGCCATCAGTTCATCCATTCTCTTTCCTTTTTCATTCCTCTGTCCTCCAGTGCTGGATACACTATAGCCCCTCAGGGCATTATCACTGGGAGAAGAAATATGTTCCTTGGTGGATTGATGTGGTTCAAGTTATATTTCTTTTTTCCTTTGACATGGAATGGACACTGCTTTGGTTTTCCATTCTCTCCCCCGTGGAAATCCTTCATTCCATTGTTTTTTCTGTTTTAGCTTAACATAAATATATACAGAAAGTCACATCAAAGAATAGTTAAACCTGTTAATAGTAATTTCCTTCCCCAAAGTCATGACTCGGCCATAATCATATGACTTGTATTCTCTTGCCCATGTGATGAAGCTGGTGACTTTCACAATGTGCCTTTCCATGCTGGGTTGTGAGTCTGTCAGATTTCAGACATTTGATTCACGCTCCAAACTGTTATTCTTCACTAAGCCGTCAACACTTTAATATAGAGTCAAATTAATTCTGATGTGAAAGCCTGGCGGCAAACTTTCACATAATGTCACACAATGGCTATAAAATCTTTGCTTGCCTGGTTGGTAAATGCATCTGGATGTTCTTCAGGCCGGTGAACACATATTGCAGTTTGTTGCCCTTGCAGTTCACATTGCGTATAATTTTTGTTTTTCTTCTCACACTCCAGACTGGGTTCGACATAGCAGTGGCCAGCGAGATCATGGCCATCCTGGCTCTGGCAGACAGTCTGGAGGACATGAAAACCAGACTGGCGCGCATGGTGGTGGGCACCAGCCGCTCTGGACAGCCCGTCAGCACAGAGGACCTGGTGTGTGTTACCGTGTGGGACTTTCATCCCGAGTGTGAGAATGTTAAAGCTGACAATCTCACAGTTGGCTTTTCATCACTACATCTCGGTAATGAAGAGACTTTGTGCCGTTGTCATTGGGCCCTTGTGGGTGTTTTTAGTGAAACGTGTACAAAACAATGTTCGTAATTCATCATCATCGACATTTTCTGTCAAACTTGCAGCTTGAACATTTTCCAAATTCCCAGCTGTCCCAGATTAATTTAAAGTACCACTTCCCCTCTTCAAAACAACACGTCTAATATAGGTGTAACCAGCTTTTAAGATGTTACGCAGTTTTCGCACCTCACCAGGTCTTCATGTGTGGTCAGCTGGTTCTGGTTTCCCACAGAAGAGCCGAAGAGGAGGATCCACTATCGCGTTCCATTAGTCTTCTGATTAGGCTCGAAGCAAAAACATTACCACACCTTTCAGAGCCAGCCCCAGTGAGAATATGCCGTACGACTGCGTGTGTATACTAAATGTGTGTGTCGTGTGTCGAGATTGCTGACGAGGCATCTTTTTGGGAAGCGAGCACGGAGGCCGACACATAGTGTAGTGCCATTTATCATCTGTAGTGGAGAACCATTTAACTCTTCTGTGCATAGATGTTAGGTTAAATATTGTTTCTGAAACCGTATAACGTGTTCTTGCTCCCCCTCCCCTTACATGTCTTTCTTCCTGCCTGTCAGGGAGTGAGTGGAGCACTGGTGGTGTTAATGAAAGATGCCATCAAGCCCACGTTGATGCAGACCCTTGAGGTGAGACACGCGCATAACTCCACTTAAATAGTCATTACCCTCCTCGGCAGAGTGTTTTCAGGTGAATATCTTGTAGAATAAATAGGCTGGCAGTCCACAGGGATGTTGAGTGTGTTCACTACATCTGCCGTCAGAGAGAAGAGGGCTTTCCACTGAGGGCTTTTAAGAAGGAATGATAAATTGACTTTTTCCTCCCATGGCTTTTTATCTTATCAGTTTAGCCGAGCGTCGAGGACAGGTGGAGCTCTCACAGGCCGTCCCGTCCAGATTCATCGTGTCCCTGTGACGACTTAAACCATAACTCTGCATCTCGCAACATCTGGCTTTCATTTAGCTTTGGAAACGTTACAGTTGGATGACTGGAGATGTGATCACACGGGAACATAAACATATATATCTCGGTTCTAGAGCAAAAAGCCCAGCCCTCAATGTGATTAATGGCGAACTGGAGAGTAGTGGACTTAGAGGTTTAAAGGATTCAATGTACTAATAACAAATCAGAAATCTTGTATTGATCTTTGGCCTCTCGGGGACAGCAAAAGCCCACTTGAAAGAAGCACCAAGTTGATAGAAGAATGGCCCATTAACGAATGTTTCCACTTTAAAATCATCACTGGTGTCATTCACTTTCTGTGCTCATAAAGGCGTAAAATAAACCCTATTATTCACAGAAAATTAAACTTAAATACCAGTGCAATGTGTTATATTGATAACCTGGCTGGTGTGAACCCCATTAAGTTTTCTGAATTGTTTAACTGGAACGTGGTTAACTCTATTGTGACATTTCCCTGGACCCGAGTTCCCATTTCCAAAGTAAATGAAACGTCACTTAATCGCAGATTTTCTTTCCTCATCCCTTTAATCATCCTGTTAAATAAACATAGGATATGGAATTTGTTTCACATTTAAGATTCTGTCGCCGCAATTCCCTCTTATCTTTGAAATTGGTCTCTTCTCATCTGACCGTGATGCTGCATTACTGGTCATCGTGGTGTCTTGGTTTGTACACGCGTCTAACGCGTCTGGTTTATCTCTGATTTTGACTTTACTAGCTTAGAGTCTGAGACACTGGGCTGTGGGCCCAAGTGTATTCTTCTGTCTGATTGATTTAAGTCATTAAATTGAACAACGTTAGCGGTCATGCCCCTGCAAACAGGTTCTTGTTTTATTTTTTGTTGGTTTTTAACTGAAAGTTTGGTTACACATGGCAATTGGTTGGGGAACATAAACACAGGCTTGGTGTAGAGGGGGAGGAGTGTTGCATGCAGCAGATATTTGATTACTTTTTGTAGGCGTTTTTTTTTTTTGAGGAAGCATTGCGGTCATGTTGTGTGAAACCATTTCCTGTGTGTGTTTCCTGTGATTCTGGTCAGGGAACTGGTATCGGGACCGACCGGGTCTCTGAGCTCCATGAGAATTTTCCATGCAGCGTGGCCGCCTGTGCCCTCCGTGCCCTCTTGGCTTGCGCTTGTTTGTGTTGAATACAGATCCACACATGAGAATGGAGTTGGCATATGGAAGTTTGTGTGTGTGTGTGCGTGTACATGTTTCTTTGTTGATTCAGATGGGGCTTGGAAGAGACAAAGCACAACAAAAAAAGGGATGGTTTTTCAAACATCCTGTCTCCGTGGCTTTCCTCGAACAGACGGGACGCATCTTTCCTAGCGAGATGCAGCAGACTTGGCGTAGACTCTCGGGTTCGGATCTGTGTGCTGTCTGAAAATCTACACTGGGACATTTTATTATTGTGTGGCACTGGTCAGCAGCTGGTTTAGTGGACCGTACAGGAGATGCACTAGAAAAGAAAACGGTGACATGATCGCCATCTTCCTGTTTTTGTTCATTTGCCCTGTCTTCATAATCCTTGTCCACGAGTTGAAGAGGTGACGGGACCCAACTTTTAATGTCTTTCCACTTTCATCAACCTGCTGTGGCTTAGTTATTGCCTCCATCTCTTTCCCTCATGTTCGGATGTGGAAAGTGTAAACTGGGTCTTGTTAAAGTTCAGGAGTTGAAACACCGATGGGAATTCACGTAATGGATGACGTGTGTGAACTTTCCTTTTTGAATGAAGGAAGGACAAAGTTAGTGAAAGGTTACGAAACGGATGTTTTTTTCCGTTTTTCCTCTTTGCTGCCTCTTTTCCATGTCCACCTTTTCTTTTACTTGGATGCTGCTGTGATCTGTTCAACTAGTTTTCATCGACGCCATTTGACAGCCTTGTTAAATGGCTGATTTACTCCTCTGAGGGGAGGCTGTTTATGCAAGCAGAGGGAGAGGTATGCAAACAAAAGCTTAGAAAATCCTTCCCTTCCTTCCTTTTCCCTCCCCCTCAAGGAATTCACATGCAGCCTAACATTGGGTCGGTTGGCTTTTCCCAGTTTTCTTCTTGAACAGTTTTCCAGTAATTTTCCTTTTTTGTCTTCTTTTTTTTTTTAGAATCTGTGCTGAGTGCAATGGAAGGATGGTTATCTTGAGCAGTCGACCTTTCCTTGTATTCCTTCATTCCTTTCCGGGAAATCTGGATACACAAAGCAAAACATCTTTGGATGAATGGAGCCGAGCGGTTGCAAACCCTTCAGGATGTTCCTCTGTTGCTTGTCGGCGAACAGCCGCCGTGGGTTTTAGTCCCATATGAGAAGGAAATGTCATTAGATTCAATTGTATGAAATCAATAAGAGTATGATATTAATAACATTATTTGTATCTGCTTTTTAACGCCTAAATGCAAACAACCCCAACAATACGAACAACACAAAGTGGCAACAAAACCCAAGGTACAACACCAGTGTGCCATACATAACTATGTTGTGAAAGTATCATGGCATAAATATCCATCCATTAAGCACATTTCTGTGAAGTATCTGGTTATAATAGGGAAAACTAATCCATTTATAGGGCCAGGTGATCAATATTTCTGAACTCGTGACCTGGAAGGTTTAGTTCTGATCGAGAACGGGTCTCTTCATCTCTGGAGAGTAGGCGTATAAACTGATATCCAACAGGCTTTTACAAATGAGACTTTTCACATTTATTGCACCTGAGCGAATGACATGTTTGTCGCAGGTGCTTCACTTAGAGCTGACTCACTGAAAGACACACACACACACACACACAGTACGTACGTAGTCTTTGAGGAGGAAGCTTGGCCCAGTCGGGCTGCCATGCCAGTTGAGTACCTCTTAACTTGTGCCGACTGTTTAGATGACACAGTGCCAGCCAAGTGCAGCCACACTTCAACATTTATTTATGTTTCTGAACGATATTGGATTTAGTTTGAAAGAAGGAGTTGGTCCTTTTATTAACTTGGTCGGGTGAGTTGCTGTGGGTCGCTCTGTTTCCCTCAACTCCTCCTGCATGTTTGTGTTTTCCCCTCCTTGTTGTTTCAGGGTACGCCAGTGTTTGTCCATGCTGGGCCCTTTGCCAACATCGCCCATGGCAACTCCTCTGTGCTGGCAGACAAGCTGGCTTTGAAGTTGGTTGGACGGGACGGCTTTGTCGGTAAGAACGCACAATCCGTGCATACAGATCACAAGCCGACGCAGACGCACAACCACAACGCTTTTGACGATAACGGACAACATGACGTTAACTGCGGAGTCTAGGAATCCCACATGTGGAGGAATTTAAGGCCTAAACTTCCTTAGCTGGGCAGATTAAACGACGATTTACACCAGCCATGAACTTCAGCCTGCTCCCCTGCTGTTGCAACCTTTGGCCCACATTCATCTCCGTTGTGGTCCTGCCTCTGTTCAAGCTGCCTCCGGTTGACTCGTGTGCTGCTCTGCCGTCTTGCCGTGTAACTTTCTAGGAAACGGGTGGAAAGATTGCGTTAAAAAAAAATACGAGCGAGGGGAAGGAAGCTGATTGATAATCTTAAGGGCCCCTGGAATGCTTTAGAGTAAACCACACAAATCCTTTCAACGTCAAAGCATACTTGACTATTCCCATTTGTATCCGTCTATTATCCCGCTGCCCGTCCTCATTTACTTTGGCTGCAGAGAAATGTTTGGAATGCACCCGTGTGCGTCGTGGAGTTCGTCAGGTGGATTTGATGTGCACGTCAATCTCGTCGAGGCTTTTGTGTGTATGTGGGAGAGTTTTCCGTGGGAGCGGTGACGAGGTGAAAGGAGATGAGTGACTCTTTGGTCATACACAACATTTACACGAGCTGTCATCTGTGAGCCGGGCAAATGTGTAGTCGGCGCGAGCAGAGAGTTGGGTTTCACAACACGGGAGCGGAGAGGCTTGTGTGTGTTTTTATTCTCAACCTCTCCACCCCACTGATTCTCCATCTGTCCGTCTCATTCCCCCCCCCCCCCTCCTCCCTGTGTGTTTGTTACCTGACTCTCAGGTATGCAAGGAACTCTACCTCCCTCATTTCCCTCCCTCTGCAGCTGGGATGCATGTAACCCCCTCACTCCCACTCCCTCCCTCTCTGGCCCTTGTTTTCTGATGCTACACACTTTGCCTTATTTTAACTGGCACCTCCTGAAAGGAATAATCACAGCGGGATTGAAAATATTACCGTATCTTCAAATACATTCTGGAACGACAAGTCGGCCCTTTTTGTTTAATCTAGTTTGATCATCACGTTTAATAATGGTCATTTTTGATTGGTTATGAAAGCATTGTAGACACTGAAGTAATTGTTAAGATGGGGGGTGGATGTACCAGTAATGACGGTAACTTTAATATTTAAATCATGTTGCTAATGCACATGATAATATCGTGTTAAATAATATATAACATGCAGCTCCGTAAATCATTTATTGTATACAGTTATGGAGACAACTCTCCATCCCTCTCCCGAAACTTGTTTTTTCAGTGTAATTTATTTACCAAAATAGACATAACGTACAATAAAGTAAAAAATGAACTTGACCAACCGCATTATTCGCAGAACCACAAATGTTCTCAAATTTAATAAACCCTATATCGGATAATAATCCTACATCTGATGTTTATATAGGAATGAATAGGACAATTAAAAGATTAAACCCAAATTGACTGTAATGGACTGTAATTATTTGTTCCGTCTTTGATACGGATGTAACCACAGCATAATAATGTCTGATAATGTAATAATATAATGATGTAAAGGAGTCATTTATATTGCAGATTGATTATCTCCGCAAACTCCGCTCTTGTGGCAAAGGATGCAGATGACCTCTCTGTGAACCCGGTGAGGGCTGTTGGGGTGTGTGAGAACTCACTCTCGGCCGTACTTCATCACGCTCCGTATTATTGTGGGTTTTTCAGGTCGGTTTGGGATCTGGACTTAAAATTGGAGAAATGCTGCTATTGTGATGAGGGGGCTGCCGGGGGATGAATTCCACATGCCAGATGTGAGGGATTCCTGTATCATTAACAGTCTGGAGTATGAACGCAGATAACCCCCGAAAACCGCTTTACTGCTAGATTTCCCACACGGCAGAGCCTCCCTAAACCAAAACAACAAATCATTTGGGCCGTATGATATGTTCAGCATGGGGAACATTTAAAGCTCTAATACCTTTTTGTACACCACTTTAAAAAAAACAGAAACGCATTGCCTTTTTTAAATTCTCCATCCTTGCAATATGCATAGTTATGCTCTAGTTAGTGGAATGTAAACATATTCATAATATAGTGTACACTTAAATTGATAGTTGTTAGTTATTTTAGGTGCCTAAAATATGTTTTTGTTCTGTTCCCGTCCTCAGCAGTACATTTTATTGCTTTTCTTTCTCAAAACTATGGGCGTGCCAACCGCCATCGACTAGTACAACAAGTATTGGTAGACTCATTGAGTAGTAAATAATAGTAATAAACGCCTAGTTTTAAGATCACATATCAATTTAAAGGGCTCATTTTGGGTGTTTTGATGTGGGGTTGTATGAGTTGCATATGTATATTTCCTTTAGTAGATTACGGTACCTCATACAACCTCACTCTAAAACAACTAAATTATCCATTTTAGACAAGCCATAATAAAAATTAAAGGAATTGGACCTTTTTAAAATACAAAGATTTCCTGCTTTTTATATAATTCTATATTGAATATATCTAGTTTTGTAACATTTTAAAAACTCAATAATTGAAGAAAACACAATACTCAAAAATGAGATTAATCATTAGTTGCATCTCCAAATGGAAAATAGGCAGTTGTGTAGATCTAGCCCACTTTCCAGCCTTCTCTGGTGGTGTTTTTACTGGCATGGGTGCCGATACTCATACTTCGACCTCCTCTTGCTCTCTGGCCCGTTCAAGGTCGTCACACAGAACAGGAAGCTCGCACGTGTTTCCTCGTGACACCCTGTGGGGTCAGTCCCCTGCTTGGTGGAATGTCAAAGCGGTTCTACTTGCTGTCATTATGAACTCGCAATCTTTGTTTCCATCCTTTTCCCTCACATAATTCTCGGCTCTGCATTGCGAATCCTCCTGTTTTCAGTTGGTAGGAGATAATCACACAACGTATGGGAATATCAACGTATCCTGATCCTAAGATTGTGATTTCCATTGGCAGGCTGGTTCAGGTTTCAGAGCCAACGCGCTAGTGTACGCCAACGAGAAACACGACGCGCGCTGTCAGCGGTCGAGGCCACACCAAGTCGAGATGCATTCTTGTGCTCATCCCTCAGGCGTAATTTGTTGCCCTTTACTCTGAAAGACTTTAACGTTTGGAGAGAGATGCAGCCAAGGCCCCACAAGACGCTATTCCTGCTTAACGTCAATCAACATTGTCATATTCTTAGACGCTGTTAAGTCGGGGCAATACAACTATACTTTTCTTCCTATTATTTCACCTGAAGATATTTCTTGTCTCATTTACTGCAGCACTTTATCTCTCTCCCACTTATTTTCTCTCTCCTCCCATCCTCGCAGTGCTTTTGCGCATCCCTGGAAGAATAAATCTTATTTTCCCTAACGCAGTGAACCGCAGAGTGACTCATTTCTTCATAGAAACACTTTGTTTTTTTTACCTACGCTTCTGAGAAATGTGTCTGCCACAAGCACTGTGGGCTACAGTGATAAATCCATTTCTTACTGGAAGCCTCGTGCGTAACGTTCCCTTGAAACAAAACAAGGGATTATAAAAATAATAAGAATCATTTCTTACCTTCTACAATGGATACCATGATATATTTTCCATCCTAAGGGAACTGATCCAAATAATTCCTTATGGCCGCTTAACTGCACTCCATAAATGTCACATTTTAGTATTCTCCTTTTTAAGTATTCTCCTCGTGGTGACCGAGCTTTTGAGGCAGTAGCACCAAAGCCTTGCAAAGTTCTGCCTGCACCCCTCAGGTTTGCTGATTCCACAGCATCCTTTAAACTCAATCTCAAAACATACCTGTTCACACTGGCATTTGGTTAAATTACATATTCTATGGCCTGGTTTTTATCTTTTTATTATTATTTATCCTATTTGTATTGTGTTTTTTATTGCACCATATTTTACTCTGTTGTACTTTGCTCTTTTAACTGTTGAATTGTTTTGGCCCACGTTATTGACTAATTGTTTTAATTAACTATTGTACTGCACTGTGACCCTTAGTCTGTGATCAGTGCAATACACATAAACCGTACTTACTTTAATTGAGTTGCATGTTGAGAGGGTTAGCTGATGGCCACTGTGTCCAAGATGGAGGCTTCCCTCACAAAGATTATACGGAAGGTGATGCGTCTGGTTTGTACTCGCGGTCGACATCGTGTAGCTCACTGGTGGAAACGCTTGTGCTGGGCGGCCCAGTGAATTCAGAGTGAGTCAAGTTTTGGCCGGTTCACTCTAGTGGGATATCATTTAAAAAAACAAATAGATCTTTATTACAATAATAAAATAATCATAACTACACCTGGCTACAACATGGCTGTTTAAAACGATAACAAATACTGATTCTCCCTCTCATAATTGATTGTTTTAGTTTTCTTCTAAAATGTACGTAATTTTCTGACTGAGCATCCTTTTTTCACACAGTTGATTTTGGTCATGTTATATTGATTTAGGGTTTGACTAACTTTAGAGTCCATTGAACTTTTAGTTCTAGTCCGTCACTTTATAGTCATGGATATCATTAGTTAATCACAATTGAAAACCGTATTTGTCTGAAATCTGACATCTTTTTTTTTAATGCAATCATTTATTCCCTTTCAGTTAAAGTGAGTGTTCCCGCCAGGCTGCTTTGACGAAGCCTCAGGAAACGTGTTCGGCTCAGTCAGCCTGAGCCTTCCTCTAAATGTCTAGCTTAGCGCCACCACAATGGAGCCACACACACGATGCGTAACGGGAAACCTTATCTCAACAAGGCCGTAATTCCAGGTGGAGTATTTGCTTTGTTTGGAGCCTGTTCAAGAGGAGTGTCGGTCCGTCCATACGAGAGGCCTGGCAGTGAACCCATTACTCAATACAGGGTTACAGTCAGACTCGCCCCGTGTTCCCATGATTCTTTAAAGATGTCGGACTGAACTTGTGTGTGTAAAGTTGGGTTGAGGTCAAAATGGGATTAACTATTGAACAAGAGGTAGGTGACTCGTTCGAGATCGGGTCAGCCTGTGTCGGCAATCACCATGAACCTCACTCCCCTTGATGTCTTTTCTAAGTGCTGCTGCAGTTCCTGTCCGGTGGAGAGGATATCCTGTATTTGGCAATTCCTAAGTCTTTTCTACAGAGCACAAACAAAAGATGAGAAAAGGGGATTCCTGTCCGCTTGCATTACGATTGTATACTGTCCAGAATCTTAACATGCCCTCAGTAGATTGTGAGATTTCCATTTCAAAAATTACTATTTTTGTTTCCTCACAGTGACGGAAGCTGGATTTGGAGCGGATATTGGGATGGAGAAGTTCTTCAACATCAAATGTCGGACTTCAGGGCTCAGGCCAGACGTGGTGGTGCTGGTTGCAACTGTCCGAGCGCTGAAGATGCACGGGGGTGGACCAAATGTAAGCTGACGGAACAGAACAGTCAGCCAGTTAGAATGAAATGAAGGGGTCTTTCCGTATGTATTGCTTTCACCCATAACAAATTCTGATTTGGAGGAATTAAACAATCAATGCACCGATGTTTTGTGTGGGGGTGTGGGTGTGGTCAAATACGTAAAACTAGATTGAAATAAATTCCAATATATAGCTAAATGTTACCCAATACTGAAGTGTGTTAATATATTTTGTCCGTTTGTTTTCAGGTGTCGGCTGGGGCACCACTTTCCAGAGAGTACATTGATGAGGTATGATCCATATAGATATGCTTACATTCACACAAATAAGAAGCATAGCCACTTTGAAAAATATATAAACATTAGGGAGACATAATAATGATAATGATACGTGTCGTGACATATTTGAGCAGGGGAGTTTGGGGCTGTTAAATCTCTTCCAATCAAGTTAAAATAATTAACCACGCCCATTTTTATTAAATTTAGTTGTTAAGGTCAGGATGTTTACAGGAAAATGAAAGCCATTTAAACTCATTGGCTAATGCGAGGCTTCAATTATAAAACAATCATGTGCTCATATTCCGCTTGGTTGTTTTCTTCAGTAAAGATGTGAAAGATCAGGATAACTCTGAGTTGGATGGAAATGACTTGTTATCCATTTATGCAACACATCCTTTTAGCTGGCCTTGTCCCTTTTTGTTGTTTTTTATGTTTAATTTTAATTTTTTTAGAATGGTATCGTATGGTCATCAAAAAACCGGAAAAGCATTTTTTTTTTAAAATACAAATTAACCCAGAAAAAGTAAAATCATGAACATTTCACTAAAACCTTTTATAAAACGGTGCATGCGGTTCAGTTAATAACAACTGAGGAACATCTATATCAATTAAACTGGGTAAGTCGGTCATGTCGCGTGAAGTCGTTCTCTGCGTGCGGCAACGCAAGACTCCCACCTGATCTGCATAACTTTTAATAACAGGAGAAAGCAGATTAAAAATGTCTTCGCCCGGTCATGTGATTTATACGGCATGGCTCGAGACTGACGTGGACTGTGCAGTAAAACGTTAGACATTTTGAACATGCCAATCGCGCGCTGCCAGCAGCAGTGCTTCCCTGTCGTCCGTCACACAAAGGGCCATGTCATGCACTAACAGGTTAAAGTCAAGACGGCTCCACGTGTAACGTGACGACACATGGCCATGATTCCCAACAGCCATAGCTTGTCCTGAATTCTAGTTAAGCTATAGAGTTACTAGTACATTTGAAATGGAATTGTATTATTTTTTTCATGAAGCCTATCCACGGATGTTTCAGAGACTGTATGGTCATAAAAAGATGTGTAATGGAAAAATCATGGACATTATTCAAAACACACATGAACCCTGTTTTCGAGCAGCATAAGCCAGGAGATGTGATGCAATAAATAAATGGATAATAAATCTGCCTTCGTCTGTTTTCTCACAGATATTTAATCCCTATATGCAGAAATACTTCGCACACTAACATGGTTAAGAGTACTTATTTGATTAACCGCACAAATACAATCTTTGAACGTGGTTTCCGTGAAGGTGGGTCTTAGCAAAGTGGTGTGTGTGTATGTTCATATCTGGCCCAAATCACTCGTCTTTCAGGCTGCTTCAGCTGAGTAAATAATGAAGCAGTATAAGTTAATTGTAAAGCCTGTAATGAAAACCAGAAGTACTGGAGAAAACAGCCATGGACATTAATTTAGGGGACCTGTATGGCCTTACTGCCTGGGGTCACATGCACATCTACACCCACACACACACACACACACACACAAACACCCAAAGTAAATGATTGGATTACTGCTGTCAAACTTGGGAGTAGCAACACAATATTCTATTAATGTACTCTGGAATAACTGGACTTCTGCACATGATGGTATACAATGTGAGACCGATGACTGAATAACAGCACACAGTAGGATACTATCACTCTTATAAGGGTTTAACACGCAGTGGGGGGGGAGGGGGGGCGCAGTTGCTCTGATACATGTCGTAACCGGTTGTTTCCAATGATACGTTCCTGACCTTTTTGTTTTGTCTGTTTCTCCCATAGAACCTGAGTCTCGTTGCAGGCGGTTGTCGAAGTAATCTCAGGAAGCAGATCCAAATTACACACCTGTTTGGGGTCCCAGTCGTGGTGGCCCTCAATGTCTTCAAGTAAGATCCACGCACATCCTCAAAAACATAACCTAGATTGAGTCCCCAAGTTTTCCGTAAGATGCAGTCGGTTAGAGTCCGGATGGGATTCCTTGCGCCCACAAAAGCACATTTTTTTTGTTCCATTTATTTTGTCTCTGAATAAGTAATTAATTGACAAGCACTGCTAACAATGTTTCCCTATGTGATCTTCTAGGACAGATACCCAGGCAGAGATTGAGCTTGTGTGTCAGATGGCAAAAGAGTGCGGCGCCTCTGATGCCGTGCCGTGTCACCACTGGGCGCAGGGCGGCCGAGGGTCCTTAGATTTGGCCCACGCTGTGAACCAGGCCGCCAGCAGACCCAACAACTTCCAGTTCCTGTACAACATCGAGGTGACTGACACTCTATAGAAATGTTGCTATTTTTTTTCAACTGATCATAATTGAAGTTCTCCCCCAGACATGTTTATGAAATATAAAAATACATAGTTAGTGTCTCATACGGATGTTATTATAATATTCGTATTTAATATTTATTTGCCTCGGCGCCGGCAAGACACGTCAGGATTGGACTCTTGGTGGAGCAGGGGGGCGGGGTAACTTAAAGACCCCAAACAACCCTCGAGAGAACAGTCTACAGTTCTCGGAGTAGAGGCCATTCTGTCTGAAGAGGAGGAGCCATCAGAGGCAGACCAGCCGGGTTGGACTCTAGTGTTTAACAGAACCTGTCTTTTGCTGGGGCTTTGTAGAAAGAGAAAATTATGTTTGCTTAAATCTCCCCAATCTTCAGTTCTGGCACTATAATAAAAATGAATGGAGTGTTTAGTATTTGCCAAACGGTAAAAGTAATTCCACTTGATTGTATTCACAGTCACTCTTATTAACATTGACGTCACACAGATGTGTATTCACTGAATCTAATTTCTTCAATATTTTCCTTTGGCTGGACGCCTCGTTTCTTTCTACCTTCCTGACACACTGGTTTTCCCATAGATGCCGATAGTTGAGAAGATCAGAACAATCGCAAAAAAAGTGTATGGCGCTGATGACATTGAGCTGTCTCCAGAGGCCGTGGCCCAGATAGATTACTACACTCAACAGGTGAGACCACTGCTGCAATAACTGACTCTCAGATCTTCTCCTTTCTGGCTCACTTTGTGTGTCTTTATCTCAACTTTAACACACACTCACTAACCAAGTGTCTTGGTTGATTTGTCCTATAACCAGGGCTATGGCTCATTGCCCATCTGCATGGCAAAGACTCACCTGTCCCTGTCCCACATGCCTGACAAGAAGGGCGTACCCACTGGATTTGTTTTGCCGATTCGAGATGTTCGCGCTAGCATCGGAGCCGGTTTCATCTACCCACTTGTGGGAACGGTACGTAGCTGCAGTCTGCAAGAGTTTACCACGGCTGGCTGTTTCTAACTTCAGTCCTTTTGCCATTATAGCTCACCATCACACAGCTTTTTTAAAGTGACTGGTGATTACAGTACATGCATTCATCACGTCTGCATAATGCATTTGTGACTTTAATGTTGTTCACCGAAACTTCACGGCAAACTCTAAGCTGTAGACTACATTGAGTAAAATACTACAAACTGTTGTGTATGATATGTTAAAGTGAACCTCGACTTTATATCAGGCTGTACAGAAGAGATTTGTATGTAAAATATATTTAGCTTCTTAAAGCATAGCATGGGCAACTAATGTCTAAAGACCCACTGTACACCACCAGCTCAGCACCAACAATCAGACGGATGAGAGACTAGCTGGGGAACTCAGTGGAGCATTTAGCAGCGACATTTACCTCAAGAGATGATGAAGACCAAAAGCAGAGCTGATAGGTGCTGTTGGACTTAGATTTACCAGATGGACCCACGTGCAACTCTCAAATAACTGATAATGTTTCCCCTTCACAGCTGAATATGTTAATAAGCAGCCGTTTGTTAAGTTCCATTTCAACTTGAAAGGTGATGATATTTCAATGTTGTGTTCACAAAGCCTTTTCACTGGTCCCAGGTGGCCAAAAGCAAACAGTTATTTTGGTTTAAAGTGAAATCTGGAACATGTTAGGCTTCATCCGGAGGGAACAATACGTGTTTTGGCTGAAAACCAGAGAGTTTCATTGTTGCACCACAGGAAACCATAGCGACGTGTTTACGATGAAGTTATGCTTTGACTCTGTGCACCTCGACAGCCTCTTGTATGTGTTCATGGATGTTTGTCTGTACATCTGTGTTTCAGTGGGAATGCTCTGAAAACCAGGCTACAGACATAAAAAGGCTATTTACTGCGCAGGATGTTGAATCTAATTGTACAACATGGAGCCCTTTCTTTTCCTCCTACTGTAATATCTAGGGATATTACTGATGACTCCAGCGGATCACTGTGATCTCACAGGGTCGTGGACATAATCAAAGTTTGACTGTAATTAACTTCACTAATTAAAATCCTAATCTGGACTTTTGGGAAACTACAAAGTCTGTGATATTGTATGTTGAGGTTTGTTGCTGTGAAGTTGAATCACAGACTTCCCTTTTCTGTTGTTGTCTTATCAATTTCTTATAATAATAATAATACATTACATTTCTATAGAGCTTTTCAAATTACTCAAAGATGCTTTACAACACATAGTTAAAATATCCTAAAAACTATGCAATACAAATAACTAAAATTACAATAAAAACAAATGATAAAAGCAAATAAGAACGTAAAGAGCACACAATTAAATTCTAAATTCAAGCATAGCGCGAAGAGACTTTATGTGGATCCTTCTTCTGACTGCACAAGTTTGTTTTTCCTTCTCCTGACTTCTTACTGAGCTGGTTAGAAGTGCGCTGGGCGAGCCGGAGCCTGGTGGTTGACGATGGGCCGGGGCAGGAAGGTGGCCGCTTCCTTCGCGTCCGACCCCCTGCTGTTTCACCAGAGCGCCCTGAGGGGATGGGCTTTGATACGCTGGGGCAGAGGTGTCAAACACCGGGCATGCTGGGAAGGCATGGCAGTGTCTTGGTGTGGCGTCTGTCCAGTCTCCCAACCTTTCCTTTGATCTGCTGTGGCCCGCGGAGCCACTGGCAACGTTGACAACCCTTGAACTGTGACTCCTAACCCAAAGGAAGTCTCCACATTTTTCTTTGAACTCTTTGGCTGAGCCGACCAGAGCGATCCACAGACCTCTTCAAAACTCAATTAGTTATCTGGTTAAAATTACATGGTTCACAAATGTTACAGTCCTCCAACAGTGTCGTAGATGCCCAGTAGAATCAGGAAACGGCACCCAGTGTCATGTTTCAGATTTTTTTTTGAATTTTTAGAAAGGAAGCTTCAACGAGAGAAGGGAGAGGCGAGCATGTAAAGGCACCCGACCCAATGCTCATTGAAAGAAATCATTCAATTTCTTTTTACCGTCGCATTGAAAATGCGGAAGGTAATGTTTTGATGATTTGTTTGTTATTCGCATAAGTCAAAAAGTATTAAACCGAATCGCATGACATTTGGTGGGATGATTGGTTATTATCCGGGGACCATTTGATTAGATTTTGGGATCGATCGGGTCAAAGGTCAAGGTCATGAAAAGGTCAAAATCTTCTTTTTACCATAGCGCGGTCAATTTATATCCAATTGGCATGCAACTAATGCCAAAATGTTCATAATTCAATGCCCAATCTTGTGATATGCGAAGGTATGCGTGCTACCGAGTGCCCGTTCTAGTTTATAAATGCAAAAATGCTGTTTTACAATCTATGTACAGTATGTGTTTTAATATATATATCTGGCAAAGCGTTGACAATATCGGGTCACACGAGACTCCGAGAGGAAGACGGATCTCAACGGCTAAACTCCGGAGGCGATGTGGGCGTGAGAGAGAGAGGGGGAGGTTTTAAGGGGGGTTAAGGGTCTTTACAGGGTGAAGAATCAGGAAGGGGCTGATGTCATTCTCCAGATATGTGAGGGAGGGGTCGCAGGCAGAACAATAGATCTTTTTAGAGAGTTCATATCCCGTCAGAGCTGCCTCCGCTGCAGTGTTAAACCCCCGGCTGCTCCGATTGGATGGATATGCCACATGGTCACAACTGGTTGGTTAATGCTCGACACTCTGTGTTTACATCTATAAGAGAACGCACACATGAGATGAAAGTCGGCCTGATTAATGTTCGCTAACGTTGGCCATGTAAATGACCCAAAGACCTGCGACAAACTCAAGAAATCATCGTCTTTGAGACTGTTGAACTGTAGTTTTGCTTCAGTTTCAGTCAAACCGATGCACAGATGTAAAGTTATGGGACTGGAATTTGACGCTTTGTCCCCTTCCATCAACACGGCATCTGTATAAATATGTAATTCTCTAATGTGTGACTGCCAAACATGCATTAAGTCAGCTCCTAAACAAGAGTAAATGTTCGCAACTTGTCACGAGGAAGTTCAAAGTGTTCTTTAGGGAAGTAATTCATTCTCACTGTTGAGAATTCAAACTACAAGCATGACCTCAACGGGTTGAATTTAATACATTCCCTTTTCAAACTTGTCTTGCAGCCAACAAGGCAAGTTCCCCAGATGAACATACAGCCCAACATAAGGAGCATTCCTTTAGCTTTTTCCCCACTGATTGTATTTCCACATTTCCTCTGCCGGTCCATTAATCTTAAATAGAATATACACTTCCATAATCTCCTCAATCCTTTTGTGTATCTACTGTGCTGTTGTTGACCGAGCCGCCTCTCCAGAACCAGTGGGGGGTAGACATCCAGCTACATTGTCTCCTCCAGGGTTTACCCTGACAAAGACGCATTGTGTTTGGTACAATAGAGGAGCTTATTTGGCTGAGTGGAGTTTCCAACTTTAGCCACGGAGTGTTGTGTCATTTTGCGAGTGCCAACTTGTTCTCAGACTGGCGAGGAGGACCAGAACAGCACCTCCTTTGTTGCTTTCAAAACCTCGACAGATGGACAGTTACACTTCACATTTTAGCATCTTTAGATATTTAAATGTGCAGCCTCATGTGAATCCAAACGGCAAAACACTTACTTTTAAAGCAGTTTTTTGTTTTTAAATGTGTGAGTTTTGAGTCATCTTTCTGTGATCCAATCTTCAAAGTCCACGTCACTTTAATTGAACTAAATGGTGTTGTCAGGGCAACGAGAGATTCTTCTTTGTTGCAGTCCTACTTGTGCATCGTCATGCTCTCTGACCACATTGTATCGTAATTATAGCTCAAGTCTAAAGTCCTCTTTTAGAAGTGTAGACTACGATACACTTTCCTGTTCAGGAAGCCGCTTATTGTTCTGCATAATGAAGCAACGCTGCTTCAGTTTGGACCATGAAACACAGTTCCTCTAAAGAACAGAATGATGGTATTGCAGCGTCCGTGAGTCTACGACGTCATGTCTTGCCGGACTTTTGTAAGAGGGCTGCGTCGGGTTCAGAACAGAGTGAAACCGTACAGAACACGACGCCATAGTTCACAAAAGTACCCAGAATCCAAAAGTAAATTGATTTCAATCTGCACATTGTCGTGCTAGTTTGCTGAAAATGATCTTAAGCTATCCATCCATCATCAGAGGACACATCACAATGCACCATGGGAGCTTTCTTGGCGAACGTCTTTGCTCCCTCTTCACATTGAAACCACCAACCGTGTGGCTACTAAACCACTTATTCACCAAACCACCATCTTTCATACGGATGATTCATCCGGGAGATGACATGCATCTGATCAAAGTCGTAGATTATGCTTCTCCTGTGAGTCGCTTAACATCATCTGTGAAAATGTACACGACCGTTAAAAAGTTTGGGGTCACTTAGAAATGTCTTTATTTTTCAAAGAAAAGCACTGTTTTTTTCAATAAAGATAACATTAATCAAAAATACACTCGACATTGTTAATGTGGTAAATGACAATTCTAGGTGGAAACATCTGGTTTCTAATGAAATATCTCCAGAGGTGTATAGAGGCCCATTTCCATCAACTATCACTCCAGTGTTCTAATGGTACATTGTGTTTGCTAATCACCTTAGAAGACTAATATCTGATTAGAAAACCCGTGCAATTATGTTAGCACAGCTGAAAACAGTTATGCTGGTGATATAAGCTATACAACTGGCCTTCCTTTGAGCTTGAAGTTTGAAGAACAAAATTAATACTTCAAATATTAATCATTATTTCTAACCTTGTCAATGTCTTGACTATATTTTCTATACAATTTTCAATTCATTTGAGAAATAAAAGTGAGTTTTCATGGAAGACACGAAATTGTCTGGATGACCCCAAACTTTTGAACGGTAGTGTACGTGAATAGCTTCGCCCACTAAGCAATTTGTTATGACATCATGCAATAGTGTTCGGACATCGTGACGTCGTAACTAAAAGGAGAAATGAAGTGCTCCCTCTGCCATCGTTTTTCTTAATGCATCCATTAGATTTAAAAGGTGATGCATTGATATTGAATTCCTTCCAATGGGCTCGACTTCTGAGTCATCTGTGGTTAAAGCTTTATCGGTGGATGTCGTCAGACCCGTGTCGCGTGACAGCGGTCACGGTTTGCATGAGACCAGTGAGCGTCAGCAGTTGGCATTAGATTATGTAAGCACGTTCTCCTCATTTGGTCCCCGTTTAAATGCAGCGCTGCGTTTCCTCAGACAGGAAATTGGCTGGTCACTTCCTCCCGTCTCATTCCCACTAATGGGGCCCATAAACCTGGCTCTGGGTCAAAAGAACGGAGGCACGCAAAGAATGTCGCTCCCCGTATAATGAGCGAGGTGATTTAGTCTTCATCTCGGACGGGATGATGCGGCTGAGCTTTTGGAGTTAAAGTTTGGGCTTCGGATGAATTGTTCGAGCTGACTTTTTTCCTGCTGTACATTCAACACTGGAGTATTGGAGTTGCACATTTATTGGCTTTAAATGTACATTCGGATTAGTTTTGTCACCTAATCCAGACGGGGAAAATAATCTTTCAATTCCACTGTCAACTGTGCCTATTGTCATCGTTATTGTGACGGCAGTGAGGACAAATTCAATTTTATTTAAATTCAGTTTATTTGTATAGCCCAATTTCACAAATTACAAATTTATCTCTGAGTGCTTTACAATCTGTACACATAGACATCCCTGTCCCAAAACCTCACATCGGATCAGGAAAAACTCCCAAACAACCCTTCAAGGGGGAAAAAAGGGAAGAAACCTTCAGGAGAGCAACAGAGGAGGATCCCTCTCCAGGATGGACAGACGCAATAGATGTAATCAAAGCTCCCACTGTCGCTGGCTAAGTTCATCCCAGCTAAAGTGTAGGTTGTCAACTCATTGATCGCCTGTGTGCCCAGACGTGAATGAGTCTAGATTATAGTCATTGAAGCCGGAGGGGTCGATCTCATTCGCTCGCCTTTACGCAAAGTTGCCTTTCGGTGCCGAGCAGCTGTGTTGTGGCTCAGGCTTTAATATGAGCGTTTACTTTATTAGAGGTTTGAGTCTGATGTTACTGATGTTTTCATGAGACTCTTGTTTAACCCTCCTGTTACCTTTAGGGTCAATTTGACCCCATTCAATGTTTAATGTCGGTGTTCTTTGGGGTCAATTTGACCCCAGGCTGTTTTTCACTGTGTCAAACATATAAGAAATATCAACTTTTTTATATATTTAAAGGGCTATTTAGGTAGTCAACAAACAAACAAAGTACCTCACACTTAAACTTGGGAAACAATATTAATTCTAATAATTTTCTGGAGGTTTTAATTGCTGGGGTCAAATTGACCCCGAGGGTAAAATATGTTATTAAATGTAAAGGTAACAGGAGGGTTAAAGGCTGACTAGGAACATGAAGCAGCTGCTAATATTACAGTGATTTAGAAACACTGACGGGGAACTTTGGGGAGTAAACGTGTTCACCTTTGCTCTTAATGAGGCGTCTCGGTGGGAAGATGTAACTCTAAAAGGTGCCTTATTGTAAACAACACTATGCTGTAGTCCCTCAAGTCGTCTTTTGGGTATCGAGTCATTTCAGATGGGTCAGTATATTTATTTAGTGTACATGTTGCATTTATTGTGAAACGTATTTGTGTGTAGCCGCGTTTTGTCGCACGCTGTTTGTGTTTGCAGCATTCTGTGAGACTGAAAGGCTGTAAATAATTATAAAGCGTCACACTGAGTCTTTTTCTCGTCATTCAACATAAAAACACTGAAATGGAACAAAACGGCAAAAGGACCTGGAAAAAAGTCTTTTAAAAATGACCATATGATTTTTGTCTTGTGTGCTTTTTGTGTCTTTATGATGTGTATAAATGGAGATGATAACTTAAATTGGAAAAACGAATATGGGCTGTTTTTCATTCTTAACTTGGATTGCTCCATTAAAAACTATTGTACGTAATGTCCCCTCGTCTTTTGTTTCCCTCAGATGAGCACCATGCCCGGCCTGCCAACCCGACCCTGTTTCTACGACATTGACCTTGACCCTGTCACGGAGGAGATCACTGGGCTCTTCTGAGCATCAATTGAAGAACGCATCATCCACATAAAATATTCCATCAAATCTATCAATCCAGCCATCTGAAAGAGCATCCATTGAGTCATTATAAATATTTTACAAGCAGCCATTGTCTCTGTAACTAGACTGTATTTCCTCCCTGGAGTTTTAACTTTACAACCTTATTCACTTAGTGCCAAGGCTGTAATCTGTGAGGAGTCAATCCACTACGCCTGACAGGAAATGCTTTCATACTTCCCAGTAGGCCAATTTCTCTCTAAATCATACATATGTGTAATATGTCTAAGATGACCTTCAACCAAATCCTGTACATCACATTTACTGTGTTTATGCTTTTGACCTCCAGTGTTTTTTCCCTTATTCATGAAAGGGTCAGTTTAAGTCTTAAAACTGTCTTAAAGAGTACTTTAATATTATGGTTTCATCAACTTATTTCCTTTTTATTTTGGAAAATAACCCACTGTCTGTTTTTGGTGCTGCTTTTGCTGTACATGTCATAAGTTTTTCAATTGATACATTTGCTTTTGAGCGCACAAAAAGCCGTTATTACCTATTCTCCAATATGTTGAATGTCCAAGATTCATCAGTTCAGAGATATTTTGTGAAAGCAAAAGTGATGTGTCCTTTATTGTCCAAATTTACAAATGAGTTGATCAAATAAAGCTCTTTATTTACTCAAATGTTGCGTTTCTGTTTTCACAGCCAGCAGTTGACTCTCGCTCTCCTGCCGTTGTCCCGTGGCTCCTTCAACGTGTCCTCTTTCGCTCTCGCTCCACTCGCATTTTAAAGCCGTTTCACATTTTCTGGCACTTCTAACCACAGTCAAGACTCCAGGAATGCTGTCATTCATATATATATATGTGTGTGTGTGTGTGTGCTCTTGTTTTGAGAGCTGAAGACAGATTTGAAGACCTGGTGTTGATGAGGAGGGGCTTCGTCACTGCTTTGTAATGTGCTGGAAAATCCATGTTTTGTCACATTGGAGTTGTTTATGTAGCACTTCTGACTTCACCTGCTGAAGCCTCCTGTTGCTTTTGCTCTCGACTGGCTATTTTCAGTACCAAGGACAGGGCCCTTTGAATTTCTTGGAAGTGTAACTCAAAAGGTTTGCTGGGAAATGGCTCCAATGATCCCAGGCTTGATAGCCGAACAGGCAGCTGACCCCGAAGCCTCAGACCCCCAGGGGCCACAGAAGTCTCAGATTCACGCACCGTTGCCTTTTGTTTGAAACCACATGTCAAATTTGGTCCAGCAATCAAGATGGCTGTCCTTTTTTTATTTTATTTACCAGTTGACCTTTTTATTTTAAAATATATCTTCAGACCCAAATGACAATCCAAGGGATCTCATTTCGTGAAGCTCTCTCTGAAGCGACAAAGAGGTTGTTGTTTCCACATGTGACGCTGTAACGTCGGCACTCCCCAACACCTGTAGCGTTAAACTGTCTGTCATCAAGACGTTTGAGAATATTTTGGGTTGTCAAGTGAAGTGTTCAGGGAATTAAGTCTCAAGTCTCATGAGCCGGCGCTCCTGAGAGCCGAGTCAGTGAAGGAAAAATGACCAGTTTCGACTTCACGTTGCAGTTTTTATTGAACGCTTGTTTTACAACACATGCCACATTTGATCCAGCGATCCAGAAAGCTGCCATCTTCTTCTTTTTTTTCCCCAAGATGTTCATGGAGCAGACGCCTTGCTGCTTAACAACATGCTACTCGTACCTAAACATGAATGTGTCAGCCCCCTGCTGTGTGTGAGCGGGCCTTCGCTCCGTGTCCACGCCAGACGTCGGCCCTCGGGGGGCCACATTCTTCAACTCGCCCCGTCTCTGTCCGACAAACACGCCACTTCCCACAGTTGCATTTAAAGAAAAATATGCAGTCCGTGTATCAAGTGGCAGTCCTGTGGGAATGTCTCCATAGACGTGTAGCCTACTATCCCTCTTGGTTCTCGCAGGCTGGAGCTGATGATGGGATCCTCCTGCGCCAAGAAGGGAGAGATTATCACAGTTTGAACCATCGGCTCTTGCTCTGCCGCCGCCAGGTGTCCTATGGTTTGGATGTCTGTTCCTTCTAAAAATCTCTTCACCATCTCCTCGCATTAAAGTCCAATTGGGATCTTTTACACATGGTTTGTCTTTTAACCCTTGTGTTGCCTTCGGGTCAATTTGGCCCGATTCAATGTTTCACCCTCCTGTCGCCTTCGGGTCAATATGACCCGATTCAATGTTTAACCCTCCTGTTACCTTTATATTTATTAACATATTTTACCCTTGAGGTCAATATGACCCCAGCTATTAAAATCTCCAGAAAATTATTAGAATTAATATTGTTTTCCAAGTTTAAGTGTGAGGTACTTTATGTTTGTTTGTTGACTCCCGAAAGAACACCGACATTAAACATTGAATCGGGTCAAATTGACCCGAAGGCGACAGGAGGGTTAAATATTGAATCGGGTCAAAATGACCCGAAGGCAACACAAGGGTTAAGGTTGTATTTTAAACAAGGTCCGAGAGTGGATTCCTATGTCCTTCGTGTCTGTGTGTGTATTGGCATGTTTTGTGCCTTTTTTAATATGCCCTTGCATGACTGTTTTATTGAGCGTGACGTATCCGGTTAGGCTTTCATTTTAATGAAGACCTCCTTCCCCCATCGTGGTCCACTCCTCCAGCCTCCTCCTCCTCCTCCTCCTTCCTAAGACGTCAGCGCTGCTGCTGATGGGCCTGTCGTGCTGAAGGTCGTTGATCAATGCGTCCATCTGAACTGTAAAACTATAATAAGGTTATCTGTCTTTGTTTCCTGCCTTGCAAGACATGTGCTTGAAATTATATTATAATCTTACAGGGAGAGCATTTGTTATGCCATTTGGGAAGTTTCTGATCATTTTGTCTCTGTCTGTGTGTAATTAGAACAAGAGTTATTCCTGTCATGTTAACGGAGATTATTTGATAAGAATTTGATCATTCTTGATATTGTTTGGAGGTAAGAGTCTTAATAAACAAACTGGGGCCATCATAGAGCAGGTGTACCTCTTCTATAATGTAAAGCCAGGGCGATGCTTGTTTATTATCCAGCTCAGAGCGTCACGTGTGAAGGTCAGTGGGCCGAATACAATAAAATAAAATGCTGAACAGTGTTATTCATATTGGGTTAACATTGAATACATCTGCCATTCCTCATCGTGTGTCTGTGGTTACTTTGATGGTGTTAACTTTCATCCGATTAGATTTTCCTCTGCCATGAAACGGACACTGTGGTTACAACAGGAGACAGATGCTGCGGCCAAAACACTGACTTGGTACCAAAAAGAACTCTGACCATAATTTACTGCGTCTAAATCACAGTGTCGATCAATTGAAATAAAATGTATTTGGCCAAACGCATGTCATAAGTTATGCCAATAAAGACGGATTAAATGCAGGCCTTTAAAAGAGCACTTGGCATCGTCACATGTCAGACCCACAATACCCACAATCTGAACCAGATCTATCACCTCGATGTTTTATATCCATTATTCATCAGAATCCACAGCCTACTTTACCCACAATGCACCTCAACTGGAGATTGGTGTTATGCTAATAGCAGCTAGAGTAGCCTCAAGCTGTTTCTTTATATCCCAGTTGACCTTTTTATTTTTAAACTTGTTATCTTCAGACACAAATGACAATATAAGTGATCACATTTCATAAAGCCACCAAGAGCTTGTTGTTTCCACATGTGATGCTGTAACGTTGGCGCTCCCCAACACCTGTAGCGTTCAGCGTTGTCTGTCAACAAGACGTTTGAGAATATTTTGGGTTGTGAAGTGTTCAGGGAATTAAGTCTCAAGTCACATGAGCCGGCGCTCCTCAGAGCCGAGTCAGCAAAGCCATTTGAACAGGTTTAACATGACATCAAGTCCTCAGTCTCCTCTCAAGTGTAGAAGAAGGTTACCTGTAGTTCACATTTGTGACTTAAAGCTGCACTTATCAACATATCATGTTTCTAAAACGACTGCATAACATAAATGCTTCTTCCAGTCTGACACTTTGACCCCCAACAGGATGGAGGAAATGTCTTTTATAGTTATTCTCAGGTGAAGTTGCTCCCACCTGTTCTGATTGGATATCCAAACATGTTGATTGAGTGATTGAGCGTGTGTGTGTGTTGTTGCACTGTGTGTGTGTGTTGCTGCACTGTGTGTGTGTTGTCGTGGAGCGGCGGGGCCCTTCAGTCTGGGCCTGTGTCAACGTGGCTTTGAGCTCTCGGCTTGTAATTTGTGCGTTTTTAAAATTCCAAACAAAATGGCACATGGCCCAACGTGCAATTAACGTTTAAAACTGAACAGAATTTCCGCATGAGCAACCCCCCCCCACCCCACCTCCAACCAACACACTTAGAGCACAATGGCAATATGTCACCCATAATTCTGTGTGTTTATGTGAATGGAATTAGATTAGTGCTTCAAAACATACATTTTTTAGCATATTAGATTTGAGCAACTTGAAATTAAAGATACGTGAAACTTCATCATTAAACAGACGTGGATAAGAGGTCCCAGGACTATTGTTTGTTAGATTGTAGTATCTCATATCTCCGTGAAACCATCTCATTAAAGTGTATTCGCATGCCAAAGCCAACGTTACTTGACCTTGTGAACCGCGGAGAGAGAGAGAGCACAGTATAGAAGTGAGGGGAAATAAATGTATAGCTTTAACATATTTGAAAAGTACAGAATTTCGATTTAAGTTTAGTCTTGGTGTAACTACTTTCTTATTAAACCGAAACAAATTGTTGTTACTGTGAAGAATGTTTAATAGTATGCATTTTTTCTGTGTGCTAATGGTGTAGAAATATTTTATGAAGACGCTCCACACCCCCCAATCTACCAAAGGCATTACATATAGCATATGTGTGTGTTCTTCTAAAAATCTATTATTATTCTAAGAATACAAAGATCAAATGAAGGGGAATGAATCCAATAATCCCATTTTAAATGTATTATAGTAAACATTGGTTGTATATGGTTGGTTGTATAAGAATGCTTGTGTTTCTCATTTAATATTCTTATGTCACACGGCACGTTTAAAACGTTTTTACTCCAGCGGTCTGGCTTTAAAGTCCCAGCTTTCGTCTTGGTGTTTGTTTTGAGGTGGATCACTCCAAAACCTGCAGGTGTTCCCCTCTCATGTGTCAGTGGTCTTGGCTCTAATTAAATAGACCAGTCCCTCGGGAGAGATCTAATTTCTGAAGTCGGATAAACGATGCTCGAAGCTTTAAGGCTTTTTTAAAATTCCTAAATTGCCTTCCTCTTCTCCCACTCTGACTGCATGTCCTCCATCAGCACCGTCTCTGATGCTGCAAGGCGTGCCCATGTGATACAGGAGGGAGGTGGAGGAGGCGGTGGCGGGGGGGTCCTGAAAGAGTGAGCTGGTCCTCACTCCTCGCATCACTCCAGATCCAGGTCATCCCGGGGCGGAGCTGCATTGTAGAGCTCGTCGTTTGGACGCGTTGGATTCTCTCTTGTTGTTAACACTTGTCTTGGAGGGTTGTTGTTGTTGTTTTTTGTTGTTGTTTTTGAGCCAGAAGTTCATCTTTGTGATTGCCAGCCATGGGAGCAGAGAGCTCAGTGCAGCTGGACGGGAAGAGCCGGGAGGATGCCTCAGCCTCAGCCTCAGCCTCCGCTCCAGCCTCCGCCTCCGCCGGGGAGCTGCATGCGCTCCAGGAGGGGAGCAGCGTCCTCGACAGCAAGGTACATGCTCCATGTTTCTGATCCATGCGGCTGGTCATCAGACCTCTCAGCGTGCAAGCCCGAGAGAGCCTCGTGTGTGGGGGATGGGATGGGATAGGGGGGTCATTTAGTCGCGTCCTGGGGGTTCGCCGTGACGTTACTAAGTTATTTTTTTATATATAGTTGACCTGGTATGTGTCTGCTAACATAGCTGTCGTCACCCGCTCTCCACCTCGCCTGTCCCGCTCTGTGCGCATCAGTGACGCGCTGCAGCGCACCATGTGCGCCTGGCGCTGTTTTTGCTGAGTAATGGTTTTTCTTGCTGTCTGCAGTCCCGCAGTAATAAAGCCGAAGCTGCGCAGCCCGGTCTCGGTTTCCACGCAGACCTGTTCCCAGGGTGCTAGGAGAACTGTTTGCAGCACGAACTCCCGCAGTCCCATGTTTCCTCTCCACGAGCTTTCAACGAAGCGCGTGAGAGCGACGAGAGGAATTAGTCATTTAACGTTTAATGTCATAACAAGTTGACTCGTGATCTCCTTTCAGCGTGCAGTTTTCACTTTTCATGTGTTTCTTTCTGTCAGAATTCAAGTTTCACATGAGTTTGATCACTAAATCAAACAAAGCAATATAATATGTTTCATTCAAAGCATCTAAAGTGAACTGTTTGTATGTAGATATATACATTCTGACAGATTAACTACACAGAAAATCTTTTTTGGAAATGAGAAAATAAACAGGAATTGGATATACATGTATTAAATGTATATATCAATGTGATATACAAAAATAATATCACACCACCCATTTAATTAGTTTTTCAGAGCTGTACAATATGCTCATTTGTATCTTTATTAAGATTTTTATTGTGTCCCATATTTGGCTCTCAATATCATTTCCTTCACGTAAGATTGAGTCAAATTGAGCATTTTGACCATTTTATCAGCATATAAACAGGTACCTTTCCTCTGTGTGTGTAGAGGTGTGTGTGAGTGGGGGGAGGGCTGTGGATACTGTGAGCACATACTTGATCCACAATACCAGATTATAAACTTGTCTTATGCTCATTGTAAAGAATACAAGAACTGAACTCTTGCATAATAAGAGCTGCCATGCATTTCCCAGGCTGTGCAGCATGTTTTGCTCCACCTGCCGTCATCTGAGGGATTATATTACATGTCATTTAGCTGACGCTTTCATCCAAAGCGACTTAGAATCCTGTTACGATCCTACACCGTAGACGCAGCTACAGGGAGCAGGGTTAAGTGTCTTGCTCAAGGACACATCGACTAAGGCGGGGATTGAACCTCCAACCCCCTGATTGAAAGATGGACCTGTTACCCACTGACCCACAGTCGCACACTATCTTGCAGACTGTTACCTTTAAACTTGCTCCGCGTTGTGCGAATGAATATTTGGAGCTCATGACGAAGCATGTTCGGCCACCTGCTCTATTCACGCCTCATATAACTTATTGGATTTACGGCCTTCTTTAGTGGGATGGAGGTCAACAGGTCAGATTTCATGGCTCGTCTTTTCGTGAAAGGTCAGAAGAAAGGTCAAAAGGACACAGAGGGAGACATAAAGAGAGACACCGAGCACAACGTGCTCTTACATTCGGTCACAGAGCTACATTTGATCATGGTAGTTTTGATTCTTTAGGATGGGAATGTTAGCTTGTGTTTCGACACGCTGTTTTTACAGTGCAGTTGTTTTCCAGTGAATTGGCCTCAACAGTGCGGCGCTTGAATGTTTTGATAAGCTTTGAGTTATCGTCGCTGTGTTTTCACTCCTATTTGACCAGTTACCCTGGGATGTATGATATCAAATGTTTCAAAGTCCGACTTGAGTACGTCTTTTGTTTCTTTGAGATTCCAGCTGTGTGTGTGTGTGTGTGTGTGTGTGTCTAGACAGGTTGTTAGTCAACGACTGGGCTGTCCATGGCTGCTGCCAGCTTTATTTGCAGCCTCTGTCAGATGGTGTTAGTTCTGGAATTCGCTCTACAAATCAATTAAAAAGGTCATAAGTGGGATTTTAGAGGCATATTGGATAATTTTAGGCAGAATAAGCGAAACACATCAGTTTGAAGGATTTACATGTTATGCCACTTTATTCTTCAACTCCTCTACATTTGATGAGGAAACATTGTGTGTGTGTGTGTGTGTGTGTGTGTGTGTGTGTGTGTAATAATGGGTCATGGTAGATTTGTTTAGTCTTCTTTCCTTTCCCATTAATCAATCCATTAATTCACCTCAAATGAACTTGGACGTGGCCCGACCCTAAACTCCCTCACTGTATGAAGTGAAAACTAGATCCTGCTCCAGCAGCATGGGACTTACACAGTAACACATCATTAAATAATACGACACTCACAGGGGTCATTTGTCTGCAGAATTAGTACTTTTGATACTTTAAGTACATTTTAATAGTCGTACTACTGTACTGAGTTTTTAGATGCAGAGAAGGACCATAACATTGGTTGTAGCACTGAATATATTATTCCTGAACTCTCTCAGAGAAAGGGATGTAACCATAAAACTGCTGATTTAACTGTCGCGTCTTCTCTGTAAGTGATACACATTTATTTGAACACATTTTGAAACAGTAAATCTAAAACATTAAAGTTAAGTGAAGTGGATAGACAGGGGCTTTATGAAGTATAGATGATGTGGTTTGGAGAGAGGGAGGGGGGGGGTGATGGTGACAGCGGATGGAGGATTCCTGCTTGATACACAGTCAATAAATATCTATCTCACTCTACAGAGGAGTATTAGCAATACCGCTCTTCTCCACTGCCCTGCCCTCCTGTGATTGTTATCACAATAATCACATTAACGTCATAATACAAACGAGCCTCAACATATATTTTATAAACCTGGGTTACTTTCCTTTATTGTTGTGAACTACAGGACACAACGCTGTATAAATGCCATAAAAATAGGTTATTTCAGACATTTTGCATTCATTCCCAAAATGTTGCCTTTTCCCACCAGCTACAGTATTATGCAAACACATGATTATTATCTGAGGTCCCCGTTCTCTCTCAGAAACCTGTTTGTGTGTTTTGTTCATAACAAGTCATATGTTTCTGTTTTGGAAATCTTTCAAACTCGGTTCAAACATTTCAGGCCCGTTAGCGATGGAGCTGCAGAGCTTGTGCAATAATAGTCATTTGGTACATGACGGTTGATGTGAGGTGTTACTTATATTGTATGAAGCTGTGAGGCAGTGTTGACTGCAACAGGCTGCTTGTCTTCAGCTCTCTAATTCTTACAAAAGTATCAGGCTTGAATGTCAGTAATGCGATTGTCACGGTGTTGTCCGTGATCTACGCTGGCCGCACCGCGAGGGGCCCAACGGCCAATGTGACGACACACCATCAGACGCGCCTCCTGCCGTGCCCATCCAACAATTTGTAGTTCTGTGGACTCGGATAAGCGGAAACGATTGAGTCCTTCAAGGAGCTTTGAGAATGTCGGTTTCCCAGGAGGAGAAACCAGTAGATAAGATCCACACTGTTCCTCAGTCAGCTGACGTCTGTCCTCGCAGAGAGTAGAAATGAGGCTTTACGGTGCCGCTGAATTAGCCTCCCGTGTGATGTTTGCCCATCATTCCTCCCTGCAGGAGGGCGAGATGTCGTGGTTCCAATATGGGTAATAAACTAATGTTGAACTGAGCGATCACAAACTGTAAACAGTTTGCATGTGTGTCTGATTTTAGACACGCTTCTAGACTAATTCAACACTAGGCTAGGTTTCACTGACTTCTCTTTATAACACACCTGTGTGCTCTCTTGCACCTGTAGCTGCACCCAAAGATTCTCTGCAAGTGTTCAGTTGCTGCATAGAAAGTCCTTCGGTAATGTTACATCAGGGGCCTTTACAGACTCACAAATGAACAATGGCAAACGCATCACAGACAGCCACCTGACTCCAATGATCAACGTCAAGTTATGTAATGCAATGTGTGCTAATTAAGGCCGGTATGTTCCTGGATAATGAGCTGCAGCTGATCAGATGCTGCTGTGGCTCTGATTATCCTGTTTAGCAGAGAGAGACAGAGGGGGGAGGGGGTCAAACAGAGAGTCCATTGAGGATGGACTGGGACAAGCCGGGGGCCCCAGTGTGCAGCGGCCCAAAACAAGAGGAAGGAACCAACAGGGGAGGGGCTGGAGAAGTGTTTTGGGTGGGCAGGGGACGAGGGGACGGGTGTGGATCCCAGAGGGGGGGTGGCGGGGTTTGAGGGAGAGAGAGAGAGAGTTAGAGGGGGACCCGCCACGGTGACACAAAGGCAGATGAATCAGCCGATTGTTCCCTCAGTCCTCCCTCCTCCAGAAGTGTTTGTGTGGATGAAGGTCAAGGTATAGGAACTCCTCTTCCCAAAATCCGATTGCAAATCAGAACAAAAACTAACGAGCAAATCTATTTGTTTTCCACTCTGCAGTCTTTTCATTTATTTTGAATCATGAAGTCTAACAAGCAAGGAACTTCATGACTAATATGCTAAAATATTGTGAAGTATAAACTTCAAAGGTGGTTTGTTGGCATGCCCTGAGCGATGCTGTCTTCAAGGAGAGAGTCCGAGAATACAATCACACTCAAATGTTTGTTCCTCTTTTTTTATTGGCAGATAATCTGGATATGATGTGAACAAGACTAAACGGACACTACAAAGAGAATATTAAAAACCTTATTTACTGTTATTTACCAACCAATGATATGTTACTGCTCCAGAGGTTTATCTTTGTTAACCAGCACATCTTTACGTTGAGTTCAGTGAGTTTCTGTAAGAGCTCAAAGAAATTCAGTTTATGGAACTCAAGAAAGTAAAATGATGTAGTGAAGTTTATGTAAAAGGAGAAAAAATAAATAAATCAAGTGCCCTTTATACATGCACAGATTTGAAAACATTTTCTATTGGGGAAACAAACCTAAACCCCCCAACTGTACTTTCAGTGTGCTTACTGTTACTTGGCAGTAATGATGCATTTATCTCTCTGACATGTCTAAACTTTGATTTGTTGGACTGTGAAAGCTTCGCTCATTGTAATAAATTATAACAGACTGCTAAACGCCAATAGTATAAAGTATTGTGAAACACGCATCCCCCGTTAAATTTACCTCGGCTCCGTAAACTGTAGTGGAAAATAACTTTTGTTGTTGTAGTGCAACAGGAAGTAGCTCTCTGCTAATGAACCCGTCCCTCAACCAGCTTTCTATCTTCCATCTCTCAGATTTACTGCCAGTAAAAAACAGACGTGTGTTTGAGGACGTGAACAAAATGAGCTCTTCTGTTCCTCTCGACGACAAATCAGATTTCACCCCAATAATTTGATCTGATGATGAGATAACAGGACAATATAAAATCCCAAAATGGCATCAACATCAAAATGTTCCACATGTCTTTGCTTTGCAGTGCTTGTTTTTGTTTACCCTACTGTTTTCTGTTCTGGGTTCCCAGCTCTTTTTTTCCCCATTACACTTCAATTGTTTTGACATCTTTCCAAAAAAACAATAGAAGTGACACTGGCCTCACTGGAAAAGAACGTCGTTTAACAAACACATATGTGTTGATAAAATTTACAGCCCTTTTGTTTAAAAGATCTGGTTCTTGCTGTTGGTTTGTTCAAAAGCACCAGTTCTCATTCGTTTCGACTTTGATCTCTGAAAACACGGAGTGTTTCATTTCCCCATGACTCTGCAGCGTGTATATGTGTGTATGCAGTGGGACGATACATTACCACATTGCAACCTTACCCATGTGATTTCGGCCGTGTGACTTGCAGGACAGAAACGCTTGACAAGACATTTTTCCCAGACATGAAGGGGTTAACTCTGCATTTTCTATTTCCTGTCCAGACAGCCGCTCGGTTTAATGTTGTTCAAATAGACAAAAGGGAAAGAGAAACATGCAGCGATGTAAGAAAAGGAGAGTGTCTCAGATATCGACGTGTTTCCTGTGGCGCTCATGTTGAGGCGTTGCTCTGAATTGCGTTAACAAAAATTGAAAAACACTTTAATTCAATTTAGACATCACAAGAACGATTCACTTTCGCAGTGCACAAACACACATGGACCACCCAGTATCGGTGTTTCTCCTCAGTATTGATGGTGGAGGTGTGAGGAGGGGGTGTCCTTGACGAGGATGTGCTGATGTGCTCTTGAATATGTGAGCTGTGGCCAGCCGGGCTCGGCCCACAGGGACCGTGACAGCTCCTCTGCCCCGATCAATCATTAGGATTGGGAGACTGTGCCACATCAGCGTCTTTATCGCACTGTTTGTGTGTCCTTCTGCAGCAGAGGAGGAAGGCTCTCAGATTGAAATGATGAAGGAGGATATGTCTCATTAAACCGTGAATCACAGTCATTATTTTGTTCTTCTCTCTGAGAGACTCATGTCCTAATGTCTTAGATATGAACTCCTCCTATCTGCCCCATCTTCCGTGTATGAAACAGTGGATTGTTGTTTTAGGTATTGTTATATGTTTGTCAGTCTGTGAGGCTCAAAGTGTCTTGTGGCTTTTGCATAATTAGAAACAGAGTTCTCCTTCTGTTTGAGGCTGTGCTGAGTCCTCCACTGCGACACTGTGCTCAAAATAGCATCTCTCACCTCCGTTACATCGTGGGCCTCTGTGGACTTGCTCATCCTCCACCTTCTTTTGCCTCCTCTTCTATTTTAGCTCCATGATTAATATTTTTTATCTTTTCATGCACGTGTTAGAAGTGGCACCAGGTTTGTCCATTTTGTTTGACCTCCCTTCTGCATCTGCTGAAACAAAATGGCTCTTTCGTGACGCTACGTGGCTGCAGTAAGCAGGTTCAACCTTTTCATGTGTACAGCGTCCCACAAGCTTTCATACCTGAACAACAGCACGGCCATTTGCCATCTTCTCGTGTTTTGTGGCCGTCATGAAACTGATTCACAGGCAAGAGCACCAACATTTGTTTGGCTTACCTTGATCTGCATGGAGCCAAAATCCATTTGACAAGAAGTGTATTAAATTGCCCTTGAATTGTGTCTGGAAACAAGACATTACTTCCGCCGTTGAGTAAGATGTCATTTTCAAGGCTACAAGAAGTCATTTATCAGCAAAAGATTATTATCTGTTGTCCGCTTAAGACTCTTCACTTCCATTGTTTCTGGCTCACATAAGGTCATTTATTTAGAGCTGTGAGGAACTCGTTCACCTCTCTCACTGCCTTCTGTTGCTCTGCTTTTCGACATCCATTTTTCATCAGCTCTGGTTCTGATGCAGCACTAACGGCTTCACAGAGGCGCGCGTGTGTTTGTGTGTGTGTGTGTGTGTGTGTGTGTGTGTGTGTGTCGGAGCACTTGAAGGACAAACTGTGAATCATTGCCTCAGTGCACCTGCTTTTTTGGACGGTGGAGCTGCTCTAATCCCTCCACTTGTCTTGAGGTTTACTGTATTGACCAAACGCTCGTACCATCAAACAACAGTCAAACCCATTGACCTGAAAAACTATGTCTTCAAAGTACAATATAAGCTTACTATTTCAGTATTTGCATTTTATCCTGCAATATGCATATTGCAGGAAACACACATTTGTCTGAGATCCAAAGTTAGTAGTTACTAGCAGATTATTATCTATAATAAGAATATATTGTATTGTGCTTTTTGCTCAATTAAACTATTACACAGTTGAAATTCAACCAGATACAATCTGAAATGCGGTTTATATATAAATGCATAAAAAATCAAGGCAACAATATTATATAGAGTAATATAACACTGACAGGGGCCATTCTGCTGAATAATGTGAGAACTTTTACTTTTGATTTAAAGTATTGTGCGTTTTCATTATAATAATGTGCTAATACTTGCACACAGTTTTGCACACAGCACTTACTTTGGAGAATTTATAAACCTGATTTCATTGACATGAAAAGGCCTTTTAAGATTGACGGCTCTAAGAAGCATGTTTCTTCCTCGAACAACAAAACAGATTCCAGCTATAATTGGAGTCGTGACTGACCTCACAAAGTGAAACCACACACATTACTGTACATATACTGCTGGATCTTATGATGCCCAGCTGCCTCAGGATAATCAGGAACATTCAAGTTAATCAGGTGGTCACTGCTTACTCATTTGAGATGAATGGGATTGTTGTTTTACACTGCAAAAAAGTGCTCAAATAAGGAATACTTTTCCATGAATACAACCTCAAACCCTACAGTACAGCTGCTCCAACAGCTGTGCTGTAGGATTTCACAAGCTGGCACGGATGATCAGATTTGATTGTGTGACCTCATATGAGAATCCTTTTGTCCGTAGCTGAAATAATTGATATGCTCATAATGACAATTGATCATACATGTGTAAAAGGATAAACTGATGAACTGACTATTCGTACATACGTGGACGTAAACTTCAACGTGACTGGTCGGCCGAAGGGAAACCACCATGAGGCGGAACATTCTGGTTTAGACTCGATAACGGCATTACTGGACAAACGTCCATAATGTTCCTGCTAATGAAAATACTGGGACGAGGAACACTGAGGAGTTGGTTGTATTCTGGCAAGAAAACATACTTCTATTTAAAGCTGATTTAGTTCACGTGTCTCTTAACTGTGTTACAATTAAACGGCACATGAGAAAAACCTCATGAAAATTAAGATTTCTTCTGAAATGCATCATGACAGCTGCAAATATCTGCCTCCGTGTTGCAGGCTGCACTTATCAATATGTTTATGCCGAGATTGGATCAAACGGCTGCATGTTAAGTGAGAAGCCGTTGCTGGTTTGAGCACCGGCCTGATTGGGAAATACCTAAGTTTACCCAATATGTTGTAGTTGTGCAGCACTACAGTGAAGTGTCATAAAACACAACTGTTAAAAATAGTTGGTTAGCTCGTCAAGTTTCACCTGTTTGACATTGATATTAAAGTTTAAGATGGAGAGGAACTTCATTCTCTGCTTAATGGACATCACTTTATTTTATCAGTCTTATTAATAATGTTCTGAATGTTGAATACAGCTTCTTTAAGATAACCTGTCCAAATCCATTGATGCTCACGCGTCTCCTCACTGTATGTATTGTATTTATCACTTCTCTTTCTTGCCACTGATTCGCGCCCACAACATTCCTAAAACTGTTCTTCAAACTGTTTGGATAGCTCCGAGTTAAAGTGACGCATTTGACCCTGAATGTTGTTTCTTTGCCAATACTTTGAACACATAGACATTAGTCGGGCAATAATCAGAAAGTAATTTGAAGCCTAAAGCCAGAAACAACAGTCTGGTTCAGATGCCTCACTAATTAAAGACATGTTTAAAGCGTTTGTCTGTGTTCCAGAAACCCTCTCGCGCTAGTCATCTTCTTTTCTCACGTATGACTCTGGAGCTCAGACGCTTATCGGGGCTCAGAGATATTGAGAGATTCATCACAGGGGGGGTCAGCAAAGGGGGTGGATTTGTTATTTCAACCCAGTTAGAGAGGCAGGCCCCTGGGGTCAAACGCTGGCCTGTGTGGCCTGATTATGATCGTGTCCTGGGGGGTCTTTCCTGCGCCCATGCAGGCCGTTGTTGTTGTTTGGCTCCATTTGCTGTTCAAGTGTAGCAGCCGCACAGATGAAGGGACGGGGGTGATGAAAAACAGACAAATTGTGGGAGGTATGGGGACTTTGGGTTAAGGGGTTAGCGATGCACTGATGGAGGTGGAGGACGACAACCTGGTTTGATCTGTCGTCCTGAAGTGGCAGCTAACAGGTGTGTGACTCTTTGGGGTCACTCAGTCTGTTGGTTGTCATTTCTTTCTTTCTTCCTACTCGGCCTCTTCCTCTCTCACACGCAAACCTACGCAGTCTTTTTTATCCCTCTGATTTATTTATCTTATTCCGTCTCCCTCTGGTTGTCTTCTCCGGTCATGCATGTCAACCGACCTAAAATCAAATACAGCTGACTGTGCTAACAGACTGATGTTGTTTCCAGGGCGACAAAGTGATGGGACACAAATGCATCATTGCAAAGAAACACACATACTGCTGCATAGTTGTCAACTCTATGGTGTTGTATTTTTCTTCAGTAAAATAACAGTATATTAACAGCTGTGCTGTGTTTTACATAACATGAGTACTTTTAATGTGTCGGCCCGAATGATGAAATATTCAAGGCGTGCAGCAGCGTGGCTCTCGGGACGCCAGCGTCTGTTGGAGTAATATAAATAAATAAAAAAGTCTGATGGATTCCAGTGATATTTTGAGCTGGGGACTTTATGTCATGAATTGCAGGACAAGTAATTCCAGACTGTAAGAACATTAACGCTACTAAAGATAAACTAATAGAAAAATTGGCCTGTGAGAGTTTTTTCTATTTCAAACTTGTGTTTGTGAGTGAAGAGTTGACATATTTGTTTTCCCAGTTGCCTTCCTGAGAGCCCCATAAAGAAAATCACATCGTCAAATGCGTAGAGAGGACGAGATAACTGGAATGAGACTTGGAAAGATGGAAAAGAGGAGATGCTTACTTTCCACATCTGGATTTGATTCGATGTAGTCAGATGGAGTCAGATGTGGCCCCGTCCAGAGATTTGAGGGATTTTTGTGGATTTGCCTTGTTCAAATCGGCCAAAAATCTGTTTGTTTTTGTTTAGAGCTTTTACAGACTTTAACGGAGACTCACACTCTGTATGATTATGCTTTTGTGATCCAGAACTTGTTTAAATCACACAGTGTTTCTTTATTTTGCTTCGACTGAGCACACACACACACACACACACGCACACACACACACACACACACACACACAAAGAAGCACAGGTACTCACTGTCTGAGCACCTGAGCCCAGTTAGAGGACCGTGGATACAGTGAGAGTGCACTTCGGGCGTCTTGTCAGGCTTTGATCTTTGGTATGTACTGAATGTGGGGGTCAAGCATAATAGATAGGGGGGGGGGGGAGACAGACATGATGGTGACACAGGCCCCTGAAACCTCCCATTAGATGACGGTGAAAGTAAACAGCTCTCGCAATTTGTTTAAACCTGCTTAGAGCAGCTTATTGGTGGAGTTTAAGTCACCAGCATTGTTTAGATGCTGATGGTGAAGTTTATATTCTTGCACAGCTCCGATCGGCCAAACATCATCCACGTGGTGAAGTTAAAGCTAACTTTACGTAATACTCTCCTTAACTTATTAATAGAGCCCGCTACACAAATCTGTTCCTGGTATCTAATTGTATTATTATGTCCGCCATGCAAAAATGCAGTTTAAAATTTTTATGTAGAGCAAAAATGTGCTGAGATAAGAAAGCGGCTGCTGGCTGTAGCTTCATGTTTATCACACAGACATAGGAGCGGTGTCAACCTTCTCATCCCACAAGAATAGAAAGCCAAATTACCAAAATGTCCTTTGATTGTCTCTGATGCCTAATCTACAGATCTTGTTAAACAATAAGCAATAAACAATAAGCAATGAATGATAAGACGTACTAACAGACTCCAACGGGACGATTGAACTTCATATGCCATTAAAATATGGACTTTCACTGGACTATTTTATCGCCCTCTACTTCTCCTCGTTCTTGCTCTGTTTCTCATCTCCTTTCCCTTTCTATCTTCATATTTCTGCGTTCACCTCCTCTCACTCCTGCTCTTCTCTGCCTTTATCTTTCCCGTCTCCCAGTCGCCCCCCCCCCCCTACGGCGTCGTCCTCCTTTCGTCTGCTTGAGACTCTGTCTACACCTTCGAGGTCAAAGGTTGCTCGGTTAACTGTCACGTACAAACTACGACTCCACAAAGTCTCTCTGAGCCCGTTATCTCAGACTGAGAGTGTGCGTGTGTGTGCGTGTGTGTGTGTGTGTGTGTGTGTCTGAATATGTTCACTCCTGCCGTGATGGCTCATGTTCTCTAAGACATTCACTGACATGGCAGAATGTCATGTGAGTGACAATGCACTTTTTTTCTTTACATTTGTGTAAGTTTAAAAATGAATGACATTTAAAATCAGCATTATACAGTTACGTTTCCACCGTGTGTGTTTGCATCTGCATTGTCAAAAAAACTGCGAATATAATGACCACATCGGCCAGATGGAGTGAATTTTTGACGGCTGTTTCCGCTTCATCGTTATTGTGCTCTGTGTTATGATTGACAGTGCAGCTCGTCCCGCGGTGAGCTGGAACATATTATCCTACTGTATCTGATAGCTGCTTATTCCTACAAAGGCTCTCAAATGTATTCAATCCACATATTTAAAGACTTTAAAACCATCTCAACAGTAACTAAAAGCAAGTTTCTTCTGTTTTATTTGAGTGGATCAGATTTAAACAAAGGTCAACAAAACACGTTTTGCATATTAGTTCCGCCTCTTCTCGCTGCCTTTCCCTATAGACAAGAGGCCTGAGCTTGAGATGTAATTTGCCAGCTGAGTCACCCTCTTCTTTTCCATTAACCCCCTCCTCCTGCGTTCTGTGTTTGGTTTAAGGCATATAAATCTCCTCCGCTAGGCTTTGTGGAGTGATTTAGGAGACAGCGGGTCGCCTCTCTCCTGGAGTGTAGAGGTTCAGCCAAGAAGTAGCCTAAATGAGGGACGCACATGAGAGAGACAAAGAATAAAAGATCAATTCAGGATGAAAGTAAAGCAGAAACAGTGGTAAAGTGAGAGAAAAGATTGCAGAAAAATATAAAAAGAGACAATCTAATCTTTCCTCCTGTGCTGATCCTGGAATTGCAGGTCATTGTCATTGTGGACAATCAGGATGGAAGGACTGTAGGATTGTAGGATTGTAGGTTTATCTGAAGGCTTTATTGCACAATGTGGATTGACTAATTCGGCTTTGAAGTTTTTTGGGAGGTTTGTTATTAAAGAGCACGAAAGATAATTTCACACACAGATTTCCCAAAGAGGTAGCAAGATATTATCAGTCTGTTTAAGTTTGAGAACGTTGACCAGCTCTTGATACTTATATCTCCCCGTCGAGAGATATCGTTTGTGAAATAACTTTGCTGTAGTGGGTGCAACGTCAGGATCAGAAAGTCACTATTTACATGCCTTTGCAACTGAGAGCAACAACAGATTATTCTGTTGCTACCTTAGCTGAGGCCAATGTAGGTTGAATCGGTAAAAAGTTAGTAACCCAGAACTTCCAGTACCTTCTGTGAAGCTAGCTATATGATTATTATTTAATATTCTTCTTAATATATACCATGAAAAGATTATAACCAACAATGGCCTTTTGCTTTCCCTGTCTGTGGCTCTGAGGCCTTTTGGTTTCTATTGAAGATCTTTGTCACAAATGTACGGATGTACATTTAAATCTTAAAACAACCACACTGTAATCGACAGTCAGCTGGACACTGTAGTTTTTAGTAAATGTTGCTTAAAAAAGGATTCAAATTGACTATTTTCAGTAGTGGATTAAAACACAAGTATTTGTGATTGACTCTACAGTCATCGTGACACAATGTGTCCTCCAGGCCATCAATGTGGCTCATTGATGTGTCTCTAGACAACAATGGAGCTCAGTGGCACAGAATAATGAGCTGAGTCAGGCTTTGGCAACACAGTAGGATCAATACATTGTTGGTTTTGATCTTTTATTAAGAAAATTATAGAACGTCACCACCTTCATTATTTGCCGTTGACAGCCATGAATTACGATTTAACCTTTGAACGTTTCTGTCTTTGTCCAGTTGGGCTTCACCTGTCTGCCACTCATTGTGACGAGACAAGCGGTGACACAGCAATTACCGTAAGTGTCACACAAGTCTGATGGCAGACAGATAACCCTAACCCTAATAGAAGTGTAAACACTCCAGTGAAAGAGGGAAGGAGGGAGATAAAACCATCCTTTGTGAGAATGTAGGCCTCCTGTGATAAATAAAGATGAGACCAGGAACAGGTTAAAAGAGAGGCAGGAGGGCGAGGTGTAAACAGATACCTGGCACTTCAGTGCTGCCTGTGAAGTGAATAATGAATACAATACATACACACACACACACACACACACATCCACGTATACAGAATGTACCTCCTGGAGGGAAGCCAGATATCTCTCATGTACTCCTCTCTCTCTACACGTGGAGAGTGATGCAACAACAGTTGCTCCTGAGTGCTTCAATGTTTTCCCGTGGGATAAATCAGATCACATTACATTGAAAACCACACAAAAAGATGTATTGTTTTCCTGCTGTTGTTGTGTTGAGCAGATGTTTTGTTTTGCGACCAGCAGGTCTAAGTCTGTCTTTAGGTCTTTGTGGCAAACCGTGTTGACCAGAAAAACGTCAAAAAATGCACAACTGGCAGTGAAACTTCAAAATATTCAGTCTGGGAACTCGCAAAAGGAATTCAGAGCATCTCAGTCAACGCAGCACTCATACCAACACATCCTTCACGTGCAATCTTTCCTCTATGGGTGGGATACGATCCTTTCTATAAGTATAAAGCTTCCTTCCTTACTTTATTAAATAAGAATTCTGAGTATTATCAGACTAGCAATGGATAGTTAAGAAATCCATCTGCGGTTCTGCCGATTGAAGCCAATGCGGGGGTGTCTTAAAACGTCCATTCTCTCTACGGGGCGACTGTGGCTCAGTGGTGAGCACGGCCGTCCTTCCAGAGAATCGGCGGTTCCATCCCCGGCTCCACTAGCCCACGTCGATGTGTTCTTGGGCAAGACTGCTAAACCCCAAAATTGCTCATCCGGTTGCAAAAATAAGTCTGATTGTATGGAAGTTTACTTCAGAGATGATTTATTCCCTCAGGGAACGTTGTACCCATTTGGTTTATGGTCTGATGTTCATTTAGTAAACGATGGTCCCATTTAGAGTAAATAAACAGAGTTTGCCTCAGGGTGGGCTAACTGTGATTGGCAGGTCTCCACATTCCAAATATGGTCACTTCCATTTAACAGTTGCAAAAAGCCGAGATGGCAAAGACCGTAATCGATGTAGGTGTCAGCTAAATCGCTGAACCCAAGGCTTCTTAACGGCAGACGACAAACCAATGGGTGGCGCGAAGATGACTACGTCCACTTCTTATACACAGTCTATGCCGTCGACAGAGAAGAGGAGCGAGTGCCACCACCACCAAATCTTTGAATCTTGTAGTCAAGTCCCGGCAAGTGACCTCACCTAAGACAATTTCACAGACTTGATGTGTCGAAGATTGGATGTAATTCCTGTGGATCCTGAGCTTCCTTAACTAAATAATGACCCAGGAGGCTCCTCAATCCTCATCTCTAAGCATTCTCCACCATTCGCTGTATTTAACCTGAGTCTTGCTGCGGGTGAGAAAATAGCAGCAGCATTTTTGACATCCAGAAGAAGGAGTGGCATTATGACAGGGTCAGAGGGGGCTTATGTAGTAACTTAGAGACAGAGCTTGTCAAAAGGGAACCATTTGGGGGAGGTGGGCTGACAGCAAAGAATGCTGGGAATGCCAGTCATGAGGTAGACGAGGGTTGGGCAGGGTTGATGCAGGCCCGGAGGTCAGCCGATGGCTCCCAAACCAAATCTGATTAGAGGTCCTGATGGCTTTAAAAGGACCAACATGACAGCACCGTGCTGCGCTGTGTGAAAACAATTAAACCAATGAGTTTTTTTTACTCGTCTGGCTTCAATTAGATTGCTTATACTTCTTGTAAATAATCAGGGGATTGTTTAACGAAAGCCATTTGCTTGGACTCCTGACATGCTGATCTCAAATAGAGGCAGCATCAAGTTTCACAAATAACTCACACTCGCAAATTGCAGACACATTTGCGAGTCCTACAGAGCTCTCGCATGCTCGTGCATGGGTTGCAAGTGTGGTGTTTCCTTTGATTGGTAAAATGTGTCGACAATTTAATGATCGTTTACATCTGCCTTTAAGCAGATGTAAACGATCTCATGCTGCAAAATTGGTGAAACAGTCCAGAACGATATATCGTGAGCTAACAGTGAGGTTCTGGAGCGCTTGGAAAGGATCACACTGGGCTGAAGGGCGTGGTTTGAAAGTCAATGTCTCTGACTACATCTACAACTGTGAAGAAAAGCAGAACTTAAACTGAATTTAAAATGTAGCTTTCTCCAAATCCCCCCAGCTCTCCACCTGATGACCGCCCCTCCCCCTTCATAAACCAGCGCTCACCTTCTTTCTCTTCTTTTCGTCCCTCCCAACCTGTCTCAGGCAGAGTCTCCTCTGTGGTGTCCTCTTTCACGGCTTTCCTAAAGTAGTTTGGGCTGATGGGAATGGAGCCCGAGTTGTCCATTAGTTAGATTAGCAGCTCTGTGGGGAGGCTCTGGTTCCCTCTCCCCTGGCCGGGACAGACAAAGCTCTGGCTTGCCTGCCATTGTCCGGCTGTCAGTCGGAGCTGGTCACTACCAGAAAAAGGACCCTGATCCCACTGATAAGATGCTGTGAGCCAGACACTGTGTTATTTACTTGTTAACACACCATTCCTATCATGGAAAATGACTGTGAAATTGTACCTTTTGATCATTATTTTTATAATTTTCCTTTTTGCAGGGACGTTGGTATATAACTCTATTGAAGGATTTCTGTGTAACTCTTCCTCAGAATTGTTGCATAGAAGAGATTTGTTTGAACAAAAGAATAATTATTTTTAACGAGGGGTTGTGAATGTGACCAATTATTTTAGGGAGGGGTTACACACATGTGAATGTATCTATTTCCGGTATTAACGTTTTGTTTTTGTCTGTTAAAGATTGATTTCCCCGCCTGCTAATGAAACTATTTATTTATTTATCGCCCCCGCTCTCTCTCTCCGTTTCCCATCTGCCATTCCACTCTTCATCTGTCCACCAAAAGGGACAAATGCCAAAAGTTGCAACTTTAAATAAATGGGATGCAAATCCATTTTAAGGATCAATAGCACTCTGGCATGCTACTGATCATAAAACATGATGGGTTGCTACGCTAGGCTAACTGCATGTGAGAGGTAGAAATCGTATTCTCATAAAATAAAGTCTCGTCAAAATACCAAACTTTTCCTGCAAAGGGAAGAAACAGATCAACAGAACAATTTGGATTATGTATGCAAATGCACCTTTTTCCTCTTTACCTTCGCATTGAAAATGCCGGAAGGTTATGTTTTGATCGCCGTGTATTTATTTATTTATTTGTATGCGTGTTATTCGCAAAACTCAAAAAGTATTGAACCGAATCGCATGAAATTTGGTGGGATGATTGTTTATTATCCGGGGACCAGTTGATTAGATTTTGGGATCGATCGGGTCAAAGGTCAAGGTCAAAGGTCATGAACAGGTCAAATCTTCTTGAATCACATGGAATTTGGTGGGATGATTGGTTATTATCCGGGGACCATTTGATTAGATTTTGGGATCAATCGGGTCAAAGGTCAAGGTCATGGAAAGGTCAACATCTTTTTTTTACCATAGCACGATACATTTTTGTCCAATTGGCATGCAACTAATGCCAAAATGTTCATAATTCAATGCCCAATCTTGTGATATGCGAAGGTATGCGCTCTACCGAGTGCCCGTTCTAGTTTTAAGTTTGTATTGAAAATATATTTTTAAGTGTCTCTTTTCTCTTCTCTCTGTCTTTTTCAGCCTTTAGAGAAAAATGGACAAATCTCCAGCATAACCAGTCTGAATGGACACTCAGAGGACAACACGCTGGCAGAAGGTGTGTGTGTATGTGTGTGTCTGTCAATACTGTTTATTTACAGTGTGAGACTTTGGGTGATATTCCTGTGGTTGGTGGGGTTAGGAATGTTTGTGTGTGTTTGTGTCTGGGAATTTGTACTGTTTCTTCAGCAGTGGCCAACGGTAAGCTTGTTTGTGTGGGGTCAGTTGTCAGTCTGTGTGTGTGCAGATTCTTGTCTGCAGTTGTCTTGATGGCTTTGCAAGTTTGACTTGATCCTCAACTAATCCCTTTGTCAACACATGGGGGACACCGACATGGGCTTCAGTACAGATGTAGAAAGATTTGGATTTTATCTGTGAGCGTCTACAGATGTATGACTTGTGTCTGAAGATGTAAGAAATATCTTGTTTTTGGTTTCTCTGAACCTCCTTTGGAAAGTGTCCTTGAAATATATCTTGTCATAGAGGCAATCGCCGAACCCATCGCCTTGATGACGGATAAGCCTTGAGATATTCCTGGGGCTCTGGTGTAGCCAGAAAATATCTTCCTATGCTCTGAACTGTTGTTTACACTCCAATTTGCAAGTAAAGATGCAAGACTGGAGTCGGAGTTTAGAGACAGTTTTCATTTTAAACCAACAGAAAGCTAATTCCTCATCAAACGATAGCCGGTGGCTTCCCAGACTGCATTTCGGTTCTGCCTCATTTGCTTTCTACACCGACTTTATACCTGTATTCAACCAAAGCCTGCTCGAACGTGATTGGTCGATACCTCTCAACTACAAACAGTAAACAGAACATACCAAAAAGATTCTGCATGTGGACGCAAAATCTGTTCGTAGAGATTATATTCCAAACTAATGAACAGCACACCTCATTTGTCTCTTGTTTAGTTGACCCGTCAAAAACTTTGTTGTTATAAAGTGGAAAAATTTACAGACGACTCTCTTTGGTCTTGTGGATGATGATGGACATTTTTAAATCAGTGAGCTGAGATAATCATAAACCAGTAATTAACAAAATTGAATAGTTTTCTGTGACTTGAATTAGCATGTGCACCAACCTGCTCTGTTACGTTTGTTTATTGTCTTTGACATTTCTATAGTGTCTATCTCAATCTGGGAGGGCTGTAGGGTCCTGTACACCCTCCCTAAATATTTAGCAGGCCGTGACCCGGGCACCAACAAAGCAACCTGCGCATTTCATAATATGTTATGGCCCAGGGGAAGGGGTAACCCTACACTACTTAAAACACAGAGATATGTCACATACCATTCCGTCAAATAAGCTATTAAATAAGCGATTTAATAAGCTATTTAATGAAGCGAATCTGTCCGTATGTAGAGAAACCTAATACCTTCCTCAGAGCAGAGATACAGAGCGTAGGAGTTGGTGTGGCATGTGGAGTAACGGAGAGTAATTTGATTGTTGAAATTGTTGCTTCTGTGGACATGTACTGTAAGATAATTAATAACGCGGAAAGGTATAGAACAGAAAAGAGGGGGTCAGGAATTCTTAGACACTAAAGGTTGCCGACCATTTGATTTCATGCACACAAAACCAAGTGCTATTGTCTTCAAGTCAATATTATCAAACCTTTTTTCTTCTTCTGAGTTGATAACGTGGCACCTCCTGATAACAGCTGATTGTGGATCTGCTGAGGTCTGTTTGGGTATGACACATACTCAGGACCCTGCTCAACCCGATGGAACTGGGAACCGAGTGGACCCTCGGAGTCTGAACTGACCTACGAATGAACCAGCCGGCTTATACTTCCCTCACCGAACCTGCTGCTCTCCCCAGCAGAAGGACTACAAACTGGAGATAAATAACAGAAAACAACTGAAGTCGTGAAAAGAATTTCAAGGCTCGAGATTAAATGAAAGCAAGGGAGTGAAAGGAAGGGAGATCCACTTTAGGGAAAGATAGTGAAGTGGAAGGTATGGAGGGGTTTTACATCCCAGCACTTCGCTACCTCTGTGCAGCCTGATAAAGACAGCAATGCATTGTGGGAGACAGGAAGAGAAGAGGAATCTCTCTGATAACAACGAAAAATAACAAAAGACAGGCTGCACATCAAAAGACCGACCATGAGTAAAAACACACACACGCACACACGTGCATGCACAGGCATACACAAACACACAACCATAATCTTGCTCTATCAGGTGTGTTTTCAATTTGAATGCAACCCGATGGTGAAACGCCACACCCAAACACATCACACACCAACTTGGATAACATGACGGTCTGGTTTTAAAGGGTCATATAGCAACGACACCTCACGCTCTTTCTTTAAAAAACAATACCTGTTGGTTTGATGCTTGTTTTTGATATTTAAATTGTATTTGAAGGAAGTAAAAGGTTCTGGAAACTCAGAATATCTGCAGACTTTATTGGGCATATTATTTGAAAAAAAGTTTAAATCCAGTTTATGCGAAAAGCAATCTGCAGGTATATATGTTGCAGTTAAAATATTTTACTCTATCATCTGTCATGGAATGTTTGATTGAATTGCAGAAAGTATTTGTTTAAAATGGTATCAAAGTGTGAAGAGTTCGGTTCTCCAGTGCGTCCGTCAGCAGTCGACCCCTTTTTGTAAATACAGACACTAGATCTGCTTTTTGTCAGTTTAGCATAAAAATGGTGAACAATTTGGTTCAGATGTTGTTTAAAAATAATTCTTTAAGTCTGTTTTTAACTCCTTGAGTGCCAGATGGGCTGAGAAAGCCCAGACAGGAGAGCTCAGGCTTAGGAATGCAGAGTTCACAGCGAGTTGTTAGACAGAGAGGAACTGAAATAAATATGACATAGAAGCAGAGTTTTGAGGGGAAATGTCTCTTTGCTCAAGCAAAGAGTAAGAGAAAGAAGGGTATAATAATAGAGAAGGATATAGAGAGAAAGCTGTTAACTCACAAATGATGTACACTACCGTTCAAAAGTTTGGGATCACTTAGAAATGGCTTTATTTTTCAAAGAAAAGCACTGTTTTTTCAATAAAGATAACATTAAATTAATCAGAAATACACTCTCTACATTGTTAATGTGGTAAATTAATATTCTAGGTGGAAACGTCTGGTTTCTAATGAAATATCTCCATAGGTGTATAGAGGCCCATTTCCAGCAACTATCACTCCAGTGTTCTAATGGTACATTGTGTTTGCTAATCGCCTTAGAAGACTAATGTCTGATTAGAAAACCCTTGTGCAATTATGTTAGCACAGCTGAAAACAGTTATGCTGGTGATATAAGCTATACAACTGGCCTTCCTTTGAGCTTGAAGCTTGAAGAACAAAATTAATACTTCAAATATTAATCATTATTTCTAACCTTGTCAATGTCTTGACTATATTTTATATTCATTTGATAAATAAATGTGTGATTTTTCATGGAAGACACAAAATTGTCTGGGTGATCCCAAACTTTTGAACGGTAGTGTATAACAAAGTGCATCATTCCTACTGTGAAATCAAAATGAGACATATGTCACTTCAGCTTTTGTCTTATCAGAAAATCATGTGTTATTAAAGAAACCATGTCATCTTCTCAGGCGGTCTCATTCGTAACAGCACACTTTGTTGTGTGCAGTTTTGCGTCCATGTAGATGTGTGTTTTGGGTTTCTGGTCTTAGGGGTGTGGGTGCATGAGATGCAGTGCGAGCCCAACGACTGACATCATAGCTGATGTAATTCACTGGCTGGAGCATTGGAGGCCCCTCCCAGATGGCCCACAGGCTTTAAGAGAGGACAGATGGAATTTTCTGGAAGGTTTGAGAGTGAGAGAGAATGCTGACTGGGATTGTGTGTTCTTGTGTTCACTGCAGTTAGTGTCTGTGTGCGGCAACGCTGGACATCCTTCATAGGTCAAATCCTGCTTTTCAGCTTGTTTTATCTTACTTAGGGGACCAGATGTGTGCGGTTCACTATATTAAATCAATTTATTAAATGTATTAATTAAAATGTGTGCACGGGTCAGTGTCAGATCTGTAAGTTGTTGGTTCAAAAGAAGAATAAAGAACATCTGTTGCTCGCTTTGCTTGCGCTTGAATGATTAATCAAACCCTCGGAGACAGAAAGTACATGCATTAGTTTACATTACTTTTTAAAATAAAACTTCTTTTTGTGAGTTTTGCAATGCTTTTCTGTCATATTATTATAAACTGAATTATTTTCGGCTTTTTTCAGTCAATGGACTGCTTTTGACATGTGCAAATCAATAATATTATTCAATGCAGACGTGTTAATCATTAAGCAAATCAAGTAGAAGGAGCTTCAATGTGTTGTACAATGTGTCAAATCGTACTGCAGCAGTCCAAGTGTGTCAAAGGGTCAAACAGATCCCAGGTGTGTCATGAATTGTCTCCGTCTCTGCTTTTGGTTACAGGTGTTAACTTTTACAAGTTGAACATATTGCAGGCTGAGTGCGTGTGCGTGTGTGCGTGTGTCCGGGATGGACTTACTCAGGCTCGTGGAATATTTGTTGCCAAAACATTCATCATGCCTGTGAAAGGGACCCCTCCCTTCACTTAAACTCTGTCGGGTCTCTGCCAATAAGGCGCTACAGTCATCATAACGCAATCCAGCCGCCTGGATTGTTCCTTTTGGATGTTTGCCCCTTTTACATTCCAACTGACACAACTCATTACAGGTCTCCTTTCGTCTGTGTCTTTCTCTATTGTAGACAAACAACTTGGGGGAATTATTTTTTCCTCGGTTTGTACTGTATTTGTGCAGAGGAGGCAGAGTTTTAGATTGGAGTGCTTAAAAGGCCCTCATGATTCATCATTGTCCAGTCAGTAGTTCAATTATGCTCATCAGGAAAGCATATTTTATTCAGTCTATTGTTATGAAGTGGCAGCTTGAAGGATACATTTCAGGGCAAGAGGGGACAGAAGAACTCTATTAGAAAGCTGTCATTTGTAAACTCTCTCAGCCTCTAAACTGATCAGACAGAAAGCCTTTTCCCCTCCTGCTCAAGCACAACGGGCAGCTCTTAGTGTTTCTGGTAAGAGAAGCAACCTCAATGACATTTTAGCTTTGTAAATCAAGCTTGAGTAAGTTCTGTCTGACCACAACATCGTCAGTTACCAGATCAGCTGATGGCAAGCTCATGAGAAATCTCATCTGTCATCTGATTGCATCCTCCGAAACACTGACGGCCAACCGTCCCAAATACTATTATATAGGTCTCTTTACCAAATATACAACTCCCCTCGACCTCAGCCTGCGTAAATGTTTGTCATGAATTTAACATTAATTCACTATGAGGCTAATACCATATATTAAGATATATATGTTTGAACAGATCCCTCCCACCAAAGATATTTGTACTGTTGATTCTGGTCTTACAAGATGAGCTTGCAGGTCTGTGAGGTTTAGCTCAGCGCTGCTTTGAGCTAAATGCTAACAACAGAATGCTAACATATATTCTAGGGAGTGCAGCCCTGTCGCAACCAAATCATCTAAGACGACTAAACTAAACTCACACGTGTTTGGAGTATTAAAAGTAGTGTCCCAGGTACAGAGGGCCTAACTTTACAGTAGCCTAATAAGGTCAAACTCATGGTAGACTACCACCAGGACTCTCAGACCCCGGGTCCCTCTCGTCTCCGCAGGCTCTCTCATCTTTCCCGGCATCATGGAACCTAATCTCCCTCCTCAAACCCTTACCTCCCCCAGGCACATGGTGGATTGAGAGAATGGACAAGGAATGTGAGTGACCCCCCCTTCTCCACCTCCTTTAACGGCCCATGTTACAGTGCAGAAAGTATCCATATAGGCTACTATAATAATTAGTTTAACCTTCGAACTAATGATCCAATATTCTTTAAAGTGCCAAGAACGTGTCAGTGAGGTGACGTTTTTCACTTGTCTGCTACTCCAGGGATCTTCATTCTTCCAGCCTGTCTTAAATTACCCACATTTGTTTCTAGAAAAGTCTTAAAACAACTAAAATTGTTGTGGAAACAAGTCTAATTCCTCAATTGGGTTATGTCCTATGACCTGTGATAGAGAAATATATATTTAAACACTGAGTTGAGATTAATTGACTTGTTAAAATAAACCATTTTTGAGTGTCGATTTAGCACACATTATTGGATCTCTGCCAAATCCTAAGCAGAGCCACACAAAGGACGAAGGTGAGGAAGATGGATAAGCAGCCAGGAAGAGCATGAAGGATAAGAGCAATTGTTCTCAAGAAGCACAGCTGGGGATGGATTGGGAACGAGGTGAGCCACTGTTTGGCCTATTTCTACTGTTTGATAAAAAGCTTCCCTCTGGACTACCTATGACCACACACAAACATTTGAAACGTTCATTTCTTTGCATCTCATGGAACCAGCAAGTTGACAAACTTATAATTCCTTTTTATTCAAGTCTTTGCTCTCACACTCGTTCATTTTCTACCACGGAAGGGACTTTTTTTTTAGATCTACATGTCCCTCATTTTCACAATTCAGTCTGTGCTGGAAGACTAGACCTTGCATAACAACAACTGGAATGCCAAATTGCTGTACAGATATTTTAGGAATGCAAGTATAACAGATGGTAAAACTTGCTAAACATAGCCCTCTGGCAGAAATGCTTCACACTTAAGTATAAAATACCAGTTTTTGTCGTTGGACTTAAAATGGACTGCCATGAAGACCATCAGTAGCAGAAGCTCACGTATTTGATCTCAAGTGCATTTCCAGTTGCGTGCAAGATGAGATTGATTTCATGGAGCCAACACCTTCTCCGTCAATGCTGAAAGCTGTAAACATGATTCTCCATTGTTTTCCAGCAAAACTAAACAAAAGATGGTCACGAAATTATCAAACTTGAGACGTCACATCTACAGTGTTCATCTCATCCCGCTACATCACATTATGTGCGGGAATAATGTCAGCGAGAAACAAGGCGGAAGGGTAGATGGACAGAGGAAACGGGAAAAAGGAAGAGGAAGCCGTGATGTCGAGAAATGACTGTTTCCTGCCCGACATTCTTATCCATCCCTCCGGCCAACACAAGGGGTGGGATGGGGCCTCAAGAGGAAAGAAGAGACAGAGGGGTGACTGGTGGAGAGGGAGAAGGATTAAAGACGACTGCAGTGTGGATTCTGGAGATAAAAATAAAGTTGTGAAAGGAGCAAAACGGAACACCGAACGGAGAAGAAAGGAGAGGAACTGAATGAAACTTCTCTCTGATCTCGGCCTGTTTCACACACCTACAGCCCTCATTTCCCTTTCCTCCAATTATTTCAACATCATCCGATCCAGTTCTTGGAAGAATAGGAGGCGTTTTTCTTCTTTGCTGTCCGATGATGTCATTTACTTCTTTACAGGTTGCAAAAAAGCCCCTCCGCCCAGCACCCAACCCCCCACTCGCCCGGCCATTGAAGACCCCTCTTCTAACATTCCTGAACTCAGACACGTTTTCAGATTTACTGAGATATGAAGGGCGTCACCGTCCCAGACATGGCGCTTTGTTATCCTGACTTAACTGAGGTTTAAATACAAATACACTCTCATTCATTGATTGATGTGATGGAAATATATTGAGATAAATGAGCTCTCATCGATTGAAAGAGAGCATGATGTCATTCCTTTTAGTAGCATCCAGGTTAAAAATCCACTCTGCCCGAAAGCATCATATGCCATTTATTTATTAGTTTGAGCTCTTAATTTAAGTTATATAATGTTTACATTGAGTGAAATAAGCAATTAACCATTTAAGTGATTTCTGTTGATCAGACCAAACAAGACATGTCCCAAAGGGCTCTGGGAACTTGTGATGGGCGTTTCATGAAACGATAGCTGCAGCCCTACTTGAATATTAAATGAAGTTATGCGGGTTTAAACTGTGGCTACAGATACGTTTGAAATGATCCTGGCCTGGTGGGTTTGTAAGGTCCAAGTGGTTAACCATATTAGAAAATGACATGTGGTTTATAGTTTTTAGTCAGCATAAAGACATATTGGTTGGCAGAATAAAGTCAGAGATGGTTATTACTCTCGTAGGATTGGTGGACAATAAATATTTGAAGGAAAATGCCAGCCTTGTCCTCTCACTCCATGTTGAACCTTATGGATGCCTTTCCCATAGAGCTCAGTGTAGCCTGAAGCTGTGCCTACATTAAAATAGTCTAGTATGTATGGCAGTCCAGGAATGTGACTAATGTGAGTGAGTCATATGAAGGAAGTTGGAAAAGAAAGAAAGATGTGGCCCAACCCAACAGTTACTCTCATCTCTGAATTCCTTTTGGTCTGACTCACTGTCCACTCAGCGTATAATACAGCAATGTCATATTGATCATTATGTAGTATAGTACACTTAGTGAAATACCATCCAGATGAGTCACTGCACTAACACAACGTCTCACTGATGTGTCAGAATCATATTCTAAGTAAATGACTGTGATCAAATGATGGACCCAGAGATTTCACTCATAACGTCCCGAGTAATGCTTGTCATGCTTCAATTATGTACTTGTCTCTTTGCAAAAGAAAAGCAGACGTTCATCCGTACTGTTATAAAGATTCACTTTATTATCCTCTGCAGCTTTACTCTGAACATATCATATTAGATCTGTAGCGGTTTTCTTTCTCTCCCCCCTCAACTCCTCAGTTCTCCTTCGTGGTGTCTAGTAAAGAAAGAAATGCAACAATTTGTTTAACCCCCATTGTTGTTACTGATTGTTTTTTAAGCTGTCGTGTTCACACCTAGAAAATGGAGAAAATATGAAGTTAAAGAGTTTCAGAAAATGTTGCAAAAGATCCTGTGCCTGCTGCTGGTTGTTCTGCCGACCCATCAATAATCTAACATCTGGAGCTGATACTTGCTTGATTATTGCAGCTATGCTTGTTATCAATACATTCGCTATGTATACTGTGGCCACATTTAAAAGTGTACACACTTTAGTTGAGGGGGCTTTCAGACGGCACTTGATTAGCACTGTTATCACCCGTTTGGGATCCTTCTGGATGGAATTCACACATTCCTCCGGGACAATGCTGAAGTGTGACATCTGATTATGCTGGTATTTACCTGAGGATTTAACTGCATTCCTTCTAGCCCCCCCCCCCCCCCCGCCCACCACCACCACCACCTCACACCCAACCCGAGACAAAAGCTGAATTAAATGTGTCTGCATTGGAGTAATTGAGAGGGGCCTATTAACATTCACAAGGGGCAGGCGGCAACTCAACGGCACCCCCGTGCATGTTGGGTTTAGGCCCTGGGTATGTACTTAACCTCATAAAGGGATATATTTGGAGAGTTTGGGAACTATACTGTGAAGTAACATTTACTCAATTTTAAATTTCAATTGAAATAATTTTGGATTGGGAACTCAGTCTTTTAAAAAAAAACACATTTTCAGATGTGAAAATTCACAATTACAAAGTAACATCCTGAAAGCCCGTCTGGTTTGCCTCTGTCAACATTCCTCCATGTCTAGTGACATGAGCCATGTGATACGGGGGAGAGCACGGTTGCCCCCGACAAAGGGGGAGTACAGGGAAGAGGGGTGTGGTTGGATACTTACGAATATTCTTCAGTTGGTGTTCCCAAAAAAAGTCTGTGAGAAACGGCCATTTGAGGAAACACATGGGTTTTAAGGCCAGGGAAGGAGACCGTAGCAACACTGTGCATGAGTTTGTGTGTATGAAATAGCGTGAGACAATAGTTTGGGATGCTTGACAAACGCTTCCGAGAAAAATCACATGATGAGCTCCAGTCATCGCGGCTGGACAGTGGGGTTTGAGGGGGGTTGAGAGGAGGAGGAGGAGGGGTAGGAGGAGGGGGGGGGGGGCTCATTCAGAACAGCTGAAGAAAGGAGAGGGAGGGGGGAGGAAGAGGGAGGTAGGGGTGGTCCTAACATGACATGTGTGTCTGTCAGTCTGTTGAAATGTGTGTGGATTCCTCTCCTCTGTTCATACTGGCTGAGAAGAGAGAGGGAGACACACAGCTCCTGCCCTCAGACTAACTAGAGAAGACGGAGCCGACAAGCAAATCGTATAGACTTAACTGAGTGCACAGAAGTGAAGGAAGACAGGAGAGAAATATATATTTTTAAATATCTAAACATTTTTTATCCTTTATTTTTGAAGTTTTTGAAGAAAGAATTTTTGGACTTTTACCAATGCTTGGGACAATAACACTAACGGGTAAGAAAAAACACTCAATATGGTCTCATTAATGAATTCTGTTTTTTTTAAGTAATGACTGCTTTACTGTGCTAATTTGATCTATTTAGTGGGAACTAGTCATTTATTCAGGATATGTCTGAAATTGAAAGCATTGGTTTCTCCTCACACAGATGAGTATAGCTGAGGGCATTGTTGTGCAGAGGGTGTGGTTAATTAGCATTGTGGTTTGTAGTTGACTGACTACCCAAATGTGTGAAGTATACTTCTACTACCACCAAACTCCTTGATGGGAAAATCATTTCATCAGGTGACAGCTGCCAGATAACAATATGAATACAATGATGCATTTATAGAAACATTTTGAAAGCCTGCTTTGAGCTCACATCTGAGCCAGCTCCCTGTGTACCATCATGTGAAGCATTTCATTAGAGAGTGGGATCCTAATTCCCAGTGGGGGTATTCAGCAGCTTAACCACAAAGGGGAGGGAGGAAAAAGAGCAGATGAAATTAATTGCATGCCAAGACCAATTCTTCTTAACTTCATACCTGGGACTGTTGGTTCGAATTAAAAAAGATCTGTAATGTTTTGCTTTGTTGTGACCTCAGGTTTTAGATTTTGCACATAAATGGAAAACCAAAGCTCTGATATAAAGATATATACACATGAATATTCTATTGAAGAGGGGATTTGCATGTCCTTGTTCTGTTCCTTCCTCAACTTCGACAGGTTAGACACGTTCTGTATTTACTATATTTTGCTGTGGGCTGATTCCCATTCAACCTTTACTTGATGTTAATGAGATAAATGGTGCTACAGTGGGTGTTGCTAGTGCTGTTGCTGTGTCGGGTCCTCCGGAGCCCCGCAGAGACTTTGACCACACCTTTGAGAGAGGGAGCACTGTGTCTGTTGGGGGAGGTGTGGGGAGTCTCCTTGCCCTCTTTTTAACTGACTTCTTTTGTTTAAAGGGCTTTCTGCTCCAGACTGATAATTACAACAACGATTTGCATATATTTGGCAAAGTTTGTAAATAGTGTCTTGAAACAATAGCTGCCATTCAGCTTCCCAGCTGCCCCTAACCAGCCCCCTCCCCCACCCCCAAACAACAGACCAACAAATACGAGTGCTGAAACAGCCCCAACAGAAACATCAACAACAGATCTGATCTCACTGGAGACTGGAGTTGATTTGTAATAGTTTTTCTTGGGCTGCGTCGATGCTATTAAACATGAGAGCATCGCCTCACCCCATTCTCACACTCATACACAAAGTGTGTGTCCAGCGGGGATGAGTATTTCAACTATGAATGTGTGTGTCAAAGATATGTAACACCCACTAAAGTGAGTACGGCTTTGGCCCAAGGGCAGAGACCCTACCCCCTCAGCGACATCCCTTCATCTCTGAACTGTCCCCTCCTCACCCCCTGTAGCCTCACCCCTCACACTCACATTCTTTCTGGTACAGTCGTTATTTAAAACGCCCACCCTCCTTCACCACACATGAGCCTTCCCTCACCACAAACCAAATCAATCCAGGGATGTTTAAAAAAAAACGTTGGCCAAAAACAAAGATCAAATAGGCGAGAGAGATGCCAGTAGTCTGTTAAATCAACATGGTCCCTGTTTTATTATCCATGTAGATACACATGGCCTCGTCTGGCTTTCTAACAGTTGGACCCCTCCTATACACACACACACATAGGCACACAGAGATGTCTTCATTCAAATGCTTCTTACTGCACGAGGACTTCATTGACTATAGCTTAGAGGAGCTGGTTGTATTATGTACACTAACAGGAATTTGCAGTTTTTGTATATTTGAGATAACATTATTTGTGTATGAGATGTTTCATATGCAAGAACATCTGGTGGTTGTTGTTCTTCTGGTTATACTTTGTTGCTTGACAAGTGTGTGATGAGACCCTTAAAATAACACCTATGTGAGAGATAGCCCACTGCTGTGTGACAATGTTGTATTTTGTAAATCACCCAGGCTTTTCCAAAATTTATGTTAACACTATTTTGGTAAAGTCAGCAAACTTCTACCAAGCTACAGCGTGTCTTGATAATAGAAAAGTGGACCACCCCCCTTCCTTTATTTTCAGAGGCCTGAGAGGGTTAGAATGCTATTGTGTTTGCATGAGTGTGAGTCTTGGGATGGGGGGTGGGTCCCCATCCAGCCTGCTGTTGTGGAATTTGGGTCAAGGAGATTGGGACTTTTTTATTTTAAGGAGGGGTCGGAGAGGCCTGTATTGTCCTCTGGCATTTAAATTCAGATTTAGAGCATCTGAAAATAATTTCCCCAAACACAGAGTGAGCAGCATAGCTCACATTCCACTCAAGTCAAATATATACAGGACTGTCTCAGAAAATTAGAATATTGTGATGAAGTTCTTTATTTTCTGTAATGCAATTAAAAAAACAAAAATGTCATGCATTCTGGATTCATTACAAATCAACTGAAATATTGCAAGCCTTTTATTCTTTTAATATTGCTGATTATGGCTTACAGCTTAAGAAAACTCTAAAATCCTATCTCATAAAATTTTAATATTTCCTCAGACCAAGTAAAAAAAGATTTATAACAGCTGAGTGTTTGTCAAGGCTCAGGAAACCCTGCAGGTGTTTCAAATGTTTGACAATTCAAGTGATTTGTGTTATAAATCTACTTTTAACTTTCATGATATTCTAATATTTAGAGATAGGATATTTGAGTTTTCTTAAGCTGTAAGCCATAATCAGCAATAAATCAGAATAAAAGGCTTGCAATATTTCAGTTGATTTGTAATGAATCCAGAATGCATGACATTTTTGTTTTTTTAATTGCATTACAGAAAATAAAGAACTTCATCACAATATTCTAATTTTCTGAGACAGTCCTGTATATATATATAAGACCATATATAAGACATGGGCGTGCCCTCACTAATAACATTAGGGTATGAAAGCATGTGTTTATTTTATTATACACATTTAGTGTGAATTTCAGTTTGGTGAGGTTTTAATCTCATTTCTAGAAATAATATTCTTTTCATTTTAAATGTAAAATATTCTAGGAATGCAGTATGCCTATAATTTAGGGAAAGGATGTGGACAGATGTGGGCGCATAGTTTGACATTTTTATGTGACACCAAATCCAAGAATCATCTTTCACAGATGTATTTACACATTGTATCCAAACTTTCATAGCAGATGAAAGTGTTTGGATTTTTTGTATTTAAATTTTTTTTATGCTCCTAGTTTTTTACACAACATTTTTGTAAAAGAGGTACTTCCCACAGTTCTGCAGGGGTTTAAGGAGTGCATGTGTGTCTTTGTGTTTCCCAATGTGTGTAATCGGGTAAGCTGATAGCTAGGCATTAAAAGTCCTAGGCATTTGTTTTGAGAGTCCAGGGGTATCGGATGTGAGGTTTTCCAGACTGTAGTTGAAAGGCAGGGAAAAGAAGAAGAAAAGCTTTAAACACTGGCAGGTCGTCATCCCCCTACGCCTGCCTCTGTCAAAACACAGATACACATGGCCGGCAGACGGCTTGTGTACGTGTCGCATGTGTGTGTTTGTCTCTAATCTCAGCTGACAATGCAACATTTGTTTTAGATTTGTGCAACTACCTGGGAATTACCCACAGTAATGGTGGTTGCCAGGTCGTGTTATAGGCCTGCTCACATGATTTGGTTAAATAGTTTCCACATTTCCTTGAGCATTTCACTCATTGTGTAACTTTTTCTACAGAACTCCTATTGGGGATTTCTGTTTTATTTGTTGAAATAGTTAAACCTTAAAAACATGTTTGGCATGTTTACATAGCACAGGATTAGCTTGGTAAAATTACTATCTAATTGTCTAATAATCCATTTTGTCTTCAAATGCTTTATAAAATCGGTCAGGATCACAGCAAATCCTTTCTATACAACGTTTCTGATTAAATGCAGATGGCAATGAGACATTCTCCTGGTTTTAATAGAGTTTCTCCTCCATTAGGCACAGATATTTTTTATTGAACACAGATTTCTGTCCTAATATGATAAATTGCATGTTACAAATTGTAGCTCTGGGCAAAGCATTTTTTTAAGGGTGAATATTAAGTGATCTTTCTGTAACAAATTAGGAGCTGTAAGTTGTAAAACTAAAGCGAGAAAACTCATAAATACTTTATAAAACTTCATCAAATACTTTTTTTTGTCATTTCAGTTGGCCAGCCTGATGGTGTGGCTCAGAAAGAGGAGGCTCCTGAGACGATGGACACCATCCAGGGGGAAGTGGCTCCACAAGTAAATGGCGAGAAAGTGGAAAAAGACTCTCCTGATGCCAATGACATCTCAGCTGTTGAGGAAAAAGCAGCGGAGGAGAAACCCGAGGATGCCAGTGAAGTGGGCTTCAAGAAGATTTTCCGCTTTGTGGGCTTTAAGTTCACACTGAAGAAAGACAAAAGTGAGGAGAAAGATCCTGTGAAGCTATTGACAGTCAAAGATAAAGAAGAAGAAGGACAGGAGGTTGGTGTGACTGATGAACCTACAAAGAAGGAAGAAGCTGCCACTGCCGAGGAGAAGAGCTCCACTAAAGAAAAGGAGGCTGATACAGAGGCATCTACTGCTGAGGCTGAAGCCATTAAAACTGACCAATCTGAAACCATCAACACCCCGGCTGAAAATACAACTGCTGAAGCTGCTGATGAAGGAGCTGAGAAGGAAGGAGAGACCACCATGTCCCCCTTCAGGAAGCTCTTCAGCGGAGGACTTTTCTCTCACATGAGAAAAAAAGCCAGCATCAAGAAGCCAAAAGAGGAGGAAGACAAGGAGGCAGCTGTTGAGGAGGAGACACCTAAGACAGAAGATGCTGCTGCTGCAGAAGAAAAGGAGGAGAAAGATGAGGTTGACCAAGAAACTAAGGAGGAGGCAACTCCAGAGGAAGTGAAAGCAGAGAGTACCCCGGAGCCAGAGGTCAACGTTGAAACCCCTGCAGCAACTACCGATGAGACCAAAGCAGAACCGAGTGCAGAAGAGGAGAAGGCTCCGGCAGAAGTGACTACTGAGGCCGAGCTGCTATCATCACAAGAGAAAGCCAAGCCCCAGGGAAGCCCCCTGAAGAAGCTTTTCACTGGAGCCGGCTTAAAGAAGCTCTCAACTAAGAAACAGAAGGCCAAGAAAGACACTGAGACGAAGCTCACTGAGTCTGGGGAGCTTCAATCCTCCACTGAGTCGGCAGAGAATCCAAAAGCTGACAGCGGGCCCTCCTCTCCAGAGGGAGAGCATGTTATTGCTGCAGAGGTGACCCAGAATGAGTCGAGGCAAGAGACTGATGGAGAAGTTGCCTCTGATGGAGAGAAGAAAAAAGAGGGCATCATTGCCTGGTCCTCCTTCAAGAAACTAGTCACACCCAAGAAGCGTGTGAAAAGGTCCTCTGAGAGCGAAGATGAAGCCACGGGTGAGAAACCAGCAAAGTCAGCCACCCTGTCCTCTTCAGAGAGTGCCCCATTAGCAGATAAGAGTGTTGAGGAGGAGGCCAAGGAGGATAAAACAACCGAGGAGGAACCAAAGACCGAAAACACCGAGAAACTGGTCAGCAGCACAGAGGAGCCCAAAAAGAAAATGGACACTTCAGTCTCCTGGGAGGCTCTAATGTGTATGGGTGGGCCCAAAAAGAAGACGAGGAGGACCTCTGATTCTGACGACGAGGAGACCAAGGTTGAAGAGGAATCGGCAGCGGCAGCAGCACCAGCACCAGCGATAGAAGAGGAGCAGGTGGGCAAAACTGAGGCTGCCATTGTTAGTTCCCAAACCACAGATAGTGATGGGGAAGTTGTTTCCTCCACTGAACCTATAAGCCCCCTTCCTGAGAAAGAGTCCACTTGGGGCACACTGAAACGCATGGTTATGCCAAAGAATAAGGTCAAAGCAGAGGAAAAGCCAGAGGAGACTACAGAACAAGTCCAGTCAGACAGTGAAGCACCAAAAGATGAGTCGTCTTTCTCTTTGAGGAAGCTCTTCCCCGGACGCAGAAAGAAGAAGGCCGAAAAACAAGCTTCCACTGAACAGGGTGACGAGGACTCTGACACCCCAGCTGTGGTTCCTCTCTCAGAGTATGCAGAACAGGTTGAAGCTGTAGAGGAAGCGCCAGCCAAACCTGCCGAGGTCCAGATTACGGTATCCAATGAAGATAGAGCTCCTTCATGGATCCCAGCTGTTGTCAAAGACGGTGACGATAACCACGATCAGCTGAGTGACATTCCAGAGGAGGCGGAGAATGCTGCCACGCCAAAGTCTGTTGATACCGACATCGCAGAGGATGAAACTGAGGACAAGGAAAATCTCTCTCTCGAAGTTCCCAAACACACAGGGTGCAGACTGTCCACAGCTGAGGTAAAGCTTTTTACTCCAGCTTCATCTGCACAAACTACTCCTGTTCCTCAGGGACCCGCGCCAGAGAACGCACAGGAGGTTATGGAGAGCATCCAGGCCGAAATAAGTGGAATTCCACTCCAGACAAATGTGGCTGTTGAAGACGTACCAGTTGAGGCAGCTTCTGGTGAAACAGAGTACGAACCACCAACTGAAAATGTCGAGTCAAAGACATGCACCACCCTGGAGCTGCATGCTCTTGATGAGGCCGTGGCTATCTGCACTGGCCTTGGAACCGAGGAGATTGCCAAAGTGGCCTTGGAGAAACCTGTGACGCCCATCGTAGAGCCTGTGGTCGTGACCCATGATGGTGTAGTGACAGAGGTGTCACTGGAAGAGAAGTCAGAAAGTACAGAACAAGTCATCGTTGAAGAAAATGCCATTATCAATGCCGAAGTGCACCAAGTGGAAACCACCGAGCTTGGGTCTGTTGTTGAAAGTTCACAGAGTGACATGTCAGCCAGTCAGAGCCATGAACCCGAGATTGAGAAGATTGTAATCAGCGCTGTTCAGGTGTTTTCTCAAATGATTCAGCCTCCCACCATGAACTCTCCTAAGGATGCCGTTACACCAACACGTGAAACAGCTGTTTGCACACAGAGCGTCGAAGTCACCGAGCCATCTGTGGAAACCAAGGAGGTGGAAATGGTTCCGGAGCAGCTTGCGCCAGCGAGTGTGGCAGCTTCAGACATGGTTGCCATGGAAATGACATCTGAGGCAGTCGTCGATGAATCGGTCCAGATGCAGGAAACCAAGGAGGAGGGTGAAGTTGAAGAGACCACTCAAACAGCAACGTCAGAGATCAGTGCAGTCACCGAGCAGTCCAGCAACGATACGAAGGAAGCTACGGTCGACGTCCAGCAGACCAGTGAAATTGAGGCTCAGAGCATCGTCATTGCCCTGGCTGTCATTCAGGATGCCGTGGATAAAGTTTCAGAAGAAGTGCCTGAGTCGGAAACGCCCACCATCACGACACCAGTCCAGGCTGTAGCAACAATAGAGGAGGAGATTGCCATGGAGGTCATTGACCCAATGCCAGTAGAGGTCACAGAGAGCCTTGAGGTAGAGGAGAAGAAGGTAGTGAAAAAGTTGCAGAAAGCTAGAGAGGTCAAAGTAAGTGAAGAGATTGTAGTGGAAGAAGTTGAAGAGATAAAGGCAGAGAGTCAGACAGGCGAGGAGCTTGAACAGGTGAAGGAGGAACAGAGCAAAGAAGACGAAGAGGTTCAGGAATCAAGTGTAAAAGAAGCAGCTGAGGAAGTCGAACCACAATCAGAGGAATCCAAGTCAGAGCAGGACAGAGAGAATGTGCTTGAGATGCACATGCCAGTCCAAGTGGTGCTGCAGACAGCGCAGGTGCTTGAGGAGGCGTCAGTGGAAGAAGAGGCGGCGGTCGAGTTTGACTGCAACGGTTCTGTGGCTGAAACCGAAAGCAAACTCTCGGCGCTGTCAGAAGAACCCCAAGAGACGGCTTCAGCGGAGGTTTCCGCTCCGAGCCAAGTCACTGAGGCCGAGGCACCGGTAACACCGTCGGGAAAGTGCGCAGAAGTGATGGCGCAGGTGATGGAGGTGATCGAGGAGGCCGTGAAGGAGATCGAGCCGGTGTCCACGGAGATCACGGCATCATCATGAGCAGGTGAGACTTACAGCATGGGAGGGGAATTGTTTGTGACGGCAGGTTTTAATTTGAACAAATCATGATGCAGGTGATCAAGATGTAAAGTAAATGAAAGACGTGCTTTTTAGTATTTCAGTATTGTAAATTAGAGAAGAAAAATTCCGTTGTTGGCCTATCAAACAATCTTCTTATAATGGCTTTTTTGAGACATCAATGGGCCCCGCTTTTATTAGGGAGTAGGGGAGGGGATTTGCCCACTGACCAGATGAAAAAGCTTTTGTTCAGGGTATGAGTAACCAGGGGACCTTTGATATCAAAGTAGGAATGCCGCCGTTGACCCCTTTTTGTATGCCGGGGTCTTAAAGGGAAGCGGTGTGTGAGGGGCAGATGAACTTGTGCTGAAAGACTGATTATGAATCCTCCGCTCCCTCCTTACTGTTTTCCTTACATCACAGACTCAGTAGGGAGTCAAGAAACCATGTCAGAGTACGCATTTATTAGATTCAATTACAAAGTCTCAAAGGGCTCACGTGTTTTTCTGTTTATTTTGCCTGGATTATGTCTTCACTCTGTAAAGGTTAGAACATTTTAATGTGCAGCAAGGTTTTAGGGACACACTGTTATCTAATCTTACCAATGTGGAGGAGGGAGGAGAAACTGGGCGAGGTTCACTTTGATATTTATGACGTTGTCAGGCAGCTTTGCAGCAGAGGAAAGTCTGGAGAGGGATAGCAATGGGAGATAACAGCAGGAAAGAGTTTGATTAGTTGCAGCAGCTTAATAGCAGCATTACATCAGCAGCCATTTCTCACGAAGTATGTACTCATTAGCAACCCTTGAATTGGGGTGGTATATAACTATGTAATATATATATACATGGTATAAAATTCACTTTTTTAATGTAATACTTTGTTCATATATCTAGATGTATTAATACTGCCACATACACAACATATTAAAATAAGTACGATATGAACTGATAGCAGCCGGTCCCAATAATAATATGCTCACATTGTTTCAAGCAGGTTTGGAAAAAGACTTGCACATCCTGAATCGGTACAGCCAACTAATGTGTCAGTCACTTATGTCCCTATTGCATGGACATGAGAATGATCTAATATCATATTAAAATACAGTTATTTCATTTTATTCTGGTCCTCCCATACTAAAAAGATGGACTAAGATGTTTCCAAATGCAATGTCAATCTCAGATAGTTTCTTTTGTTTCTTTTTGTCCTAATATCTTGTTTCTGTTCCTCTCCCCCGCAGTTGCACGTACAAGGCTGATGCCTGGGAGACACACTGTTCCGGGAAGTGAGTGATGAGGGAGCGAGAGAGATAAAAGAGAGAGAGAGGCTGCTCTGTGGTAAAACACAGAAGGACTGAGTGATTGAGCAACACGCTCCACCATTCTCTCTACCTCCCTTCCACCCTGCAGCCCTGTCACCACAACGTGACGTCCCACCTCCATTTCCTCATCCACTCACTCTCACACACACACACACACACACACACACTTACTTACGCATGTCATGTGCCTCAGAAGCATCCCATTCGGCTTGTAATCAGTGTGATGTATGTTCGGTATCTCGGCCCCTTTCCATAGTCCTCTCTGCATACGACCCCCAGGTCGAGTGTGTATCTGTTCTTTTGTGTGTGTGTGTGTGTGTGTGTGTTTGTCCGTGTATAGTAGGGAGAGTGAGATAGTGTCAGAAGGTGAAGAGATGGAGGATTATTATCGTGTATATTGTATTTATATTTGGGTATTCTTTCATTCATCTGTAATTTTTTTGTTTTTTTGTTCGGACATTGTTGCCTTGATGGTTTTTTAATTCCCACATTAAGCTGTGATACATCGGGTATTCTTTTGAGCAACATTATGACTAAATTTAACAAAACAAATGTGAGACTGTTGCATGCAAGTGGCCAGTGTATCACAGCTTCTAATAGTCATACTCAATGATTATTTTAAGACTCTGTAGCAATTAACTACAAACTAAACCATGGTACAAGTGCGTCCACTGACAGTTAGTGATGACACAGCAGAAAACAAAAAGAGGGCAGAGAGTGTGATGATATCACCACACATGCGTCACACATTCTCTTGCCACAATGTGTTTTCACTCTGCACCACAACAAAAATACTTAATAAGCTTCATGTGGATAAGACCATCAATCACTGCCTGATAAACTGTGAAAAATACATTGTTACACATTGTTTCATGAAATAATACAATAAAATACTATTTTAACACCCTCATTTGATAATGCTGCAGAGATATTTGGTAAACAGTGACATTCAAAGGATACATTAGCCATTTTTTGACACTGGGGGAGTCAGACTGGGTAGAGACGGGCGTGTTAGGAACACTTACAGAGCCTATCATGCGTCAGTGTTTAAAGGCCATGTTTCTGTTACATACTGTATGTATTATTTGCGTCTGGCAAATTAACATTTAACACCTTCCTTACTACACTATATTTAAATGTATTGATTAAAGTAAAGACAGTTTGTTGATGCCCTCTGGTGCCTACAAAAAGTAGTGCACCCTTTAGTTTTCAGTTGATGGTGACGTTTGGGCTTCGACTGGGTGATTAAATATGAAAATGTTCAATGCAGTCTGAGGGTACCTGCTCTTATGTCATGTTCTTCACTCAGCATGATTGTTCAGGTTAAATAATCTGGCACTGTTAGAGAGGCACATACACTGACTGCATGGTGCCAGAATAAAGATAAACTCATTCTACCTTTAATTTAAAAGCCAAATTGAGTTAGGCTCAATCATGGAGTCACGGTCTTTTCATTGCTCACAGAATAAGACACAAGTTGCATCTAATTTAACTCCAGAGCATCAACTCAGCTGCTTCGAGTCACACGTAAAACCTAGGTCACAAGGTCAGGCCTTATGTTGCAAGTCCATTGGCAAAGTGGAAGATGTTTTCAGGTGGAGGAACATCCGAAACATTTCTGGGGTCCAGTTTGACCACCATAGTGACCGTGAGCTACACTTGCATTTGTTTATGTCCTTACACATTTTGCAAACCTGCATTGTGTCAGTCATTCAGCCATATTTAGAAACATCTGCGAGTGCTTCTGTGATAATTTTAATTTGACACGAGCAGCTTCAGAGGCCCACATCTCACTCAGCGTTATGACCAAACAAGAGAAGGAAGAAGTGCGGACCGGTTAGGTCACCGCTTTCCTTTACTTTGACTCTGGAGAACGTTTTACATCAATTCATGCTTTATGAAAAATATAAATGATTACAAAAAGACAGTGAGCTAAAGACTTTTGCTATATTGTTGCATAATGTAAAGCATTTGGTTGTGGCACCCACCTGCTTCAGCCTGCTTTCTGTAACACACTTAACTGTGAATCTGTTAACATTTGTACAGATTGTATACCTACTGTATGTACCTAAAATCATATTGTTGTAATATTAACCAATAACCTGCAGCCATTTCGCAAAATATTCATGTAGCATGGTCTTAATTGTATTTTATATTTTCCAAGCTGTTAATAGTAAGGATAGAGAACCCCGTCTATATTTCATTCAATAAAGGTAGAGAAAATTGCTCTGCATCTTGGACTCATCCCTAATTAATGAGAAATCTGTTGAATCATTTTGTTATCGTGAAGACTGGAGAAAAAAAACCACAACTATTTTTAAAAAACATGTCTTTATTGTTCATTCTTCAGTGAAAAAAACCTAAATTGTTTATACAGAAGTTTACTCACATTCCTGAGAACACATATTGATCACAGATGGGCATTGGGCAGGACGATCGGGGGTTTGAAATGACATCATTGTTTTTAGAAACAGTGGACAGAAAAGACAATGACGACGTTCTCCTCTTCCTGAGATACGGCGATATTTAAACACCCACATACACAAACCAATAGGTTACAAGACTGGTGTGGCAGAAGGACAATTACAACTTTGAAATGAGGAAGGATTTAGACTTTTCATAAAGCTATGCATCTTTCTGTGCACCAATTGAGCTCTGAGAAATGAATGTCAGTAGTACATTTCAGTTGCCCCAAAGAAAAAGAAACATGGGAGACAAACAAGAATCCTTCCATTAGTCAACACTTAACACTTGCAAGAAGAAGTTCACCGCCATTTGGGATCTTTTCTTCTTTTATTTTTAACCAAAATGTGATGGCATATTGATTCATGGTATAATTATTGAAAACCCACAGCCCAGAAATACTACTTCAAATTGGACAGCCTTCTCCCTCGACCTGAGTAGACAAATAAGAAAAACAGCTCCATCTAGCTCATCACTGGGCTCATTGCATCAAAGCAGCAACATAGGATTCAAAGAACAAGAATACCAGGTAAACCAAATCAGAACTGGGCCTCATCCTCTCGGTCACAAACCCTGACTTGAGGCTGAGGCTCAAAAGAAAAAAGATGCATGTTATACTAGGGATGGGTATTTTTTTGTATATGTTCAGAAAATAAATACTAAAAAGATGGAAACTAGTCAATAAATCCCACAAAGACTACATTTAATAATACTTTCTACAATACACATGAATGAGCTTCTGTGTGGCTTAGTTAAAAACTGCTTTAAAATTATTTTGTGAAATATATATGACTGACACTCTAGATTAGTCTTTTGGATTGATAGCTTGTTCTCTGGGATAAAAAGCTCCCGTCGCTGCGTCAGGCAGAAATGTGGGAGACAAATGTCAGACTAAAACATCTATTCGTTCTTTTGCATTCTAATGGTTAGTATTGGCTGCAAAGAAAGGCAATGCTGTTGCAATAACTTTACCATGCAGAATTTATTTTCCACTAGAAGGAACAATAACAATATTAAAACAGTTTCACAAGCCTCCCTAAAATATCATTCATAATAAAATCCAGGCTGCAAAGTAAAAAACAAAAAAAAGTAAAAATAAGAAATAAACAGAAGACAGCAATACTTCAAAACTTGAATAAACTTAACCATCTCAACCCGAGGTGCCCAATTGAGAATTTTGTTCATGAATTCCTATTATGCTTTTGTTACACTTGACATGTTTCAGCATGAGAAATCACACAACTGCTTCACATTAACTCAACAATTTAACTCTTAACTTTCACAATTTCCAGTCATCAGTAGTTCTTAGAAAGTGTCTGTAATCCCAAACAAGGGATGTCCTTCTAAGTTACTATTAATGGCATCTTTCATATTCACACAACACGTATGTGTCCAGACAGTCGAGTATAGAGATACCCTGTCATTTCCTCTTTCGTATTAAAGCTAACCGTCCCCGTGTCGCACCGTCATCCCTGCCTGAGTTCATATGAACTCCATACTGACAGGTGGATCATTCTTACTCCAGCACATCTGCATCACAGAGGTGTCAACATGTTCACCGGCATTATTTCTTCCATGTTTTCTAGAAATGACTACTTCTGAAACTACTACTTCCTTTTCCGATTTGTTAAAGAACAAATATTAATGTCAGACAGTCTCAACAATACAGAGAAAATGTTTCCCTTTACACACAAAAATAAGAAGACGGTTAGAAATAAGAACGCATTTGGCAAAGTGAAGATACTTAAAATGCCAAATATGTGTTTTGTTATTCTAACATATTTTAGCCTATTTCTTTAAGAAATGATCATGCCCATTCCTTTTACATAACATTTTACTAAACCAAATGTAATCCTAGTTTGAAAGCCATTCGTCTCATAATATACATAAACCGTTGCAATATAAAGTAATTTTTTAAAATATATAATTGTATTTAAAATTAGAAAAGCATGTCAAACAGAAATGATGGGCTTCTAGGAGCAGATTGAAACTAATTATATAAAGACAAGCTGTACAATGTTGTATAGGACAGCCTCTAACCAAGGTGTGTGTGTGTCTGAAGAAACATGCTGCTCCTTCAACACGAGATATACAACATAAGTAAAAATGGAAAGTAAACTAGAATCAAAAGGGCTCAACTGTAAACACAAGGAACACTTTTGCTTGTTGTGACCAATTTATTTAGTGGCCCAACTCTAGTATGAAGAGCAATTGTGCTTTAATTAGATGTACGGTCACAGGAACCATAATTACACTAGCAGTCAAGAAAACAGAGTAACAACTAAACTACCAACAACTAAACGGTTGCTGAGAAGGATGAAAATAATGGTAAATACTTTACTATTCAAGTTATTCATTCTGCCGAGCATAAACAACCCAAACACGAGTGGAAGACGTGTACTCTCCTGCATATCAGGCAGCTACTCAAAAAAGGGCACAGATTGTCTCGGGTATGAATATGTTGTGTACTTTTAGCTGGAATCATAATCTCTACCTGACCTGCAGAATAAGTCTCTCATTTGTGGCCATGAAAAAACAACTCTACTGTGCAGCCGCTTCTCCTCCTCAAATCTAGCACAGCAAACTCATCTCACATGGTGCGGCCTCCGGAACCGTCTCAGCTTCCTCTTCCTCTTAAACTCAAAGTCTGCCTATGCAGCCTGACCACAACTGTAGCTGTTGAGGCAAAGGAAAAACAATGTTGTGCAGCCTGAAAGTCTAATACTAATGAACACCAACCATAGAACGATTGGATGAAACAAAGTATTAGTTACTTCATCCCCCTTATTGGTAATTTAGCCTCAAGTCAAATGGTAAAGTTATGTGTTTCTTTATTGATGTTAGACTGAACTCCAGAGATATAGGGGATTTACATCACTATTTAATTTTCGCTTTGAGGACCATAAATGTCCAAAATACTGTAACCCCCACTCCCACCCCCCATTCAACTCATGGAAAAAACACTTTACTGTTTTCGTAGGTTGAGGAGCTCAAACATACATACCCTGACTAACTTCACCTTCAGCTTACCTATTAACCAGAATTTAGAAAGTAAACATACATGTTAAAAAGGACAAATAGAAAGTGTTGGCGCTACTCTACGAGGATCTCCTCAGTCTTTATGGGTTCCAGTGGGGTGCCGGAGTTGGACAAATCAGAGCCGTCATCTTTGGAGTACTCTTCACGCTGGAGCAGCATCAGCGCGCCCGCGTTTCCCTGCAGCCCCACCAATCCCCCTTGCGTGAAGCACAAGTGTTTGATCACCTCGTTGGGACTGGAGAAGGTGGTCGCACAAATGTTGCACTTGTAAGGCTTCGCTGAGCCCAGGAACATCGCCTCCATCTGGCTGCTGTCGTCGCCTGCGGCGCACAGCTCCATGCTCTGCCGGTCCACCATGGTGTAGGTGTCGGCCCCCTGGTTCAGGCACACGTGGCGGGCCGCCTGGTTGGCCCGGCAGAAGCTCTTGCCGCAAGCGCTGCATTTGAAGGGCTTGCCCGTGTGGATGTACATGTGTTCGCGCCAGTGGCTCTTCTGAATGAACTTGCGTCCGCAGGTAGAGCACTCGTACTTCCTCCGCTTCACTTCCCTGTCCAAATCGGCGCTCTCTAGGTTGTCGATGTCCGCAATGTCTGACGGAGGCGGTGTGTCTGCCTGAGAATTCAACCCTCCTCCCACGCCCCAGCCGGAAGTGGACACCTCTGCTCGTGGGGAGTCCGAGTTGGTTCCAGAAACGGGCGTTTGCTCGTTGTCACTGATTAGCTCAACTGCTGGAGTGGCAGACATTAAACCTGACCCTGCCTTGCTTCCCTTGAGGACCCGGTCTAACGCGAGCATGCTGTGTTCTGCAGTCATGACAGGTGAGAGTGCATTGCTGGGCTCAGCCTGCGCCTGCTGTAGAGCATGGGTATGTTGGAGGAGATGCTCTCTCAGCAGGCTTCTCTGGGTGAATCGAGTCCTGCACAGATGACAGGAGTAATGCTTCCTAAAGGAGGAGTTCCTCTTCATGATGCTGGGCTTTACATGAAGGATGGCACTGGCTGAGGGGCCACCTGCACTTTGCGAGTCCATCTCCCCCTCCTCAGCTGTAGGCTTGGTGCCACTGGTCGAGGCCTCCGCGTCTGGGGGAGTGGCAACGAGCTTGGACAGTAAGGAGTTGGCGTATGAAGCCGTGGCAGCCGGTGTGGATAGAAACTTCCCCTCTGAGCTCAGCTGCTCCATGTCAAAAGGAGCAGAGAGCTGCTGCCGAGAGGCCACTCTGGCTGACAGCCCTACCTGTTGGTCAGAGATCTGGATGCCGTAGAGAGAGGTGGAAAGGTTGATGCTGTGCTGCTCAGCGTGGGAATACACAGACTGGCTGGCCTCCTGCAAGAGTGGATAGGCGTGCAAGAATCTGACCCCCTGCTCCAGCCGTGCAGGGTCTATCAGCTGGGGTGCGAGCTTGCCTGTGTACATCAGGTTGAGGAGGTAGCTGAAGATATCTGGCTGTATGTCAGCAGCCTTCAGACGCACACAATCACTGAAACGCAACAACATTACAGTTGATTAGTGACGATTGATGTTAGCCCCTCATTTCTTTGCTATACGAGGAGACATCTGTGTAAAGCCAGAGTTGGTAGTCTTCTTCAAAATAGCTTTTGTTATATTTGTTAAAATACTCTTTACATCCCAACAGCAAAAACAATGATTTCATTAATTAATCAAATGATGTAACAAAAAGGACTGTTTTACGCCGACCAATCAATTCAGGCTTAAGGCCTTTTTCGGTTGGATAAGTCTAAAAATGTAGCATAATCTTGATAATTTTTTTAAGATTGCCGTTCCTAGCATTAGGTTATTGGTCACATGTTGTTGACATCTTGCATGTGAGGCATTATCAGGGCGCCAAAGACACCTAGTTTTAATCTTAATGGCCTTACAGACCCTCCAATTTGTCACCTCATTGATTAAACAATGGCATTAGTTGTGGGTCGACACACTAAAAACATTTAGATACAGTTCAGTGCTCAACTACAGAGACAAAAAACGTCAATGTTTGACAACAAGAGAAGTGAGTGTTATTTTGACATGGCACCGCTTAGCTTTGGCAGCAGAATTTGGTGTTGGGTTTAAGTCTCTGTTGTGTCCGACACGCCGATAAATAAATGATTCCTGTACCTGTCCTGATGAATGAAGAGCATTCTGAAGTAGTTGGAGAAGGCAGCAAGGACGGCTTTGTGGGCTTTGAAGAAGACATCTCCGATCGCCACAGTGCAGTCGCACAGGAAGCCAAACTCCCTCTGAGCGTTAAGCTGCTGCAGCAGGATAAGACCATGGTTGGCCAACTCCATTCTTTAACCTGCACAAAAGACGCACATACACACACACACAAGCAGCAATGAGTTTCCTGTCTGGAAGGAGACCAGAGTTTATTGTGACCACAAAGTGTCAGGCTGATGGGGGTGATCTAACGACCTTGTAAAGGCTACTTTAACACAACAGCGAGGAGTCATTTTGTGACATTGGAGACTATTTATCAACCACTAATGTCAGACATTTATGCACATTAATGGTGCGACGAAGGGAAACAAAAACATCACAGTCTAATTTGTTTCACTGTATTGTACAAGTGGGTATTTGGACATGTTTTGCAGTGTAAATAGTTAAGAGTAAAACACAATGCCAACAATCTCTTATTATGAGAATACCATTCTAATATAATTCCGTTGGTCAATCCTTGATGGCGGTAAGGTCAGCACTAAACATGCAAGCTAATTACTGTGCAAAAGGGTCAATCTATTATATATACACCCCTCTAATGTTCATCCTGCTTTAATGGAGAGCAACAGAATTTGAGCTGCAGAGGTTTCTGGCCCTCAAATGGCAGTGAGAGACACTGAAAACCAGTAGATAAAATAGTTTGTTATCACTAATCTTAACTCTTTGAAGACTCTGAGGAAACATCCTTTGGCCGGCAGGACATGGTTTATATGGAGCCGTCCAAACACAATCTCAAGGGACATTTCAGAGCTATGTGCGTTCTGCTGACCAATAAGATGGGTGTTGTTGACCTTAAAGGTCACTGGAAGACTACAAGGGCTCCGGGCCATCACATGATCAGGGTTTTGGGTGTTGACACACATTCCTAAAGCAGAACTGGTTCTACCCCCCTTCAAAAGGAGAATGAAAACAGCCTGTGGGCAGGGCGAATCTCTTTTCTCCAGACCTTTCTCCACACCACAGAGCCTAAGGCACGTAGCTACGAAGACATCAGATGATGGCTACCTCAGCAGCCAATTTACCTCCAATAATTAGAATCAATACCTCTGCATATTCCCTGCTGTTGACAAAAACACTGATAAAGCACCCCTCTCATTTGCATTTCACCAGAGAGGTCAGAGTGCAAAGACATTGGCACTCCAGCGCTCCAGGAAAAGGCTAGGTTTCCGTATCTTGTGCCAGGCGTACGCAGCAACAGCAGTCACTCAAGATGCAAAATACCCAGCGTCAACCATGCGCTTGTCACATATAACTTTAAAATACTGCAGTTGTCAGGTTATTAGATACACCTAGCAAATAATGCAGTCTATTACAAAAGTTCTGTGTTATCCTGAGGTGAACACTTCCTGCTTCCATCTTCTTAAATGTGAAATGTGGTGCTTTCTGAATACATGTATTACAGTAAAGTTGATGATTATTGGGTTTTGGACTATTCACTATTTAAATAAATCATGAATATGTCACCTTAGTTCCTTTGAAATGATAGTTTTTACTATTTGACAATTTAGATAATAATAATCCAGAGACATAATTCCTACAGACTAAACATCTCATTATAATGCTATTTATGTCATTGAGAATAGACTGAATATTAGAACTACCGCTCAATACAATTCAGATGCAACATGGGCTCTGAATTTGTCATGAAGTTGAGCCAACACCGTTCAAAAACAGTTCAGAAATTGAAGAGTATAACCGTCATTGTTGTAGGATGTATTGCAGAGCTGTTAGTTGTATAAAGAAGTACATAACAACTTGAAACTGAGTTTACTCATCTCGTCAGTACAGTAGACTGAATGCAGCAGCTCACCCTCTCTTCGGCTTTCCAATACATTTAATAAACAAGACGTATTTTTATGAATGGTTGCACTGACTTACTTCATCACAACTCGTTAGCTATTACGGCCCTAATATTTAGATAAGTTAAAACGATAGAGAGCTTCACAGCTCTTTAAAAAGAAATCCAGATCTAAATGCAACATGTTGAATAGTATAATAAATATACATTCTTATTGCCAGTATATCCAAATAGCAATACGTGTCTCAACTAACATGATCAACTTTACACTAATTTCTTGTTAGAGCTTTTTACAAGTCTGTATCTCTTCTTTGTGTAGTTTGGATTGTTCCCAGTTGTTTGGATGTCAGATCACTTACTATGTTGTATGGGAGTATTTACATTGATCCAGAAAGACTTGTTTGAAACCTCCGGTACGGTTTGCCTCCAGCTTACCCGCCAACATGTGTGTTGGTTGGTGGCTCCACAGATCTTTTAAGATTTCTTAAAAGTAGTATAATGAATATGTGACTGCTTGACAATACTGTTAATCCACCGCACAGCTACTGATCATGTGAATTAAACTTGTATTCACACGATCCAGTCAGTTAACCTGCCATGTGTGATTCAACGCCGACTTGTTTGCAACAATAATGCACCGCCCCTGATGTGGCGTAGACACGTGGAATAGTTAGCTACTTCCGGAGAGATTTACTGTAATTCTGAATAAACACACGTTAAAAATATTCGTAACTAAAGCACGAGAGGACGGTAAGCATACAGCAGGAATAAAACGGAACAATTGTGAAAATAAATAAGAGATAGGAAGTATGCGACGCCCTGTAGCAGAGGACATAGCCTATAAAACGAGCGCGCCTAGACGGTTCCTTCCTCTGCCTCGGGTCTCTCGGTTGCTATTGCTAGCGAGAGAAAACGGACATGCGCGCGCGCACACCACACACACACACAAACGCGGGGAAAGAGAGCGAGAAACGCAAGGGGGGGTTGGTCACGAACGCGTTTCTTTTAACTTCCCCGTGGCAATTACAGTTGGTCGAGGCGCCCACAATTAACCAAATAACGTATCACCACCGGTAAACGAGCGAGTGAGTGTGTAGAAACAAACACCCCTTACCTGCTCTCCGGTTTAGACCCGTGGAGTTTGCCGTGTCGCCGTTGTTTGTTTGTTACCGGGGACTCGTCCGTCCTCTCTGGGCTCGCAGCGGCTTGTACTGTTGCTAGCGAACGCAGCATTCGTTGGCGGCGGAGAGGGTCGTCCGTCGTTGTTTTCCGGTTAGGGGTTTTACGTTACAATCACATGACTGTGGGTAAAAGCCAGCCAAGAAACAGCCGTTGTAAAAATCCGTTGAGCAAGGGGGCGGTTGAGTTAATGTTAATTTCCCGCACTGTAACCGCCGTGAGATCAACCACCGCTAGACGGTTTATTTTTATTTTTTTTGACAGCCGGTGAGTTTGAACATTAACAGCCAACAGCTACGCTGACTCACCGTGTGGTGGTTAATGCCGTTAACGACACGTTAAACATAAAAGTGAAGAGTGGCTCCCGAGTGTCGCTCACATACGGGCGTTGTTGACCCTCACCGAAATAACCAGAGAACATACAGTCGGATCACATTTTAATTTTTGGTTAATGTCAGATTACATATTTTAAATATATTTAACTCGTGGACATTATGGCCATATCAAAACAAGACTGCAGCCTTAAGACGAATATTAAGATATTCTTACAGACTATGTACAAATGTATATATGACCATTATTAAAGGATGTTCCCCCTTTTAATAACGGAGTAACAGAGAATCATGACATAAAACACATTATAAGGTCTCTACAAAATAATAAATGAATTGCCATTTACATGTAAAGTATATTTTACGTCACATCTCAAAACACTTTGGTATCAAAGTACATTTGGCTTTTCTCATATGTATGTTTAATTAATCTATTTTCTGAAGGTTTGATCTCAAAGACCAGTAGCCTATTAGGAGAGGCGGAGAATCAGACAATATACATTAGAGTTGCCAGTTTTGAGTGTAGTGATCGTGAGGCAGAGGCCCAACGTAATTTCCCTCTGACAATCATAAAATATAATGAATCATATATTATTAATTATGAATCCGATGGTTAATGCCTTGTTTTTTTAAATTTGTTTAGCTGAAAACCTGTAATTCTGATTTATGTTCTACTGTAGCTTTATCGCTGGTTAATTGAGACATAATGTTGGGAACAATGTAATGTGAAAAAGTAAAGCGACAAGACAAGTTTACAAATACAGCACAATTCATTATCTGAGGCAGTTGTAAAGGGTTTTATATACATTTAAGATATATAACTATAGCTTATCTAGCTCAATTTGTTTTTAGGGGAATGAATTCACCTGTGATGGGGCTATTGACATATTTATGAAGGGAGAATGTGATTTCCACATATTACATTAGCTCTATGACACAATATATTGAATACAGGTTCAACATATGTTTATACTAGCAAATATTGGTCCCTGGTAAACACTGGTTTGTAGTTTGTATGTGTCACTATTATGTTATTATGTTTTGATGTTGGACTATGCACTCATTTCCAAACACCCTGTGTGTAAAATGAAGGTAATAGCGCCCAAAATCTATAAACTGATCTCCAAAAAATACTTTGACTCTGCTGTTATGATGCACAACAGCATTTAACAAACATGCGCATGGGTTAACATAACCAAGAAGTGCCATTGACGACTGTAAGTTTAATAACCTTGAAAACAGCTAACTGCATTTTTGTGAGTTGTTTCTTTTGTGTGAAAATAGTAATTATAGCCGCTTCCTGTGGCCTACACTCCAAATGGGGTATTAAGTTACAGCTGTTATTTTGTGATCCCAACAAAGGGTTGCCGGCCTGTGAAACCCTTTTTTTTATTTATAGAAAAAAGTACCAGAATAGGGAAGGAGCACAGGTCTGGGAAATGGATTTCGACAAAACCACACATTGCCTGCACAAAAATAGTTGGAAGACCTTCGCACAAACGCACTTTGGAGTCCCATCAATATTTTGTCATCAGATGTTGCCCCATAGTGTAAACACCATTTCTTTTTCCAGACCTGTCATTACCGAGTTGCTTTTCAGCCTTAGGACAGGGAGTCCACAGGAGGACCAGATCACGGAAGTTGTAGCTCTGTAAACCCTCACCCGGCCATCAGAGAATAGGTAGAGGGTTTATTTGTTAAGGTCACAGGGATGGAATACATGGGAGTGGGCCGAAATGTCTCTGAAGCAGGGCCTGAGGACCTCAAAGTCTCTGTCTCGTCAACAAACAATAGATCTGATCCTCAAACTAATTAGCTAATAAAAATATAGGCCAGCGGGGGTAGGAAATGTTTCCCAAGCAAAACATTGATTGAGGCCACTTGTAGAGTAATAGTAGATGGTAGAAACTTCAGAACAAAAGCATGTTTTCTTTGCTGAAAGGCCCACAGCAGGGGTTTATTTAAAGAAGCAGATAAACTGTTACCACATGGCTCATTGTTTTTCATCAATAAGATCAATATATTTTCATCAACATTTTTTTTAGAATGCTCCACCATTAGGGGAAGTCTGTCTGTCCTGCTTGCGTCTACATATGGCTTTCTTATGCCTCATTAATCCTTCTCCTGCTTCCTTTTCTCCTTCAAAAGAGATGCAGACTGGACTTTCACATGACTGCCCTGTCACTGATTTTAAACTAAATGTATAATGCACAATGCATTTTTCCAAAAATACAGCGAAGACTGCATGAAATTCCTTAAAACGTAAAAGTATAGCCAAATTTACTCAGATTTGGCAATTTCCTGAGGTCACGGCACACTTTACACACGACATGTAGTTGCTCATGTCTACTGTAGCATGAGACGACTGCGTGGTGAGCTGAAACACCTGTTTAAACAGCGCCTTAACGTTAGCTCCCTCCACCCCCACCCCCACCCCCCTCATGGCCTGTTTTGAAACCGGAGTGGTGAGTCACTCCTTTCTCGGTTTAGAAAAACAGATCCGGCCAGGCTGGGGCCAGGCGGGGGGATGGGAGGCCGGCGGTGGATGAACACCGGAGGTGGACGCAGCTGGACTCCCACTCCCAAGGACCCCACATCCTGACAACGGCCCGTCGTGTTCCCATAGAGACGGGGGCTGATCTGAAAGTGGGAAAAACATCTCCAGAATGAATTGATATGCGTATTTTTGCAGCCTCGTAATCGCGGGTGCAGCAAATCAATTGGTCATGTTTTCAAAAAGAAAACCAAGAGTGGGGAGACCTTCCCGTTTACGAACTCCAAAATAGACAGTCAACCTTATAGGTTGACCTACTTAAGGCCAATGTCTTTTATTCTTTTATTGTTTAGACTAGTGTAATAAGCAACACAAAAAGTTCTCGATATATTTCTTGTGATGGATAGATTAATATTATGTTTTTTACGATACGTTTCACAGTACTGTAATAGTTAATATATTCACTAATATTCGGTCAGTATTTAATCAGGAACTCACTCGAGTAATGGTATCTTTCTCTTACCAAAATCATAGTCGTCTACCCCCGCCTGCTTTTCCCGCCAAAAGCCTCGGGGGGTGGGGGGTGGGAGTGTCGAATTCTGCCTTTTCTGAGCGAATTAATGTCTCCATGACAACCGTTGTTCTGGACGACCAGGGATGCTCGGGGTGCTGCCGCAACAACAGAGGACCATGCGCAATGCGGCAGCGCGTGTGATCCTGTTTGATCAACGAAACATATTTTTTTAAGTCTGTAACGCTGACGGCTCACTCGTGCTAAAGGTAGTGCGTTACCCTCAACGAAACAAAGTGCGACGTGTCAGTATATTGGCGGCCTTAACACGCATGGGACACACAACTTGCCAACTTTGCAGTTTAAGCACTGACCGCTAGATGGCAGCACTGTCTACTGTATAAAACCCAGGAGTACAAGGAAACCGGAAATACATTAACGTCTGAAACTCTTGTTACCAGAGAGGAATCTATACGCGTTATACAATCTGCTTCGCTGTATAAAGTCCACAGTCACACGTCGTGGTTGAGCCTGAAGCAGACCCCGAAACGTTGTTCCTGTCCAGGACATTTGAACGATAAAGTTTAAATTTGAACCGGGTTTTGCTGCTACGATGATGGCGGCTGATCGGACGGTGCCCGCAGTGCCCCCTTCACTGTCTGCTAAAGTGGTTGGGTACGTCTAACAACTCTTTTACCGTGTTTAATAATGTGGCTAACCGACATTACACTGCTGTATCGAAGCGCCTACGACTGTCGTGTTCAAACCAGCAGCAGTGTTAGCTTATTGCTAACAGACAACCAGGAAGTTGGTCATTAATTAACGTTTACTTAGTCTACACGTGCGAGCATATAATGTGGACTCGGTCAACTTTAATCCATTTGTTGTTCCAGCAAGTATCATTTCGCAGTTGAAAAGTCTACAAAGTAAGGGCTAACGTAAACTTGTCGTCTTGCTAGGTTAATTAGCTTGCTAGCTTACTGGTTCATACACCTGCTAATGTTGGAACGATAACACCGAGGAGGGTCAGTGTAACTTCAGAGTCTATATCGTTTCTCTGCAGGTCATTTGCCTATTTGACGGTGAGAGATAGACTGCCCACCATCCTGACTAAAGTTATCGATACAATACATCGCAACAAAAACAAGTTTTTTGAGGAATATGGGGAGGTAAGAATTGTTCTCGATTCATTTAATTTGAGTTGTTTTCATTGACTGGATTTTTTTCTTGAACTCATTTGACAACCTAAATGGTGTCTGCCTGTTTCCTATTTTACTTTTATACAGGAAGGTATCCGGGCAGAGAAACAAACGATAGCTCTGCTGTCTAAGATGAGAAATGAGCTGCTAACGGATAAGCCGGTTCTTGAACTAGCAGACGAACTGCAAGACACTCAGAGCTGGAATCTGTACCTGCAGAGACAACAGGACCTGCAAGGAGACCAGGATTCCGTCAGCTGGTTCAAGTCTCCATGGCTCTATGTGGAGTGCTACATGTATCGCAGAGTACAGGAGGCCCTCTGGCTCAAGTGAGAACTATTTTCATTGGTACCTTTTACTTTCCTCTTGACTGCTTTTGAGTATATTTATCTGCACATTATATTGCCATAGTTGTTCTTTGTCTATACATAATGTGTCACTTTTGAAAGCAAAACTATAGTAATTTAGGCATTTTAGTTTTTTGCTTTCACTCTGTTCTCATTATTAAAAGTCTTAAAGGATATTGTACCTCAAATGTGTTATTTATGATGAAAAGGGGACATATTGGAGCCTTAGAAGAAGTAAATGTGTAGTTGTCGAGCATAAGGGCTTTTACATTGTCATTCATACAATGATGGCATGGGCTATTGACCTGCCCATCAGGATTTATCTAATCATTCACACCCCGATGGCACAGCCTTCGGAAGCAATTTGGGGTTAGGGGACATGGACACAAACCAGAGGAGCCGGGGATCGAACCGCGTACCTTCTGATTGAGATACAATACGCTCTAACTGCTAAGCCCCTAAAATACTTAGGATCTTTTATAAGCTGTTCTAGTCATGCTTCTATTTGTTTCTATTCCTTTCAGTCCTCCCATCAGTGACTATGACATCTTTAATGAGGGAAAGACTCAGAGCTTTTTTGAGTCTCAGCAGGCTATGATGACCTTATGTACATACTCGGAGGGCGTCAACAAGAATATTGAGGAACTCTCCAGGAATCAGCTGCTTGAACATTTTAACAAACTGCTACAGGTACGTATCTTTAATACCAGCCTAATGCATAACAATCAAGTGAGTACAAGTAAAAGCCACCATATTCAACATTTTATTAAGAATGGTTCAAATTCTATGTAATGTGAACCCATTAGTTACTTAATACCGTTCTCTGTAGTTCCCCTTTTGTGGTCGATTATTTGGAGGATTTTAGGTTACTCGCATGTTTTAACCTCCTTTCCGGCTGCTGTCATTTTTATTGAAAAGACCGACAAATAATGATGAATGTATGAAGTCATATAAAATATCTCTGTTCATCCATTCCGTCATTTATTCTGTTCAGAATGAGTGGACCCATTATAATTGGTTTGTATTGAACTTTTCCTAGGTTTCTCTATGGGGGAACAAGTGTGATCTGTCAATCTCTGCTGGCCAAGACAACTCACAAAAGACCAGTCCAATAGATTCCCTGAACAGCCTGCAACCCTTCATCTTGGTGAATGACTCCAACATGGTTTGGGCTGCTCTTATTGCAGCTCAGAGGCCAGGACAAACCGAGAAAACCACCGCAGTCAGAGTGGACATCGTTCTAGACAATTCTGGCTTTGAGTTGTTCACTGATTTGGTCTTGGCAGATTTCCTGGTTTCCTCCCGCCTTGCACGTGAGGTCCATTTCCATGGCAAATGCTTCCCATGGTTCGTCTCTGATGTCACAGCTAACGATTTTCAGTGGACCATCCAGCAGACCGTGGCGGCCAATCACAAGTGGATGTCAAAGAGTGGTGTCCAGTGGAAGAGCCACCTGAAGGAGGGCGTGTGGTCCTATCATGATCATCCTTTCTGGACACAGCCCCATGAGTTTTGTGACATGGAAGCGGATGCACCTGATCTGTACGCGACCCTGCAGGGGGCAGACCTGGTGCTGTTTAAAGGAGATCTCAACTACAGAAAGCTGACGGGGGACAGGGAGTGGGCTCACACAGTGGGCTTCAATACTGCACTACGAGGTTTTGCGCCCGCACCACTGTGCAGCCTGAGGACTCTGAAGGCCAACGTTCAGGTCGGCCTGCAGCCGGGCCAAGGGGAAACGCTCAGCTCCCAAGATCCTGATTGGATGACCAGCGGCAAATACGCTGTCATTCAGTTCTCCAGCTCCGAGTCAGATCGGAAAGACTGACCTCAGAATCTCACTGGGAAGACGTGGAGTCATAAGAACATTACAGTAAGAAATACCATAAGAAGGCGTTCCCTGTTAAGCCATAAGACCATGTCTTTGATCCTCGTTGTCAGTTGGCACTGCATCATGAAATGTACAGTAACAGACATATTTGAGTTATTTTCACAATCTATTTGCACCGTGTCATACTTAAAATGTTAGCACTTTAGATCTTACTGTTTCCCCAGGATTTAAACAATTGTTTACGGTGACAAAGTTATCCTCTGAGGGAAATGGCTAATATGATGATGATTTTATATCAAATAGCTCATGTGTTGTGCATAATGTTTACAAGTTATGTAGATGCTATTAACAATTTTTGAGTTGGAATTGGGCTTTACTAATCTCTGTCCTAGAGCAGAAATATTTTTCTTTTTGCATGCAGTTGAGGAGAGTAATGATTAACGCAATATAGCTTTTTGTTTAACTGCTCAGGTTGTTTTCTTCTTGCATTCGGTGTCATTGATATATATATATGTGTATCAAAACATGCTCACTGCCATTTACATTCTGCTAAAGTGGATCATAACATTGTTTGATAACCTTTTTGCTCAGTTAGAAAGATGGTGGACTGTTATTGGGGCGGTGTAACGGTGACGATGTGCGCTTGTTTTGTTTAACATGGCAACCCAGACCTTCACAGATGATGTGAAGTCATCTAAATGTTCCACGTCAGTTCCTCCAGGTGATGTTAAATGGATTCTTCTGCTGGGTGAAATAATATAATATCCATTAATGGGTTTGATTTAATAAAGAATTGCAGAACTGTTCTTTCCCCACTGTCGTACTTTACAAACTTTATAGATGTGAGACAAGTAATCAACTGGCATAGTCGTCTCGTATATGAAACCTCATGGTTTATTGTTCTTGGTCAACATTGTTCTTGGTGCAGCAATGGCATTTTTAGATGAATATTGTGAACTTATTCACTTAAAAATGTGAGCAAAGGCACGTGTACACGGATAATAATCTATCAGATGTCTTACATCTTCATCAGTTATGTGACATCATTTATTCTTATTTATAACAGTTGTTGACCTTTCTTTTACTAGGGGGGGTCAGTGGACCCAGAAAAGCAGCTGTAAATGCTGCAGCATGTGCAATACAAACAGAATTGAGCTGGTGAAGCTAGCTGGCCTCATTCAGGCTGCTGACATGTTGGTTAATGTGGTCCGGCATCCCCACCAGGTGAATCATGACACGTTGCAGACTATTTTAAGCCATTTAGGTGATCTAGCTGTTTCATTTCTAACCTCTCATCTTCCTCCTTTCTCATTCAACAATCTTCGTTTTATTCCAGGGGAACTGCAAAATCATCAGGGCTGCTTGTTTTCCACTTGACCTGACATGTCCTGAAAATTGGTCTGTTTACTCAAAAAAGATGTTGCACAGAAGGGAAACGAAGGCCCTGTAACAAATGTCCAGGTTGTCCTCGGTGGGGGAGGTTGTTGCTTGTGATCATCTTTATGAATTTCTGGCAATGACGGTGTGCCAGCGGACTGTTTCACACACACACAGGTATATTCAATTCAAGATGAGGCTTTCTTTATCACTTGTATAATTGGATCTGAATTATGATATTGATCATTTTAAAAGAAGAGAAATGTGACATTCAACTCCTTATTTGTTTTACACTTGTCATGATCGTTGAAAAATACTTTATTAGTATTAAGCTCATACGTTTTTACCTTGATGCCTGTTCCCAAAACATGCAAGCACTAAAGTTTCCTGACAATCCCAAACCTGGAACTTTAGTGCACTAAACATGAACATTGATTTCTTAAATCTTTATTTACATAAATACTCAGCCCTTTTGTTTATATAAAGTGTTCTATTTCATCTGTGACTTGACCTGTTAAAGTAATGATTAACTGGTCCATGTTGTGGTCTTATTATATCCTTTCAATGAAATGTCACTTGGAAAATAAAATGAAAAAAATATTTCTTTAAATATCTGTAATTTTTGCGATAGTGTTGGTTAAAATAGTTCATTTATGATATGCAAAATCGGAATAAAAATATCCAATTCCCTCATTTGGGATTGATTGTGTAATTATTGGCTGTTGGAATGAGATTTGACCTGCTCTGTTTGCTGTGTTATGGTGACCTTGCACTAAAACACATCGTGGTTTGGTTATCGATTTGGCTACAACTTTAATTTATTTATCCTCTTTTTAACCTTTCCACTGTTCCCATTGTGTCCAATGATCACAGCTAGGTTTCGCAGAGTCAGCGAGATGAGAGAGACGAGCACAGTGGCAGAGAGAAGACTCACACGAGCAGATATGAGAAGTGTTCATGTGTGAGAGGTGAGTAGTGGACCACGGGGGGTTTGGGCTTTTAACCACCATTGTTTAAAACCATTGTCCTAATGTTTCTCATTTCCACAGTGATGTGATTTACTGCAATCTCGGTTATATTCAATAATATGGCCAAAAAAAATGGGCCCGGTCTTGCGTCATGCTGGTAGCTCGCTGAGTATCTGGTAAACATCTCATTACCAGTTCAGATGTTTTTTTCTCTGGGTGCAAAAGATTTCCGATGTAAGCGAAAGGTGAAGTTGGAAGAGAACATGTTATAGTGGCGTCGAGAGAAAGAGAGAGGACAGGGTAGTTATTTGTGAATTACTATTTCTCTGTCCATCTTCCTCTTTCTTTATTTCCACTAGCATGGGAGGAGCCTTTTTGATATCTTTTTCCTTTTTTCCCCTTTTTTTCCATTGCAGTAACTTGGTGGGCGGAAGCTTAAGGCAGATAGGGGAAAGAGACTGGAAGAATAGTGGACACTTCAAGTTGCCGGACGGGCTTTGTTGGAATAAAGGCAAGAGGTACAGAGAGATAGAGAGCGAGAGAGAGAGAGAGAGAGCGAGAGAGCGAGAGAGGAAGAGCAGCACTCGTCTCCACTCCCTCTCCCAGCAATTGGGAGAGCAAGTCTAAATCATGTTTCATATCAGTGCTGTTGTGCTGTGATGTTGCTCAGGCAGAGCCCAGCGCAGAGCAGACAACCTTGTGGACCAGTAGTCGGACCCAGGATCAGCCCAGCCCTCTCAGAACTGGAGACCCTCTCCCCGCACCGACCCTCACCTCCACCACGTGCCCACTTCAGTGACATGTACCCTGAAGAGAGCCGGGGGTCTGGAGGGGTAGCCACTGTAGACTTCCTGGAAGCGACATACGACTATGCCGCTCCCACCCCTGCCCCGACTCCTCTTTACAGCCACTCCACCCCTGGCTACTACTCCGCTCCTCTGGACTCCCACAGACCACCCTCAGATGGCAGTCTTCAGTCCCTGGGGAGTGGGCCCGCCAGTCCTCTAGTGTTTGTACCCTCCAGCCCCCGACTCAGTCCCTTTTTGCACCCACCCAGCCACCACTATTTGGAAACCACCTCAACACACGTCTACAGGTGAGGGAATACGATCTTTCTTTATCCCCACAGTCGACGAAGGTGTTTGTTGTGTGCTTGTAAGAAGTTAGAGGCTTTTGCATCAGCAAGTCAACAAGAATCACTACCTTCATTAAAACAAATAAGTGAAGTTGGTGGAGTTTTGGCCATTACCTGATTGTTTGGTCAGTTTTGTTTTCGCGTTCATGATTATTTTACTGGAAAGAGAATTGCAATCCAAAAAAATCAATCGACATCAGAGGTTTGTTTTCCCATTTTCTTTTATTCATTCTGCTGTGATTCCAGCACAATGAATAATATCCATGAAGAAATGAATTATCACCATCGTTTTACTGTATCGTCTCTTCTGATTTGGTGTTTGCTAATGAGTAAGCCATTTTGCCACATAACTGTATTTAATAGATTTACTCACAAATTGTCTGGCGTTCTGTTCAGTCCTCACAATGTAGTTAGAAACCAAATATAATGATATAACTGGATTGTCTTTTGCTGCAAACAAAACAATGTCGCTATCTAAAGAGAAGGGATCAAGCTTTGCCCTGGTTTCTAATTCCAGAGATTAAGGACTTTGTCAAAGACCTTGAGAAAGGAACAATACGTAAGAACAAGTGAAGAACAGATTGCTTCCCGACTCAGGTGGAAAATAGTACTCTGCTTTTGTCTCTGTCAAACTAAAGTGGTCAAGTAATTGTTAGAATGTTAAATAGTATTTGCTGTCTCTTACTTTTTATGATAAAAGATATTTATAAGAGCAATTTTTAACGAAATGTCCAACTATATTTTTGGCAAGAAACAACGTGTATTCATGATTTCATCTGCGTCGTAATCGATGAGATAATTAAACTGATCTGAAACGTCCTGTGACATGTCCAGCGTCCCATCCAGTCAGCAGTCGGTTCCCAGAGAAGACCAGTGCGGCCCCAGTGACGAGTCTTACAGTCTGGGGGAGTCGGGGGCCGGAGCGGGGGCCGGGGGCTTTGAGATGGCCAAAGATACGCGTTTCTGTGCCGTGTGCAGCGACTACGCCTCTGGGTACCACTACGGGGTGTGGTCCTGTGAGGGCTGCAAGGCCTTCTTCAAGAGGAGCATCCAGGGTAGGTCACCTGTGGGTTCTACTCCCAAACGTCACCTGTTTGTTAAACATCATAACTCAGAAATGACCGTAGTGCTGTGTCTGTCATGGAGAATTATAACCATTGAAAAGAACACAATTACCAGTACAATAGCTAACTTCGCAAATGGATCACTGGTTTTACGGTTTGTCAACAAACGAAAATTTAGTGTGATTTGATCAGGAACACCTGAGAGTCTTAAAAACATCCACAACAGAATATTAGCGTTGGGATGTTTCAGAGAGTGATTTAATGCGCCCGCCGCTTAGTAGGCTCGTGGTATCCAAGAGTAACCACGAGCCTCAAGAGAGAAATAAGCAAACTGGTCATAAATTGTTATATTTTGAAACTTAGAGTATGATAAATGTGAAAAATAGGGAACATTTGTCATAAATGGGGATATTGTGAACATGAGATATTTTAAGTTAATGAGGTAGAATTTAAATTGTGGGTTATTTTATTTATTTTTTTATTTGAATTTTTTATTTCTGTTTGTATATAATTTAATTGAATATATTATTTATATAATCATCTATTTGTTTGCATCTCTTGTCTTTCATACTACGTGTTGTACTGCTGCCTCTGTGTGCAGATAGAAAACATCTGTTGCCAGTGGCTTATAGCCATGTTTGTGATATGGAAGACGGGTCATAAAGAAACCAATATCTCCATGGCAATGACACACAAGTTTTAATTTTCTCCGTCTCAGATCCATTTAAAATGGGAATAGAGTGTTCCTGGCTACGAAATAACATAAATCTGAACTGAACACTGGAGTGGGGGTCTCGAAGTAATAGATCTTCTTCTATTTCAGGTCACAATGACTATATGTGCCCAGCAACCAATCAGTGCACTATTGACAGGAATCGGAGGAAGAGCTGCCAGGCGTGTCGTCTTAGGAAGTGTTACGAAGTGGGCATGATGAAAGGAGGTGGGTAGACACACCGGGAGATTCACCATCTTTTCGAAGAGAACCTCGCCTTTTAATTTATTTTATTTTACAAATCTACTCCAATTTAGTGTAATTAACTAAATGAAGTTGTTATTATTGGTTATCCTATTTTTACTTGTTTTTCTTTGGTTAAATAGTTTGATACACCTTCTGTGATTGGTTTTCTATTTGCAGAATGTATATTTTCTGGATATTGTTTTTATGCCGGCAAAATAAGCACATTTTATTGCCTTTTCTTATTATATTTTAAAGTGTCCGTCTATAACCACACAGTCTTTAGCTGAGAGGATTGGCACACACATGAGAGTCCTGGTGGATGCAGATAAGCTTGAGACTAACTTTAACATGACCTTGAAGGGATTTCCTCTTAAGGAGTACGACTACTGATTAAAACACACCCACATTTTGTTTTCATACTTCTAGAATCACACAGGCATCCATGTAATCTTCACTGCTGGACTGTGTGGTAAAAACAGGATATGAAGTTATGTGTGAGCCAGACGAGTTGCCGTGGTACCGTATGCTCGCATGTTTGGAGCTTTTCTTCTTGGTTTCTGTCAATAAATATGTATTCAACCACGACTTGGTGTCTAAGGTGTGCGCAAGGACCGTGGGCGTATTCTGCGGCGTGACAAACGGCGCACCGGCACCGGGGACCGAGACAAGGCCTCCAAGAACCTGGAGCCCCGGACCGGGCCGGCTCAGGACGGGAGGAAACGCAGCAGCAGCGCTTGTGCAGGAGGAAAATCCCTGGTGACGAGCATGCCTCCGGACCAGGTGCTTTTTCACATGGAGAACCCATAACCATAACACATTCCATATATTCACACGTGGTGATGACGTCGCATGCGGCGAGTGGATGTTGAGATATGTTTGCAGTCGCTTTTCGATGTACTTGAAGAACAGCAGCTTTGATTGGTCTGCTTTGCTTCCCCAGGTGCTCCTCCTGCTCCAGTGCGCCGAGCCCCCCATCCTGTGCTCTCGGCAGAAGCTGAGCCGACCCTACACCGAGGTCACCATGATGACCCTGCTCACCAGCATGGCCGATAAGGAGCTCGTCCACATGATCACCTGGGCCAAGAAGCTTCCAGGTACGGATCAGACTGTCAACTCGGCACTACATACACATTTTATATTGAGCATGTAATGCACTCTAATGTTTTGGAGCAACTTTTTTGAGACATTCATAGACTATTATATATATAATAGTTTGTCATAATCCTAAATAAGCCAACTGTCCTTTTCACACCATGGCTATACATACAACATACGCAAAATATGTGGATAACGTCTCGAAAACTGAATGGTACACAATGTCTTGGATTACATAATGACATGTGAGCACACAGTTAAGTAATCAGCTATAAACAGGTTTTTGTTAAAGTCTGACTTCTTTACGTCGGGCTTGTTGTGGTTGACGGATGTGTTTTTGATGAGTCATAAGTGATGACTATAGAGCCGTTAAATGATTTTTTATGAAATTGTTGCATGTTATACTTGAAACGCGTCTCTTCCCAGGTGCCCCTCCCCTCCAGATACACTGCTTTGGCATTTTCTGTACTATACAGTACAGAAAGAAATATAGAACACTAATAAATGTCCTCCCTTCACACACTAATACATATCTTCCCTTCACAAACTGTAGAGCAATATATTGGGATTGTAACATTGTTGGATTGCTGGATTCCAAGTGAAATCAAAGCCTCACAGTGCAAACTTTATTTCCTCAAGGTTCATTCACGTCGTCGAGCCCTTTGATCGACCCTTCCAGTTTAACAAAGTAAAATTCTTGCTTGTGCTTGTAGCTTTTGATAGATATAGGAGACCTTTATTGTGGAAGCACACACGGACACACACACACACACACACATGCGGAGCCATTACAGCAATGGTTATTACAGTCATCACCTTTGAGAGGATTGTTTGGCCGGTCCCCGAGCCCCCCATAGAGCCTAAATGCAGTATATGACACATCAACCTTTCGTATACACACAAATACATACACACAAACACGCACACGCACACACACTCCCTAAGTGACTAAATCATGATTTTGAGGTATTACAACCTTGTGCGTCACTAAAAGCCAAAGGCACAGTTTTAATTGCGAGGGGTCCAAATCGGGTACAGGGGGGACAATGGGAGTGAATTGGCTGTAATTACAGATAAATTGAGACAGCTGAGTGCCAGCGATAAGACTTCGTAAGAGGGCAGAGATTGCATGGAGTTTAATTTAAGTAGCCATCCCCTGCCAGGAAACAAGAGCATGCATATTTTATCCGGGCAGGTATTGTGCGGCGTGTAAATACTCTGACACATGCCGACTCATTGGAGAGGGGCCACCAACAAGGAATCGACGTCCTGTTAAATCAACGTACACAAAGTAAAGGTGTCAATATCATCCTATGGTTTTTATAGTCTTCATTGGGATCAATGGACCAAGAGTATTTCTTTAGCCCGCAAATGTAATAATGAAATCGTTGTCGCCCTGTAAAACGTGTTAAATCTCCTCTGAGGGAGGATCTCGTCGCTCCTTCCTCCACAGTGAGTACGCTTGCCCTTTGCCTGTGTTGTAGGTTTCCTGCAGCTGGGCCTCCACGACCAGGTGCAGCTGCTGGAGAGCTCCTGGCTGGAGGTGCTGATGATCGGGCTCATCTGGAGGTCCATCCACTGCCCCGGGAAACTTATCTTTGCCCAGGACCTAATACTAGACAGGTAGCCAGGACGACTCACCCGACTTCTCGATGACGCACGCAACGTTTTTTTCTCACAACCAATTTCTCTGAACCTGCGTTTCCGCCCCATTTCTCCATCTATCTCTCACTCTCAAATCCTAAGAGTGACACATCAGCATTGTAGATTTTCCATTTCACACCTTTCCATCCATTGTGCCGCCGCAACACGTCCGCCTCAGAGTGGAAGACTAATTACATGTTCTCCACGGAGCAGCGAGCAGCCTCTCGCTCGCCTGAAATAAGCCTCATCATTACCAACCAGGACCGAGATTCAATCAAGGACTCGATGCAAGGAATGATGGAAAAGGGAGGAATGAAGGAGGGAGAGAGAGAGCTAAATGACAGAGAGGACAAAAACATAGAGATGCAGACATGGATTTCTGCTTTGCAGGCACAGCCTGTTCCCTCTCCCCCCCCCCCCCACCCCCCCTTGTTCAAAGTAAACAAGATGGCCAAACCACAGTACCTACCTCTGAGTGAAGACGAGAGGGAGCTGGAGACGGAGATAAGGACGAGGGAGGCATGTAGACGGACAGCTTTGACCCTCTGATGTGTCTGATGGTCCCATTGGATTGAAAAGTGTATCACTGGGTATTCTCTCTAGAAGCTGCTCCCTGTTAGAGTGGTCACCCAATGGACATGTGACTAGCACACTGTGGGTCGGGGGGGCCACGTTCACTTGGCTCTGTGCTGTCCAGTTAAATCTGGCTCTCTAACCACTGGATAGTATCCGTTGTTCTGTCCCTTTTCAACTGGGCTGGCGGATGGAGCTTCACATTGAGTCGCTCTGGCCGCTCTTTGCATCGTTTCATGGTTTGGGATGAAGTCAGGGTTTCTTCTTCTGCCGTAACTCGGATCTTTGTGTGACTTTCAAAATAAAAACATTCCTCTCTGTTCTCTTTCATCCCGCGCTCCAGGAACGAAGGCGACTGCGTCGAAGGCATGGCGGAGATCTTCGACATGCTGTTGGCCACTGCTTCCCGCTTCCGCCTGCTCAAACTGAAACCTGAGGAGTTTGTTTGTCTCAAAGCGATCATCTTGCTTAACTCTGGTGAGGCAAGGTGTGTGTGTGTGTGTGTGTGTGTGTGTGTGTGTGTGTGTGTGTGTGTGTGTGTGTGTGTGTGTGTGTGTGTGTGTGTGTGTGTGTGTGTGTGTGTGTGTGTGTGTGTGTGTGTGTGTGTGTGTGTGTGTGTGTGTGTGTGTGTGTGTGTGTGTGTGTAATTTAAGTCAGCTTCTTGTGAAACATTGTCGGAGAAACTGAATGTCAACTGATGCCTGGAAGAGACCCTTCCATCATAAATACAAAAGCTCTCCACCATGATTTAATAATTCCACTCCACTTCCACATTTTTTTTTTACCGACAGAAAATGTTGAAGTGTCAAACTCCGCCCACAGAGGTGTAGCTCTGAACGCTACCCGGGCACATTAGGCGAACAGAGTGTTCTGGAAAGGCCTGTACCCTCAAATGCCTAATACCTGTTCCCATGACAACATTAGGCAACAAGAGGCCCGTGTTTGTCCCGGAGATTGAAATATTCTATATTAGAAACTGAGTAGACTGAAATACCAACGGGATGACACAGCTGGTACAGCTGCTGGAGCCCCATGAACCTTTAATTGCCTTGTGGGCAATACTGCTGTTGTAATTAATGCTCTGCTTTTATTTGTGTGAGTCGGATCTGTTTATCAAGTTGAAATTGTTGTTGTTTTTTGCCGGTAGAGTGAGTTTGATCACATGAACATGTCTATGTGAGACGTATTACTTCTCCTGAATCTCTTTTGAAGAACAGAAAGGTCACATTTAGAGTCCGTGTGTTTCCTCCGTCAGGCGCCTTCTCGTTCTGCACAGGCACGATGGAGCCCCTCCACGACACCGCGGCCGTTCAGCACATGCTGGACACCATCACAGACACGCTCATACATCACATCAGCCAATCGGGGGGCCCGGTTCAGCAGCAGTCGAGACGGCAGGCCCAGCTGCTCCTCCTGCTCTCCCACATCCGACACATGAGGTGAACTTCAATTAAAAAATGTCTCTCTTTTTTTGACCAGAGTATATTTTTCGACATATTCGGCTGAGAATCATGCTTCATTAGCCCACCGAGGTTCTTTGAAGATGAACGCTTTAAAAGGCATTTAGAAAATGCTTTTTCATCTCCGAACTTTTAAACGTATTCCTATTCCCGGATGAGCTGCTGAGTTTACTCCTCATTCATCATCCCTTCTTACTATGGGAGCGTTGCATGTGGAGGACTGAGTTTATGGAGGATGCAGCCAGTTTCACGGCAACATGGTAAAAACACTCAGACATGAGTCGCGTCATTTCCTCTCGCCGTTGATTACGTCATCGCTATTACGTCATCACTGTTACGTCATCACTCTTACATCATCACTATTACGTCATCGCTATTACGTGCCAGATTAACGTTGACTAGTGGACCATCCGTAAAAAATAATTATATTTATTTTTAAGCTATTTTGTTGAGTCGCAGCCCATCTCCTATTTTTATTTTGCACACTATTCTGTGACTTTTATGTCAAACTATACAACTGCAATTTGTATGCATTTAAAAAAAAAACAATGCAATACCTTCTTTATTACAAACTATGCAATTGCATTTTTCTATGACATATTGTGACATTTATATGCTTTGTCATAAGAAATAATACATATATATAATATATACATATATATACATATTTACATATATATAGTGATATACAGTTAGTTATATACAATTAGTTATATACAATTATATACAATTACACTTGTATACAATTATATACATTCATACAGTTATATTCAGTTGTATTTAGGGTTACAGGAAATAGCAGGTCGACACAAGGTGTGGGTTGGGCTAAGCTTCTCAGGAAGGAAAGGGGACCTTGAAACTGTCAACTGACACTATATACTATGTTTTCATGACATACTATAATATGACATTTTCTTTTTTTAATTTAATGATATTTTTACAATATACTATAATTTTTTTCATGACATAATATACTATGACATCATTAAAGACATTTGATATAAGTTTTCATGACTTTCTATTCATTTGACCGTTTTAAAGTTTTTTTTCATGACATTTGTATGACATGCACGACCATGACCTTTTCAATAATGTCATACTATGACATTTCGAAATGTTTAGGAAATACTCTACTACAACCTTTTAAATGACAATTTTATGACCTTTTTAATTAAATACATGACATTTCTACGACATACTATAGAAAACTCTCTTTAGTCTCGTCTTCATGACATACTGCCATGACTTTCTTCATGACCTTTGTATGACATGTTTATAACACTACACTACGACATAGATCATGACATTTCTATTACGACCTTTTTAATGACGTCATGACATAGTATTGTGCAACTTTACATTTATGACATACTATACTGTGACATTTTGTATGACCTTTTTATGACTTACTCTACAAAAACCTTTTTAATCAAGTCTTCATGACATATTATGTTCGCCATGACATTGTTCATGACCGTTGCATCACAAGCTATTTATAACACTATACCTGACATTTGTGTGACATACTATGACATTTATATTTATTTGAAAACTTTTAATTTCATTTTCATGATGAACTATTACTTAACCCTTGTGTTGCCTTAGGGTCATTTTGACCCGAATCAATATTACACCCTCCCCCCGCCTATGGGTCATTTTGACCCGATTCAATGTTTCACCCTCCTGTTACCTTTATATTTACTAACATATTTTACCCTTTGGGTTCAATTTGACGCCAGCAATTAAAACCTCCAGAAAATTATTAGAATTAATATTGTTTTCCAAGTTTAAGTGTGAGGCACTTTATGTTTGTTTGTTGACTACCGAAAGAACACCGACATTAAACATTGAATGGGGTCAAATTAATCCTAAGGCGGCAGGAGGGTGTAATATTGATTGGGGTCAAAATGACCCTAAGGCAACACAAGGGTTAAAAATAAAAAAAAGACATTTTCCTGATATACTATACCAAGGCATTTTTATGACATATTTATGACACACTATACTAGCCTTCATGGTTGAAACTAGCTTCCCCCATAGATTGTGTATTTCCTCACGTCCATTTGTCTTTTTTCTTTCTCTGCAGCAACAAAGGCATGGAGCATCTCTACAGCATGAAGTGCAAGAACAAAGTGCCTCTGTACGACCTGCTGCTGGAGATGCTGGACGCGCACCGCCTCCACCGCCCGGACAAACCAGGTGAGCCGTGGTTCAACGCCGACGGAGAGCCTCTCTCCACCGCCAGCAACGACAACAACAACAGCAGCAGCAGCGGCGGCGGCGGCTTTTCAGGAGGATCCGGTTCAGGACCCCGAGTCAGCCTGGAGAGCCCGAGCAGAGCCCCCACAGTCCTGCAGTACGGAGGGTCCCACTCTGATTGCACCCACATCCTATGAGACATATGAGGTCATAGATATGTGTGGTGCCGAATGAGAGGGACTTGGGAATGACACATAATGGTTGTATTTGAATTCATTTCATGAGATAATTATTTATAAATTAAGTGATTTTATAGTTGTAGTTGTATATTTTTCCTTTGCACTACTCCAATTCACTACAATATGAGCGTCAATGCAGTTAATCTTTTAGGCTGCCTTTCGTAATATCTGTGATTTTGAGTCGGCCTCTAACAACTTTACAAGTACAGCTTATTGTTATCAGAACTGCAGGTGTGAGGTCATATTGAGGCGCTCTGTGAGCTTTGAAATCACGAGCAGATAATTTTTTTGTTTGTTTGCCGAGACCAAAGTGCACTTCCTCTGGGCTTTAAGGGGCTATCGGGCTTTATTTTTACTTTTACATAATAAGGATGATTATGCACTTAACTATGATAAAACTGGTTAAAATAACTGTAATTTATTTTGTTTCAATTCAAATATTGTCAATGACTTATCAGGTATTGTATTTTCTGTGCACATACAATTTAAAAATAAGATATATTTTGGAGGAAAATCCTACTAATGATGAAATTGTGAAATTATCAGTGCCTCAGGATATATCTGTAGAATTTTGAATAGCTAAAAATTGCACGCTTCAAATTCTAAAACACTGAATACATAATGAAGGAAGCTAAGCTTTATTGTTGGGAAACTTCCCCCTTTCCACAGCGTGTTCTGTGTAGTTGGTTTGTTCTTTACGCTTACCTGCACCAAATTGTTTTTCCTGACTGAAATGTGTTTGTGTGCCAGAGACCGAGCTGTGAGCTCCCATCAGATGGTCTGCAGAGTTTTGACGATGCAGCTGTTCAACATTGCAAACACTTCAAAGCTACAACCAGTTATTGTTCATCCACTATTTCGGAGATTACATGTTGAGTTTGGCTTGATTTACACACCTCCAAAAAATTTAACGTAACGTTTTTTATTTGCTTAAATGGACGTAATTTCATCAGATTAAGAACATTTCTGATGCGGACACGATATTCATTACTGCTTTTAAAAATGGCCAAATAGTTCTTGAACGTCTCTCTAATGATTAATAGTTAAAGCTGGTAATTGTTGGCACTCAGAAAATGCAGGCAATTCAAATGTATGTTGCCAGAAAATAAATAAATGGATGTTAGTGACGTTTCAAGTAGTCAAATTTGGAGTCTGTGCCACTAAAATATGGAAATCCTCCATAAAGTGAAACAATTAATTTTTTGGCCACTTGAGTTGTCAAAGTGTAAGTCCAGTCAAACCCAAACCGACGTGTCATTTGTTTACTGTGCATACAAATAAAAGCATTCATGGGGAAAATATTGTTCAGTGTTTGTTCATATCCCAAAGTCAAACCCCAGACTACACAGGTACATATTTCATGTTTTATTATTCGCAAAGAGTATTCCTCATGAAGTGGGCATTAGCAAACTGTACATACATAAATAACATTTTCATATTTCATAATTGTTTACAGATTCTGTAGAATTCTTTTCGCAGTTATTACAAAGCTCAGTATTTGATGCCGCAGCCGTCTACCAGAACACCGCCAGTGATTGTTTGGCTTCTTAAAAGCGGGAGACTTTCAGGTGCATGCTCAAACAGAAAGATACAAAAATAAGCGCCTGAATTCAAAAAGGCATTTCAGCAAAGTCATCACTTGAGAGCTGCTTTTCTTTTTTTCATTTGCACCAAATATTGAAATAAAAAACAGGAATAAAGGCCTTGGCTTTTGGGGAGAGAAGTCGGCCGTCTTGGCTGGACGGCTTGAGAGCAGGACCTCTGACCGTGGTCACGTCAGTGCTTTAGGGTCCAATTTGAGCATCACCGCCGTTTGAAGACATCACTTCCAATAAAATGTTTCGGGAAGTACTCCTGCCGACCGGATTTGTGCCGCTTCAGTCGTTAGTTTTGAATAGTTCTTCAAATGTGTCCGTTGGGAACAAACTTCACATCCGAGACTGAACGATTGCTCCTGCTGCAAGTCTACAGGAACAATATCCCACACTCAAGGTGGCTCTTCAGCTTAATCAATACTAACAATCGATAAACGGATTGAATGCTAAACAAATAGTAGCAGCTCTGGATATCGTGGGCAAAAAGCATGGTCGACTTTGGCTCCCAACAAACAGTAAGTATATAAATAACGCTTTGTTTTCAAGGATTTCTCAGGTTTCCTTATAGACCTTAAAAAATAATATACACATTTCGGTTAAAACAGGAAATATCTGGATCGAGGAGAGGGGTTCTCCAAACGAAGGTCCGTTGAATCTGGAGAGTGGACTTAAAGGGTCGAGGTGGTCTCAGGAGAGCGGCTGTGCAATAGAACAGAAGTCTTGTCATCACCTCGGAGAACCTTCTTAAAGCGTTGCGTTCGGGCACTGGGTGAAAAACATTCAGTGGAGTCCTCGGCGAAGCAGGAGGTGGCGACTCGGCTGCTCCTCATATGGGCGGAGGTCCATTGGTGTAGCGCAACATGGGGTGGAAGGAGCGGGCAAAGTTGTTGGCGTGGTGGCAGCTGTAGTCGTACTGGCTCATGGGCACCAGGCAGGCCAGGCCGATCAGGAGCAGGAGGAGCAGCTGGACGGGAAGCGCAGCCCTGAGGACCCGCAGCAGGAAGGACTGGCCTTTTGAGGAGGAGGAGGAGGAGGAGGAGGAGACGCCATCCGGAAGGTCAGAATGGGAGGAAACGCAGCCAGCGGCGCCTGGTGATGCTCTCCGGCTGCCAGGAGACAGAGTTCAGTTACAGCGGGGAACAGACCGAGTGCACGAGTGTTTACAGATCAGGTCAACGTCGCTTGATATCGTCTTTTAAATAAAAACCTCACAGGTTCTAAGCTTCAGGATCATCAAACTATGACCATTTTTAGTTATGTTTTACTTCAAGAGAGGTTAAGACGTTATTTTAATTGAGCCTCGTTATCGTACGCCATAAAAGTCGTTGTATAGTCATTAAATGTCATAAAAAGTCAGATTAGAAATATGTCATAAAGTAATTGTATAGTATGTCATAAAAAAGTAATTTCTAGACAAATTCGCAATTAAAAAATCAACATTTTATGTTAATGTAATGGAATAGTATGTCATAAATATATCTTTGTATAGTATACAGGTAAATAATCAGTAGATGCAATAAATCTGGTGATTCTGTTATTTTAAATAGTCTAAAACAAACGTGTTTATCCAAATCTGACAAACGAATGAAGACTCAACAGGAAGGAAAGGGAAAATGCAACAAAAGACCAAAAATTCAACCGTCAGAGATTGAGTTAAAGTTGAACACAGAGACACACACACACAAACGTGTACAGTAGACCTGCACACACACACACCAAACATGCACGAACACACGTAGCCAGAGTGTTTCCTCACAGGGGGAAACACTCTGGCTCTGGAGCCGAGTGTGTAAGAGTTCAATGCCACGTCTCATTCCCACCGGCAGGCCTGAAGCCACAGGCCTCTCGGTTCGAGCCGAGCCTCCGACTGCAACGCCTCCTCAAGGAGGCTCTCACTCTACAGCCTTCCACTTATACTTAATCCTCCTGGATGCTACAAGACGGCTACTGTCAGCACGCATGAGCACCATGGACACATTGTGTGTGTGTGTGTGTGTTCATATATGTAATTCATGGCAACCTCTCCTGCTTTCTTGGAATTCATTTGATAAAAAAATCCATTTATGTGAGATAGAGTACTTGCTTCGCATTTAAAAGACACTTTTATGGCAAGACTTGTTTAGGCAGAGTCTTCACCGGGCCTTTGTGTTGTTGTTGTTGTTGTTGTTGTTGTTGTTGTTGTGGCATTTAATGGAAATCAAAGAAAGGTAGATCATACATGACAGAGTCAGGGCTGGGTAAGTTAAATGTCTGGAAAGGAAACATAGGAAACAAGGTGGGAGTTAAGGTCGAAGGAAACAAAGCAGGAGTTATTGCATCATATCCTCCTTTCAACTACAAAGAGAATAAAGCAGGAAGGAAAGGTGAGGAAAGAAAAACAGAGCTAAAAGAAGAAGGGCTGAGGGGTCACCGGGATTCAGATAATGACATCTAGTGGAGGAGAGCGCTTCAGTCACTCAGAGGAAAGGCAAACGAGTATGACGAGGTGATATTTCATGACGCCGTTAAAAAAGGAGCAGGGCAAAGAGAAGCAGCGAAACAAAACATGTAAAGGAGAAGGGGAGCGGCCCGATGGAGGCGGTTCCCCACTCGCTTCAGAGATGATAACATGGTCTCTAGAATGGGGGAGGATCATGGAACGCAGGGTTAAAGCCCTAAAACCATCAATTAAATGAGCTAAAGTTATTCATTATCCAACACTTATATTTTACACAGTGAAAAACATCTAATTGTGATTAATTGATTTTCTCATGGATTGAATGACTATAAATCAAGTTTCTCGGCATAGTGTTGGTTCCATCATCATCCCTTGTTTCTAGAGTCCAGGAGAGAGGTACCTGTGGCGCGGGCCGCGCTTAGGGTGTCCTGGGTGGGCCTGACTACTTTTGCCTCGAGGCTGAACCACGCAATGAGCGGGGGGGGGGGGGGGGGGGGGGTAAAAGAAAGAAAAGAATGTTTCAGTCAAGGGCAAATAAAGACAAAGCCTCAGATGAGAGAAAAAACAAATAACATAAAGAGCCATAACATCGCTAGAGGAGGAATCATCGACAACAAAGGAGCAGCAACATAATCAATGACGGTGATCGACTTTCAGAACCAAGAAATCTGGCTTCTCTGGACTAAAGTAGGTCAAGTCAAAAGCAACTGACATCATTAAATATGCTTAATCATTAGTTACATAGTTATAAAACAGAAACAATGAAATGTTCTGCATACATGAATTCAAAAATGAAACCTGAACTAAACTATTACACAAAATCTTAACAGTTTTAACAGTTTCAACAAGTGAAACGAAAAGCCAGGTTTTCTTGTAAACTTTTGGCAGATAAACATGGTGCGGGCAGCAAAAACATCTTAAAAAAGGAGAGTTGGGGGAGGGGCAGCACAAGCTCTGTCCATATACACGTCAGCAGAGCAATTGGAAAAGTGAAACATGTTTATCATCAATAAATAATAAGTTGCTGATGTTATTTTGCCGTTTCTTATGGAGTACGGGGGCTAGCAGGGGGGGGGGGGCATTGCGAGGGGGAACATTACCGATCGCTTGCGACTTTGCACAGTCACCTCTGACTCGGGACCGGCGGATCCACAGAGTTCTGGTTTGCCAACAGGCAACAACGGTACGCAATCCTGAAAAATGAAGCAAAACAACAACAGTCACTCTCATGTTGACATCTCCACACAGATGCTCCAGACGAGGAGGAGGAGGCTGCTGCTCCTCCTCCTCGCTCTCTCGCTCTGCGTCCAGCATGCCTCTGACCTGCCGTGAGCCCGTGGTCTCCAGCCTCCTCTCCAGCTCCTCGAGGTCCGAGCCGACCGACCTCAGGAGCAGCCGCAGCCGGTTCAGGATCACGTGCACCTTCTCCTGGGCCTCCAGACACTCGCTGCCCTGGGTCAGCTCCGAGGCCTGCGACTGCAGCAGCAGGGTCAGAGGTTTGGTGTTGACCAGCAGCTGAGCCGACAGCTCCTGGAGAGACGAAACCTTCTGCTGCGAGTCCAGCAGCTCGCGCTTGATTTTCTGCAGGAGGAAGGAGAGACAGCGGAGTCAGCAATGTGGCCGACCTCGTGGTCTGAAGATGAAGAAAATAAAGACCTCTTTGACTTTCATGTTCCGCTGCTTCGTTATTTCTCTATTTTAAAACTCTTTTTAATGTAATAGTTTTACGATCAATAGTATTTGTTACCAGACATTGTGTTAGTGCTGCTGGTTAATGGTGAGATTCATATTTTAAAAAGCACGAGTCCGCTGCACACACGCCTCTTATTGGAAGGACGTACCGTCAGTGTTCTGTGACGAGCTCGTAACGTGTCGCGGTCCAGTTTGGGCGGGATCGGCACCACCTGGTTCCTCCTGCGGTCGATGTTCTCCAGCCACAGCAGCAGCCCGTGGCTCATCTCATGGAACTCCTGAAACGGCAGAACTGAGTTAGCTTTGTGTTTCAGCATCGTTGTGTCATAAAATCACAGTCATAAAAAGTCAGAATACAGAATGTCACATCGAGTTATTGAAAAGTCTGAATATATTCTTAATTTTGGTTTCATAAATTAAAAAAAAGGAGGTGATTTGACGTGTGTACCTCAAAACATACAAATTATGTTTGTGTACAACCGGTAAAAATGTTTTGCCCCAAAGTTCTCCACATAGAAAAGCCTGAAAGTTTAAAAAAAAGAAAGTGTAACATAAAATCAGGGAAAGGATGTCAATAAAATGTTATTCTTTCCTGGAGGGTGTGTGTTTTTTCTTCCTCCCGTACCTGGCACTGCATCAGCGCCCTCTGTAGCTCCTCCCTCCAGTCCTCCAGGGAGGTGCCAAGCCGATCCCAGTGCGTGTTCATCTCCTTCAGCCGGTCCCTCAACTCCCACGCCTCCTTGGAGTCGGGCTCGGATTGGAGGAACTCTGCACTGCTCAGGTTGATGGACAGGACCTCGGACTTGTGGGCGTCCACCCCTTTCAGCAGCTCCTGTGGAGGCAACGGGGGAAGTCATCAAAACAGCATCTCCGTGTGGTAAATTATTTATAATGACAGCGAGTCGTGAACGGGGACAGACTGACTGGCTACAAGGTGGAGTAAGCCAACACACATGCAGCAAGAGAGCCGGACGAGCTATTGTGGAGTGTGTGTGTGTGTGTGTGTGTGCAAGAGTGAGTGAAATAGGACATTATGAACAAGGTCAGTGCAGACAAAGTGTATTTCATGTACAGTTCTTGAACGTATGCTGTTCAAGGACTGATAACTAAAAGAGCTCGAGCCAAGGATGTCCAGAAGCCCATGCTGCAAAACAGATGGCTCCAATTTCCAAATGCAACCATGACAGCTTCCATAATAAACCTGATTCTTCTGCTGCTTTGAGATTCTGGCCTACAAATGATTCAACATTTTGTAATGTACACTTTTCTCTTGACATTGTTGGAGAAACTCTTGCTGCTCCGACAGAGCAACTGAAACGGACACAAAGGAAACTCACCTTGAGCTTCTTGATCCTCTGCTGGATGGTGTGGATGTCGGTGCTGAGGTCGAGCCCTCGCAGCTGGCCGAGTTCGGCCTCAGACTGACCCAACCAGCCCAGCATGGTCTGCAGATCTGAGATCAGTTGCTGCCACTGCTGCAGGTTCTGCTTGTGCTTGTGCTTCTCACTCAGAGTCTGAGCCTGGATCAGCTCCCAGCGCTCGATCACACCTGAAGGAAAACAGATCGCATACATTTGGCGTGGCTTATAGGCGGGGATAGTGGATCATGAGATGTGTGTGTTTGTATGTGACTGACCTGCACTTTGAGTGTCCGTGCTGGTGGTGTTGGTGAGTCCTGGCATGTCATCCTCATCTTCAGCCAGCTCTCCCTCTGCTCTCTTCACGGCATCTATACTGCCTCGACACTCTCCCATCAGGCGCATCTGGAGGGATGAAGTCATTGGTTTAGGTTTTAGCTTCAAATAAAAGTGAATACAATCCCATGTGCATGTCAGAATGTGCCGGACTCACGTAGCCCATGTATGTGGAGTCAATGTCGGGGCTGGAGCTGTTGACGGTGGCCCCTCTCTGCTGGATGTGGTATCGTCCTGCATCCAGAGCCTGATCCAGCTGCCTGAGACTGGCCTCCAGCTGGCCCGCCTCACCTGCACCGAGGCCACAACAACGAGGGAGAATCTATCCATTACTGTTCATTTGCAAGCTGTTGGAGACGGACTCTGTGATGACATGCATTAGTCTGAAAGTCAAGTTTTTATCATATTAATAATGATATTAGCTGTGGAATATAAAATGTAAAAAGCACACGCACAAAAAAAGAAGAAAAAAAGCAATGGTTGATTAGCATTTAGTGATCTGGACTTCAGCATGCAAGAATGTCCTCTTTTGCACTTTGAATATGCCAACGTTCCTCTGGATGGTGGGACATGCAGTCTGAATGACGCTTCCTTGGGTGGTTATGGTTTAGTTGATGTTTATGGCATGCTTTCATATGTCATGCGGCAGCATTCCTTATCAGAACCAGAGGATTGCCATTTCCTACCAGAGGACGATTTCAATGTGTTCTCGGTCAGTTTTATATAGGCCTCTGGGCTCTCTGGGATAACTACATCTGGGAAGAGAGACATACAACATACACTACTTACAATGTGGGGAGGATTGAAAGTGACATACATGTGCTAATTCATAAAGAATTGTTAATGAGTTTGCACCAATCTGGACGTTCAGCTCAGAACTCTCGATTACAAATGTGTGCCACTGAGATTTGAAATCTATCGAAATGACCGGAGCTCATGTGAAGACCTTTTGGTTGAGAGTCCCCGTCTTTGAAAAGATAAATCAGGGTCCTTGTTTTAGAGACAGCTTCCACAGCACAGATGTTGACACATTACAATACTGGAAACACATGTTTGTGTCATAATTTATTGCTTCATGATTTATATTTTAAGTGGCAGACTGAATGTCTTGTCGTTTTCCCATACTTATTTATTATTTACTCAACACTTAAACCTCTCGAACCATAACTAACGCTATTAAATATAAATCTTTATTTAAAAAACACATCGATTACATTATATATATTTAAAAAATAAACTAAATGAGCACATGACTATGAATACATTTTATATGTTATTCAAACTGTTTATCAGCATTCATTCGTATACTTTGATTTGATGTCACCAACCTGACAGCACTGTGACAGCCGTCCTCAGATACTCATCTTCCTCCTCTTGCCCGTGGCTCCGTTCCCCGGGGCCTCGTCCTCCAGGGCTGTCCAGACCTCTGCTCAGGTCGTAGTCGTGGTCCCACTCCAACGGGATGGAGTCCACGCTGGCCGGGGTGTCACGCCCCGAGCGATCTGCCCGGATGAGGGCGGTGGTACCCGAGGCCGGGCGGCTGGACGTCCGGGGCAGAGAGGAGTCGGAGAGCTCGCCACCTTCCTCCATGTCCAGCTCCCTGTCCGAACCATCCAGCTCATCGTCCGCCAGCTGGGAGACGGGAAAATATTAGTACAAGAAGGAGAGCGAGATGATAGGAGGCAACAGAAAAGAAGGTTATACAAGTTAAAAATATGTTGAACTAAATGTTAGAGAGCAGTTTGTGAAGTGCACTGAGGTGAATTTCCACACGGCGTCTGATGTGCGTCGTCTGTTTATCTTTACTCACAGGCAGTCGTGTGAGTTTCTTGTAGTATCTGTCGACTCGTCCAAAAACCTCCTGACAGTATCTCTGCAGCTCCTCCAGCTCCTCCTCGATGACGGCCGCGTCCAGAGGTTCGCTCTTCTCAATCAGAGCGTCGCCTTGTCGGAACACCAGCTCAATCTTCCCCGTGTTCAGATAGATCTCCTGCTGGAAGGCCTGAGAAGCACAAACACATAGCACAGGTCAGAGGACCGCGTCACACAATAGCGCCGATTATCTAACACTGATGTGATCATTTGAAGGGTATTTAGTTAAAATTTCAGTTTAGCCAATCTAAAATGAAAAGGCCTCAAACCGGTGAAAAAACAAAGATATAAATTTCCAACGATGCAAACAGGAGGAAAGCAAGGACATCTTTGTATTTGAGGAACTTTAACAAGCAAATAATTAGAAATGAATAATCAATTAACCAAATATTGGTTTCAGCAATTGAGCACAGCAGGAGGTTTTACAATTTACTTATATGACTACGTTTAATAGTCATTGTAATCCCCTGCTTTTCTACCCAATTTTCATCTAATCTCTAGAACAGAATAAACAATAATAAACTGGAGAGAAATGGTCACTATATACTGTATCAGATAGTACAATAGAAAGAACAAAAAACAGGGCATATATATAAATATATGTTCCGTTCTGATTTGTGGATTCTTCGTTTTAAACCATGATAAATTGTTCTCGCAGTGGTTGTGTCGACTCGTTGTGTCGTACAACAACCAATACGTCCGTCTTACCCTGAGCTGTTTTATCTTGGCCTGTACGTCACACTCAGAGAAGTGCTCGATGTTGGTCAGTTGGAGGTCCATCTCAGTCAGCCACACCAGGATAATGTCTCGTGCCGTCTCAAACTCCTCCCTCTGGCTGATGAAGTGCTGAATAAACAAACAAATAGACTTTCATGCTTCTCTTCTATCTTTTTAACTAAAGTAGAAATGTAATAAAATCAGTGAGTCCAGATAGTAAGTAAGTCAAGTACGAGGATATTATTGGATCGTTCATTGATACAGGATGTGGCCAGATGGAAGAGTTTTTCAGAGGTAATGGGGCGCTGTTATATTTGAACCAATGTTGCATCACTAACTCTTGCAAATGTCAGTAATTGAGCCAACAAGCTGAAACAAATGTTACCTTGAGTCGGCGTAGGATGGCGGCCACCCTCCTCTGCAGGTTATCCCATCGCCTGTTCCCATCATGCACCATTTCCCTGAGTTGGCAGGACGAGTCAGTGCGGTTCTCCCGGGCCAAGCGACGGTACTGTTTGTTGATGAGCTCCAGCTGGGTCAGGCACTCCTGAACCTGACGCTGGAAGGCCTGCAACAATAACAACAACAACACAAATAAGACACACACATATCCAAACACACACAAGTTAAAGATCTGAATAGGACACGTATTTGGAAACATAAGCAATATTTATATTTTCTCACATACAAACAATAGACAAGGACTACAGATGGACCCAAAATCTGTAAATATCGAACTCAAATGAACTTTCCAACAAGGCACACAGTGCAGATCCAAATGGTGGCTCAGGCCAGAGAGCAGGAATGTGCACGTGCACAGAGATAGACTGAAGCAGCTGAGCAGACGAGTTTGAGCAACATGACACTCTTCTCTCTTTTTTCTATGATCTATTGCCAACATGGGAAATGTAATTGTCTGACATGGAACCTTAGAAACACCAGAGCATGCACATGGAAATACACAACCTTTAAATCAAGCTACCAACTCAGCTTGTAAACATGCAGACACTGTGCAGCGGCCACGCACAAGACATTCTGATAACAAACGGGAAACAGACAAACCTCAAACTTTTTGAGCTCTTCTTTAGCGACAGTATACAGAACTCCAGAGGAGTTCGGCAGGGCTGCCGTTCTTTCTGAGGTCTTCAGCCAGTCTTCGAATCTGGAGTAATCGTCCAGAAACCTCTGCCACAACCTCCACGTCTCCTCAATCCTGCGCAGATAAACTTGTTCAGTTATGGAGTTTCAAATGTCTTGAACGCATGATTGTATGATTAGTTGTAGTATAATCAACAATATTATAGTATGCCATCGAAGGCAGTGGGATCCCGTTGGTACCAAGTGCATGTTGATATATTCTCATATACTTTGCAACTTTTAAAACTCTTAAACCACACAAACGATGTCCCCGGTGCATGAATATGAAGGCAGAGCTGAATTGATCAAACAGGCACTGACTTGAGCCTCCTCTCCATCGACATGGCACAGATGTTCCTCCAGCGCCTGTCCAGCCCTCTGGTGGCCTGCTGGATGGAGTCACACTCCGTCTCTGTGGAGCAGGCGTCGCAGTCGTGGAGGAGGACTTCACACAGGTTCAACACCGACGCCACTCCTGTGCTGTGTTTCTCGATGTCCCGCTGCAGCTCCTGCAAGTCAGTCAGAATGATAACTTCATTTTTGTTCTACTTAAAAGGCCGTATTGTGTGACTTTTAGCATTTCTCAAAATGCTGTTGAGTGTTACTTGGTTACTCCTGACCCTAATTGGTTATGGCTCCACATGCGTCTTTTATGCCTTAAATTATTTCAGCAATAGTGTACAAAGGGAATTCAATCAGCCTGCTACAATACAATGAACATAAGTGTTAGCCAAGCGGCAGCTTGGAAGAAGGTCAGTGGGGTCTCACATTTCGAGTTGTATCTTGGCAATAGGAAGGACACTAAGACTGACTGAAGGCTGGCTATGAACAAACAGCCAGAGACGTATTCATGCTGGGATTTCCTCTTGTGATTCAGAGCCACTAAATTTCCTCCAATGCAGTTTGAGTCATAATGTCCTGCTGTTATTTAGAGTTTACAGAAAAAGACACTCACAAAGATCACGTGTGCTTGTTTGTGTCTGAAGGTGCTTCGACATACGAGTGTGCATATGTCTTGGAGTATGCATGCCAGACATGAAGTCACTTCCACATATCAAACATTAAACAGAGAATGTGTTGGTTTATTTTGCATTCCTCAAAGGCCTAAAAAACAAACATCATCAAACTATTCTGCTTTGGAGTGTGTGTGGTCCCACTTGCCTGCTGCTGGTTGAGTTTCCTCTGAATCTCCTGGTCGTCACAGGTGTCGTAGACGATGGGCCTGGACAGCTCCGTCTCGATGTGAGCCAGCCACGAACGCAGGCTACTCATGTTTTTATCCAACTGCTGCACCGCCACAAGGGTCTCCCTCAACTTCTTCACCCTGGTCCACAAACAGAGTCAGAGAGCGAGTCAGAGTCCATTGATGGGACAACTGTAAAGACTGAGGCATGCCATGTAATAATAATAATAATAATAATAATAATAATAAGTAATCAGGGAGGACTTCCTTGAGAGATCTTTGTATAACTTGCTAAACAAAAAAAACATAAAGCATGCTGTAAATATTGAACTGGGAAATCACAGATTGCAGCATCAAATAAGGAATATTAGAAGACACACTGGTTTTAACAGCGTGGAACATTTTTGAAATGCGTAAAAGTATCAGAAGAAAAAGAAGAAAAGGCACTCCATCTACAGACAACAATAACAAAGAGCTAACGTGTGCCATGTTCAGCCAAACAGAGCAGAAGGGAAACATAAGTCGAGGAATATTGTGATAATTCCTTACTTGACCAGATATAAAAACTGGGAACCATTTGTCATATAGTTGTTGAAAATAGGCGTTGGCCAAATAATATTAAATAGAAAAAAACAAAGACCATTATCTTGTAACAATTGACACATGTATACACACACTAGTGTCAAATGATGAAATATAAACTGCAAACAATTACAGCTTGAGCAGCATTTGTTTTAACTTGTCTGAAGTGGCTCAGCGTCACCGGGTCCTCCAACGACGACTGTCCCCCCTCACTGACTGACAGTTGCTCTGCTGCTGTTGTCTGAACTATCTGGAACTCATTGTACTGTCCTGTGCTGTAACCCAGACTGTATTCCAGGAACTCAGACTTGTTTAAACAACATTCAAAGAAAATATTTTCACACAAGATCTCCACTTAACCATGAGGATACAACTAAATTAAGCAAATAGAAAAAAGACGTAGCTCTATTTAGAGCAGAAATCTACTTAAAACATTCCTATCTGGATGGTGAAGCACTTTTCATAAATAATCCTTGAAAAATATTATTATACATAGCGAAGCTGGATAATAAACATATGACATAATCTATTTTAAGATAATGAGAAAATAAGCTTTGCAAGAAGAAAGCACATGGAGCTCTTTCAAGACTGGAGACTTGTGTTGGGTACAATGCAGTCTTAAAAAAAAAAGTTTTAACATAAATTCTCAAGTTTGTCCTGCCTGTTGACATCGCAGTCACAATCCGGCAGATCCTCACTCGGGCATCCTGCCATATTATCCGTCCCCAAGTCCAAAACCATGGAGGTGCAGAATTCCCAAAGAGGGCGTTAAAGTCAGGAAGCGTAACGGTGGCGATCCAAACTCTCCTCTTTAGTCTGTGTGCTCCACACGGAAGGGCAAGCAGGTAGTGGTGGGGTGGCACAACTGTGACGACTCAACTGTTGCTCTCCAAGGTAAAAAAAAAAGAACCCCAACAGTTGGTGCCTGTGTGTGTGTGTGTGTGTGTGTGTGTGTGTGTGAGTAAGAGAGAGTGGGAGTGCCTGAGAGTGACAAGTGCTGCTGTTTCTAAAAAGAGACCTACAGTCAGAGGCATGTGACCCAGAGTTGGCCTGTGTGAGTATCACACACCGAACACACACACATGGGCCTGAACAGAAGCAACGGCTGGAGCTCCTCACATGAGAGCAAACCTCGATGGATCGTGCACACAGAGAAGAAAACATTTCCAGTAAACCATATACGCTGGAGAATAGATTATTGTTTTTTCGTCAAATAAAATCTCCAGAATCTATTAATAAATTAATCCACAAGAAAAAAATCTGAAGTTAACACTTTGGTAAAAGGACTTTATGAGAGACAAAGAGAGTGCAGCTGTCTGCTTGAGGTTGGACACCATCCCCAGACTGCTGGGGTGGGGTGAGGTGAGGTGGGGTGTGGGGTTTTCGGGCAGCTGGGGTAGTTAGCATCAAAGTTTGGGGTCATGTCACTTTCAATTCAGAACACACAGAAAGGAGGAGTTTATTTTTTATTACTTTCCCATCTCAACTCTGGTAAGTGGAGGCGTCCAAAGGGCCAAAAAGGTTGATAAAGACAAAAGGAAAGAGTTGCGGTGGGATGATGAATGTGACCTCTCTCTACTTAAGTGTGCTGCTTCACTAAGTGGAAACCCCACTGACAGGAAGTCTCTACATCTTCCGCCGGAGACTGAAAACACACCTTTTCCGACTATATCTGGATTAAAACACAGATTTGCACTTCAGTGGCACTTAAATAGCTCATATTGTGGTACTTTTGTAGTTCGACTATGTTGAGGAAATGTTACTTCCTGTATTCTTGTTGTTCTTAGTTTGTACTCTAGGTTGAAATGCACTTATTGTAAGTCGCTTTGGATAAAAGCGTCTGCTAAATGACATGTAATGTAATGTAATGTAACACTAGCAAAGATTAAGGAAATGCCTCAGCAGCATTGTGGGAAAAATACCATGGCAACACACCAGGCCCAAGGCAGGACTTCATTGATAAAAAAAACCTTTAAAAAAAAACTCTCCTCCACTCGAAGGAGTGATGCAGCAGAGGATCAGATTGTTGACGAGTAAATCTTGTGACAAAGTTTAGATTAGATTATATAGATTATAATTGAATAGTCATTTTGGAGTTTCCTCTCTCACCTTCACATTACCAACTCAAACTCTACGATCAAACAACCCTCTGAACCCTCTCCAGAGTCTTGGACACCCACCTGGCAGCGATGAGGTCCAGCAGATGTTGCCAGCGCTCGCTAACTTTGCTGAGTTTGTGATGGATCTCGGCCGCCTTGCCGTCTTGGCTGGACTGGGCCAGGCGCGCGCCCATAACCTGCAGCTGCTGCTTGTTCTCCTGAGCGACACCGATCTCCTCCTGGTAGTCCTGGTAGAGAGACATCCAGTAGGTTAGCACGGGGAGGTGGGAGTGTGTGTGTGCAGTGTTTGTGTGTCCATGCAACTGTGCATTAGAGCTGCAGATGAGACCCCCCCCCCAAAGAAATCTTTTAAAAGTACGTAAGTATTGATAACCCTTGTCTACAATCTATAATAGGTAAGTAAGTTAATTTCTTGCTCTGTTTGTTTTAAAATCACATCAAATAATTAACTTTGAGGTATGACTTGGGCAGTAAACATAGTACGCAAGTATCTAAATCCATGAAGGTTTTCATGAATAGATGTCTTGTGTCTTGTGTTCATTTCTACAGTTCAGGTGTGTTTTCTGCTGCGTTTGATCACCTTGCGCAGCTTTTCGATCATCTCTTCAATGCTGATGTCTCCATTCTGAGAGACCTTGCTCTCCATCTGTGTGAGCCACTCGCACAGCTCCTTGTTTTTCTCATTGAACTCGGCCCACTCGTTCAACTTCTCGCTCACTTGCTGCCTGCGCAGGGAAAGCTGAGGAGACACGGGGACGACAGAGTGGGGAAGAGAGGATAAGAGAGGAAACGCACGTCAGAATACAAAAACAAAACACGTTGGTGGTGAAGAAGGGAAAGAAGAAAATTGGTGGAAGAGAAAATCAAAGAAATAATTGATAGAATAATAGATAATGATTTAACAATTTATGCTACAAAAATAAATACTCAAGCATCAAGGAGAATATGCCCAGTCCTGGTAATTCTTCTAAACCTCTCAATCTTAAACAAACCCAGCTCACAATAACACTTTGGGCTCTGAGAAGTGGAAAGTTAACTAGCCACAGCTGAACACACACACACACACACTCTGACACATTAACTACAGCTGTAAGGACTGTTTCTAAAGTCACAAGTTAAATCCACAAAGTGAGGAAGACACGGAAGGTTGTCACACAAATTAGTTTGAGATTATACAGAGAAAGCTCGAAAATCAAACATCAGCATTTAAAAAAACAACAAGAAATACAAAAATTAAAAAATCATGGTCACGCGTCTGTGTGAATCTACCTGGTGGCAGACCTCCCCCCACTGGCGCTGTAGCAGCTGGAGGCGTTCCTGTAGGACTGTGATGTCATCTGCACTGACCACGCCCTCCAAGGAGTCCCTCAGCAGGAACAAGGAAGTGAGGTCATCGTTCCAGCCCTCCACACTGCTTTCCAACTCCTGCATCCACATGACATGAAAATAAATGATTTAAAACACACAGACCGGTGACCCATAATTTTAAATGCAAAGATACACTCAGATACACTCCCAGCCTGCTCACCAACAGCCAAAGTCTAAAGCAGGAAAACCACAGAACAAAACTACCGGCGCTCAACTGCAGCTGCTGCACCCTCATGAATAGTGATGAGGAGAACCAGAACAGCAGACTGACAATAAACAATACAGCTCAACGTGCCACAGAAGGAGAGGAACACAATTTCTTCTAAATGCGAGGATTTTGATTTTCAGAAAAAACAAAGAAATAACAGTAACATGTTACATTCACATATTAATACAGATCAGCTCCATTCAAGGTTTAAGGCTAGATAAGGTAACGGAAAAATCAAACCTTGTGTTGCCTCCTCATCCGTCATTGTGACTGATTTGCGGCGGCGTAATCATTTGTTGACCTGGAGAATGTCTCCATTATGCAATACGCACAAAAGGAAGCACACACACATACAAAAATATACCCCCACTGCAAGCAAGGATCTCTCACTCATGCGCACGCACCCTCTCTGTTCTTCTCTCTCCCTCTCCCCACCCCCTCTTTCCCTCCAGCTGATGCTCGATGTGCATCTATCCTCACAGCCATCCTCCTCCCTGAGGAGCTCAGGACATGTCAAGCATGAATGCATAAACTGCACAGTGGTTAACAACGAACTGCAAATTATCAGACAGAAATTGTGGGACTGCTGTGGGAGCAAACATCCACGTTGGCTCATTCCAGCAGCAGCCTGGCATCATGTTGGGATCATCAGAGACAGAATAATAATTATTGACCCAAGACAGGCTAGGTTTTTTTTAAATGTTCATGGGAAACGGATCAGATGCAGGACAACAAAAATAAGTATCGTTCAATAAAATGTGATCAAGATTCAAAATAATTTCTCCCTCCAGGATAATAAACTAAATGTATACAAACAGTCTGAGAAAAGGACAAACAAGGGCACACAGTGTAACAGCAGCGGGTAGATAGATTCATGTTTGTTTTGCTTCTGGTCTGTCTGTTTGTCCTCACAGCCAGATTAAGTATATGTGTATCTTGAATAGATACAAAACATACACCAGATAGAAAACAACTTTTTAAATATGCGTATATTAGATTCTCACCTTGCATCTGATTTGCTCTGAGTGCAGCTCCTCATGGTGGTCAGGCAGCGGCACAGACAGCTTCCTCTTAAAGGCCCTCAGCTTCTCCAGTGACGCATTTATGCCTTTTTCACATCGCTCCCAGTTCTATAGACACACAATCACACGCAGTAAGAATCAGAGTATAGCACGCACTCACTTTAGCAACCCAATGAAAAGAGTGATACAGCAAAAATCCAACAGCCAAAGACTAGAATTAACACAGCTCCATAAAGAGGTTCTGCTCCATAGGGTGCGGATTAAAGCTATTTTTAGAGTCTGACAAATGGTTCAATTCAGGATAAAACAGGGTCATATTTGCTAAGAAATACTGCCGTAAAATGGCATACCCGAAGCAAGAGTTATGGTAAAAGAAGTACCTTCAGTAGCTGCTCTCTAAGCTTAAACCCAAGATGAGAGAGAGTAACTAAGATTGTAGGAGAGGAAGATAAAGAGGACGGGAGAAAAGAACCATGTTGAACAAAAAAGCCAAATTCACAGTGCGTTACTCAGTCCCATTCAATACAGGGCACTCCTATCAGTCTGCAAAAGCTACCTCAAAGTTTAAAACATTACAGTTCACTGTGCAGTGTCTGCACTCTCCATAAGTGTGTGTGTGTGTGTGTGTGTGTCTCTGTGTGTGTGTGTTTATGTGGATGTGTCCCTGGCCTGAAACCTAATTATCTGTGAACCATGTTGGGCTATGTTGTAATACTTCAGCATGTGCGAGATGCAAAAGACAGAAGTGAGTGTGCTCCATCTCCGTCCTTTCGTCTTCAGGAGTGAAGATGCAGCGTTGCATAATTCATCTGATAACCTGGTTTCAGTGTCATCTGAAGCCCTTAATGAGCCCGCTTGGTTGTACAAGGAGCTCAGATGCCCTTCAGCACCCTTCAGAGACACAGCTTCTCGCTAGCCTTCAAAGCAGATTGTGCTCAAATGAGGCTTCACAAACCTGTAATAGTACAGGATGTCCCATAATACATCACTAAACAGTACTCTCTTCACCATAAACACTCCATTTGTTACAATCTACTGTATGTATGATGCCAAATAAATAAACTTTTCCAACGTTGCGTGGCAACGATTGTAGGAACCAAAGCATAGAATAGAAAGTGGAAAGAATTAGGGTCAAATTAAATTAAAAAGACAGTATTTAGACATGAAAAGATCCAGAGAGCAAAAGACACCAACAAAAAAAAGTCTGAAAAGATGTCATTATTATTCCAGCTGTAGTTTTGTCTCACCTTGAGCAAGCCGTGCAGCTCCCTCCTCTGCTGGTCCAGGCGGTGGTGGGCGTGCCTCCACCTCTCCTGAATGTCCATCAGCTCCGTCTGCAGGGTGGACTCGGCCCTGGCATCGGCCGTCAGCAGCAGGCTCCTGCCGGCCTCCACCGTCAGAATGTAGCCTCCCTGCTGCCTCTGCAGCACTCGCTCCCTCAGCTGGAGGAGCGGAGACAGGGACAGTGGATACAAGTCAACTACGGGAGTCTAAGGTTGGAGGAGAGGGTTTGTTAGTGTTTAGATTTGCTGAGGACAATTTAGTGTTAAGTATGAAGTATTTTTTAAATAGATTACCTGTTTGTCAAGATAGAAATGTTAGATACAAAAACTTAATTGAAATGATCTTCCTCTTTAAGTGACCCCATACAAACTTTAAACTTCTTAAATAACGGAAAAATATCCATCACCTCATCCACCTGCGATATACTTTAAATTATTTTTAATTAGAATTAGGACTTGCCAAGATAATAAAGCATAAATGTTTTAGGAAAAGTCCTTTCAGAGTAGATTATGAATTTGATTACGGTGATGGGTGAAGGCCTGACCTGAATCTGATCCAATAGGTTTCTGGCCTGCTGCAAGGCGACTGGTTCTCCTGGCTGATGTTCATCCGGATCACGAGTCACTTCTTGAAGCCATTGGAGCAGCTTCTCTGCCATCTCCCGGTACTTCTGCCACTGACGGACCAGGCTATCAATAATGCCCCTTCGTTGCTGGGCCCGTCTCACCACACCTTGCCACTGATTGCCTAACAAGGCCAGCTTCACACTGAAATCATCTCTGTGAAGGGGACACGAGCGAGAGTAGCATGTATGTTACCTAACCCCTGGATACATTTTCATGAGATAGGACATTTTCATATCAATAGGATTGTGTGTGTCTTCACCTGTCGTCCACTTGCCCTTGGTCCAACATATGATGGCCATCATTGATGATGGAGTAGAGAATCTGTTGCCTGCTGAACATCTCTGCCTGGAACAACTGCAAGTACACATACATACAGTACATATACATCGCAGTACATAGTACACACATACACTACATACAAAGACAGCATTAGATGCACATCTACTTGTCATGCTCCTCTGACCTCATGCTCTCTCTGCTGCTCCAGCAGGTTCAGGTAGTTCCCTGAAATCTCAGCGGCGAGCTTCTGTTCAGTCTGAGACAGGAACTCCATCCACACCTCACACTTCTGGAGGAAACTCTGCTGTTGGAGCAACACCGCCTGCAGTTTACTGGAGAGGGACAGAGGGAAGTCGTTTGGAACATATACAATATTAACATTGAGACAGTTTTGTTGTGATCTTTTTAAAGTTATGTCATTGTAAAGTTATACAATACAGAATGAGAATTATTCCGAACATTGAATTTCAAAGATTCCCAGGCCTGTTAAAAAAGATAGAATGTATATAAGAATGTAAAAAGACTTCTTATTAGACTTATCTTTTTCTTATCTATATTCAAGAGAGTGGTATGTTCATTTGAGACGATGACTCATTGATTTCCTTGTCATGCTTTCCTTTAAAACTTCCTAATCAAATATCCACGGCCTGCGCTTAGATTTTTCTCTGCTTCTGCTCAAACGCGCTTCCACGCAAATATATTGTTGCGTTCAGATTTCCTGTGCTCCAGCTGTATCCCTTCTCGTCACAGTTAGGGTGCTTATGTGTGCTCGTGAAACGTCTGCTTCGTTAAAGAGGTCTCCTCTGCTCACAGACTTCTCCTCTGCTTTTGGTTGTTTTTTGTAAAAACCTGTCAAACTGTTTGTTGTCGAAAGCAAATCAGCTCTTTGATCTGGCGACAGAGTTGTTGCACAATAACAATCCAAGAGCAGAGGAGAAATCCGTGAGCAGAGGAGACATCTTTAAGCGGATGCTTCACGAGCACACAGAAGCAGCTCGAGTGTGAGGAGTTGACAACTGTGTCTGACGTTAGGCAAAGAGTTTTGAGGGAAAGCATTACAAAATCTAAAGTCAAATATATCATGCTTTCACATGAAAGGAATAGTCTTGAATAAAGCTCCATAGTTCACATTACTAGTTCTGTTACACTGAAGGTGAAAGTTACATTTTTCAACAACAACATCAAATATCAAATTCTATTAATTCTATTAATTTAAATGTGTGACATTTGAATGTTTTAAATACCTGAACCTCTCAGTGAGGTGAGCGGAGTGAGTGGCCCAGGCTCTGTTGAGACTCTGCAGCCGTTTAACATCTCTGTCGCTGACCGGCAGTCTGTACACCGACTCGTTAACACGCTCCAGGTCTGGAGATAGACTGCTCAGCCTCAACAGGTAAACCTGGGAATACAATATTACTTATTTTCATCCAGAAAGTCGAAAGAACAAAAATGCTTTGTTCATCAAGGTAAATATAATCCAAGTTCTTTAATTTACAGTAAAGTTTGGTTAGTGACATCTTTTACAGGATCAATTTACACACCTTTTGTGAAAATGCACCAGATGTTTCAACACAGATAGATAATATAACAACCACCAGGCAACATTTTTGTATACCTTTAGTTTTTCCATACGTGTCTGGACCAAAATTATCTCTGGTAAGCCGACTGGGTCGAGCTCCTTCAGCACCTCCTCAGCCTCCTCAGCCTCACGGATCAGTGTGTCCATCTGCTCTCTGAAACCCTCACAGGCCTGAGATCCAGACTGCAAACAGTCAGACAACAAACAGTGAGAATACAGAAGTGAACACTGTCCCATAATGAGGGTTTGTATAGAAAACAGTGATGTGTATGTCGTTCTTCCTATGCCTACCAATCCCCGCTATCCTACCTGCAGTACTTCCTGCTGCCTGTGAAGGGCGTGCTCCAGTGTTCCTAGGCGTTGTGTGAGTGACAGGTGGTCGGACTGGAGCGCTGCAGAAGAGGAGGCGTCAACTTGGCTCTTCAGCTGCTCCCCCAACGCCTGCAGCTGCTTCAGGGACTGTTGCACTGAGGCCTGGTCCCCAAGGCACGCCTGCAACAGTGATGTCATCAGAAAGAGGCAGGTGAGGAACAGAATGACGAAATATTTTGAAAAGTTGGAAAAAGTCATATTATTTACATGTAAATGGCACAGAGTCGACGGGACTGTGTTTTGAATGCAAAGGCAATGAAAGACTTAGTTAAGGAACCCTTGATATATACAAAATGTCACAACTTAAGATAGATTTATGCACGTTCTTATATTTAGGCGTTTTATCTAGTGGGTTCTGAAAGAGCCCACAATAGGCCATGTGATCCTTTCGCTGAAGGTTTTGTGTAAAGCGTTCTTGTTAAAAGCTTTCCAGAAAGGACAGCTCATTCACAAAAAACAGTTTTCAACCCCTAATTGTTTATATAAATTTAAATGAGAGATTATTAGGAGAGTCTGTCTCCAGACATTGCTCAGCATGGCCCAGTGTGACATGAGGACCCCTGTAGTGTAAATCAAGGGCCTGTCTTTCCCTTTGAGATCTCCTTTTCAAAGGGCTTTTGTCACGATTGTGCTGTGAATCTACATTCAAGCCGACAATAGAGCAATTTGGTATTCTGTAGAGGGGATAGAGGCTTTGTGAATCCTCATAGTGAGCTGACAAGCCACTTTCAAGCTTATTCACACATTATCAGAAAGGAGGCTGACAGAATATGTTTCACGTCATATAGTGGAATGTGTTACACCGTCCTATCTATACCCACATCACAGGCCATTATCCAGGCGCTGCTTTCCTCCTCTGTGATCTCCCTGTCGGTGGCACTCTTCAGCAGGCGATCAGCACGTTCTTCCTGTCTCTGAACTAATGTCACGCACTGGCCACACGATGACCTGTAGCGCTGCCACAGCCCCATCAGGGCCTTACTGCTCCTCAGCTGGTCTGAGATCTGCTCTAGCAGACTGTTCCACCTATAAGAGAGGAGGAGAAACATATTGCTACATATTGCCGTAATTAGTTTTGAAGTCACTCATGGACATGCTTTTGCTATTCCTACCTAATGTTGACGTCCTGGTGGGCTGTGTTGAGTGTTTCGGCTACAGATGGGTGGCACTCTGTCAGTAGCTGTTGTGTTACAGAGCCAAACTTCTTCAGGTTGCTCTCCTGTTTGTCCATCTCGTACTGCAGGTTCTTAGAAACACAGAGGCCCACGAAAAGTTAAATTACATTTCGCAAACTTTGAGCTTGCAGAATTTCCTTTACACATTCTATTTATTATCTCAAAAAGAGACACCATTGACAATTGTCTTTTAGACACTGAGTACATTTTTTCATTCAAACTGACCTGCAACAGTTATTGCAGTAAACTATCTTGAGCAAGAGTTAATGCACTAATAACGGATGAACAGTCTTTTCACTTGTGCGGCACTCTGCACACATCTGCTCACCTCCAGACTCTCCACCTGTTGCTGTACCGCCTCTAGAGACCCGTTTAGGAGACGCAGCCGGGACACAGAGTACCTCCCCTCCATCAGGTAACCATTCATCTCCTCTGAAGCTCGCCGGTACAGCGTCCACTGCTCCAGCATCGACCGCAGGCTCACCTTCATCTGGCTCATCTGATAGGAAGGTTGGGAGACACAATGTGTAAGTATCTTTAAGGACAATGGGGATATTTAGACAACAATCACGAGGGTAAGGGTTCCAAGAAAGTCACCATGTGGTCCAAATGAGTCCAGGATTGGTTCAGTCCTTTAAGGGTGTCCTTGACAACAGAGCAGGCCGCTCCTGTCTTATTCTGGATGAGAGCATTTCCTCGTTCCTCTGCTTTCTCTAGATCCTTCTCTTTTTCCTTCACTACTTCCTCCAACTCCTGCAATAAACCGATCCTTTGTTTTTACTTTCTGAAAAATCAAACTCAAACTGTGTGCTGCATCCATAGCATCGGTGTACGTATGTATACCTGACAATCTTTAAGTGCATTCTGCACAGATGCCACATCCTCTAACCGGTGTCTCTTCTTCAGTTTATCCTCCTGGAGTGTGAGCCAGGTATTCAAGGCCTGAACTCCATTTTCGTGCTCCAACCAACCTTCCAAAAGTCCTTCCAAAAGCTGAATCTAAAATATAAACAACTTTGGAACTCAGAAACTTCAAACTAAAGATATAAGAAGAAAATATTCAACTCTGCGACACTGGAACTTAAGCATTACCTTTTCAGCAATGAGCCCCTGTAGTATCTGCCATCGTCTGTTCATAGCTCCCAGCTTCTCAGCAAAGTCTGTTTTGTCACTGCGTTTCCCCTCCACATCTTGACTGCTGATCTGCAGCACTGACTGGTTTACAAAGTCCACAGTCAACTGTTTACAGGTCAGATCTATGCGGAAACCCTGTGAAGCAAAAATGAGACACGATGTGACTGTGATGAGGAAGAGGGAATAAGAGAAGACAAACCACATACTGTAGCTACTGGACTCTAAAACTGTTTTTTTTACCTTATACTTCTGTAAGAAGTCCTGTACCAACACTGAGCCTACAGCTCCCATGATTTTGTACTGGTCCTCCTGTATGAGGTTTTCCAAAAGAGAGATCCAGCTCATCAGCTCTGTGATGGCGTGGCGGGATGCCAGCTTCTCCATCTGCAACTAAGGGTCGAGAGTAGAGGGATTACAATGTAGCCAAATTATAGTACCAGCGAGGGCAAAACCTCTTGGGAAGAACAATTTTTGCAACGATTGACAACCATTAAAGTTCAACGGCAGCTGTTTTCTAACCTGGTGTAGCTTCTCTTGTACCACAGGAATACGAGTCAACAGTTCAGCCCAATGAGTGTCAATGCGGCCCAGTGCCGTCCTGAGACCAGCTGTATCTACTCTTTTCAATCGCAGAAGCTGGTTTCCTGTACTCAGCACAGATGAACGCAAAGACGACTTAGCATCCACCTCTTTGGAAAACTCCTATCAGAAACAAAAATGACAGTGAGTTAAGTTGCAACAATTCAATAATAATGTAGATTCTATTATCTTAAGTGTGCACTGTTTAAACTAACCAGGAAGGCATTGAGGTGGTCTCTGACGGTCTCTAGCTCCTGAGGCACCGTCACTGACTGGGTCGTCCAGAACTCCAGCTGGTCCAGAGCCGAATGCAACCAGTGGCTCAATTCTGCTGACTCACTCTGATACCTGAAGTTTATACACAGGACAAAATATGATCTTTTTTTTCTGAAAGCTTCTGAAAGATTAAAGGAATATTTATTTCACACTCATGGCATCAGAAACAGGACCGCTGACTCGCATAGCTCCATCATTGATTTGATTCTTGTCAAATAAAATAAACTCCCTGACCTGCTCCAGTGTTTAAGCGTGGAATCAAGGCGGTGCAGCTCCTTGTTGACCTTGGTAGTGGAGGAGAGCCAGTGATCTCCCAGCTGAGTTAGCTGGTTCTCCAAGTCTGAGCAGCCCACAGAAAGAAGAAGCCTCTTGCCCTCCTCCAGGACCTGGTACAGCTGGGACTGATGCTCCGTCAAGCTGGCCTTCAGACGCTAGAGGACAGAGAGATAATTGATATTACAACAAGCATGCTTAACTAGACATCTTGATTGTGTCTTGCAGTATCGAGATGTATTTATTTGTGCATCTATGTGTGTCCAGTCTGTTTAAAGTACTCACCTGGAAGAGACCGATCCTTTCAACAAGTCTTTCCTCCGTCTCCTCCACTAAGCCTACAGTAGGGATGTTACATTCCACAGCCTCCAGCTGTCTACACACAGCCTGGTAGTCTTCCACAAGCTCGCTCCATGACTGTTAACGAGAGGAGAAAAAAGAGAGTGGCTTAGTTAATTTATTCTACATGTGTTATTTAATTGAATTGAACATTTCTTATTTGCTATAATTTGTGTGTCACTCATTCCCACCTCCAGAATGCCCTCTAGCTCCACTCCCCTCCTGTGGGCCTGTTTGAGCACACTGTGGGCTAAGGCCATGGACTCTTCCATGGCGTGGCTTTCCCTCTGCGCCACCAAACCAGACACTTTACTGTAGAATGCCTGGGTGAGGATCATATGGCATTCCAGACCCTGGAAAAACTCCTGTATTTAAGGAAAGACAAAGTTAGAAAAGAAAGAAATATGTCTCTAGGTGAACATCAAATATACTGGAATCCCTTTTTACCACCCTCCTTACTTTGTGTTTGTCCAGTAACATCTGGATCTCTGTGACAGAAGCCACTGTCATCTTCTGATCGGCAGCCATCTTATCCTGGGCCGTGTCCACCAGGTCTGTGAGGTCATGAAGTGCAGCTTCATACTGAGCCTTGAGAGACAACCTGTGGTTCAGGCTGCTACGTCTGGAACCCACCATCAGAACCAGCTCCTCATATGCATCCTACACAAAACCATCAACATGTCATCACTATAGGGGCACAGTGTGAGAGAAAAATAAATGACCTTCATAGGGAATTTGATATTACCTGTAGTTTGAGAAGTTCCTGGTTGGAGATTTGGTCAGATTGGAGTCCCTCTGCTTTTGTCTTCAGCTCAGTCACTCTCTGCTCAAACTCTCTCAGACTCTCCTCTACCTCTGTTAATGTCTACAAAAGATGCAACACATTCAATACATCACATCTTCTCAGAAGCTACTGGCAATTCACTGCATCTGTGGGATTTCTATATGTTGTTATCTGTCGGTATCATACCTCTATCTGTTTGGACGCAGGTCTGTCCACCGTTCCCGCCATCTTCTGAAGCAGCAGGTGTTTACTTTCACCCAGAGCAGTGAACAGCAGTCTCAGTTCATTCTGTCAAGGACAACAGAAACAATGTTCTCATTGAGTGAGGCAAGTTTCCTTTTTACAAAAAATAATAATAATGATAAAAATCTGACTGGTGGATTGACAGAGTTGCCATTGTACCTGGAAGGTTGCGTATTCCAGTAGCCTGTCCCTCATAGCATCACAGTGCTGGTCCAGGGTGGAGTCTAGCAGCCCCATCCTCTCCTGCAGGCCCTCCAGTGTGTCCTCCATCAGTGCTTGCTCCTCTCCTCCACACAGCCGGCCGGCTCCTCCACCCAGAAGGTCTCTGCACTGGTTTACCTCCCAGGTCATCGCCTTCAGCTGTTTATTCAGACCCTGAACAGAAGAGCAAAGATCAGTAACATGGCAAATATATTCCATCCAGTAGAGTTTGAATCAGGTTATTTATTTCCTCCTTCTGCAAGAGTGCCATTAATACCTCTAGATTGGAGAGTTGTGTCTCTGTATCTTCAGACAGGAGCACAGGACCAGCGAGCAGCTGATTCTCAGCAGCATCCAACCAGGAGGAAGCTGCTGAAACTGCAGCATACAGGTCCTGCTGGACTGCTGTCCCTCCTAAAGACGCTGCCAGCTTGCTCTCACCATCTGCCATCTGTGAGGAAGAACAACGAATATTTACTCTCAAGCTGTCAGCAAGAATCTTGTTGCTTCTTATTGAAGACACAGAAACCATTCCCACAGGGAAACAATAAGTCATGAGAGATAGAAATAAGGTGGACAATCTGTGCTTCACCTCACGCGCGATTCTTTCCAGAGTCTGACTGCAGGCCTCAAACAACGCTTTGGGAGAGCGAGAGTCTTGGCTGGAAGATATGCCTCTAAACACCACACTGGGGCTGGACAAGCGGGACCGGTGGAGGACCTGGTGACAGGAGTGACAAATGAGACACATGAAAGATATGAAAGTCAGACTGGCAGCAAACTGGAATGACCTACATAATGCAATCAGCCTTGAATAATGAGTTTTAGACAACTCAAAACATGGGTTGACTTCCCACTATTTATTAAAAACTTCACACTCCATGATATATGGCATGTGTACCGGGCTAAGCTGATCCTGTTCCATGGCGTTAAGGGAGAGCTGCAGCTTTGTGCTCTGATCTTTGTTCAGGTTTTCCCAGCGCTGTCTCATCTGGTCCAAAGCAGACAAGGTCTCAGACTCCAGCAACACTCCTCCTGGGATGGACACCTCACTGTGGGGAGTAGAGCGGTGAGTCGTGGTGAGAGATTAGACCCTGGAGTGGTATTTCACCACCAAGTTCCAATGTATCTAAATGCTTTTTCAAATAAACATCAAAATAAATAAATCACACAAAAAATAAAATCACGGAAGCTTCCCTGTAATGCGGGACAGAGTAATGTTTGTTCCATCTGTCTAAGGAATAACAAAGTAAGTGTGAGAAGAATAGAGGGAGGAAGTACCTGTCACCATTGGGTGTGGTCTGTTGGCTGAGTAACTCCTCTCCAACGCTGGCTACAGACTGGAGCAGCCTTTTCTGTTCAGCTACTTGCTCCTGCAGCTCCTTGGAGGTCAACATACAGCATTTAGGCCATTAAGAGTCAGAGTTATATCAGATTTATCAAGAAGAGCCACTTCCTATCTAAAATGGTTTCCATTAGCTTTCAAGAAAGCATTAACCTAATTCAATTGATTTGCAACAACTACATAACTACACAAAAGTTTGTCTTCTTACTTACCCTCTGTCGAAGAATGTTGTCGTGGTACTGCTGTGTGCGTGTGGATCTGGCCTGGGAAAGCCAATCCTGGACATTGGGACTCTGGGACAGAGCTGAGTCCGGCTCACTGTCCTCCTGCTCCTGCAATGAACCCTGAGGGAAAGACGGAAGCACGTCAACACTTTTTAAATGCTCAAAAACTTTTAACAGGAGAGAAAGGGACACAAACAATTATGTTCTTTCTGAGAAAGGGTTGTAGAACGGGAAATAGAATAAAGCACCAGTTTCAGAGGAAACTCTTCAACAATAAATCTGTATTTTGAAGTATGGCAGTTAAGATTGCAGCCAGTAATTCAAGGATATTCAGATACATGAGACATTGTAGCTCCTAGGTGTTGTAGAGTCATTTTGTGAATGAATAGATATTATTATTGACGAAAAAAACCATTAAGGGAGGCATTTTCCTTTTCGTGAAAAATATTTTTTTTGTGGAAATTCAGAGAATTTTTACCATAGAAATAAAATGTAGTATTTTTCCAAAGTGGCCAAAGCCCAAATGTTATGTCATCAGAACCACACCTGCAGCATGACATGTAGTGTTAGCATGTGGTGGGGTAGCTTCCTTTTGTCTGTTGTTTGAGGCCCATTGTGAGACACACAGGCTCTTGTTGTCCCACAATGGAAAACAGCAGACTTCTATGAAGGAGCACGACACGACCTTTAGTATTTGCACAATACGACCATTGATACTGTTGTACAGTGTCACATAATGCAACACAGCACAAGTCACACAGAGGCAGGGAGGAAGGACAAGCTGGAAAATTTACAAAAATGTGTGGTAATGCGGAAGGGAAGGGAACTGCAGGTATGAAGCCCACAGGCCACACATGACCTTTGATCTCACCTGTATGCCAACTTGCTTGTCCTGCAGCATCTGCTGCAGCTCCATCAGGCTGTCTTTGAGGGAGTGTAGTTTGAAGGTGAGTTGCTCCGCCTCTCCCTTGGTCTCGGCCCGACCCTCCAACAGTAAGCTCTCGCTGTGCACGGACAGCTCTGACAGATACAACACCTTCTGCTCGATCTCAAACAGCATATTCTGGAAAGACCAGTTACAGTTTATGATAAACTCACTGATACCTAAAATGTTCAGTTACCATCTAATCAGCCTCACTCTTTACAGTCATCTGCCAAAGAGTCACTCAATAAACAGTTATTATGAACTGCCCTACAGGTTCTACATGCCAAATGTATCAACCACTGGTATGCCTCTATGTTTCAGAGAGCTTTACAAAATGTAATGCATTACAAAATCTGCACCAAAATGTGTGATCCCACCATGTGTGGTGGTAATCCTGAACGTAATGCTTGCCCCTATAAGCTCTTAATAACATGCAACGTATACATGAAGTATCCTTCAGCCTGCTCATTGCTTCTGCCTCTTCTTGTCTTATACCTTATATGATTCAGTTATTATTAGATCAACTCTCATTCTCTTTTTCAAGTTGTTTCCCTCTAAATCCCCTTTTCATGATTTCCCATTTACTCCCCTCCTACATGTCCCAACAAGGGAAAGAACAGAAAAACAAGACCCTTTCTTTTCACTGTCCAGGTTGTGTGTGAAAAGTGGTAGATTTGTATGGGAGAAGGGGAGGTACAACCTTAATCCCCATCTTTCACACGAGGATACAAGGGTCCTTGACGGAGGCAATTCTCTTCACAGAGAATCTTTCCCAACAAAACAGACTGCCAAAATACAACCCCTTTCCTACTTTCCAGTGCTGTCATTGTCTGATTCACTGGGAAAGTGGGGAACCTCAGTTTTATTATTCATAGCCAGGTGGGATACAATGTGTGGCAGAAAGTTTAGACTCACCAAAGTATTTGATTAAGCACTAACCCATGAGAGAATACACTTAAGTGGTTTCTGAGCTGCTTACTGAGTGGTGATTTTCTTGTTGTGTGCTAATGTAAATCAGCCACACAAAACTGTAGTGCAAAAATACCAAAAAATAACACTATCCTAAGTAACGCAGAAACACAATTCATCCGATAAAATAAGAAACAATTTAACCAAGGCCTTTTATTTATATTATTTCAAAATTTTCGGCTCCTTTCTTCCCGAGTTGGTCCACTTCAATTTCTTCCCCTGACTTAATTTGTATAACCTCATACCTTGACTCACATCTTGCTCTATCCATTGGATCAATACTCTAATAATCTACGCCTACAGACTGTTTTTACTCCGTGGAGATGAGGATCCGCATGGACCGGACTTTCGAAGCGTAGCTCCACAGGGGCCATATGTGAGCATTAATCAGCTTACTGTCTCCCAGCTGCCACACACACCCACACACACACAGTCACACACAGCCACACCCCCATACACAAACACACAAAATACCTCTCTGGGATGGTAAGCTTTTCTGACTACACGACACAAGTTGAACACGGTCACTGACAAGTGAGAAGGGTGATCAGAGTCAGCCCCTGATGCTAATCCTAGAGAAAGTCTTACTTAATAGAGGACTCTTATTCGGCTCTGTTTTGAAACATATTCAAGGCATGAAGTTTATACGTGACTAAAATAGTAACAGCAATGTAATACCGAGGGAATTAATCCATGGACATTGGACAGTCATTATTTCTTGCAGACAGACACTTCACTTTAGCCTTTGATAACTCCCTCTCGATGACACTGTGGCATACAGACTTCCATAGCGTGCCGAAGGCAGTGGTTTTTCTTGACTGCGTCAGTTGTTATCCTTGGGAATCCAAACATACCAAGCCTAATATCTTTCAGTGCTCAGTGAACCGGTCAGTGCAGCCTTTGATTAAAGCAGAAATGTCATTCTCACCTGACAGTCGGTGAGCTGCTCCTCCATGTCCAAGTCCTCATTTTGGGGCTGAAGGGCAGATCTTAAAGTGGCACGAGTGCTGAGCAACCAATGGTCGAGCTCCTCGGCCTCGCTGTGGTAACGCTGCAGCGCCTGTTCCTGTCGCTGCTCTTCCAGCTGTTCACTTATTTTTTCCTGTAATGAAAGCAGACAGATATTTTAGATTTCACAGGTGAAACAATTCTGAGAAATAAGAATGGAAGTATGCACATTTGGGAGATGCGTATGAATGTCATCTTTAGAGGGCCTCTACCTCCAGCAGCTGCCGCTTCCCAGAAGCCTTCATTCCAATGGTGGCCATCCTTTCTCCCAGCACAGTGAGCGTAGACTGGAGGGCCAGTTGGTTACCAGCCTCCCCGTCGCTGTCGCTGTCTGCCAGCTCCTCAGAGAAACACGTCTGCAACTCACCAATCTCATCCTGCAGCATCAGGATCTCATCCATCAGAGCCTGATGGATATACAGGAAGAGTGCTGTAGCCAAGAGGAGGCAGCTCATGACATGTAATGGGAATTTTATATATTCTTCATTGTATCCTCTTTGACACTATATGAAAGAAACAATCACTTGTGGAGACAAATTATAACAGAGGACAGGATGAAGACTGATTGATAGGTGTTATAATTCCCAGGATCGTTCCTTTGAGTATCCTCACAAAGGGACCCGATCACTGGATTGCTCATCGGGTGATAGGATCATTTGGTTACTCATCGGACAATCTGATCATTTAATTACTCTAAGGACTTGAAGACCAATGTCTCCTTCTGGATCCTCCTTCTTGTTTCCCTTAAATTGATGTTGTTTCATTGACTCTTCAGTTCACCCATGGCAGACTCCTGAGGGACTCTGTGTAACGGGGACTCTTCTTGCGAGAATAAATGATTTCATAGACAAGTTCTGGTTCTTCGATACTCGTCATTTCAGTTTAAAAAGACTCAACCTTGGGTGGGGACAAAATTTGCCCTCACACATATAATAGTAACGTCCTAGGTCCTGAATAGGAACGTTTTTGTGCGTCATACTCCACCCTCTCTCTACATTCCTCTGTCAAATAAAGGCACAAATGAATCCCCAATTGTATTTTATTGTGTGTGAGCTGCTCTCACTGTGAAGTTCGCATAGCAACGGAGAACAGTGCCATGCAGTCTGTGCATTGCACTCGCTAGAGCAACATTAAACCCCTCAATCATTCTCTGTTTGCTCAGAGCAGGCTCGTCTTTTGTCAGCTTTGAGTTTTTCCCACAAGAGATGTCTTGTACTATTACTTTCAATGATATCAATACTGAATGTACCTCCTCTTCTCTCTTTCTCTATCCAACACACAACATCCCCAATTCCTCCAGACCTCTCTGCCCCCCCTCTCTCTCACCTGGTGTGCAGCCATCTGGCTCTCGGGGCTCTTGTTCGGCTCCGGGCCCTCACTGAGCGCTCCCTCAATGGATTCCATCTTTGTGGATATGGACTGGAGGGACTCCTGATAGTGTTGCTGTCGCTCGAGAGCCTCGTACAGACTCTTCTGCTTCTCACTTATCTGTGATCAGAGTGAAAGGATGGAAAGAAAAATAAAGACATTAATGATGGTAACATCCAGATGTTAACCTGAGAAGAAGAAGAAGTCCACTGGACCATAATCTATCTTCTGATGTGTGGTAGAGGAGGAATATTATAATTTTACTTTAATATCAGTGTACTCATGCTTAAGATCCGCTGATCTGATTTTGTGATAAAAGTGTCCCAAAATCCACAAGGACTTCTTATATATATTTACATATTCGTGTATATCTTTCTTAATTAATTAAGTTCATAGCAGCTGATAATGTGATGTACCACGTTCTTCAGCGTTTCCCAGGATCTCTGCAGGTCATCCAGGTTAGCAGCACTGGCCTCCATAGACGGGTCGTACAGCTCCTGGAGGGGCGCTCGACTCAAGGCACCTCGACCCTGTGGCACAACAACACGGTGAGTGTACGCCTTACCAGGGTGCGAGAGCGATGTCAAATATATGGTTGAAGAGCCTGCGCTGGTTCTCATATGCCCTCAAACATACTGTCAACAATGAATTTGAATGCCCACATCTGCAGTATGTAGAGTAAAGAACTTATATATATATATATATATATATATAAAATAAAAATATCTCCAACCTGTTGTTTAAACTAAAATATGAACAAGGTCAATTAGAACTTAAGATCTTGTTGGCTGAATGCTGATCAGGTTAAATTTAAATAACTCCCATTAAAATTTCCTTCAATCACTTTCCAACTGACGTATTGTTTTAGTTTACTTGTAACAGTTCAGCTTACATGACATTACACAAGACAAACATATTGCATAGACAACACACAGTGAAAAACCTTCACTGCTGCATCATTAGAAGTCATGGATTACACAAAAAGGTACTTAATGCTAAATTAGATGGAAAAATGACAACTTTTGCTTTCACTCGTTTACTCCCAGCAAAAAAGCATGTGGCAAACAAAAGTTATTTTGCAAAATAAATGGGCAAACATAATGCGGATAAAAAGGGAAAGCAGGGACATCACAGCAACTCTCCAGCTGTTTCAGACAGACACGGTGTTGATAGTGGTGATGATGGGGAGGTCATTGTTTTAGGTGGGAATCAAATGGTGGTGATTGGATGAGTGAGCATCTCCATCTTAACAAGTCTTAGAGTCACATGTACAGTATCTGTATCTGTATCTAAAGTTAATAATTATCAAAATTCCAATGCAGGCTCGCTTGCTGTATCTTGAAATTAAATATGTAATAGAAACCCCTGAATTCAACAATGTCATTAGGTACAAAAACATCTTTAAGACATATTCATCTGCATAGAAAAACAGAAATAATCTCATCCATTGTTTTCTCTTTTCAAGCAGAAGATGTTAAGACTAAATATTTGGTTGTAGACTCATTAAGATGGAGATGTTGTTACTGCAAAGGTGAAAAGTTTCTTATGACTGAGAATTGAAGGCGTACAATTGAAAAAAGACAGTGGTAGTATGGCCGCTGGGCAGGTCAGATAATGAAACCAGGGTGGGGTTTGCAGTACCTGGCTAAGAGGAGCGTCAGCGTTAGCCCCTGGGGAGGGGGAGCGGCACGCAGGGGGAGAGGAGACCTCACTGTTGGTGCCCTCCTCCCCCGACTCCTCCGTCACAGGGGAGAGAAGTGTGTGGCAGCGGCCGGCTGTCATCTGACCACGCATACGCACCGCACATCAAACGCGCACAGCAAAAGAAGCAGGTATAGGAAACGGGAGGCGAATCAAACCGAAAACGTCCAGATTTGAGGAGTGAGGAGACAGAGAGAGAAAAAATGAAAAATGAAGAGAGGGCATACAAATTAATGGGGGAGTGCATATTAGCCAGATCACAGTGAGTATATTGATGATTAATTAGACAGTGAGAAATCAAATATTACTGAGAAGAGACCAGATTAAATGACTGCTATTGACATCAGACACTGCAACACTTTCCATAGCGCAGCATTTCTCAGACATATTTTAGTGCACTGCAGCATTTTAACACTAGATTTCTCTGGCAATGAATGATCCACTGATTGTTTTACAGGATACATCAGGGGAAAGGAATGGCGATTACCAGTAAGTCTGATACTCAAACACACACCGACTCTGATCACACCATACACATGGGCATGTGTACTGTATTTATGCTGTTTCAAAACCACAGTCATTTCCTTCCCATCTGCGACACAACTCCCTTGTAAATGGCACCCACACGTCTATATCGCAGGCGAGACTTGTTTTCTTTAAGAACTAGAAATGAAACACTTATACACTCTAATGCATAAGCACCTTTAAAATTAAACTTTAGTGACACTATATTAACAGAAAGAAGAAGAACTGAGAAATCCAGATGAATATTAAGGCCCAAACTTAACCAAAGTAGAGCGAAAGCATTGCATAGCCAACCCAGAATACAGCAGCAGCAGCAGCAGCAGCAGCAGTAGCTGTCCTAGAAGTGGCACCGCTGTCTGTGGGCCTGCATACTTCAGTAGAGAGGCAGAGCAGAAATGCGAGCCAAGCCCAACTGGGCCGCTATTTGGCAGTTAATGCAGAACTTGGCCGACTGAGTGTTTTATTTGGTCGTCTTTTTTCCGGGGCTTTATGATGCAATGCAATGCAACGAAGAGCGTCAGCACACACGTGTGGGAATCTTAGTGTTTTTTACAAAGTGAGATTACTTAGAAGCTGAGTAGTCTAGTCCCAACACTCTGGTAACGCTTACACAGTAGCCTACTAATAATGTTAAAACAATAGCTAATCAAGGATATCAGAAGTCCTAAGCAATCCATTTATGCCACTTACACAAACGTATCAGGCTCTGCTCACACACTAACACACACACATGCAGTGATATCTTGTTTCCTGGCCTGTTGAGACCAAACACACCACAAACTGCAGTAACAGAGCACATCTGAATCCGAAGGAAAGACAGAGTAAGAGAATATATTTAGACGCGACCACATGTGAAAAGCACATTAGGGCCGACAGAATCAGGGTAATACGAAGTGAAGTGACACAGTAACATTTCAGTGCAGTAATACACAAGACACAGACTAGTAGTAACACTAGAGGTGTCTGGAAGATGAGGAGGAAACACTTGCAATTCAAAACGTAAAAATAAATAAAAGAAGAGGAATGCAATAATAGAGAGAAAAAGTCTATTATTAATCTGAATTCTTTGATATGGACCACTGAATAGATACAAATAAGGCCTTACAGCCCCATTTAAGCTTAAAATGGGGATGTCATCCCAGGGGATCCACATTTTGGTAACTTAGAATTTAATTGTACGGAATTAACTTTGTACACAGTAACTGGGAAACCCATAATGACAATTGTCTTCCTCTAATTTGGGATAACTTTAAGCCTATTACGATTGTTGTGAAATTAAGCGTAAACACCCTTTAGAAACTCACAACACCCTTATAACACCGTGGGGTTCCCTGTTTTGCAATTTTGAGAAGCAACGGTCTGGACAGAAAAGGGAGGACAGATAGAAGCTACACATTCAAACACACACACACACAAACACAAACATTGGCCTGACAGGCACACAGCCATGCAGTATGTCAAGTGTTGGTTTCTGGGTGATTGTGTGTGTCCAAAAAAGGCTTTGCCACTCACCATGACAACATAGGGGTGTGCTAGAAGCTGCTTGTTGGCGGTGGCATTAGTGGTCGGCACAGAACCGGGCAGCTCCTCATCACTCAGCTCGTCCATGCCGTCCGAGAGGCCATCCACCTCGTTGACCGTCAGCAGCATGGTGGCGTGTTTGGCTTTCACTGTCAGCATCTTACACTTGGTGTGGAGCGAGGCGATCTGCTCCTGATAGCCGCGGATCTTCTGGACCAGCTCCTGTCAAAACATCCCACCCCAAACAAAAAACACCACCACCCCCAGGGTCAGGAGAGTGTGGTTCAGTCCACAGTGGAAGATCAATAGTTCCTGGTTAGAAAGGATCCTGAAAAAGGGGGGTGGTTGAGTTGGTTCAGCGCTGAATGTGGTGCCGGTTAGAGAGGAGTAAGTGGAGTTGACGCATTCTCTTCCCTCCAGTCTTTTGCTTTTGGCTTCAGTGTGTGGGACTAGAAAGAGAATAGCACTGCCTCCCTCTCTCTCCCTCTCTCTGTATTTCTCTCTTGCTTCTGTATCTCTTAGCCAATCAGAGCAGCACAGAGGCGGGTGACTCAGCAGTGAAGCCAACAGACAGGACGTTTGGTTGCGAGAGAGACCCTTGCAGAAATAGTTCAAAATCCCTCAGACACTCCCTCTCGTACACATACACAATTGGCAACAAAAAACAGGAAGTGATCTCACTGACTGCACCCCCCCTTCCTCTGCCTGCCGCTTTCCTCCTCCACCAATCCTCGAGATAGAGTCGTAAGGAAAGAGGGAGTGTTAAGGGAGGAGGGCGACAGAGATGGTGTCAAATTACAGCTACTGGGTCCAACTCCTCCTTCTCTCCTCCCCCCTCCCCCCCTCCTGTCTCGCAGATGGTCAATGCGTTGATAATCAGGTCATGTGACTAACTGGGCCAGTGGAGTTGCAGCTTTCTGCTCAGCTTAGAGATCAAACTCAGACATAAACACACTGCGATGCCAAGTCACTCTGCAGCACCGGAGAGATTGCAGTTACAAGAAAATATCTACAAACATCTGGGTTAATATATTCCCCGTCAAGTTGCACAAAATCTTCCAGAACCGAGCAAGGAAAGTTAAAATGTGATAACAAATGTGTTTCCTCTGGAGAGATTTGATCTGTTTCTCTGCAGGTCTTTTCCTCTCTCAGTCTGCCAGCCCCCTCCTTCTCGATCTCTCTCTCCGCATTTGAGATCAAATGCACTTACTCAACAGTAAAACTGCAACACAAAGTACAGGCCCTGATAATAACATCAACACTGCATCAAATGGGACTCTATGCAGATAAGATGTACATCAGATACTGGAGGAATGAGTTGGACAACACAATGTTTTTCCAGACCTGTTGTATGTGGCGGCAGTGCTCTGATGACAGAATGTGATTTATTGAGCAATATTTATTCTAGAGTTTATGGTTTTATACAAGCATCAAATAATTATATCCCCATAAATATCCACAATGTTTGTATTTTGAATTAAGAGATTAGGGAAACAAATCTATATAGAGCAAGGATAGCAAATATAAATCCCTCGTAGAAGAGCACCATAACTACTTAGATATACAGCATATTTCCTACTGCCTCAACTTCTCTTTTTATAATGTTTTTACTGCTACAAAGTACAGGAAATAGATAATGACTTTGATGTTGACGTTGGCCTCAGTAGAAACAACATGTTTAGACATCAGCATATTATCATCTTTAAATGTCAAATAGCTAGTGGCCTCTGTTCTGCTATCCTGGTTTGTTAGATTTTTTTCATTTTTTGATGTGATGCTCATCTACAGTACAGTCAATCTCCAAGAGCTCTTCATGTCCTTGTTGCTTTGCTGTTATTTAGCACGTTGTTTTTTCACAACAAGCTGCACATTAAATGAATAAAGACTCATCTTAAAGTCCAGAATATGGCCATAAGTGTTGTTCATGTTTCATGATTCAGTTGAGGCGCCTTAGCTTCCACTGAAGGAAATCCTCATGCTTCAGCATGCAATAATAGTGTAAACAATAGTGTGCTTTGAATTTGGAAACCGTTTAGGGGAAGTCCTTTGAAGGGTGGAGGCTGTTAAAGCAGTACATTATTGTTCATAGTTTTGGAATAACATGTTCAAAAGTCACATATAATATGTTTGACTTATATTTAAATAAATATATGAGAGACGCAGTGTGTGTTTTCTCTGACCTCATGGTGGTGTATTTGAGCCTGAAGTTCCTGTATGTTATTAGTGGAGACAGGCCGGTCCTGGATGATGCGGTGAGCCTCTTCTATTAATCTCTGGAGGTTCTTCACTTCCTGTTCATACTGCTCATACTGCACCACAGCCTCCTGCGAAAGAGAAATCAAAACAAAGAAAGGTTGACATTGCATATGTTGTCAAACAATTATAAAATGTGACAGATATCATAGTTTTTTTCTCCCGCCAGGGAAGCTAAAGGTGAGTGTCACCTACAGAAGTAATTTTTTCCACTCTCTATGTCACAATGCTTCCATGATATTGATTTGTATATGCACAGTATCACTAAGTGTATCAACATACATTTTCCAGTGTGGCATTTAACAGAAAGGGATAAACACATTATTTTCAAATATACTAAATTAAATCATCTGAGATTTGCTGGTATTAGAGCTAAGAAGTGTTTCAAACACCTATTCTGTTCATTGTGGGATCCTAAAGTCTCTAGAGGCAAAACCTCGAAAATAAAATGTATAATACTGCAGTTATTGTATTAGTATGTATATAAGCCAACCAGTTTAGACACACAGACGGACTCATTATTCCAAATCTTTGGTTTGGTTTAAAGGCTAAGATGCTTTAGGTGTTTGTGCTCCAGATCGTCACAGAAGGTCACCTGCTTCTTGGTCCAAAGGCTAATCTCCAATACAATTAGCTTAAAAGCAAATTCAGCCCAGAACCAAAGGATAGAAGGTTAATAGTGGTCCAATAGGGGCTCAACAAAAACAGACATTCGTGAGATGGCCTGTTGGGACACTGCGTGTAGATGTAGACCTATACAATTCCCCCAACAGGGTGACACATGACCAACTATACACCTCAACTGCTCCGAGGCATGACGGTCTCCAGTTCTCTTGACAGATAATATAGTATAATATATATATGGTACAATATTGTGATACAAACAAACACATCTAAAGCATTTGCAGTACGAGTACTGCCCTCTACCTGCAGGATGTTGCACTGCTGGATGGTGGTGTGCTGCAGTTGGCTGGCTTCTTGCTGCAGAATCTGAGCTGTGTGGCTGATAGGTAGGCTGGCCACTACCTCCAACGGCAGCCGAAGGGCGCTCTGACACTGCTGTACTGCCGCCACCTGCTGCTTGAAGCCCTCCATTTCCACCAGCAGACGCTGATGAGGCAATGAAGGGTTGTTAGAGAATAAGGCGGAATTGTTAGGTGTGTGATAAAGCAATGCTGTGTCATAAATAGTTGTTTTTAAGTTGTTGCAATAAATACATTTATTGTAATTGTCTACATGCAGTATTTTCTCAATTTTTTTATTCTGGTCATTAACAAAGCATTTTAAATGTGTGTGTTCACCTGTCTCTGTGTGAGCTGCTCTCTGAGGCTGAGCCTGTTGAGGTCTGGTGAGGCGAGTGTGATCTGGATCTGGTCCACAGCAGCATGGAGGATCTTCACCTCTGCCTCTAAAAGCAACATGTCCTGAGGAGAGACCACAGAAAGATACAACAAATAAAAGGAAAGCATCTACAATAGTAGGAGCAGCTAATAATGCGAGTATCTATACATAAAAAAAGAAAGATGGATTTTCAAAAACACTTATTTCTGAGGTGGACCTGCTTGCAGTGATATATACTCAAACACCAGTCCACAAAAGTATTGATTTAATTCAATTAATTAAATAAATAAAATGGTAGGTATATCTTTAACACAAATCTCTTAATTTTCTATTTCTAATTGAACAAGATGTATGAAAATTAATTACATAACTAGTTGTAACAAAAGTTGTGCTATGTCTACACTCTATATCCAGAAATCCAAACTCAAAGGAGGAATGGTAAACACATTTCCAAGCACACAATGTCAATAGCAACAAGCAGCATCAGATTGTCATCAAGGAACCAGATTACTGCTGCAGCGCAAGATAAAACAGTGCATTCCATGATGATGGTGTAATACTCCACAAATGACCATGAGACGGCACTGTTGGAGCTCCAAAGAGATGTGCACGCCTTGCTGTGCACCAACATGTTTTGATTAAAGAAATCCAATTGGCTATGTTTCTTAATGAAGATAATTTGATCAGAGAGACCTTAAACAATTTAGAGGTGGAGTGATACGCATGTCCGATTCCTGCACTGCTTGCCTGAATGCAAACATAGTTTACCTTTGCTGCATCCTGCAGACTCTGGAGGCGAGTCTTGGCAGTTTGCTGCAGCTCCTCTGTGTGTCTGCTGAGGTGTTTCACCTGCTGGCTCCACCCTTCTGTCTGCAGCACCTCCCCCAGCTGCCCCTCCCTCTCCCCCATGGCCTCCAAGTCACCATGGAGACCCCGGCACTCCCGCAGCAATGCCTGTCACCATAGGAACATAAATTACAAATCAGAGAGGAGCCTTTTGTGTTGTGCAATTATACTAATTAAGGCCGGCCAACACACCGAACAGTACATGACAATTCACTGAAAATCAAACAAGGGAGTGAATTTAATTGGCTGTTAATTTGCATCTTCAGATTTACTAGGTAAATACAGGGAATATAAATATTGAATTTTGTGGGCAAATAAATATGAAATGTTAATTTGTTTGCAGTTTTCAGACATCTTAAAGCATGTGTGAGTCATTACAACTCACCTGGTGTGCTCGTATTTGCTCCTGCAGCTGGGACGCAGAACCCCAGATGATACAACCAGTGACCAGAGCCTCTGCCTTTTCTGTCCAGCCCAAAATGAATGCCTTCATACCCCGATATTCCTCCACCTGTCTCTCTGCCTGCTCACAAGAGAAAGACCAAGACAGAATAATGTAATCATGAAAAAGAATAAAACACAATGAATTCTCCGCATTTTGGCCACAACATTTTTGGTTTGTTCATGCAAGCAATATTGGGAACTGAGGATACTCTACATGACATGCTGAACCGAATGGAAATCTCACCTTCTTCAGTCGGTTGGCTCTGTCCTGGACCTGCTGCGTGGTGTTCCGTTGCACCTCTGTCAGTTTGGCCACAGCATCGCCCAGCTGCCTACACAGCAAAGGGTTCTGCTCACCAAACTCCTGCACTGCTATTCCTAAATCTGCCACAGAACGACCACAGCACTGACATTCTTCACAAAGAGCCTGCAAGAGAGGAGAGGTGAGTAAAAAGGTGAGGGAAAAAGAGAGGACAAAGGTGAGTGTAATTGTCTGTTGTACTAAAAAGTGACCAGTGAATCTTACAGGTGACGGGTGTTCATTTAACAAAAACTATTTAAAAAGTTGAAAAAGAAAAAAAGATGTTTGTTGAAGCCTAGACTTGCTAAGTGTTAGAAAAGAAGATTGACAGCACAGTTTGTATGATTAATCTGAATCTATAGTCAGCAGCAGGTGAGTTTAGCATGAAGACTGGAAACAGGGGGAACTGCTAGCCTGGCTTAAGGTCACATAATCGTCCGACCAGCACCTAAACTCACTAATCTAATACATTATATATTGTTTGATTAATCTGCACAAAAAGCTAATTGTAAAGGGAACAAGTTGTGTTTTTACAAGAGACCAGTGAGTAATTATAGAGCTACCGAGGCGCAGGTCAACAGACTAGTTCAAATAATTCCTTTAACTACACAAACTCCAGGCCGTGTGGGTCTACAGATGGGCAGAGGAGGGAAATAGGGAAAAAACGTTTGGCCGACAAGCAGAACGGGAGGAAGGGGCTGTGTCTCCATCTGTGACACTCCTCTCAGAAGTCTCTCTCACAACTCTCCCACATTCATTAACCTGAACATCTGCAAGACGAATAGCCAATTTAACAGGGGTTAATTGCTTGCTAATTAGTCAATCTGTCTCGTTGATTACTTTGGTCTCTTCTTTTGCCTCCTCCAGGTCGACACCCTTGTCTTCCAATTTCAGAGCGATGGTCTTCATCTTTGCCTCAATGTCCTGGAGTCTGAAATGGAAATCCTCTTTCACATCTCTGGTTTGCTGCACCTCCCTTTCTCTCGCCTGGACCTAAAGCAGATGGCAGAAATACACACATTTCACAATTCTCCAAATATCAAAAACTAACATGCACATTTTAACAATGCTGTATAGTTATGGGTTGTTCAGCATGCACTCTCTGAACACACTAATAACCTTGCAGCAGTGAATTCATACACAAGACCGTAAAGTAGAATCAGTCCCATCTTTACGATGGTACATCCTGTCATAGGGTCACTGCTTCACTTTTCTGTTCAGTGTTTTTAACGCATTTCACTTAATAAACTCACATTTGACAGCTCTAATTAGTTAATGAAACTACTACATTTAATAAAGTGCTAAACTCTAGCCAAGAGTGGTCACCTGGTCTTCAGCGGATCCCAGAGCCAGAGCCACTTCAGCCAGCTGCATGCTGAGCTCAGAAGGCAGACCGGCCTGGAGGTCCTGGTACTTGGACTGCTGCAGCTCTGTCATGCGCTCCACACTCTGACGCCTGCTGATAACCTGACCATGTGCCGTCTGCAACACAAACAACATCACATAACAGGACTGCAAATCACTGTCTTTTCTGTTATGACGCGATACTGTATGTGATACTGTCCAAACAAGCCAGAGCAGTTCTGTACCTAGATGCCAAGGAGATGTCAAGGAGATGTCAGTTTGTCCTTAGCTGTGGGTGTGTTAGTGGCCTACCTCTAGCACTTGCAGCAGTGATTCCAGGTCTGCAGTGGGACTCAGCAGTAAACCACGCGTATCTTGGATCCAGCCTTTGACCAAGCCCAGCTCCTTCTCGACCTCTTCCCTCTCCCTTAATTCCTGGTGTACCTGAGCCCTGCTGGCTCGTACCCGCAACACAAGGCTAGATAACACACAATGGTATGAATCAAGCAAAACAAAAACAGAAATGTAGAAACTGTCAATACAGTGTACATTTTTAATTTATGCAAAGTCATGGGGTCAATCCTGTTTCTAGTCATTCACCTGTCATACTGCTCCTGCATGCTTCTAATCTGTTGTAGGCAAGGCGTCTCTTCAAATCCATTCTCTGCCTTTTTCTCCATGGCCTCCTCTTCCTCTCCTCTGAGGCAACGCGTGTGTTGACTCAGCAGAGCCAGGATGGACTGCTCCCTCTCCACCTCCAGGCCGAAGGAGTCATGGTACTCCAGGAGGCTCTGCAGCGCTGCCCTGGTGGCAGCCTTCTCAACTGTGCTGTCTGGGACACGACTGTGAAGGTCTTGGGACACGGAGCGCACCTTCTCCATCTGAGAGAAGATCATGTGCAAAGATTGAGGTTCAGTTGCTGCAGCAGATTTAGGGTTATTTATAACTCTTGACAAGTTAGTAAACATGGATGTTTTCAATGTTGAATTTAAAGTATAAAAAAAGTGTGACCAGTGTTTTTCAACCTGGGGGTCGGAGCTCCCACAGTGGTCTCGAGATAATTTAAATCAGCAGATGATTATGGAAAAAAATTATTAAATAACATATATATTTAGATGTATATATGTTATATATATTCAGTGGACCCAAGAGATAATTAAAAAGATAGATCTTGTGAATTTTAGGATTAAAAGTCAAAGAATGGTTACTTTCTAGCCTGCTGTCGGACTGTTACATACATCTAAATAGGTACACATCATGATTAAAGGGATGAGATAAAAAAAAAAGGAAAGGACTGAGTATGTAAGTGTGTCTTTACAGTATATATTACTACATTTCACAAATAATCTTTCTACAGTATATAGTATTCGCTCTGATAGTCTGAAATTCAAAGGCAGAAACAAGAGTCTAGAGATTCAAGTGCAGTGAATGACATCATGTCCAGTTGAACAAAGGAGCCATTGAAAATTGGTGAACAACAGGAAATGTGCCATATACTGAATAAGGAAGTGGCCACCATTCCTTACAGTTTGACCTAATTTCCTTTTTAGAAGCAGTGCTTTGTGGGAATTCTTGTGAGCTGACAGTGAACACATTTGAAATAGATCAAAAGGCGGGAAAACGCTTCATGACAGTGTTTTAGCAGGAGACACCAACTGGCCTGAGGCCTGTAGTTACATCACAGCACACCAACTGGTTTTGAGTTGTTGCTGTGTTTGACCTACATCTGTGAGAGCAAGAAAAAGGTCCAGATGTTTGTCAACTGTAAGTGTCCTGTGGGTATAAACAGCTGCTAAACTGCTGGCACACTGATGGTTAGTTTTGCACTGTACATGTGTGTCACTGAAGCACACTCACCATACATGCAATATGCACTTGGACATGTGAAGCTCACAGGGCACCGTGCACAGTATCACCTCTTACCTTGTCAGTGAAGTTCCTCCACTCCCTCGCAGTATCCTCCAGTGCCCTCTCCTGGGCTCGGGCCACACTGCGGAGCCGGGTCCACCGTTGCCACAGTGACGACACAGAGTGGCTGGTGACAGCTTTGCTGGACTCAGAGATGATCTGCTCCAACTCTAGTGTATTCTCTTTCAAAGCATTTAGAGGCAACTCGAGCCGATTGATGTGAGCCACAAGAGACTAAAGCAAAAAGATGACAACAGATATATAAAAGTCATTTCATAAATGCAGTCTAATGAAAAATTTTACAATGGAAAACTGCAATTATCCCCTAAAAGAAACAACTCTGCAGATGCAAAAGTGAACAAGGAATAATGTATAAACACTCCATTGTTTACATATTGGAATTCAATACAACAGCCTCACGGGACCAAACACATGCAATTTAAACACTTTCTATGAACTTGACATAACCCTTTTCTACAGTATCTGTTTCATGAGTGTAAGATAGTGTCCCACCTTATATCTCTGACACTTTTCTTCAGCTTGCTGGATACTGACGGCTTTAGCTGTAGTGAACATGGCCATCTTGGCTTCTGCGTCATTCATCTGTTCAACTAGTGTCTCCTTCTCATGTTGGAAGGAGGTCCATAGAGCTGTACAACTGAGAAAATTATACAAATTACAAACTGCCATTGATGGAGATGTATTATTTAAACATGCATCATATGGACTGCACATGTCAGCTGTTTATGTATATATTACTTGGCTACCATGAACAGTAATACACACCTCTGCAGCGTCTCTCTGTAAGCATCCAGTTGCTGTTTGACTTCTGTATTTCTCAGCAGCATTGACCCAACCTTTTCTCTAAATTTGCCCATTGCTTCTGTTTTGATAAAATCCTCGAGCAAAGGATCCAAAGTCCTCAGCTCCGCTAAACCAGTTGTAAAGTTCTTTTCCTGGGTTAAAATATCTTCAACGTCCCACACACAACCTGTCTGGTTCTCAAGATCCATCCCCGAGCTGGCCCTCTGGAGTAAAGCTGCAGCAGAGTCCAGACATGTCTGCATGGCCTGCAGAGAGAAGTGGTGTCTCTGGACCAGGGAAAGCACTTGATCCACAGCCAGCTAGAAGAGGCAGAAGGTGATTTCATTAACCTGTTGGCTTCTTTCTCTGTGAATTTCCTCACAGAACTGAGGTTACAAATGCATAACTATATCTTTACAACAAGAATGGTCCGGTCAGCAGAAATAAAACATTTAAGTGCATTATATCTCCGTGTGAAAATGTCCCGTTCCAGAGCTTAACTTTAGTAGTTTTAACTGTTGTATTATGTACAGTAAAAAGGCTTGCCATATGTTGGGAAATTCATTTTAGAACTCATGCTTCCTCTCAAAATGTCAATGGTCCACATTTAAATTTTTATTCTTTCTGTGTAAAACTTAGAAGCGGCTCTGCTATGTCATTCTAACTCATTATTCAACATAATGTAATCTTTAGGATATGGTATTTAATCACATTATACCCCCCCCCCCCTCCCTCGAGTTATATATTAATAATAACTTGAGTACTTATTCAAACTTCATTGAATCTCTTGAACGCTCTTTTAAATATTTCAGCTTCCCTAAGCTTATTAATATTAATAGAATGGGCGAACAAGAGATAGAAAATAATATTCAGTAAGTTTGAGCCTTGAATGATGAGTTCAGGGTATTAATTAGAAAAATAAAGTAAAATGACTTCATGACTGTAATTTCTGAATATATACACATACCTCTTTCCTGCTAATTCCTTGTTGAACTTCGGCTCCCAGCTTTGCCAGATCCTCTAGTTTCTCTTCGATGTTGGCAGGAACCGTTTTTTTCCTACTAAAGTACTTTTGCTTCTCTTTACTCCCTAAGGCATCTGCTATCCTACATCTACTCTTCTCTTCCTCTTCTACGATCTTCAGTTTGCGCACTTCCTCGTTTACCCTCTCGATTCTGACCTCTGAAAGAATCAACGGCTCTTCCACTTTGTCCCTGATAGTCCGAAGCCATTCCAACATTTTCTCAGATTGTTCAGCGAAGTCTTCATTCCTTATGATTGTTTCACTTTCATCCATAAAACATTTCACTTCACACCGCAACGACTGCAATGATTCCAGCTGCAGTTTAGTTTCCTGAAAGGCATTGGGGTCCAACTTCAGGCCAAGGCCTCTCGTTTGTTGGTTACATTCTTCAGCCTGAGAGATTACACAATCCAGACTTTCAAGCAATGAGTAAAGACTTGTGATTCTTTCTATGGGACCCTGTTCTGTGTCTGACTTCAGTCTGACCAGCTTCTCTTCCACAGACTTAAGCTCTGAGTCCAACTTGGTGGATATGTTGTTGTGTTCAACTAGTGGTTTCAAGCAATCCTCCAAGTGTTTCATCTTCTGATCATTCATTCTTTTCAGTGTACTATGGAGATTGACCAGCTCCAGTGTCTCTGCAGCTCTGAATTGCTGACCCCAACTGAGAAACCCCTCGGTTTTACCATGAAGTTCTCTCACAGCGGGGCTAATATGGAATAAACGTTCCTTAATATTTACGTATTCATTAATCAGACAAAATACAAGTTCCTCCTTACGAATACTGATAGTCTGCTTTTCCAGATTGTCAAACTGCTCCTGAAGCTCCTCCAGTGCATTACGAGTGATATCAAAGAAAGTGCTGAACTCTTTTTGCTCTAAGATTACTTGTTGGACTCTGTCCTTTTTCTCTTTGGCTAGAGCTAGGATGGCGTTGTACTGCTGAGGCAAGGCATTGAGCCTCTCATCTAGGTAGCAATGATCAATCTCGTTCAGAGTAGGGAGGATCTCCTGGCCTATTCTTTGGACGATGAGAAGAAGGTTCTCGTACTCTGAAGCTTGTTCTAGGACATTCTGAAAGTTAGACAGTTGTGTTTGCAACTCCGAGCTATCGTCAATGTTGCTGAAATTGATTTCAGGGAAAGTGATGGCATCTGCTCGTCTCAACCAGTGGCAGGTCTTATCCAGGTCAACCTGGAAGTACTTTCTGGAGGTCAAGGCTTTCTCCAAGTCTGTGAGACGCTGGCTTGTCCTATGGAGAGCAGTTTCAAATACTGCCTGCAGCTTCTCAAGTCTCGCCACAGTTTCTGCTCTCTCTTTGTCAGTGGCGTCTCTTTCTATTTCTCGCCCTTGTATCCAGAGAGATGCCAGCTCTCTCTGGTACACTCGTAAACCACACTGGACGCCTCGACAAGCAGCAACCTGCTTGGCTAGGTCATCAGGTAGAAGCGCGATGTGGTCATCTATCAAAGCCCTCCTCTCTTGCTGCTGAATCCAAGACAGTGCTTTCCCCAGGCCTTGAAGGAACTGGGTCCTCTCTGTGAAGGCCTAGAGAAAGAATTAAACATTGATTTTTTTTACAAAGCTTACAGCTTATTTTACAGTATATTTTTTGGACCAACCATTTTCTTGTTTTTTACCAAACCAACAGCTTGGATAAAACTTAGGTCCTTTAGGAGATAATTAAAATTCTCCTTACATCCAATACAAAAATCCAGCTGTTTACCTTACTGAGGTACTTCCTCCTTTGGGCCACTCGAGCCCCCAGAGCATCCACTTCCGTCTGGGCTTGTTCAACGAGCTCCTGAAGGAATCTCTTCTCACTCAGCCCCAGTCTGGAAGCCACAGCCTGGGCCTCACTGACTGCCTGACCCAGCAGCTGCTGACGGGCCTCCAGTTCTACGCACACACTTAGGTGGTCAAACAGGAAACTCTGGGCCATATCGGGCGGTGGGCTGGTTTTCAGCGCAGAGGTAAAAGCAGGCCGCTGCTCCTCCACCCACTCCCGGGCATCCTTTAGCTGGGTTTCAACCCGGGCCAGGTCCTCGAGTGTCTGTGAGGAGTCCTGGATCTTCCTTTGAATCAGGGTTTCAAGCTGGGCCCAGCGCTGCTCCAGATGACCAACCTAGTAAAAGACAGAACACCGTATAAAACTGGACACAATACTTATATACTAAATTATCATAACTTTCCATTTTAAGAAGCAGCTGAAGAACTACAAAAATGGAGCTCCACCTGTTGCTTGATCAGCTCCTTGTCTAGCAGGCTGAGTCGCGGCAGGATAGCTTGTCTCTGTTCTCTGAGGTCTTCCAGAGTTGTTCTCTGCTCTTCTAGGTCAATGGAGAGCTTCCTCAGAGCCTCCAGATGCTCACTCGTACTCTCTGTGTCAGCCCTGGGTACACACAGGCATGGGTTGGGAGATCAGGTCCATACAGTGGTATAATAATTCAGTTATAGTAAGTATCTTAGCCAAGTTAAAGACAAAGCCAAGATTGTGATACCAGAGGAAATATAGTAAATACTGTATATATGCCAAATAAATACAAATACTATTTATTTAATGAATAGAGAACACGTTTAAAATTCTACACAAAAATGATAATTCACAGCCTCTACAGAAAAGCTTAATACCTTGCGAGGTAGTCCCACTCCCTGGATACTTGGTGGAAGAGTTCCTCCACAGCAACAACAATCTCCTGGTACTCTACACTTCGCTGCATGTCCTCCCCCCGCTGAGCCTCCAGGTCTTCTGCCCGCTGGCCCAGATCCATCCAGCTTCTCCTCAGTCTCCTTATCTCCTCCAGGGCAGGAGAGACCTGTCCGTCTGTCATCTTACCAACGGCCTCATTCAAATGGGAAACCTCAGACTGTCTCTCCCTAATCTGCTGAAGGAATTCCTGTGGGAAAGATAATGGATTTTCTAGTCTCGTGAAGTAGTCTAAAAGTTTGCCTAGACCATGACATATAAACATTTTTCACACATTGTCATTAAAAATCGTTTATCATAATGACAACCAAACACAGACCTGTGCCTTGTCCAGCTGGTTTTGTGCAATCTTGGGCTCCAACTCCGCAGGTCTTCTGATGAGGTTTTGAAGTTGCTGCTCCGTCTCTCTCAGCTGGACCTCCAGATCTGCCTTCTGCTCCTCAATGTCTCTCCAGCTGTCTGCTACCTCATCACAGAGCAGCATGCGCTCCTCAATCTGGACACAAAAACACAATGGAATACATTGATTAGCAAGTATTTTGACAAACAATATTTCCAAACGAAAGGCTTGTTGAAGCTAACTGACCTGCAGTTTGACCTGCTGGATGTCTGCTGCGGTCCCCCTGACCTTCAGCTCAGACAGGTCACATCTGGAGCACACAAGCTGGAGGTAAGTGTTGGCCTGTTCCTGGAGAGCTCGTTCCTGCTTCACCTGTCGAAAAAGAGTGAATGGTCCTTAGGTTTTATTGATTCATCATATTATCTCTACAGGACAATCTGCAACACAGCATTTCCCCCAATTCAGTCCCCATCCAAAAACATGCAATGAAGCAAACTGTCTCTGAGTTTGCTAAATGAGAGCCATTTATATGAATACTATTAACTAAGAAATTCATAATTTCAGGGGGAAACAAGATGTTAAAAAAGGAATCAAGACAAGCAATATTGTACCTGCTGTAGCGCCTCCTCCAGACTGAGAGGAGGATGTGCAGGAGGCTCTGGTTCCTCTGAGACAGAAGTCAACCAGGTCTGGCACTGCAGCAGTGTGTCTTGGAGACTCACATGTCTCTTTAACTCATGGTCCAGACTCTCATACACCTATAAGACACAAACATATATATTTCAGTGCATTACGTATGGAACTAGGCAATGAAAAATTGGAGGGAGAACAAAATGTTTTTTTTAAACAGCTAGATGCATAGCTTTGAAGTCAGTATAGCGTGGTCAAACATAAAAAGGCATTCCATTCTGTAACATGAACAAGTAGGCAGTTATGCAGTGTTGTATCCGACAGGTGTTGAATGTGGAGGCGTCCATGGCCTCCAGGAGAGCGTAAAACAGCAAGTTCTGATTGACAGCGTTAATATGAGAGCCCGAAAAAGGGAAAGAAGGGGGGCATGTATTGGCTAATGGCCCGGTGTAGTTGGCAAAGGCTTGAAGGTTGGCATGGTAGCAAGTGGCAAGCAGGATATTAGAGCTGTGTTGTGCTGGGACACAGTTGGCAGCCATCATAACACTGGAGGCGTAGTGGTAAAGTGTGGCTGCATCACACAATGCCAGATTGGATGTGCGTTGCTGGTAGAGGTGGTGTCTTGGGAGACGAGCTATGATGACAGAGTAAAGGTTGCCAAAATGACAGAGTGGGCCTGGATTAGAGGGCTCGCCAGAGCTACTGAATAGTGGTGTGTGACCACGTTTGGCTCAGTCATGAAAAAGTGGACTTGACAGGAGAGATGCGGAGATTAATATGGGTAGATTGAGTTAGTGATTTTGGCTGGTGGGGTCTGTCTGAGTATGGCTGCTGTTGAGCTCCACTTTGGCAGCCTTAATTGGTCCTGCCCTCTACTCTGGCAGTCAAGGGCTGTCTTGAGAAATGGGTTTACGTGTCAGAATGGGTAAGGATTAAGTGGATGCATAGGCTATTGGAATTATTCATAGCACCGATATGTAGAACTGCGTGGCTGTGCATGTATCCCGGAGTCATGATGCCTTTTTATTAGACATATATCCAATGTTCCCACAGAGAAAAAGAAGTTGAGTAGAATACGTCAATAACTTCCTGTGGTCACATCCATTGATGCATAAGCAAATGTGTGTGTATCCCATGCACCAATAAGTCCAATATGTCTTACATTATAAATATGTGAGAACCATTTCACTACTTTAATGACAAAGTACTCTCAGCTTCCCATTCCTCCCTCCTCCACCTCTTCTGCATCCCCTCCCTCTTTCCATCTCCTCCTCCTCACTCACTCTCTGTGCTGTGCTACAGATGGCTGAGTAGCTGTCTCTGGTGCCTTGGTGGTGAGCCTGGACCTGCTGTCTCAGCCTGCTCTGCACGCGGTCACTGCAGCCTTGTACCAGGTGGTCTCCTCGCTTCTTTAGGCCTGCCAAGCGATCCTCAAAGCCCACTATTTCCTCCATGATGGCCTGTGGAGGACAAAGTACCAAAGTAGGATCATGTATGAAAGAGTCTCCAGTGGAGACACATTACCGAATGAGTCCGTCCACTTGTCAATGACACAGGAGGTCAAAGCACACTGATAGCAAACAGTGATGTCTTATGGTATTAGACGGGACTAAATGGATGAGCTTTAAAAACAAAGAACATTTGTAAATGACAGTAGCTCAGTTAATTAGGACAATAAAACAAATATAATAGTGGAAGCAAATCTTAAGTAATCTTGCTACAAAATGCAGCTAGGGAAGCATGTTTTACGAGATGTAAAGGATTGTTTATACATTGTAATAACAGCAACAGTTAGACAACAATTATCACAACGTTGGTCGGAATATTTGAAGTTTCCTAGCAGGTGCAAATGAGCACTCTAATCATGGCTAATTGCTCAAGCCCTATGATACGCTACAAACTCTGCAAACAACAGCTAAAGATCCAGGGATGTGATTATTCACCTTGTGCCTGGACAGCTGTTGAGTGGCTGCCTCCAGGCTGCCACCCACAGTGGGATCAGGAGTCACCATTCTGCTGGACATCTGGAGCAGCCAGCGCTCCACTTCCTGGAGCTCGTTGTGGTAAGCTTCCTGTTCCTTCACCTGGCCTTCCAGATTCTCCACATGGGCCTGGCCCGCATTAATTAAACACATTTGAGTATACACACACATTATACTGATTAGAAACAGCATTTGCAACACAATATTACAACCACCTTCCTGAAGCAGAATTACATGCCCTATATTTGTGTTTGCCTCAACTCATCTGCAAGTCTCCTGCATGAAAAGAGACATTATTTCTGTTCCTCTCTGTGTATAACAACTACTGTCATGTGAGCACAAGTTCTCACCGTGGCAGTATGACAGAGTTCAGTGTAGTCCCTTTGCATCCTGTTCATCTTGTCTCTGATGGTGGGGTAGTGCACAGAGGCCAGAAGAGCATCTCCTTTCTCCACCACTGACCTGATGGATTCATCGTGGGACTGAACCATCTGCAGCAGAGCCTGGGGACACAGTCAACATGTATTTTTAGGTTCATCTAAGTTGAGATCATCTTCAACAATGGGAGTTTGTTATGTGCACTTCCTATTGTCATATTAGATAATTGCTAAAAATTAAAAGATAACACATTTTTGCATTATTTAGCTAATTTACTAGCAATGGGTTCTACTGTAGGGTCAATAGCACACATCACTTGCACAAACAATGGTATACTTAGGAAAAAGCTCTGCAGTTCTGAAAAGCATGTCCAATTTTGGAGTTAATGGATTAAGACAAGCAAGGACACTCATGTGGACCATGAAACTAATAATATTTAGTAAGATCTTGCTGCCATTTGGACCCACAAATGTGCAAATGTACATAAATATACACATGATTTAAAATAAAAATACAGTTGGTTTGAGAAATGACATAAATGTTGCAATACCTTATATTTAGCCAACAGTGCTCTCCGTTGGTACAGTTCAGCCTTGGGCTCCAGAGGGGATTTGAGCAAAGCCCTGGTCTCCACCAGCCACTGGGCCTGAGCCTTGTATCGGTCCTGAAACTCTTTAGCTAGCAGCAAAGCCCGCTGTAGAAAGCTGTGCTCTTGCCTCAGCCCACCTGCGAGCTCCTCCAGCTGGGCAAGACGAGCCTCTACCTCCCCTCCTAAAATCTCAGCTCTCGCCTCATCCAGGAAGCCTGCTGCCCGCTCTGCCCGCTCCCTCAGGGATTTCAGGAAACAGTGACCGCGTTGGAGCTCAGACTGGAGAGTCTAGGTGAAGAGAAAGCAGAAATATAACTCAGCAAGGATGCTGCTAAAGTTTTATCACCATTTATTTTTCCTTGATTACCTTCAACTAAGGCATTTTACACACAGCTCAGTTAAAGAAAACAATACTGCTTCTCTGTTCTAGAGGGGATCCTTCTATCATAGTTTTTATTGACTTTGAGGTTAACATTCAAACACAGTATCAATGATTTATTTGCCCTTCACCTCCACAATTGCCTCAGTTACCGAGACCAGTCTGCCATTGTGTTTGAAAGGCTTTGAACCCATCAGGTAGGCTGAAACCTGCATGGTGAGATGCGGGGAAGACTTGGAAGTCATGTTGTGGTGAAACTACAGTGAATAATATGAAAGGTGGACCCAATTATATGGACCCTTAACAGGCAGCAGTAGCTGCGGGGGTTTCCAGGGCAACCACAACACACCACACACAGACCTTCACTCGATGGGGCGCCATCTAGCTTTCATTATCAGTCTATTATTGCTTGAGTAGAGAGACGCTTCACACTGCAATAACCCCAGACCTCCAGCCACTGCTGCTGATAACAACATATAATACGACCTGTGTCTGTACGTGCACGTTCATGTTCGCTGCTTAATAAGAAGTGTCTGTCATGATCATCCTTCCAGTCCCCGGTGTGCCTACTCCAGGACCTTCATAGGTGACACTCATTATATCTCAATTACATACAATTCTGTGTGGTTGGACATGCAAGATAAAACAAGGAAGCCTACGGTAATTGCCATTTGCAGTAGATGTTATGTACTGTAGTATGACTCATTACTTGCACCTCAATTTAAAACATCTGCTGCCTTTGCACACCTGGCATCGAGTCAGGTTGTCCACATGTTGAATAGAACTTGCAAGATTAGCGTTTCATTTCTAGTTTTCCTGAATTGGTCCAAATTGTGCAATTTATATCCAAGACTTTCTGAGGAACCATCAAACTCTCTGAATGATTTTTTACATGAAAAAATGCTCACATTTTAGAGTTCAGCATGTAGTTGTGGTCTTACACACTGAAGGGAAGCTGGAGAACTCATTGAGTTGTACACATACTTTGATACAGTCGACAGTTCAGTCTAACAGACATTATATATGAGGTCCTGAACACAGTGTGCCCTTTATGCTGTCGCTGTCTTGTACCATGTCAGTCCTAATTATCTATGTCAAGTGTCTTGTGCACCCGTGTCAATGATGATCACTGTTTTTTCTCATTCTGCATCAGTTCTCAGGCTCCATTATCTACTAGAATACATCTGTGTCACTTACAACTATGTTCATCAGTTACATTCTGTACTAACACAGGTGAGATATTAATATGGTGTGTAATGTCCTGTGAGCAGCAATTAGTTCTGCTGTAATTGTTTCTCTGCTTTGAATTTATGGACTGCAGAAAACTGCATTACAGAAGCATCATATTGTATTCTGTACAGGCAGAAGTCTTGGGGGGAAAATGCCCTTTAACATTTATGAAATGTCAGTGAAATTAAAAATATGGCAGAGGAAGGCACTGAGGGCAGCTCAACTAGAAGGAGAAACCAGTTTCCTTTTGTGCATTATCTTCACATATTGCCCTGTAAGCAATTTTTTGAAGGAATGGAGGATGCTTGTAAGCACTCAAGGGGAAAAACTACTGAATAAATTATGTTTAATATATAACAAAATTAGAAGGTGAAGATGCACTGGATGGGAGCAGAGTCGGTAAAATTGTAAAATGTGAGGATTTGTATTATTTTATTTAATTACAAGAAAATACTGAAATCCCCTATTTCAAGGGGAAATGTATGCCTTCTGAAATGCATTTGTCTACATTATCACAAGACTTTAATTTTCAGAGCTCTCAAAGAAGTTATAGCACATTTCTAGATAACTGGGGCCAACACTGCTACTGTATGACTCCAATTTTACAACTCAGAATCAAATGCATTCTACATCCAACGAATGGCCCTTGACACGGCTATTGACTACTGGTCTTTGTGTCAAGGCATAATCATCACAGTTCACTGAAAAGCTCTGTAGCTCTCACTACGGGAGAATAAGTAAGTGATGGAGCCCTCGCATATTATCTGCAGCGCTGGAAGGACTCATGTGGTGACAGCATGTCTTCAGTCCCGATGCAGAGACAGAGCATCGATCCCAGACAGGGATTACTGCAAAGCCCACACCAGATGATGTACTGTGAATGTCTGTGTATGTGTGTGTGTGTGTGTGTGTAAGGAAGACAAAGAGATGTGATGTAGTGATACATAAATAAAAGACAGTGAAAAAATGTGTGAAACCACAGAGGAATCATAGCTTAGAAGGTTTGCTGCAGCTTGTTAGGACTTTGGAGGGGATATTGTGATATGAAGCAAGTGAAAGAGGAGAGATGTGTGTGTGTGTGTGTGATGTGAAGTGGTGGGCACTGCATCAATTACAGTGTCTGTGCCAGCAGGCTCCTGACACCGGCGCTTCTTCATCCTCTACTTCCCAGTGGGAGGTCTCTCCCTGCTACCACGCTTCCTGTAAAGCAGCCCCCACTTTGTCTTCATAAAGAGCGGATCGATACACACATACTCATGCGATCCTCTCGATATGAACTATGCCAAGCAAACGATGTTGCTGTTGAGATTTTCTTTTTATTGCGGTCTGTACATGTTTGAGCAGGTCCAAAGTCCATTTGACAAAAAGAATGTAAAGACAAACTTTTCCAACTATGCCAGTTTGTGCTATATCCAAATAGTATAGATACACTGAATGGTTTGAAAACTTCATGCATATTATAGCTGCCAACGAAATCTGTACACTGTAACAGGTTTGGATGTCATTTGGCAGAAAAAAGATTGCGCAAGGACTTTTTTTGCTGGCTTGGATATTGGACTCATACGAGTTTGTGGTCAAATTCCCCACTACAAACAGAAGGTTTGCGAACTCATCAGCCTGCCATGACTGATTTATTGCAACCTGTTCATGGAGGTGTATTAAGTGCCACGCTGCACCTTGTATCTAAATGCCTTCCTGACAAATTGAGATTCAGAGCTGTGGCTGTGAAACCATGTGAGCACACAAGTACAGCACAGATTCTGGTAAATAATTCTATACCTCTAGTTTTTTCATCTTCTTCTCCATGGCGACCTGGTCAAGAGGTTCAGAAGTGTCAGTTAGCGCCGTGAAGCTGTTCTCAGTGGAGCCGAACCAGTCAGTGAAGGACGTGCAAAGATTTTCAGCCTCTTCGATGCTCTTCAACTCCTCCTGAAGCTGCTTGATGGTGTCCTGCAAAATGATTGGATGAAGTTAAGTTAAACAAATATATATATATATATATTTAATGATAGCAATACCATGATAGCAATGTAATGATAGCAATACCATTGTACAGATTGCTTCATACTGCCTATAGCCTTAAAACATTAAGCTCATTATATGACATTAAAATTCAATTTACACCTTTTTGTTGACTATAATATGACCAATGACTATAAATAAAATGTGTAATGAACATCACATTTCAGGCTGGGTTTTGTCCATGTGGCTGAACATCACAAGACTGAATAGCTACAGTAGAATGACATTTAATGGAGAGTCATTATTCGCTCAATATATTCAGATTTTTGTTTTGTTCACCATGGCGATTGACTAGGTGTTAGTGCTACATTACCATATTTACAATATATGTAATAGTTTTAAGTTGAATACTACTCGCTTTAACAACTGCTGCCCTTTTGTTGTTTTTACGGTTAGAATTGTTGTAAAGACTCTTCAGGCTGTATTTGGTCAGGAAACAATTCAGGAAACATGGTCTGTATCTCTTTCTTTTAAGCAAAGAGATGTGCCTCAGCTGTATACCTTGACCACGAAGGACCAACAGCTCTCTGATCAACCATCAAAACAGAAAATATCTGCCCCCAACCCATTCATCTGCAGAATGTCAATAGCTTCACTACAAAGTGAAGAGGTTTTTTTTATGTTTTTGACACATTTTCCACTTGACTGAGATTTCGAGTCAACAGCGCCATGAGGATGGAGAGGGCTTCTTGCAGGTGTGACACATTATTCACTCAACTTTCAAATCCTGTGGTGTTGCGAAAAGCTCCAATTAGCAGATATTGCTGAGTGCACACCTTTTCCGACTAGACGGAGGTAACAGCTCTTCACCTCATGCCCATATGGCCCCCACTTCACACAGTATAATTACAGGCATCTTTGGTATGAGCGGGATGTCATGTCTGCATATGTATGTACCGGCACGCATGTAAGTATATGCATACTTTAGTCAATTTTGAGAGAGGAAAGAAGGGGGTGGGTATAACAGAGACATGGAAACAAAGTGAGGGAGAGACACGCACACCAAAACTCAGATGTGTTACTGAAGGTGTAAAAATCAATGTAGTGCAGGCAAAGCTTTTCCACTCCTGATTCCAAGTGTGAGATTGCCTTCTGTAGCGTTTAATTACGGCCTGAGCCACGGGCCGAGGAGCCCCATTGATTTTCCTTTAGTCCCCCCTAGAGGAGCAGTCAAATAGAGAGGCTGGATCTGAGTATAAAAAGCAACAGAGGCTGGGCTCACAGGCATTACTCTCAAAGCTACTTCAATGGGTGTTACAGAAACAAAGTCCAAACTCTCACTGGAGCCATTTCCATGTTGAGAGATAAGCACGTGCGAGAAGAGACCCCAGTGGCAATACACACAGCTTCACATTTTCTTTATCTCCCATTGCGACAGTATAACACAAAAGGGATTGAAACAATACCCAGTCCATCAAGGCCTTGTGTTTTGCTATTCTTAACTCATAATGACAAGTAGGTACCTTCCGGCTAAATCTTCTGGTGGACAGGAAATTAGGTATTGTGTCCGGACTTCCTGCCAGCAGAGGCCCAATATTCATTCACAATTAAGATATTGTTCAGCATGGACACTATACTACCGCCAGACATCTGTGAATCCCAACAGGTTAAAGATCTGATATACGAATCATTGAACCGCAGACAATAGAGCGAGTGCCTAACCTGTATGTTGAGCAGCAGGGAATGGTAGCGGGCAGTGAGCTGGGTGGCAGTCACGCTGACACGACTACTGATGTAAGTTTCCTCCAGAACCTGTTGGGCCAAAGAGGAAAGGCCATCCACTTCTCCCTGCCGTGCAAGCACTGCCTCAAGACACCCCTGTTCAGAAGGGACACAGAGAAATGTATAATTAGCAGAATGTTAGAAAAACAAAGTCTAAAATATTCATGATTTGATTGTTTTATAATTAATGTATAATAAATAGACAAGAGAAAGAATACATAGCTGATGGCATCACAAACAACATATGGGGCCAAGGGGTCTGTCTCCCGCTGTGTGTGCGTGTGTGTGTGTCTTGAAATGCAGGGAGGGAAAACACTGTCTGACATTCTGAGACTGGCAGGAAACCTGCTCCAAAGGGAGGTGACCCCGTTGGGGAATATTCTGCTCCCTGCTGTTTTCTGTCAAATGCATGTTGTGAGTGGAGTGTAAAAGTGGGATTTATTGTCGAGCAAGGCCCTGGGATGCACAACACACAATCTTATTATTGGCTTGAATATTATTGTGGCTGATTTTTGATTTGTTTAAATTAAATACCTCTTTGCAACTAAGGGTTTAAAATGATCATTCTCCTGTTGTCCAAAATATTGAAATAAAGTAACTACAGTATAACCAGGTGTCTGCTGGCTGAAGATATTTGTTACTGTCAGTGCATACCTGGGATATATATTACAGGAGGGGATAATGAGTAAATAAATAAGAAATATTTCAGACTGTGCATGAACATGTGTGTTTCAGATGCAGCAACAGTACATTGACGTTAATGTAATGACGTGCTGTCTTCCTTATGAGATTTAAAACGATAACACTTGAATAACATCGCATATCTTCTGTGGACTTTCTCTGACCTTGAGTTTCTTCAGCTGAGTCTCCTTGGTGCCTCTGTCTGACCGCCGATGACTTCTGATGTTAGCCACCTTCTCCATCTCCTCCAGCCACTGGGCCAGGCTCAGGAACCTTTGGCCTATCTGCCTCAGTCTGGTCAGAGTGGAGCTCAGCTGGGTCTGAGTCTCCCCCAGACGGCCCTGGTAGGCCCCCCACTCCTGTTGAGCAGTGTCCAGCACTCTGTCCTCAATCTGAGGTATACCCCAGGGGATTACTCTCTCTCTGCTGGTCAGCACAGAGGAAAGCAAAGACTGGCCATTTGAGCAGCATTCTTGCAGGAGCTGTATGGGAAATAAAAAGGGAAGAACAAAGAAACTATGAGACTGACGAGTTCAGAAGTGGTTCAGATACAAGGAAGACTCTCTGTTTATCACATTTACAAAATGCAAAACACTCCTAAGTATCAATACCTGAAGCTGTTGCAGTGTCTTCTCTAGGGTATCCACGTTTCCCTCTGGATGGGACAACGCAGCCAGAGTGGCCTGTTCCTGCTCCAGCCAGTCCTCAAACACATGTAACCCCCTTTGATATTCCTGATGGACCAGCACCAGCCCCATGGCCTTACTGACTGCATTCTGTAAACAAACAATTGGAGATAGTACTGGAAAGAAGGGCGTGTATTCATTCAATATCCCAACAGCATTGGACAACACATAATTTCCTGAACTGACTGTTTGAAACGGAACGACTGAACTACATGTTGACGTGATATCTGAGCAGCACACTTGTGTGTACTGTAATGTACCCTGAAGCTATAAATACAGTACTTGTGTTTAAATCTGTAAACAAAACAGTGAAACATGTATACAGAATTTTAGATGATTATTAGATCATTGATTACAATGTTTAATGAACGTACAAATAATTTGTGGGAATATAAATATTCTCCAAAAACTGATTTATTATTAAAATGCCTTTAGAGAAAAAAGTGACATCACTCTAAGTACCTTGGTCTTTTCTTTGAGGGTGTTGTATCTACACTGAAGTTGCTGCACCTCCTGCTTGGTAGTGTAGTTTTCTGCCATATTGGACCCCTTTGTGGCAATGGTGTCCAAAGGACTGCTGTGACTCAGTACATCTTCATAGAGAAGCTGGAATGAAACACATGCACACACTCAGTGTAGTACATTTAACCCCACTGGGAGGCTCTGGGTAATGCATGTATGTAACGGCATAAGTTTAGAGTAGGGCATTAAATAAAAAAGATGTTAAAAATGTGGGAGTAAATGGAAAAAACATGGAAGCTATTCTGTAAAAAAAGTTAATTAAAAAAATAGCATATAAACAGGCCATACATTTTCACATGCTTAATTACTTTGTGTATGATTTGTAGAGTTTAAGTAAGTAAAAATAACTTTACAAAACCTATTTTGGCTTTTTAAGGCCAGACATAATTAGCGGGATGTGATACCTTGGTCTTTCCCAGGTTGGCGGTCTTGTCTCTCATCTCAGAGTACTGTCTGTCAGAGCAGCCGAGTGTCTCCTCCACCCGGTCCATCCACATCACAAACTGACCCACGTCTTCCTGATAGCTGGTCCATTGAGACAATGCGCCCTCCAGCTGGCTGTTACATCAACGTTACAAAGTTAACAGACAGTGAACAAACGCTTCACAAAAAGACACAGATACATTTAAATCCAATTATCCATGTAACCTTTTAACCAACTGGAATCCATCAAGTTAAACTAGACAATTCCCAGTCCCATTTATCTACTGACTGACAGATTGATCGGTTCATGATCACAACCTTTTGCACTGAATGGAGGCAGAAAGCAAGAAGTCCCATGAGTCTTTGAGGTCCTGGATCTGTTTGCGAATTACTGGGACCCCCTCAGCTGAAGTGTTCCTCTGGACGGCTTCTCCCCGCGTCAGAAGCATCTTTAGCTGGATCTCTCTCTCCTGACGAGCAGCCAGTAAGGCCTACAGACAGAGGTGAAGGGAGAGACTGAAAACAACCATATAGAGTTTCCACACAAGTAAAAGAATGTTCTCCTGATGCTTCTATTCCCAGCAAGGTTCCTGAGGCATCATTTGGTCTGCTGCACTGCCCTAGAACCTAAATCAATTATCCCTAAGCATGGACAGTCGTCCAGTGAAATCAACCAATAGCCAAATCTCTAATACATTGTGGTGTATTTCTTTATGGGATCCCACAGCCATCTTGTCCCTACTTACTTCCAGCTGTAACATCCGGTCCTCTAGCACTCCCTTGTCAGTGGTGGTGGAGATGCATGTTTTGAGGACCCTCTGTGCTTCACACACCCAATCCTGGAGCTCTTTAAGGCCCTGAGAGAAGAGGCGATGCTCTCCTACAATACGTTCAATCCTGGAGGCCTTGTCCTTTAGAGATCAGAGCACAGCACTGTTAACACACTCTCCTTATAATGGATGGGAGATACAGGCTTGTTGAACACAATTGTTTCCGTTGCACAACAACAGTGTTTTCATATATTTCTGTTTGCGTTTGAAATTACAGACACCTCTAGAGACGATACCACCCCCACATTGCAGCACCCGTCACTCGTAAATGAAGAAAGTGAAGAAAGGCAGAGATACAATAACTATCTACGAGAGGCAATTTTAAATGATTTCATTCCCGTTTCCATGTCTGGTAGGGAAGAGGACCTAAAAATAGCACTCCACTCGCTAGCCGGCAAAGTGTACATCTCATTCATCATCGTTGGGGCAATCTCATTGTCCTGTGGTAACAGAATAATGCTTTGCTCTACACCGTTTTAAATTAATCAGAAGAGTGTGACCGATCTAATGAGAGCATCAAAAAAGGTTGGATTCTCAACCACTGACACATTTCAGCTCTGGCATTTCACTCCAGAGGATAAATAAAGCCATGGCCTTTTGTTTTGCTGATGGGAGTGCAGCAGCTTGGACCTTTCGGGGGAGAAAGATGGATGATCGTGCCCAGGTAAATTACTGTGGATACCCAGACTCTTTTGGACAAACTATTTTACAAGCTGATCGCAGCAACCATGACTACGACTGGGGAATAATGCATGACACAGCAAATATCAGAGAACAACAATAAACAACATGGCTGGATAAAAGGCTCAAGCAAGGCACATGTCAGCATGCTGTAGCCGTTCTCAGACAGAAGCCCAGATAGAGTGAAGGGGGGTCCAGGGTGGAGGGAGTGTTACCTTGGTTAAGTTGCTGAGGGCTAGGTACTGTGCCGACAGCTGGGATACACGGTGGACGAAGCCCTTGCCGGCTGCTTGTCCCTCCCAGAGACGATGAGCTCTTTCCCTCAGCCTGCCCAGCTCTGCTTCCCGACTCGCCTTCTCCTCCAGTACACACTGGACCAGTATGAAGCAGCAGGAGGAGGAAGAGATGGAGATTGATATGGATACATTAAGAGGAAGGAGCAATAGGATTAAGGTAGCACAGTTGGGAAGTAGAAGAAATGAAGCATGATGATTGCGTGTAAGCACCATTACATTTTGAGTCCAGGGGAAAATGAAATGACAAAACACATGACAGCGATGACAGAAAAGGGAGGGGTGTGAGGAACGGAGGAAAGACAGAAAGTTGGGTTAACATGTCACAAGAAGAGACGGGGCAATAACAGCACATCAGAATAAATGGATAAAGACAGGGGGGAGGACATCAGAAAACCACAGCATCAGCATAATTTCTCTTGATGTTCATTTTAAAAAAGGAATGTGGTTAGACAAAACAGCTCAGATCAGGAAAAAGAGACAAGCCCGGTAAAATAGCACAATAGAGGTAAAGAGGTAAAGAGGATTCTTCATACACAGGTTTAGACACTGGAGTCTGCATGTATTGTATGCTACTTCAGGTGATGGGGGAAGAAATGTAATTGCTTGCAGGGCCAGACAAAAGGCAACAAGGAGGGGTGCAACAGCGGGCGACAGTAAATACAAAAATAGCAACAACGATAAGGGCAGAGCTTTGAGATGGGCTTGATATATTTTTTCTCTATTGTCAGTTTTATCTTTTTAACGCTCAGTGCCTTCTTCCTTTTTTGTCTCTGCCAGACACGCCAGAGGCGGTTATCACATCCTGAAAAGGGCCTTTTAGCCACGCAGCGCTTCAGCTGTGACAGAAGGAGAATTAATTAGATCTCTGGACTTTCCCTCTGACTATTGTGTCAAGACTCTGCTCTGTTTTAAAGCGGTGGCGCTCGACAAATGTAATTAGTTCCTTCTCTTTTCCCAACTGATTTTAGATTGTGCTTTAGGGATGCATATCTGATGGAGAGCTACAACTACTAAGTGTCCTTGGAAACTCTACTTTATATTCAATTTATGGTGTAAGGATGGGGCTTACTTGGGAGGAAGAGTTAAGAGAGGAAATGAGAGAATGTCAGTGATATAAGCTGAGAAGAGAAGTGTAAAAGGCACACACACTCTCAATATGACATTATGCAATTAAACAGAAAATGTATCCTAGAGCAATATTATTTCACTAATATTGCTTTAGGAGCGGCTATAAAACACTGTAAAGACGAGGAGACAGCCCCATGAATAACCACAATAATTATAAGAGTAACTTAATTTCAAGAGCGCTTTACATCTGGAGCATGTCACTACCAATATTTGAGCAATCTCGCTCGCATTATTTTTGGAGGGAAGTCATATTAGATAATTCCTATACGCCCTCTCAGAGACGAGCTACCATGCTAGGATTTATCATGTGCACATGTTGTACTTACACAGACATGGACGAGGAGATGTTTAGCAATGAATCAAAATAAATTAGTGTCTCATTGATGCATGCACATTTAAAGAGGTTACTTCTCCAAACAAAAGACACAAAAGCAGATCGTCATGCCAACATGACTCAACAGGGATAACATTAAGTTGATCTTTAGAAGTATACACATTTAAATTACTGCTAGGCTGACTACTCTGATTGCATTTTGTGTTTATTTACTATATTAAATACATTTTCAACATCAACCAGAATGCAAGAGGGTTTACATTTTTAAAAGGTTTTGGGTGGGAAACTACAGAACGCGACGAATAATGTTTTCTTTACTGTTGTTGAAAGGAAGTGCATGCCCTTGTATATAATCAAAAATCCACTGGTTAAAGAAACCCGGACAGAGCAGATGACTGTAACTGTGTACTGAGCATGACTTTACAATACCTGTAGTTTACTGAGCTCCTTTTTCTTGGCTGGAAGGTCATGTAGACGAGCACTGCTCTCCTGAACTCTGACCTCTGTGCTGTTCAGCCAGTCCTGCAGAGGCTCAGCACTGGCCTCAAACTCCGTCATCTGGGACTGCAGGTTCTGGAAATACAACATTTAAAAACAGGTCTAAAATGCATATCAGATCCATATTAATATCTCTGTGTATATAAAACTTCTTTGTGTAAACTGTTAATAAAGAGGTAAGACAACATGGCACATATGAATACTGTATACAAATAATAACCCTGCATTCATTTTTACATCCAAACTGCACAGTTAATATATATTTAACACATATCCCTTTGAGATCCGGTCTGTTTCAGGGGAAACCTTAGCCACAGCATCCAAACAAAAGTGAATGTACACCAACCTTGAGTGCATCCTCCCTCATCTTCAGATTATTCATCAGGCTCTTCCAGTCTTCTCTGGTGTTTGCCACCTTGGCCTTAATTCCCTCGACTCTGTCTTTGGACACCACAGCCATCAGCAGCTCCCCACTGGCTCCTACTGTACTCAGCCTGGCCTGGCCATGCTCCCTGTCACTCAAGAACTCCTACGGGGGTACATAGACAAAGACAAAAGAACTGTGACTCTTGAACACCAACACACACACAAAGGAGAGGAGAATGTGACAGTGAAAGCGGGAAGGGGGGGTGGGCGGGAGGCAGGAGAAATGGACTGAATGACAATCCAACTTATTTTTGTCTTCCACTTCTGATGCAGTGGCTGATGGGTAACCAAAATCAATATGGCCATTCTCTACAAAACAAAAAACAAAAGTCAGAGTCCCAGGATCTAACTTTACATTGTCAACAGCAGTAATTAGACCGAGCCATTACTAATTCCATATGCGTGGGCAGAAGGAAGAGCTTGACCCAGGGAGGCAATCACAGATAAGGACAGTACAGGGAGGCTGACATGTGTTGGTTTTTACATAGCTCACAGAAAATGTCCCCCCCCCCTCCCCCCTATGACAGTAGCGCAGCAGGGACCACTCCGCCATCTGTGCAGTCGACACATCACTTACACACACTACCGCTTCAGCCCCCTCAAAACACACACACACATTTCTGAAAGTAAAATCGCACACAAACATAGAAAGTCTTTCTTCATCTCTGAGTCTCTTTATTTTCTCGCTCTCCTCTGTTCATTCATAGTTTTTTTTCACACTTACTACCCTTCTCTCCCTGCCAATGTTACTAGAAACCACCAATTAAGCGTGACTCAATGGATGCCCCCGCCTCTCTTAGAGGTCAGCCATGTGGAAACATTGTTCCACATTCCTCACCAAGTCAATAATAAATAAAACATGCGTTGCCTCTTTATTCCTCTCTCCTTCACTGACATGTACTCTATGACAGTCCTGCTCATCCTCAAGGCTACATCAGAAACTTCTGAAGAAGCACCGAAGAACTCCTGCACAGCACTTCCCTTCTTTGACATGCTTTTAAAAAATGATGTCTCCAAGTAACACAATGTGTATTTAACATTGTTCATGTGCTAAGCTAAGCTCCACATGTTTTACTTGCACTAGATAACACATATTATTATTAATATATAATATGTTCTGTGCTTTATGAGTGCATAATTACTATATAAGCTCAGCTCAAAGAAATTACGGTATAGTAGTTCCTTGGTGGTTGTGTAGTGCTTTACATGGTCAGGTGTCTGACAGGTAATTAACTGTCTGGTGCAGAGATGTGGGGACTGCCTTAACTAAAGAGCACCTGACTCTTAGCCAGGGCCCTGGGGTGCTCTAAAGAGACTGCCAGACTGTTACACCTGCCAGCTTCTACAGCTTCTACCAGACACAGACTTCTCAGAACGAGACAGCAGATATTTTTGAAGAGAGTGGCACAGAGACCCCGCTGTGGAGCTTTATCTTCTTCCTCTTGGCTACGCGCCCACTTTCAGCTGATGCACCAAACGGCAGGTCCCCTCCAACAAGACCACCAGAGGACAATCAACAGTCGGCATGTCAATACAGACTTCCCCTTGAGTAATCTCTCACTGAAAGTGGATTGATTCTTCAACTATTACGGAATTTCCCTTTCAACTACTACTTTGTTTTAGCAATTTTTGCTTAGCCTGCCCATTCCATGCAAATTAATTAAAATTAGCCCTGGTAGGCAGGAGTGGCAGCCCAGAAGTGAAAGAACAAAAAATTACTTTTTGTGACGAGGAGAAGCCAACAGACTGATTATCTCTGGTTTATTGAAGTGAATACATTACCCTTTCCCCGCATGTAACTCCAACATCAGCAGCTACTTGCTCTGACATCATTACTGCCTCACTGCAGCTGGTTAATGGGATATAGTGTGAAACTATATGGCCATTCTGTGTGGCAATCAGACATGAGTGGTATTAACGAAGCAATGTCCTTCTCAAAAAGCTGAATTGGAAGTTAAATTCTGTGACATTCAAGTAATTAGAAATTCTACTCCTTTCTAATCTCTGAATAACATCACAAAATGTGATTCAATCTGTTCTTGCTGTTCTGTGTCTGGTAGGTCTGCCCTGGGGAAGCTGCTCTGCTGCACACGAGGTGATGCACTTCATGTTTCCAGCAGCAATAAAGATAATCAAAACTGGCTCAGTAAGCAGCAATAGCTGAAATGGCTAAACACAAGTGTGATTTCCAAATGATGTCTTTAACGTATAGAGTGCAAAAACACCATGGTGAGGACTGCACAATCCAACGTTTATGTCACCAATGTTTTAAGAACATAGCAAGAAGCTAACTCTAAATAAGAGCTGAGGAAAAAAAAAGTCTCTTACTTGGATCCTCTGCAGAGCGGTGAAGGCCTCGGCGACACTCTGTGGCACATCAAAGCATTTGGCTGTGCTGATTTTGGCATTGACCAACCACTGCTGGAAGTCTCTCAAGGCTGCACGGAACTTCTGCTCCAACAAGCGCTCCTTATTTTGACACTCCCTGGATGCACGAAGACTGAGACTGGGGGACAGAAAGAGAAGTTAAGGTCAGACTAAACATGTTGTTCACAGGTTGAAACAAATTCCAGAGAAATTAACAAAGAAAGAGAGGCGTGAGAACCAGAGGAGAGTTTGCTGTCCATGTGCTCATCAAAACAAAGAGGATGCATGTGCAGATGCTCAGATACTGTAAATGCTGTCTTCACATGATGTGGAGGAGAAAGAGAAGCCCGGTAGATGAGCTGGAGTGAGAAGCGGGCAGGTGGAGAAATGGCAAAGTAGGTGAAGTGGAAGAAATGAGCGCTGGGGCAACGAGGGAGAGTGGGGGATGGTGGTAAGGGGTACTGCTTAGGAGGGGGCGGAGATGCAACATATGACTGGGTAAGAGTTCACACGGGCGACAAGATGGAGAGAATGAGGGTTGACAGATTGACGCTGTAAGAAAAAGGGTGAGATAGAACGGATCTGGCAGAGTTACTGTCTGTTCGGGAGAGGTTACAGTGATGGGGGATACATTAAAGGGATCATTTTATATTTTAGTCGGCCGTATTTTATCACCACGCACTAACCAAATACTGAGAAAGCTTTGTGTTGTTCTTACATCAGAATCCATAGATTCAACCCCAGAATACAGCAACAATACAGACTTTGCGATAACAACAAGAGGTTAGGTATTTGAACCAAAGAGAAGGATATTTATTATACAGTATGAAAAGGATTTCAACAGACATGTTGAATGAAAGTGATATTTAAAATGTCGAAGTTCTTCTTTAAGTGACGGCTATGATTTCTGACAGAAGAAAATAACAGGGAAGGTCTTAAAACTACGAACTTCAAAAATGTAAGCAATACATTGAGGTCAATCGGTAATTAGCTGACACAAGCATTAATATTGGCCACTTGTGCCAAAAAAAGTAAAATGTAATTCAAGGGCAAAACATATTTATGTCCAATGGCAGTGTTCATACAAATCTGCACATGGCAACTACAGTATGGTCGAGGTTAGGGAAGTGTTGGCGTTATTAAATGCAGGTCTTACATGTTACATGCACATCCACACCCTTCACACCCTTTCTTTTTGCCTCACTCCATGCTGTACATAATGACAGCCTAGGGATACTGGCCCGTGTAATGTATGAGAAAGATTAAATCCCTTTCTTTACACCCCAGGCAAAATGTGAACCTTAATAATTGCACAGACATGTATTTAGTATGCACAATATTACTGCACATAAAAACTCAAATAGGGAGAATAAAGGACACCAAAGACAAAAGAACAATTGGTTTTCATAATATCGAGCAGTGTATGAAGGTTAAAGGGGTGATTGGAAGGGATGGAACTGATTACAGCCGGGAAACAAGGTGCGCAGCTGTTCAAGCGAGGGTTACTGTCCAAAGGGAGGCATGAAAAAACCAGGCAAAAGGACACGCAACCTTCTATCGACGCACACTTTAACCCACAGAAACACCCTTGAGTTTTAATGATGCGATGAGAGCATGAAAGGGTAGTTAAGTGGGGATGGCATGAGAGTGCAAGAGACACGTTTTTCTGCTGTGCCAGACAAAATCTGGCATATGCTACGATAAGGATGGGGGAGAAACAACCCTTCTCTCTTCTATCTCAACTCCTCCGACGCTCTTTTTTCTCTCCTTGCTTTTCTTTCCGCAGTGCTTAATGCGGGACAGGTGCAACCAGCACACAGGCCAAGTCTATTATGGCCTAAAAATGAGGAAGGGTGCTGTTTTTTCCAATCAGCAGCCAAAGCCAATTACCCGCCAAAGCATCTCCAACAAGTTGACCTCACTCAGGTTGTCTGCCAATACATGTTGGTCACAGTGGCCTCACTATCATGCAATGTCTCAGAAAGTCAACATGTCATCCATGCAAAGGAAGTGAATCATTTGCGTTTCTGTAGATGTTCATACTTGTGTGTTGTATGCACACATGTTCCCTTATATGCACTGCTGCTCTTTTGAATAGACATTGCATGGTGTGTTCACAAAAGAGCACACAATGAACACAGGCTCACTCATGGGCTCCGAAGGAGGCAATTAGAGCGCAAGGAAAAAATAACATCCAAATGTATCTGATTTCCCTCAAATCACACACAGCCTTGCATACAATTGAACTGGAGAAAGACACAAATCAAAATAAACACAGTGAACAAGCAGGGATGAAGGGAAAGGCAGTTAAATGTTGCATAGCAACTGGTGGATCTGGTGCTCTCTGTCACCCTTAGACTTCGTTTAGCCCGGCTGAGACGTGTCACAACTCGGTGTGAAAGATGGCCACACACACAAACATATGCCTCTCATACAATAAGCGTGTCACATTGACCTATTCGGACATGCAAACGTTGTTTTTGGGGAGAACGCTGCACTTCTTCTATTTTGGTTATGGTGCTGTCTTGTAGAATGAATGATAATATTAAGCATGGTATTATTATATGTGCTTACTCTCCCAACAAGTATTATAACAGGGCATGTCAAAATGTTTGAAAATCTCATATTATTAAATATATGTTGATAGTGTCCGTCAGGATACGGCAAAACATTAAAGGAATTAAAGAATTATGGAAAGCAGAAATGTTCTACAGTTATGAATTGGATGCTATTCTTCCCTAAAAAAGGTGGTTTGAAGTTCAGCTTGATTTGAATTATTGAACCATAAAGTGGTCGAAACATATCACCATGATAAACTGTAAATTCATTCAAAACCCATGGATGACAATATGATGTATTACAGAGTGCAAACAGTTCAGTACAATTCCAAATCCACATAAAGAAAACAAACACCAAAGTATTTTCCACCACACGCTGTTTACTGAAGCAGAGAGAGTCCTCTCACCTGTTGTGCTGTTTGATGAGCGAGGTGACCCGGTCTGACTGGGAGCCCAGGTCCCTGGAGTACCGCACCAGGTCGTTAAGTTGGCCTTTCAACTTCTCTGCCATCGGCTCGGCGCTCTGCAAGCCCTCCAGTATATTCTAAACACAAAACAGACACCAGCTGGCTCAGTGTGTGTGTTAGCGCGTGTGCGTGTGTGTGTGTGTTAACAAGTGACGAGCACCCAATGGATCTGTATGACACCCTTCAATAAGTGCACTCACATTCCTATTCACACCCTGGCTTCATCTTCCTCGCCTCCCCCCCTCTCCACCCTCCCCCCCCCTCTCTCTCACACATACACACAGTCCAACACATACTCACAGTGCTGCTTGTACAATAGCATTTCTGTTCTTCGAGTGTGGCAGGAAGGAGCTGCGGATAACGTTCTCCCGCTCTCCTCAGTGTGCCTCACATTCTGCACTTACATAGTCATGAAATCCTGTCCCATGAAATATGTACAAGCCCAGTCCCCCTCTCTCTCTCGCTCTCTCTCTCTTTCTCTCTCTCTTCTTGACGCTCGCGCTCTTGTTCTGACGTATCACCTATAAACAACACTCCCTCCCGCCTTCTCTGTTCCGCTGGACTCGTTGCTCTCTTCTCCTTCCCTCGTCCCAATGTTCCACTACTTTCTCTTCCCTCTTCTGTCCTTTCTTTCTCCCTCCTCCCACTCTTTGCACTCTTTCCCTCGCACACATTTCCCCTCCTTCTCACTCTCTCACGCTCTCTCCCAGTGGAATTCAGCTGTCAGCCCTCACAGATGCGGGATTGGTTCAAACGCACACAAACGAGCGCGCAACGAAAAGACGGCTGGACACAGGAAGCAGGCTGGAGGAGGAGAGAGAGAAGCGGAGGAGGGGGAAGACTCCTCCTCTGTTCTTTGACAGCACCAAATTGAGAAAAAACTGAGAAAGGCATGGACGAAGAAGCCGGGGAGGAGTATTGAGGTGTGCTTGCTGGCATGGCCTTGACAATTCAGAGAAATTGTCCCACTGTAAACATCCTGTGGATGTTAGAAACAGAGCAGCAGGGGAGGTGAGGAGCAAGAGCAGCTGAGAATCAACCCCTGCCGTCGGGAAAGACATCGCTGCACACTTGAGTTCAAACACGTCAGAGTACAGAAAGGGGAAAGGAGCAGGATTTGAAAAGGGGAATGTTTGCAAAGGAGAGATAGTGGAAAATAATGGCTAAAAAAACAAAAGGGGGAGGCGTAAAGGGGACAGAAGACATAATGAGGAGAAAACAAGAGAAACTGATGGGATTGGAGCTGTCACTCCTTCGTCATCCCAGTAAAGCTGATTTACAAACTAATCTGTTTTTTAGGATTTACAAATGGAATGGTTAATTACTGAGGGAGAAAACATAGCTGAATGCAGAGGATGTAGTCGATGTGTGTGTGTGTGTGTGTGTGCGTTTGTGTATGGCAGTGGGTACGTTCCATAAAATAATGCTAATCACCTTCTCTCAAATTAACATCGCTTTTTGGCACATCCCAGTTCGCCAACCCAAATCTCAGTCGAACAGAGTTTTTAGAATATATTATTTTTTGAATAAACTATTGTCAGCAGATGAACAGTGAATCATTTCGACAATAAACCGCCATTTATTTGAAAGTTGTGCTCTTATACCTTAGCCAGCTGCCATCCCTCTACTGCTTCCTCCCCGTTGCTCCGCCCTTCAGCTTTAATCAACTCCTGGCTCCACACCCTCAGCCGTCCATCCAACTCTTTCAACTCCTCCTCCAGCCGGACGGTCAGACGGTGGTATTCTTCCTCTAAGGCTGTAGCAGTAGCCAGGGACCCCTCCAGGTCATCCCTGGCCCTGAGGGCGGCCCCCTCCCACTGCTCCAGAGCCTGGGACAGCGCCCCCAGCTGTCGGTCCATGGCCTCGCAGCCACAAGCCGCCGTGTGTTCCGCCGTGGACGCTGCACTCCGACGCACCCTGCTGAGGCGCTCTCGGCCCTCCAGTAGCTGACACTCCACACGCTCCTGGAGAGATAGGGAAGGTAGATAGGAGACAAAGTTGCTACGGAAACTGTGGCTACGGAAACGGCAACCTCCGATTCTATTTAAAGCAGCTTACGTCTCCTGCTGTATCACTTTCTGTCTTTATCTCTTTGATTCTGTCTTTGAAGCTTTAGTTATGATGTCCTGTATTTTTATTTGCTATCTCGGTATTCTCTCACTATATCTAATTGTATCCTCCACCTCCATCCCTCTCTGTCTCTATCTCTCATTATATTTAGAAAGGTAGCAAGGCTGAGGGTGTGAAAGCAAACACGTGTGTAATAATAGCATTGAGCTGAATTAGCAGAATTAAAAAGTGACCGAGCACAGTGTGAGGAGGGCTCTGTTGAGGGTGAACACCAGGAAAGCTGCAGGTCCAGATGGCATATCTGGGCGAGTACTGAAGACCTGTGCTAACCAGCTAGCTCCAGTGTTCACCACAATATTCAACCTCTCCCTGGCTGAGTCCGTGGTCCCCGCCTGCTTCAAGAGATCCACTATTGTCCCTGTGCCCAAGAATGCTTCTCCAGCATGTATGAATGACTACCGACCGGTGGCCCTCACCTCGGTGGTCATGAAATGCTTTGAGAGGCTGATAAAGGACTACATCTGCGCCTTCCTCCCTTCCTCCATGGACCCGCTGCAGTTTGCTTATCGCCCAAACAGATCCACAGATGATGCTGTCTCCCAGGTACTGCACACCACACTCTCTCATCTGGACAGCCAGAGGGGGGGCTATGTGAGACTGCTGTTCATTGATTATAGTTCAGCTTTCAACACCATAGTCCCTCCAGACTGGCCGGCAAGCTGATTGAGCTGGGACTGAACACCCCTGTGTGCTTGGATCCTGGACTTCCTGACCGCCAGGCCACAGGTGGTCAGGGTGGGCAGACACACTCCAAATCCCTCACCCTGAACACAGGATCCCCAGGGTTGCGTCCTCAGCCCCTACTGTACTCCTGTACACACATGACTGTGTGGCCAGGTTCAGCTCAACACCATCATCAAGTTTGCGGATGACACAGTGGTGGTGGGCCTGATCTCCGACAACGACGAGAAGGCCTACCTGGAGGAAGTTGCTGATCTGTCACTCTGGTGCCAGGACAACAGCCTCATCATGAATGTCACCAAAACTAAGGAGCTGATTGTGGACTTTAGGAGGGTACAACAACAGAGGACGTACTCACCACTGGGGATTAACGGGACTACTGTGGAGAGGGTGAGCGGTATAAATACCTGGGAGTCCACATCACCGAGGATCTGACATGGTCAACGAACACAGACACTCTGGTGAGAAAGGCAAGGCAGCGCCTCTACCACCTCAGGCAGCTGAGGAAATTTAAAGTTTCCCAGAGGATCCTTCAGTCCTTCTACTCTGGAGCTGTAGAGAGCGTCCTGACAGGAAGCATCACAGCCTGGTTTGGCAACTGCTCCGCTCAGGACAGGAAGGCTCTGAGAGAGTAGTGCCGGCTGAACGCACTATTGGAACTACACTCCCACCCTGCAGGACTTGTACACCAGGAGGTGCAGAACCAGAGCCGCAGGATCATGAAGGATCCTCACCACCCCAACAACAGACTGTTTCAGCTGCTGCGGTCAGGCAGGCGCCCGTAGTCACGCTGCAAGAACAGAGAGACTGAGACGGAGTTTCTTTCCTCAGGCCATCAGGACTGTGAACCGACCTCACCAGGACCCCCACATAGACCCACACAACTGCCCCTCTTAGGCACACACACACACACACACACACACACACACACACTTACTGTAAATATTGTGTTGTTTTTTATTGTAAATAGTGTGTACTTGTTGCCCTTGCACATTCCTGCTGAGCATTGCCACTTTCATTTCACTGCACACCCTGTGTGTGTATGTGACAAATAAAACATCTTGAATCTTGAATCTTGAATCTTGAAAGGTAGCAAGGCTGAGGGTGTGAAAGCAAACACGTGTGTAATAATAGCATTGAGCTGAATTAGCAGAATTAAAAAGGGGGGAAAATGGCAGCTGATATTTTTTGTGTGTGAGTAGAAGGATATGAACATTAACCTTGAGTCCATAATGGAAAATGAAAATGGAGCAACTAGCTTGTATCTACAACACATTATATTTCCCCCTCTACTTAAATGTTTCACACCATGACTCTCCAACCACAACACAACATAATGTGATAAAAAGGGCCCATGTGTGAAATGTAAATGCAAATCAATATCGCCTCACATATTTTCTCTCTGTAATTGCAGAATTGGTGAATTGGGAAAAAGCTTCGGCACTAATTGCACAGCTCTTCCCTTTTACAATTTTTTACACAGTAATAACCCAATATAGCGGCAGTAAAATTTGCGAAAGAGATTAAGACATATGGCTGTGAAATGGGAACAAACTAAGAACCAATTCCAATTCCCTACATAGTTTTCCCTCCTTTATAGCAATTCAGCAATCAGTTACCTTAGCAACGGTTAACAGGTGTAGTTTCACTAATACACGACACATCCTCAAGGCATGCTGCGTTGTAAATTCAGAGCAACATCGATACTGTTCCACTGATATAACCTCAACCTCAATCAATAAAAAAAGATACTGTAATCCAACATTTATCATGTACACTAATGGTGTGGAATATCAATTTATATAGAGGCACTAATTGAATACACATTAATTAGTCATAATAACATCATACAAAATGGCCAGTCAAATTATATGGTCCAAAGTAGAATTAATCAAGAATTTCAGCAGAAACTTCGTCCTTGAACTGCTCACAAAAAATGTAAATGTAAATTCCAGCACAACTGGGCAAACTCCATCAGCTGTTAATGGTTATGTCAAATGATCGAAAATTACTTTAATGGCACACCTGTTCCTACAGCACAACAAGGCTTGTCAACTGTGGCACATTATTATCCATCAAAGTATAAATTGGATTTGTTTTGGGGATTTGTCAAATTTGGAATTAGTTTCTTGACAAAAGAGAATACAAAGAAAACAAAAGGAGTGTCAGCCAGCATCAACACAGGGATTGATTCCTTTGTATTTGTTCCTTCCTTACCCTCACTTCTGACAGTATATTTTTGATGGAGGCCGAGTCTCCTGATGTATCAGACCAGTGATGTAGCTCCTCTCCAGCACTCATCAGCCAATCAGTGAGCTCCCTAACAGCCTCCAGGTATTCTTGGTGTTCCAACACAACAGCCTGCGCTAGACGTACTCTCTCCTAAAGACAAAGACAATGGACACAATCAGTCTCTAAAATAACAAAGCACTTACAGAGGTTGGTGAGATCAATGCAATAAATTGGTACGCTCAGGAGTGTCAAGGTTTTTAACCAAATATAATGAACAGTATACCTCCACCAAGGCTGTGAGGTCATCAAACTGCACCTGCAGCTGGGTGCGGGCACCATGATTAAAGCCGGCATCGCCAGTCTTCTTAAACAGTTCTCTGGCTTTTTCTTCTAGACTGGACAGAGCCACCTGATGGTCTTCCAGATCAGCCAGCAGAGCTCGGAGTCTCTCGAGCTGGGAGGCCTTTTCTCTGGGACCTGGCTGCGGGGTGAGAGGGGCACACACCTCTCTCTCTACAGCCTCCATCCAGCATCGCAGCTGTTTAGCACTCTCCAGGTAACCTCCCCACTGCGACACGGTCCACTCTAGTCGACTGGAGGAACGACAAAATATATTTTTTGTTATTGTGGAACGTATGGAATATACATTTTAAATAAACAGAGAAAATATTAACAGACATGGATAATATCCTACATGTTGTTTCTTTTTTTTAACTGCAAAAAAATACCAAGAATTTGTTATACATTGTATCAATAGAACAACTTAGAAGATGAAAAAGATCCCAGCGTGGATTAATCCAAATATATATACATATATAACTGTATATGTATTCTAGTTGCTTTAAACTAAGATAATGTTGGTATATAAAATATATACATATAAAGCTAATGCTCTTCTGAATGCACAGATACAGTAAATATGTCATACTCATGATATGGCCAAGAAATCTAAATCCTGGCTGTAATACTAGCTTAGTGCCTTCATCCTCTTTTTGCGCTGGTTCAAACACACACAGGCGCAAATACACACAATTTCCCATGCCATCTGTTATCGCTACACACACACTGAAACACACAAACACACACACACAAACACCTCTATTTCACCTGCTACCCCATGCCTCCTGTTATCCCCTTAACCTTAAAATACAAACACACCCCATGTGTGATCCACTACTTGCCATCCACCATTATTCCCTAATGAGGTAATTTTTTTCTAGGAGGGGTAATAATTGCTCAATTAAACACCAACACGCACCAAACTGATGCATCTGCATGTGGCCATGCACGTGCAGAGACACCAAAAATAAAGAACTAAATCAAATGCATCAATCAGAGTTACCAAATGAGACAAATACTGCTCATTTGGTATCTAACCTAATTAATGGCATTGAGACATCAATCTATAATGGTGAAAATAACCTGGTCCAAAGAGTGTTTTTTTGGTAAACAGGTAAATGACCTCTAAAATATACAGGGCTAAATGTTTTGATGGCACAATAAAAAAAGACAAATCCAGAATAGTTTGCAGTTCAGTTGTACAGTTTGTTCTGTAAATGAAATTCTACAATGAAATTATGACACAATGTTAAGTTAAAGAAAGATCCTCTTCTTCTTTTTCGCTGTAATTGCACACTATACCATCCCATTATATTTTAGTTGATGTAACAAGGTGAGCAGTCTACCTGTGGCAGCTCATGGCAGTCACAAGAAGCGTGGCCCAAGCATCCTCTACTTCCTGTAGCTGAGAGCGGACCACGTCCTGTCCGGCGGCTCCATAGCTGCGCAGGGCCAACTCACCCTTACCCATCGCCATATTCAGCTTGACCTCTCCCTCTCCCTTCAAAAGCAGGATGTCCTGTACAAACACACAGGGGTCAGATTGATCTGGATTTAGACATCACCAATTTGTATGAATACTTTCTCAAGCAAACAGCTCCCCCTTGTGTTTACCAGAACAATTGTAGGCTGTCGTAGAAAAAAATAACTAGAAGTGTAGTCGACCCCTTTATTTCATTGTAAATTACAGATAAGCATGACCTACTATTCAAAACCTCCTCTCACCTGCACAGTCTCCAGCCTCTGCTCTAACTGCTCTTTGGTCCCCATGGTGCTGTCTACTGTACCCAGTCTCTCCTGGATCTCCTCCAGCCAGGCCCAAACCCCTTGGAGGGTCTCTCCAAAGGCCTGGCTATCTTGGCAGCCTCGCAGCTTCTCCCTGGCTGTCTTTAGTAGGGCCTGGTGCTCCATCTGGAGCTGGCCTGTCACTCTGACCTCCCCTCCTGACCCCCGGCCCACTTCAGACAGAGACTGGGCCTCCTGGCAAAGATGCTCGATGGAGTCCCTTTCAAGAGACAATGATATGTTATTGTTCCAAATATTTAACAGCCGACGCTATGGCAATGTATAACATATGGCCTCACACACATGCGCGCGCACACACACACATACACACACACACACAAGCACACGTACAAAAACACACCTTCTTGCAAGCAGTTCCTCATGGAGGTTCTCTATCCTCTCCAGCTCTTCTGTGGTGTCTGGGGCTCCTTGCTGGCATTCTGCCCCAAGAACAGGCTCTCTCTTGAGGCTCAGATCCATCTGCTTCAGGCAGTCTCTTACACCCTCCACACAGTCATTGAAGCTGGAGAGGAGGTGCAATTCCATTCAATTCAAATTGCTTTGCACAAACACATGACACAACAAGAATAATGACTTACCTTTTCATAAGGTCAATACTCTCTTCCAAGTCTCGTTGGCTCTGCGAGCAGCAGTCCAGGTAGCTCCTCCACTCTTTCTGACAGGAGGAGAGATGCTCTCGGATCTGTGCTGCTCCAGCTTTAGGCAGGTGGACTTGAAGCCTCTCGGCTTCCTCACAAACCGTAGAAAAACACTCCTCACCCTTCGATGTTTGCTCGACTGACACCTGTGGATGTATAGGGAACATGTTGCTAAAAGAAAAAGAGATATGTCCTTGCTAATTTAAAGAAATAAAGAGCCTCAACCCTCAGAGCTAGACTCATAACACTCTTCATACCATCCTAAGAAGCTGTATAAACATTATAAACTCTGAGGTGTAGTTTGTGCAATACAAGCCCAGATTTAGTTTGGTTCAATGACGCATTAGTGATGATGTAAAGTATTTCATGACATTTTGTTGAAGATAACATCGAAAATTACATAAAAATAGGAAATGAATCGTTACTATAATATAATCACTACTTCTTTAATCCCTTCACTTTGTTCTAATTATAATCTAAAACTGTAAATTACTAAGAACAATGGCACAAGGAGAATAGCATAATAAAAGTATGACATAACAATACCTTTAACCTCTGCAACTTAGCTCCGAGGACGGCAACATCTCCCGATTG